>NC_091392.1:60955000-61580000 GCF_032191515.1 Phaenicophaeus curvirostris | reverse complement strand
TATATCAATTCATATATCTTGGTTTGAGAAAAGTCTATTACAGGACATTTCTGTTATGCCAATTAAGTTCTGGTGTATTAATTTCAAGTTTTGATTTTGATGTCAACAGTTGTTTCTTTAAACACTTAAGGAGTGCTTCCTGATCTTATTTACTACAACCATTAAAACATGATAGAGAGTGTGAGAAGTAGGAACCCAAAGTACGTATTAAGAAACTGAAAGTGTAAATATTGAAGTACTGTATTCAAATACTAAATGATCAAATACTGTATTGAAAAGGTTATGGCTGAGGAAAGTGTAGGTAAAATTTTATTTTAAAGTATTTTCTTATGAAAAGGACAATTTCCAGTAAATTGATATTTATGTGTAATGTACGTAGTTTTAAGAACTTATGTGGATGCTACAGGCAAGTAAATAGATTTCTCAAGAAAACTGTGTTGTTTCTCATGCTTGGTATGGACTTTCCAGGTGTGTATTTGTGAAAATTTGGTCCTTAAGTGAAGAGTTCTGTCTTCTAATGATAACAACAAGGCAAATTCTATAAGAACAGTTAGTATCTTATTAGACTGATGCAGTCTGGAAATGTTTTTTTTTCCCTATAGGACCACAGGGTTGATACATATTTAGTTTGCGATGATTATAATCTCCAGATCTGTTCCCACTATATTTCTGCACAGCTATTCTTTTCCCCTTCAATACTTCTCCATTTGATTTCTTACATTATTTTGCACTTTTATGTATTGTTGATTTTGAAACCATTTATCCAGTTACCAAGACAATTCTGACTTCTAATTTTTGACTTAAAAAGTGCTTTGGACTTAACTTGAACTTTGAAAATTCCATACGTGAATATTCTATTCTGTTTTCTAAGCTATCAGTTAAATGTATTATGATCACTTGTTTTCCAGCTTGACAATAAAACATTAATATGGACACTGAGTTTTAGTTTCGAACCACATTGCCCAGATATATTTCGTTTTCCAGAGCCTGATAATGGAAATGTAGCATGGGATAGCACGAGAACATTTTGATAAGCATTAATACAGTTGTGAGTTTGTGTATCTGTTGCTGCATCCATTAGGCAAGCTATTTAGTTAGAGGAGGAAATTGTATTGTGATGGCAGAACCTTCTTCTTGGCAAGTTCATGTTAGCTATTATTTTACAGCTTTTATATCTTCTAGTTGTTTATAAATTGTCTCTTAAATACTTTGTTCTGATACTTATGTAGAGATATAAATTCCACTGATATTCAGGTTCCCCGGATTATCCATTTTGGCCCTTTTAAAAGATATATTTTCTCTTTTCCCCTTGACAGTCCACTGGTATTCTCTAACCTCAAAGATAATCAATCTGAAAAAAATGGTAACTGATAATTCATGGATTGTTCATCTAACTCTCCAAGGATGCACTAAATTTAATTCACCCTCAGGCCTTACAGACTTAATAGATATCAGTTTGTGATTAGATATCACCATTTTTATGAAGGCAGTAGACAAAGAGAACTGAGTGTTTTAATCTTCCATAGATCATGTTGCATTTTCTTCTTTCCCATTAAGGTCCTATATTTCCGTCTGTCTTTCTTTTAATATGAAGCATTTCTCTGTTGCCACTTGTGTTCATTGCTAACTGTAAATTAATTTTTGCACTTCAGCCTTTAAGCTTCCTTGCCTATGCTTTGCCTTTATATTAATTCAAAATTGCATGTACTTTCATCTACCTTTTTGTGTGTTTCCTTCTTGATTTCCAGATAACTAAAGAGCAGGGCAGACATGTTGATCTTCAACTTATGCTTTACATCTGTAATTTTTCTTATAATAGTCCAATTAGTTAATCCCCTAGATTTTCTTCCTAAGAGGAGAGGATTGTTTTTTCTTTTTGGGTCGGTGTATCCAAACCAGTACTCTTACCAGTGGTCCTGCTTTCCTAAGATTACATCCCTTGATTAAGTAGCAAACAACCGTCTGGTGGTTGCTTCTTCCTATTTGCCCATAGACTTCTATTTCTGCTCCAGTACAGTATCATAATACTTCTGGATTTTCTCTGTAGACTCTCTTATTCTCTATAGGCTCACTTCCTTATTTTCTTTCAGAAGTTTATCAATGGAATTAAGGCAGCGTGCATACATCATTTCAAACTATCTTTAGAGAAAAAGAACTAACCAAAAAGCTATATGTAGCCCTGGGTGATTAGCTGACAGGTCAAAAGATACTTGAAGAATTAGGCAGGTAGAAGAGAGGGAAAGCTGAGGCTGTTTGAACTGGCAGAGAGAGAAACAGTGCTTCAAGAAGACAGGGATAGGAAGAGACATGCATGTAGCTGTGGTGGTCCCTCAATGGTCCTGTGATGACAATTCCTTTGATGATTGTACCACCCGCCTTCAATATTGCTTTTTCATAAGTTGGGTATTTCTAGACTGTTCTTAACCATTGTCATCTGCCCCCTGGACTACTACACAATGCCCAAGAATGTTATTTTCCAAGCCACTCCAGGAGCCTTAATTGTTGCTTTCTGTATTTTTCATGCTTAGGTGCTTCTTTTCTTTTTATAAGCAAAGCAGTCTTTTCCCAGCTCCTAAAGTTTAGACTTCTTCAGTGTCTAGTAACGGACCAGCAATAAGTTGTTTATAGTTATGTGTCGGTATTTTCAGGACCTTTGCTATTATTCCAAACTTAAACTCTCCATTGTAAGAAGAGAAACCTCATACCAAGCTCCAGTTTTTAGCTCATAATAAGCTCATAACAAGCTTAATAGGCCAAATCTAGAGTCTTGCAATGGTTGCATAAGTTAATGTTAGCCTAAGGCCCATGTCCTAGTACTAATAATAGCAATGCTGCTTTTACTGTGCCATTGAGCAACAAGAGAAGCAGTAAGGAATTCTGGCTTTGCCTCATCCACAAAAGAGCAGAGGGGTGTAATGTGTAAGTAAGTGTTCTGTGCGCATGTTCTAACCTCCTCAACCCTTAGAATTCTAAGAATAGAGGCATTTCTTTTGGAAAATAGAACACACTTGCTCTGTATGTAGAGGATGCAGAGTGTGCCTGTTTCCTGGAAAAGGAAATTGTAGGCTGGTGATTTCTTTGGTTGCTGTTAGATTAGCTTCTCCTGGGTTTCATAATTCTACTGGCACCTTTTGATATTGCTGGTCAGTGTAGTGTAGTTTAGGAAGTCTTTCAGTTAAAAAAAAGCACATCTGTTGACACTCATTTACTAACAAAATGTGTGCTAGACCACTTAACAGATGGCTTTTCAAATATTGCTGTGTCAGAAAGCTTTCTCTACCAGTGCTTTCCTGGCCTTGGAATTCTCACTGTAAATGTAAGTAGTGAAAGGAGCTGAAGGTTTTCCCCTTGAAACACTTTGTGGATGCCTTTTCCATTCTCTTACCATAGAGTTTGTTGCTTGCATGACACAGGAAACCTGAAAGAAACCAGGGAAACCTGAAAGAACTATTGTAACCTGTTGGGATTGTGTTCAGCCAAAATATGGGGACAGTGTAAATTTGTCCAGGATTTCAAGCTGTCAGTTTTTTTTTTTCAGTGGCAGTTACCATATCTCAAAATCCTGAGCAGTGTGCACTGCAACATTTTCAGGTGTTAGGCTTCCTTTGTGTGCCATTAAGTAGCTTTCAACCTGATCCCATGTAGATGACTTACATATCCTTAGAAGTGAGACAAATTACTTTCATCACATATATTTCAGTGTGGAGCCATAAATCTTTTGGTTTAAGCAATATTGGTCTGGAATTTGAGCGACCTCAAAGGATCCGACCCCCATGAACAGTAACTACAAGTATTTGCCAAGAACATTAAAATACTTCTTAAGCAGACAGGTATTTATAGTCAGCTTTACTGCTGCTGGACGGAAGTATTACACAACCCCTTTTCCATTTTTCCCCTGTTAAACACATTTCTTGCAATGAATAATAATTTTTAATTCCATGGTTGAGTGGGTTAAATTGTAGCTCTGCTTTTTAAAAATCAATGAATCACTCTGTGGTTTCAGCCATTGTGGTGCTTACAAACTACTTGAGATTTAGATGTCTGTGTTTGATGTACTGAAATTCTGAGCAAAATGACTAAGCCCAAGTGTGGCTGTGCCTCAGTCTAGATACTCAAGTTGATCTTTATGTTTTGCAATGGATGAGACGGTTAAAATTTGCAAATCCTCTTACAGCATCACAACATATTGAATTTGGCTCAGAAATTGCAGTTTGCAAGTAACAGAGTTCCTTTGTGCAGAAAAAAGATAATGCCTTAAACAGTTACATGCTTCTGAATACATAGCGGGAATGAACTAAGGCGCAGTTACCAGATAGAGCCACTTTTGTCTCCATTTCCACTGTATGCTTAAATAAAACATTGTGAGATATCTTCTAAGTATTTCTATCTCAGGAGTTACTGCATAATAACAAACATGTTGGTAGTCTTTACACCATTTTTATGAATTTGGTAGAATGAAGGTTTTGCAAATTAATCCTGCACACAGGAAATGAGAAATACTTTGCAGGTATTATGTAGAAAAATTTGCTTTTACAGAAGGCTTGAAGCAATACTCCTTAAGGGTGACATAAAACTGTTGTAGTATTTCTTACTCTTTGTTTTAAGATTATTTGATATCTGGAGGGGATACATGTAGAGCAAGGAATATGAGAAAATCTAACACAAAACTCGCTGAATGACTGTTGTCTGGGTGGTGAAAGTAAAGCTTACAAAGTATAATCCCCAAACCATACCTTTTTTATCTATTAGTAGGATAAACTGAATGACAAGCATTCAGTTTCTTTTCAGAGAGCTTTTCCTATAAATAGTGCACTTTGGAGAATTTGTGAAGAAAATACCCAGAAACCATTCCTCCTCAAAAAACGAAAATGCACTTTTTAATAATTTTGAATATTTTAATTTCTTACAACATACTTGTACTCTCAGCTTTCACATAGCAAAGAAGTGCTTTGATGAGATGATAACCATTGTTTCAGACAATTGAGCATCTGAAATTTGCCTCTCTAAATTACAAGGGAAATCATTAGTGTACCTGCATGGTAGTAAAGCAATTTGGCTGGGTAGCAAATTAATTTTGCTGTGTCCTGAATTGGAAAGAATGTGATAGTCTCAGAAGGCACTTATATTCTACAAGAAACTTATAATTCGGTCTTTATTTTCACATGAAAAAGGAGAATGGTTTTGATTCTGGATATTTAATTCCAATGCTTAATTGGGTGATACTTTTACTGTTTTTTAGTTGCTACTTTGTACATGTAAATCTCTGTATTATATGCTATTAGATGTTTTACATCTTACTTGTAAATTTTTTACAAGATTTCAGTAATAGTTTTCATGTCAAAATTATATCATTAGTATGTCCAATTTTTTTATGAACACAGAACAAATTTTAATTATGCATAGGAAAGGAATTATTTGTAAGCCAAATGAAACAAAATGTTCCTTTTTAAAATGTAATAGTTTGTTTATATAATGTTATCTCAAAGACTCTTCTTAAAAAACATCCTTGGAGGAAAAAACTACTGATTTCCAACTGTTTCTCCCCAAACACTTTTAAGTATTAAAAGAGATGCTACGAAATCTGAAGGAAGGCATAAGAAGTATGGATCAAAAGACAGCATTAAAAGGTACCTAGTTAAGCCAGGCTTCTATTCTAAGTGTTTCACTGGCATAAAACATGATTTTTTAAAGTTAATGATAGAGAGGTCAGGGCAAAAATTGATCTTCAGTTTTCCAAAAGATAACCTGATTATTTAAAAATTTAGAGGTTTTGGTCACTTTTGTAACTGAGATTCTTTTCCTTCATTTTAATTTCATTTTTTTAATACAAATTGCATCAAAGAGCAAGTTATTGTTGAGCTCCAGAAAGACTAGTGGCACATCAGACTATTATGAACTATGGATTGTACACAGGAGTCCACAAAAGTGAGAATATTCTTGCCTCGTCTTGACAGAATTACAAGAAAAATCAATTTGGGAATTTTGTTGGCCTAATTCTTCCCTTCTGTAGGTATTAATTGCTTTTTGTCCCTTTGCACAAGCTGTATTATATATGCTTGGGAACCACATGATATTCTGCCGCTGGTTAATTTCTCTCCATAGCATAGAAGTGGATTGCTAAAAATCTTTAATCTCCATTAATTGATACACATATAGTTTACCATATCTATACAATTATGTGTACCCCATCATGCAGCTGTTTTTTATGTTCTTGTGAGCAGTTACAGCACTGGTCATTAAAGCTGAATATGGAAGCTTTATCATGTGTTCTCAGGGCTTTTATAGGAGGCAGTTTTCTGCAGGAACCTTGCTTCATTTATATATGTTTAAGAAAAAGAAAAAAGGAAGAATGAGATGGGGACCTACAGGAGAGGAAGTGACTTTATAAATAAGGTAGTTGGGTACTGCTTTGGAATATTACTCTCCCCTGTCATGTGGTTCCTCCCTGGTGCTAAATAAGTACCTTAAACCAGATTTTTTTATTCATTAATTATAACTTAATTCTTTTTTTCTGGAGTCCCTGATTAGAGATTCTGGATCTGATCCAAAAAATACTAAACATTTACTGGTACAAATGAAATAATTGAGAAGTCAGCTTTAAATACTAATAAATTTTGGGGAAGAAAAAGCTTAAGTGATTTACATTGGATCTCCAAAACTGAAAATGCTTTTTGCAGAGAGAACAAAAATATCACTTCACAGGTATGCTTTAAAAAGAAATGCATAAATGTTTGTAAAACAGTCAGATTTATGGTGGCAAGCACCACTGAAAAGTAGAAAGGAAACTACTAAATCTCTATTCAGTCCAAGCTGTGAATAGTGCATATTAAATAAGACTATCAGGTATTCATTTTATGCTAAGGTTAAAGCAAATTATCAAAGTGATATTTAGTTAGGCAATACTTTGTGGCATTGAATTAGAGATCTGAGAGGAAGTGTAGTAGTTATGTTATTCGACTGCATAATAGTTTATATTACTTGTATCCATGGAGTATTTCCAGATATGTCAGAGGGCTGCATCTGCTATGAACTTTGGCTTTGGAATACCTTGGTTCTTGGGTGCTTGGCCTTCTGCAGATAAGTAAAACCCTGAGTAAGGGGCTCCTAACAGTGCTGAAAATCAGTGAGCTGCCTTGGAAAATGACAAGAAGGGAAGTACCTTGTTTGCTCAAGGCTCAAAATTTAGAGGCTTTTCTAAGGTTACTTGAATACACCTGTTCTTCAAAAGCAGTAAGCAAGTAGTGCTTGCTCTGCTTATTTTAAACACAGCTGAAATAGAGTTAGGAGGTAGAGGTGGCTTTATTTACTTTTTAATAAAATCACACAACCAATTAGGTTGGAAGAGACCTTTTGAGATCCAGTCCAAAAGAGAGCAGGGTCCGTTAGAGTAGATTGTCCAGTACTGTTTCTAGTAGGATTTTGAATATCTCCACAGGTGGAGACTCCACAATCTCTCTGGGCATCCTGTTCCCATGTTTGAACAACCTCACAGTGAAAAAAAGTGGGGTTTTTCTGTCCTGTCAGTTGTTACTACTGAGAAGAACCTGTCTCTTTTGTCTTGATCCCAGGAATTTCTATACATTGATAACATCTCCCTGAGCCTTCTGTTCTCCAGGCTGAACGGCCACAGTACTCAGCCTATCCTTGTATAAAAGATATTACAGTGCTTGTGATCTTGTGTTGGACTTGCACCACTAAGTCCTTTTCTTGTACTGGGGATCTCAGAAAGGGACACAGTACTCCAGATGTGGCCTCACCAGTGCAAAGTACAGAGGAAACTTCACCTCTCGTGGGCTGGTGATGCTTTTTCTAAAGTAGCCCAGAGTGCTGTTGAACTTCTTTGCCATGAAGCTGGGTTGCAGGGTCATGGTTAACTTCTTGTCATCCAGAACCCCCAGGTCCTTCCTTGCACAGCTGTTTTCCAGGTGGTCACCTCTCAGTCTGTACTGGTGCAGGGGTTATTCTTACCTAGATGCTGAACTTTCGTTTTCCTCTTGTTGAACTTAATGAGATTCCTCTCGACTGAGTTCTCCAGTCCACAGCATACCCTCTGAATTGCCATACAACACTCTGGTTTATCAGCCACTCCTCCCAGTTTTCCTTGGAAAATGTTACCCTGTTCATCAAAACCTGTAGTATAAGATCTGATGTAAAAAACAACCTAGCATGCTACCCAGAGCATTGGATGGTCTCAAAATAGTCTGTTTACATCAGCAACACCCATCCAGCTTCCCTTAAATTCTGTTTTTTTCACCTGTGATAAGGGTTATGAGACACAGATTTGCTTTGAAATATTCTTTAAGATGCATTGGTGTGAAATATTTTAATGTGGTTTTCAGAATTGCATGGCTACTTCTATTATTAGAGAATTTTTTTTTCCAGATAATGATTAATATAATCATGCCCGTAGGCCTGTTTGCAAATACATGACATAGCTTTGGCTCTACTTTGAATATGGTTTTCTGTACTTGTTAGACAAAACCCAGTATGTTAACAGTTTTCTGAAGTATTTATTCTTGCTTAGCCCTAACTGGCTCAATAAAATGATAAGGGCTTCATTTTTCTTTTAATGTTGTAAGTTAGCGTGACATCCTTCACACTTTAGCAAGACAATATATCTTCTGTTTATTGACAAAGTAGCACTCTCATATTGAAGTTAAACACATCTGCTGTTGTGAGAGGTGTGCAGTAACAGTTGCAGGATTTTACTTTGGAAAGAAATTATTTTCCTCTGTGTTGTAGTTCTCATGAAAATGAAAACAAGCTAACAATGTTAGTCTTTGTTATAAAGTGCTTGCTAGGATGACTGCAATACTGGTTTTCAGGAGCAAAATTTTCTGATTTAAATGACCGTGGAAACAGTCCTCCTGTGTCTACAGAGAATTCCATAATATGAGCAGCTATAGAGCACATGACCATTTTATGTATTCAGAAGATGCCGAGAAGCTATCAATTTTGTGTATTGACATATTGTCAGCCTACACAGTTTTATCTGTTTTCTGCTTCTTGCAGGGATCAGATTAATCTGATACTGCTGAGATAACTTCACATGCATAGTGACTGCTATTACAAAACAAGCTAAATATCTCTGTACATATTGAAGTGATTCATTCAATGCAAGCACAGCTTTATACAAGTCATTCTGTGACCAGCAGAGTAATTAAACCTGGTTCCATGCTGATTTGTATCCTGAGTTTTTAGAGCACCAGATAGTCATTTCAGCCCCTAGTGTTCCCTATGGCCTCGTGTCCCCGCAATACCCGCTGCTCACAACATTGTCTCCCTTCTCCCTGTGCTTTCCACAACATTGTTTCTCTTCTTTGTCACTAAACTACTGGCTGAACAAGAGGCATCATGCCTAGCTCCAAGCTAGTTGCTGACCAGCCAGCTGGCATGCTTATGCTGTTATAAGCTCATACAGCTTTTATTACTGCCTCTTTCTGACTGAGGGCACAGGTTTGAATCTATTTGCCTAGTCACTGTTCCCTTTTTGTTAGCTTGTTGGACCATACTTGGAGGTAGTTAGTATCTGTCCTTGTGTCAGGGTTGAAATTGGCCCAAAGGTTCAAAAAATAATTAGAAGGAATAACTAGCAGATGGACGGACAGAACTAAAAGACGGTGAGTGCTGCCATCCATCAGCATACACTGTTTTCTGGTTGAACCAGAGCAGGATGTATGAATTCTAGAAGCTTTTTACACTCCACTACACCTGTATATCTTCTATATCTTCTAAAAAAATACCACTGGTATTCAATTATTGAGATACAGACCAAATAAAATTTAAAGTAATTTTGCTTAACGTAAGAATATTGGGTTTCCAGTTGGCTAAAACAGATCGTGTACATTCAACATAGCTGTAATTAAAATAGAAAAGAGAATGTTACAGCTCTTGAAATCACACTCCACGCTGCCTGTTTTGCTTAGCATGTCACCTTCCTTTGCAGAGCAGATATCACCTCTGTGTACAAGCGTCCCATGGCTGGCCAGTTTGTTTTAGAATCACTTTTAATGCTTTTCAATCATTCTTCTTGTTATTTACATGCACAAGGGGGCATGGGGCAAACTTTCTCTACGTGACAATTAGAAAAGTAAAAAGAATTTTGATTAATTGCTACCAATCAAAGGATTGACAACCAATCTTATACCTTCTTTCATAGAAACTGCCCATCTCTGTTGTCCAGACAGTTTTTTAACTGCCATTTCAAATGGGCAAATTTCCATTTTCCTTAATTATTTTTTCTCACTCTGTTTTCCCTGTTATTAATTAGGGAAAGAGGTCCAGATCATCTATCATATTTCTGATTGTCTGAATTTGTTGAAGCAGATAATTATCAGTCACAAGAGGAAATTGCATACATCCTAGGAAATGCTAGAAATTAGGAGGCGGGGAAGTGCCAACCTGGTTTATGGTTGCATTGCTACAAACCTCAGAGCATACCTTGAAAAACAGCCCTATTTACTTCTATCTTTTGTTTCTTCTCCTAGTGCTGTAATAGATATGGATAGTGAGAGAAGAGTTTACTATATTTTCTTTTAATACTGTTTTGAATATCTCAGTTACTGCAGTTGTTAGCTTGCTTGCAATTACCCAGATTGCTTTTATCCCCTTTTTTAAGCAGAAACTGTTTCAGATTTTCTAGTCATATGGCAGCATCCTCAGCTTTGTAGCTTCATTAAGAAGCAGTTTCATGTTTAACAGCTTTTTTTGTAATTCAGCCCCAGAAATTATCTTGTTCCCATACAAATGTACTGCATTGATCCTTAGTTTTATTTCTATTTCTGTTTCCCTTTCCATACCTTTTTCTCATTTCTTAGAAGTCTTGAAATTATTATTCTCAATCAAAAGGCAGACTTTGGGCCCTACTTAGATTGGTTTAAATCTGTTTAAACCCCTCTTGGAGTTTACATAAATCCCTCATTTTACTTCTGATTCTGTAGTTTGTCTGAAACAAAGCTACTATTATTTTATTTGTCTTTGTAAAGACTGACTCAGTCTTTTGTTAGTTCACATTTGGTCCCTGTACCTTCTGACTGGGGAGATGCAGGTAAGATTCATAAACAGTCCTTTCTGCCAACTCTATGATTTTTTTTCTACTTTGTTTCCTGATTTATATTTGAAGTCTTTTGCTTAGAAGTCCTACTCCCTTGTTAGGCTCTGCCATTAATTGTCCTTAAGCAGCAGTAAGACAGAAAATCTTTGAGTTCTCAGTACTAAATTATCCTGACCACTCTGTAGTCCTCAAAAAGATTTGGCAAATAGCATCTTGTGGTGACCATTCACATTGGTTCTACAGCCAGACAAAGCCCAAAGCATCAGATAACCAAATCAGTTCAACTTCAATAAACAAACTTTCTCCTTCCGAAGTGGCGGCAAATCTGTGTTTCTTCTGCCTATGTAAAGCATCTGGGGGGAAAAAAGCATATGCTTGGTATACCCTTGAGTTGCATAATAGCGGTAGGAGAGTTTTATGCTACTGCCACTGCATGCTGTAAAGTAGATAGAATAAATTGGTTTAGTTTTCTATTCACTTGACGTAAAAATTCATAAAATAGCCCAAGTTGTAAGGTACTTCAAAAGATCACCTGGTCCAATGTTTCGTGGGAAAGGGAGCCTAGGTAAGATTATCTAGCACTCTGTCTAGTCACATCTTGAAAACGTGCTTCAGTGCTGGGGACTCCACCATGTCCCTGGGGTGGTTGTTCCAGTGAATGATTGTTCTCACTGTAAAAAAATTATTTCTTACATTAAGATGAAACCTATTCTGGTGTGACTTATATCCATTGCCTCTTGTCCTCTCCATGTGTCTCCTTGTGAAGAGAGAGCCTACATCCTCTTTGTAGCCACCCTTTCAGTATTGGAAAACTGTGATGAGGTGTCTCCTGAGCCTTGTCTCCTTCTCCAGGGAAAAAAGACCTGACTCCTTCAGTTTTTCTACACAGGGCAGGTTTTCTAGTCATTCAGTCATCTTCATGGCCCTCCTTTTGACCTTCTTGAATCTGTCCACGTCTTTCTTGAATTATGGGGACAAGGACTGGACACAGTGCTCCAAGTGTGGCCTGACAAGCACCAGGCAGAGTGGGATAATCATGTCTCTGCTTCTGTAAGCATAGATGGATGCAGCCCAGAATCCAATTTGCCTTTGTTGCTCCAGCAGCACACTGCTGTCTCATGTTCATCTCATCCATGAGAATCCCAAGGTCCCTTTCAGCTAGACTGTTCCCCAGCAACATAGATCCTAGCCCGTACTGGGATTTTGCACTTGTCTTTGTTAAACTTAATACTGTTCTTGCTAACCCACACTTCTGGCCTGTCCAGGGCTCTCCGTAAGATGTCTCTTCCTTCTATCATGTCCGCCCATGACCCAGTTTAGTGTCATCAGCAAACTTGGTGAGGGTGCTTCCAATCTCATCATCCGGGTCATTTGCGAAGATGTTGAACAGTGTGGGGCCCAGGATCAGTCCCAGAGGGACCCCACCTGTGACCACCTGCCAGCTCAAGTAAAAACCAGTGATCACCACCCTCTGAGTGCAACCTGTCAGCCAATTTCCTACTCATCTCACAAACTACCTATCCAGTCTGTGAGTTGTCAGTTTGTCTAAGGGGAAGCTGTGGGAAAGTGCCAAATGCTTTGCTGAAGATGGGTGTGACATTTGCCCTCTTCCAGTCATCAAGGATATCCCCTAGTCATTTCAGAGGTTACACGCAGTGGCCTTTTAACAATACCGGCCACTTCTCTTCACATCCCAAGTTCCATAGAAATATCTTTTTCTAATAGAAAGTATATCAACTGTTGTCATGGAGAAGGTAGAATCTCCATCACTACCATTCTTTGAAAAATCAGTTATTCAGACACTTGTCTTTTCAATCTGAGTCATGAATGGCAGAAGTTTATAGTTAATCCTGCTCTGTGAAAAGGGGAATAGACTAGCTTTTGAAGTCTTTTCCAGCCCTATGGTTCTGTGAATGAAATCTGCATTTATGCTTGTGGTAGTGAGTACATCTGCTTTGCGTTGTTTCTATGTGCAGCAATACTGATGTAGGAAGGTGACACAGCAGTGACACAGCTATGTAGTACTTCCTTTGAGGGATTTCCAAAGAAGAGAGAGCAATAAAAGGGATTTTCACCTATGAGGAAGCATCAGATTGAACCTTTTGGAGGAATCATTTTCACTTATCTTGAATTAAAATTGATTTCTTAATAGCCAAATTTCCAGTATGGATATTCTAAATATCCAGTGATACACCAAACTGTAGCCCAGGTTTTTTGACTTATTTTAGTTCTTGGTGTTAGACTGTCTATAACTAATATATATTCTAGACTTGTTTCTCTTTTTAACTTTTGTATGTAGAGGGTTGTGGTAAACAAAGAAGAATTTGGTACGTTTGCAAAGAATTTGCTTACTAGAGGAAAAGTAGTTGAAAATTTACTGCTTTCTCCCTTTTGTATTTCAGGTATTGGTGGTAATCTAGTAGCTATCCAAGCTAGCAGAATTTCTACCTACCTCCATTTACACAGCATTCCTGGAGAACTGCCAGAAGAAGCCAAGGGTTGCTATTATCCATGCAGAACCTATTACGGTACAGGTGTGTATCAGTCAGTTAATTGTTAAAACTACTGTCTTACATCTTTTTCTCCCTGTATGGCAGACTGTAACACCAGTGAGACATGGCAACAAACTGAACTTGTATGCAGTTCAAAGGCTTGCTGGTTTCCTTTGCCTACAGCTCTTTGCCCGTGAGAATCGCCAGGAACTCCCTGCAGGAGGCAATACATAGAGAAGAACACAGATGAAGGGGTAACCCTGGCATGGGTCAAAGATAGGGACTGAGGAGGCAGGGCAGTGGGGATACCCACTCAGAAGGATTTCAGCCTGCATCTTTCCTTAGCTTGTTCACCTGCTCCCAGTGTTTGTCATTTACCTCTAGAAGTTCAACCTAGTTTCCTGTTAGGACCAAACTTTTCATCTAACATTGTTACTAAGCAAAGCTTCTACTTTCCACTTCCCATTTGCCATTTTCTTTCAAAGTTCTTGCTTCACAGCTTATTCCTCCCTTGTATTGCCCCCTCTCCTAACAATGCAGTAACTGTTGTGAAATGTGATGTGTCAAGATTATATTACACTTTCGTGTTTATGAAATGAACTGGGACAGATGAGAAAATGGTAAATGTGGGATTACTTTTTAGTAATGTAATGTAATTTTGAGAATGTCTTGAGTATGGTGTCCAGAATATCCTCCTTCCTAGGAAGGCTTCAGGAGATTGCTGCAGCTCCAAAAGAGAAGCTAGTATTTGCACCCTCTTCTGGAAGGGTCCTACTTAACTTTTCTGGCAGATACTAGAAGTAGCTTTTTTCCCTCAGTGTAAATCCTTAAGGAGTCTTTTAGTGGAAAATAACGCCTGCTGGTCCATGCTAGTTGATGTTGTGGAATTCCAAAACTGTTTTTTTAATATTAAAATTAATAAAAATCTGGTATGATAATTGAAGAGCATAACTGAATTTTGGATTTTTTAATTGCAGGAGTAAATAACAAATCAGCCCAAGTTCTGCTTCTTTTGGTGATTCCTGGACACCTGATTTTCTTGTACACTATCCACTTAATGAAAAGTGGCCACACTTCCTTAACTCCTATATTTATAGCAGTATATTTGTTTGCAGCTCTACTACAGGTAAGAACAAGTATGACTTGAAAATGCTTTTGCAAAATCAAGTTCTTGAAGAAAATAATATTTTATCTGATTTCGGAAATTTCATGAATAGTACAAGGAGCTATGGGTTAATACTGACTTTCAGCACATTTTTGAAGTAATGGATTATCTCCACACATATACAGCTTACACAGGTGTATCTGTATTGTGACTGCTTTTCAGAAGACACTTGACTGCATTATTTCCAATTCATGCATCTTGCACTTTCACTTTCACATGCTTCTTGGAACTGTTGCATCTAAAATCCCCATCATTTTAATCAAGTAGAGAGGAGATGAAGAGAAGCAAAAGTAGCATTTATGAATAATGAATATATCCAGGAAAACTCTTGAAGAAATCTCCTAAAGTGGTTCACATTACTGTTTTAGTTAACATAGTCAAAAAAAGCAGTAGATGAGAATGTTACAGCTTGCTTGGTGCATTCTTAGTATTTATTGAAGTTGAAATGAGTCTGACAGTGATCACTGTACAAGAATTGTAATTGCAATAATTGTCAAACGTTGTTAGATTATTTTGGTTGGTCTTACGTAGTGGCCTGTTCAAACCCAGCAAAGTTTGAAAGATACCTTTTGAAATAGTAATGTCTTAAGGTGAAATAATTTCACTTAGAGAAATTAGTAATAAAAAATCAGGCAATGAAATCCACTGCCATTTTTTAGCTAAAACTTGGCTGAATTGACTGTGATGTTTCCATGTACTTTAAAAAGAAAAATTGACTGTTCATGTTGCATAATAAAAATACAGTTCAAGTTAAATACGCATTACTTCTAAAGATGTGACCAGCTTAGTTTTAAAATAGCAGTATTCTCAGTCAATCCTTAATAAAAATTATAATTTTTAAAGTTCTGAATTGTCTTTCTGTGTTTATCACACTGCTATTTCAATAAAGATAATTTCCCAAACCTGTAACTATTTTAATTTCTATGAGAAGTCTATACTATTTTGGTAGACTATAAGTGGTAAAGTTCCTACCTTTGCAAGTGAGAATATTGTACTATAAGTCATAAATTATTTTCAGTTTTGCTCTTACGTAATATCCCTAATTTCCAGCCTTATCATTTGTTTAATATTGTGTTCTGCTGAGGAAATGACACTATTCACTCACTCTGTCTATCTGTCTTTCATAATAACTTTTGAATCCTTTAGCTCATTTCGGTCAAGCTTTTCTAAGTCTTGGCTCTTTCAGTGGTACTAAGCTCCTATAAGCTTTAGAGAAACAGGTTGAGGAAAAAGTCCCTGTTAGTGCCTCTGCTGAAGGTAAAATTGCAGAGTTATTTCAGCCACTATTAGGATTAAGAGATGTCATGTGAGAATGAACTTGCATAAATCCATGTAAAATCCATACCGTACTCCTGCTTAAAGAACTGCAATTATAATACAAAGGCTACAAACCTTTTCTTCAGCAGAAGGAGATAGGGTAAGATGTGAGAAATGCAGAAGTTCAGTTGAAAACCAAGTTAAGGCATTAGGGCAGGACTTTTCAGATCACACAGCAGTTCAGATGCAGCATCAGCTCATATACACACGAGAAGTTGACTTTTATATATTCAAGGTCTGATTAAAGTATTCAGTTTTGTAGTCATGCATCTCCGTTGTGGTCCCTAGGATCTAATTTGGTTGATTTTTCACCTATAAAGCAGAAATGCTTCTTTTCTTTTTCCCTGCTCTTTTTAAAGATTATTTTTTCCTCTTTACCTTCTATCTTTAGCCATAAAAGGCAGTTTGACGTGTATTTACTTCAAATCTGAGTAAGAATATTGCATACTTATAACTTCTCATGGGTCTTGACAGATTTGCAGTTTGGAATCCCATGTTTTTCAACACCTTTTGAAAATATTTAATAGATTCTTTCTGTCATTTTGATTATTCTAGCAGTGATTATTGTAGTTTTGATACCTCTAATTAGAGCAGATTTAAAATTTTCAGAGAGCAGCTCTAGACCGTTAAATCTAGGACATATTTTAGTTACCTGTCAGTCTGAAGCACTTCCCTACTGTTGTTGTGTGATTTTAAGTTACTTCTTTTTCAAAGAAAACACTTATACATTTGTACTTTTTTCAGTGCCATCATCTATGCACTTGGTTATAGTAAAGAACAGTTTTCAAGCTGCCATTTCTTTTGGCATAAGCCAAGACTTACTGATCTCATTTTCCCAGATTTCTGTTTTTCTGCTTCCAAGGAGAGCTTTTCCAGCTCTGCTATGAAACTGAAAAACTTCACAGCTAGTTATTATCATTTCAATTATCAAGAAAAGAAATCCATTTGGAGTCTTCTGAGCAGTGAGAGATCTGCTTTCTAGGCCTTTTTTATAATATGTTGGACTTAGTGTTTATTTTCACTTTGCATGGAAGGCATATGAAAACGAATATAAAAAATTACAAGCCTGCATTTGAGTGGTCTATATCTTTTGTGTTTGAGGTGGTAGATGATAATATAATAGACTATAGTGATTCCCAAATGTAAGAGTTAATTATGTTCAGTCTTGCGTTTGAGGAGGTTTGATATCACTACTTTGCCTTTTCCAGTTCCTTACTTGTATTTTGCTGATGGGGGGAGAAGATTAGATGAATAATGAGTGTGGCAATATACCACTTATTTGCACTTGTTCCACTGTGTTAAAAAATTAATGCTAAATTGAAAAGCAACAGCAGGAACAAAGTAAATTTTCTGTCTTTAAAGTTCAGGTGACTATTGTAAAATGTTAAATTATTTAGTGATATATTTTACAGTGGACTGAAATAGATTTTAAATTAACTGCAAGATCTGTTTATTATCTCCGATTGTCCAGTTTGTTTAAAATGGAGAGGAAGTAGGGAAATGACAAACGTGCAACTAGAATGTTACAGTAAGCTGAAAAAAATCAAGGAGATGTTAACACAATATCATTAATTATAACTTTTATATTTCTCTCTTCCTCTGTTAGTTTATGTTCTTCCAGATTACTTTTGCAGTAAATTTATAATGTAAATATGAATTCTATCTGGTATTTTAACAGGACTGCTTCAGATTTTTCAAATTTCAACATTCTTCATCCCAAAGTGATAATTTGGAATCTATTTGGATTGCAAGCTCTGTACAGTACTACTGAAGTTCCAATTGGCTAGTTAGTTTTGTTTTCATCCAATTCTGATACTTGTTTGATTGTTGATTTTTACCACCCATGCCTACCGGCTTCTTTTCTCTCTTCTCCTGACCTATTCTTAGATATTCTCTCCCCATCATGACATTTAATTGAAGTATTTATGGGAAAGAAATAATTTATATAACATGATATACATTAGCAATAGTATGATTTAGTTATTATTGACAAAAAATATGCTATGTAGTAAAAGAAGTACAGTTTCACTAAATATGTAGCTATTTCTCAAAATCATTAAATTAAGATATGATTATTATGATCTGCATATTCTCTGATTCTTCATGAAGAAGGGTTTCTACACTTAAGAAAACCCAGCAAGTGTTTCATATTATTTTAATTCTCATACCTTTAAAAGTACTGTTGTTTCTATTCCTAAATAAACACATGTTCTTGAAGTGTTCTTCAATTAAATTTATAAATTGGTCCTATTAATACAAGACAATGCTCCCTTTAACTTTAGTGGGTCTAGGATTTCACAATTATTTTTTCATAAATTTGGGGAAAACTGTACAAATATTTGTATTAGTCTGCATTCAACAAGAACTTCTAGGCTTCAGTTTAAAAGATTTGCATTAGCTTTGTAGTGAAGAGCCTGTTCTGTGTTTATGAATTGCAGCATCAGAGGAAAATTTAAAAAATATATATTTATTAGGGAGGTATGCCCTGTAAGTATGCAGGGAGCTTCACATAATGCAGCATGCAATATCTGGTGAAGCCAATGGGCATGAACATAAACCAGCATGTTATTTGAAATGTGGTTTTGGATTTGCAAATTTTATAAAAGCAAGTTACCTATGAGCACATACCAGTATGCTACGTGCAGTTATAATCTGGAATTTGACCAACAAAGAATATATTAATTGAAAAACAGTTATCCTCTTATACCTCACAAAGGCACAAGTATTTTTTAATTGTGTGAGGCTATGCACTAAGCAAAGTTTCATCCTCTGTCTTGTCAACCTGCAAGAGAATAAGAGCAGCCCTGGAACTGCCAAACCATCAGTCCTGGCAGAGGACTCTGAGTGTTCGAAGGCGGCCTCTGTTTTTCGTGTTCTCACTGAGCCAGTAAAATGCCCTCTGAGGAATTTTCACACCTCCTAACCAAATCTGAGCACACAGTTACATTAAAGACTTGTGGAATAAGCAAACAATAGAAGGTTCCCAGAGCTATTACCAAGCAAATATGTAATTTCAAAATGCAGTCTGTCTTATCCAATGAAGGTCAGATATATAGTGCTGTGAAGTAACTTTTGTGGTGCTTCAGGGCTGTTTAGGGCAATAGAAAACTAGGAATTCAGCAGTGCTTATAACGACTTCCTGCTTACATCAAAAATGTCTTAGATTTCTCACTTGTGTGAGGATTCTAATGCTGGCATGGGCCTCTTTGATGTGGAAAAATAACTCATGGGGAAGACTACATGATACAGAAATAAGGAACATTGTGTTTATAGAGAAAATACCGATGCCCTTTAAATACAGCTTTCTCTAACAGGAAAGTTTACTTCTGAAATGTAGAGTGTGTAACTGCTAAAGAGACTACATGATTCAAGGAAATGCAGAAACCAAAGTCCAAATCTGGACAGTTCTGCATGTTCAACACTTTCTCATTGCAGCATTAGAAGCAGATTTGTCAGATTAATTGGGATCTGAATGCAGGCATGACCTGCTCTTTCACTTCCAGGCACATAGCTGTCTGTGGTAGAAGCTTTGCTCCTGCCAAGTCGTTGGAAGGAATATCTCATTTTTGCCTCCAGCAGGCTGAGCTCAAAGTGCTTATGTATGTCGCGTGACACACTGCATTGTGCTAAAGCTAGTGCAAGCTGAACATACCTAAATGTTTAAGGATCTGGGATGCACTCCTCATTCAGACATCTGACAAACAGCCTTAAATTAGGACTGTCTTGGTCAAACCAGGATTTCTGGCAAAGCTACAAAGAAATCAAGAAAGCAGTGTGAGGAATTTGGATTTAAAGTGTGGAGTAAAAAAGTGTCCTTCCACAAAATTATGTCAGTATAATCAAATTGTTTTAGAAACAACTTCAGTTAAAATGATATCCTCATTTTTACTTAGATGAGGTTTTAATCTTGCATAAATTTGTGTTATGCCGCCCAGGTACTTGGATATAACAGTGCAGCTAAAACCACTGAGCTGCAACACAAACAAGAACAGCAAGAAAGAACTTGCTGTTCAGAGATTTCTTTGCAGTCAGACATTAAAAGGAATTTCTGTATGTTTGGAGGAAATAGCGACTTGTTCCCCCGTGACATGATGCACACCAGATACGTTACACGAGAAGACAGTGGAGAGAAACTTCTTTTGAAAAATACACGTAGAACCAATTTTGAGAGTTCACTGACTAGAAAATTCTGTCTGTAGACAATGGAAATTCAGCAAGGAAGTTCAGTGTAGATCTGTTATGAGTCCTTTGCAGTTAGTACTTAGTTTCACATGAAGACATCAAAAGACATTTAAAAATCTGAGAAATATAACATATAATTTAAAAGTTAACCTAATGAAAGGTTAAACCCACTAGAAGATCTAAATCACAAGTCTGGTTAGAATGTTGTCAGAGTCAGGACACAGTAATTTTTAGAGATCCTTAAATGGGGTTTTTCACTCATAATTAAAACAAGAAATAAACTTACCTTTGAATTTCATGGATTTCTGAGAGTTCTTATGCAGTAAATACCAGGTCTTGTCATAGTTACTTTATAGGTGAATTTTGAGTCAGTATAGGTTTGACAGTAAAGCAGGACTAAGCTATATCTCAGAAGAGGTTACCACAGTTTATTTGCATCTGTGTTTCCTGTATAAAGTAGCAGAAGGAAACTATTTTGTAATGCATCCTCATATGGAAAGTTTTTGAGGTGAATAATCAGAACTAGCAATACCCAGGATATCCTGTCAATCTAAGGCATACAAAATAAACTTACAATAAGTCTTGGTTCTACATACTAAATTTATAGTTTAGTGCATTTTCATAAAAACAGTGTGAAAAAAACATATCCTAAACTTTCTCTTGCCAGTCTTATGTTAGAATTCACTAATGTATGAACAAATATAAATGTGAAAGATTCAAACCTCTTTTACACATATTATGAATTTGAATGTTGTACTTTTTATCACTGTTAATTTGACATGCATTCACTGATTAAATATAGTCTTGCTAGATGAAAGAAACAATAAAAATATTATAGCATCCTGCAACACATCAGTTAGGATCTAGGAAGCTTAGAGAGTTGTTTGGTTTGTTTTTTTTCCTTTTTCAGAAGTCATGAGATATTAATTCCGTGAGAAAATTCAGATAGCTTTTAGGGGTCCTTACTGCATGCAAAAGCCCCAAAATAACTTTTCTTCAGCTAAACTTCTTGTTTGTATCTAAAGACTTGTGAAGAATGAAAGTAAGTTTTGTTTCCAATAACAAAAGAAGAAACAGCTTTGTATTGAATAATGTTTCCATTCTAGTCTTGCAATCATAAGATTTGAGCTTTATATAGTGAGGCTCACTCTTTTTTAAGCATTCACATTCAATTTCAGTTTCAATCTGACATTCATAATTTGAATCAGAAAGTTCAATATCAAGCACTACTTTCTATCTCTATCCTTTGTTGTAAAAAATATGTGTACTTAAACTCCTTATTTGCAGATTCTTCATCATTAGGGTTTGATAAAAATTTATGCTCTGTCCTCCTCTCCCTCCCTCCCTCCCTCCCTCTCCCTGATTCTTATTGCTATATTCTGCTGCTTCTGTCTTCTGAGGACGTTTTTGCCAATGTTATTGATAGTTTCTTTAGTTTCACTTTTCTCAATTTTGATTATATTTTTTCTGAGAAGAGTAATCACCTGGCATGCTGTTCCTTTTAAAATACCAAACCATCTGGGATTTCATCTGTATTTTAATAGTCCTTGCTCTGGGTTTTTTTAACTTTATCAATGACTATACTGTCTCTCCCTTTTCTTAGACAGATCTTTTTATGTATATAGATATTTGGTTAATCTTTACTTTTCTTAAACCTTCAGGTTATTTCATTCTTCAGTCTGGGAGAATTCCTAGCACTCTGTTCTACTACTACTCATATCTTTTTTTTGCAAAAAAATACTTTATTGTTCTCTTCCTTTGTCTATTAAACAATTTCAGAATACTAGCTCACATCCTTAACAGTTCTGCTTATATTTACAGACTTTTCTTATCACTTTTCTACAGCATTGCATACTAAACAGATAATTTTTCTTCTATCTTATTAGGCTTTTCTATAATTTAGATCCCTTTATTTTTTCTCTCAAAACCAGCTGGGTTTTAATTTGAATTAGGAAAGCTTTCTTCATAACATGAGTGCTGAGCAGAAGTACACAGTATTTGTGCTGCTATGCCATCTGTGTGATTTTACTGAAATAAGTATAGGTCACTGATAAATCCCAGAAAATGTGGTGGTGTGCTGCTATAGTTACAAGTCTTATAATGTCTTCTGTATGATTTTTCTCTTTTTTTTTGTATGCATGTCAGATCTTTGGGAGGGACTTTTCTTATCACTCTAAATTCAATTACTGTCTCTCTGTAAAAAATCCAGTGAAGGCATAGGTAGGGCTTTTGCTTATTTTTTTTAAAAATAACAGTTAATTGATGACTTTCATCACTGCCTCTTAATATTGATAAGAAGCAAAATCTTGTCTAAGATTTAAATCACAGTTATTGACGTCTATCCTGCAACAGCAGCTACTGTGAGCAAATAAGTAACCATTTGCAAAGACTGATCTGTATAATTTTGACTGTTCTGAGTTGCTAGCCATGCGGATGTGTGATGATTGATAGCATTGTTCCTTTACCAGAAGAAAGCCTGGTGAACTTTAGTCTCATAACTTATTCTGTAAACACTACAGAACTGCCACCATATCCTGTTACAAACAGCAGTTAATGTAACGTGCTATAACTTTTTTCTATTACTTGCAAAAGTGAGGTTTGTTATAATTTGTGTTACATATTATGTACTCGTAAGTTAATATAATAAAAATAATTATTTGGAAAGGTTCACAAAACTTCATTTCCAAACTATATATTTTTCACAGTACTCCAGTTATTTTAGGGTGGAAAATACATGGACAAAATAAAGGTTTTCATGTCATGATTTTTAACAGCCAGAAGCATATACTGTCATTTAAATTGAACTGTGCATGATATATCTAATTTATTTTGTTATATAAATGCTTTATAAATTATTTTTTGAATGAATGCTCTCATCTTCTAATAATGTGGAACACGTGTAACTATTGTTGAAGTGGGGCGCTACAGAGTCTTCTGTATACATCCAGTAGGAGATGTTAATGTACAGTATCTCTTATAAACAGGCTTCTTTTTGTCTCTGTTAGAAGAAGGAGCCGACTCAAAGAATCTGATAGTCTTCCAAAGAAAACATCTGTTTTAAATATATTTGTTTGGATTCCAGTCAGCACACCTAGAACCTGCATAATTAGCTTAGACTACAGAGTTCCCTTTTCAGAAAAAATGTTTATATAAATAAGCCGTGCTTTTTTCATTAAGTAAATATTCCTCCTTTTCTTTTTTTTTTTTGTAATTAGAAATTCGGGCTTGTTATTTAACATGTACTTATGCAAGGCAAAGATTAGTTGAAAAACTTCTTCAACATGATTTTAATGACATTCATTTTACTGTATTTTGTATTGTGGTGCAGCATCAGTAAAGGAGTGCATATATTTAGAAAGATGCTTTTGATACCAGTAATTGATCATTTACTAAATAAAATGTGAATTTTGCACTTTTTACTACTTCTGATACTGCATATTCTCTTAAATGTACATAGTAGATTTTTTAAAAAATTACTTATGGTAGTAAGTGTCTTAAGTTTTCCCCTCCTAAAGATCTGATTAACTAAAAAGATGTAAAAAGTGTTTATTTCATCTTAAGCAGCTCCTTAAAATAGACAAGAAATGGAATCTCAGTTAGTGATCCTTTCTCCATTCATCTTGTGCCATGCCCCACCACACAATACAACTGAAACAGAATCTCTTATCACACAGCCATGCAACATTAAAGGAATTATTTTCTAAAACTTAAAATTGAGTTATGATTATGCATACCTTTGGTATTAAGATCAAACCTCTCAAGTGTTCAGACATTCACAGTTGGGAATGAGATCTTTTGCTATGGGACAAATTCAGCCTGGAGTGACAATTTAATAAAATAAATTGCAGGTATGCCTTATTACAGAAGGTCTGCAGCTGGTATTTAATGAATAGAAGTGCCTTCTAGACCATTTTTTGCAGTTCATACAATTAAGATGAAACTGGTTTTAATCTGACCTGGAATTCTTTGTATCATTTTGGTATTTGTCTGATTTCATGCTCAGTTCTAGACCTGTGGAAACTAGAGTTAGCCCGTGTTTTCATCTGGGGCAACATCTGTTGGTTCTGAGTGATCTTGAAGCACCACTTATGCTCTTCTGGTAAACAGAGTGGTGTCTTGTGTGACAAGTGCAGTCACACATTTTGTTGGAGATTTTGCTTTTTCTTGCCATTTTTAGAAGTCCTCAAGCATAGGCTGGGTGAAGAATGCTTGATTCAATCCATGATTCAATGTGTTCCTTCTACCTGTACATATGATTGACTGAAAGAAGTTGGCTACGTGTCCCTGTCTCTAGTTGTGGGGAGTTTTAGTCTGAAATTCATTCATATTAGTTATTTATTGGCCCCTCACTACAAGAAATACATTATGGTGCTGGAGCATGTCCAACAAAGAGCAATGAAGCTGTCCAACAAAAATGAAAGGGTCTAAAGAACAAGTGCTATGAGGGGCAGCTTAGGGAACTAGGATTGTTTACTCTGTAGAAAAGGAGGATGAGGGAAGGCCTTACCACAGTCTACAGCTACCTGAATGGAGCTTGTAGCAAGGTGGGTGTCAGTCTCTTTTCCCAAGTAACAAGTGAAAGGACAAAAGAAAAGGCCTCAAGTTGCACCAGGGGAGATTTAGATTGGATATTAGGAAAAATTTCTCCACTGAAAGATTTATCAAGCATTGGAACAGGCTGCCCAGGGAAGTGGTTAATTCACCATCCGTGGAGGTATTTAGAAGACATATGGATGTGGTGCTTAGGGATATGGTTTAGTGGTGGACTTAGTGTTATATTTACTTGATGAAGACCTTGAAGGTCTTTTCCAACCTAAATGATTCTTTAATTCTGTGTTTTTCAAAAGCAGTTGTATACAATAGTGCTAAATACTAAGGAGACAATTATGTTGACTGCTTATTTCCATTCAGTATAACTTAAGTGATAATAATATAGATTTTGTTTGTTTGTTGCTTTGTAGGTGTTTACTCTGTTATGGATCGCTGACTGGATGGTGCACCACTTCTGGAAAAAAGGGAAAGATCCTGACAGCTTTTCTATCCCTTATCTTACTGCACTGGGAGATCTGCTTGGAACTGCCTTACTAGCTATAGGTTTTCATTTTCTGTGGCTCATAGGTGACAGAGATGGCGATGTTGGAGACTAATTATTCCAATGAATGCAATTACTTTTCCTGGAATATTGACAAGACCGTTCTACTTGAAGGTTCTCAAAGTGATTTTTTCACTTGGTATAAGTCAGCCAAGTTGACACTGATATAAAACAGCCTTAATGATTTTAGTTTGGTTTGTTTTTTTAAATACAGGATGAAAATATGAGACCTTTCTTCTGAAACCAAGGTGCATTGCTGCTAGTGAAATTACCTGAGTAGACACAGTGAAGGGCAGATCAGTTTTTTATCAAGTTTTAAGTTTCTAAAAGGTCTGCTCTTTTAAAAGAACAATTCCTTACCTGTATTGCAAATCAGAACAATTCCTAATTGCTCATTCAGTGGTGACGAAGAGGAGGTCAAAGCCCAGTAAGTGGCTTGCCTTGTCTTTCCTTCCCAGGAACAAAGTGGGTATGTATTTTCATCTTACCACAGAAGTGGTTAGTAGACCTCAGATGAATCATTTTCATAGACATTACCTAATTAGTTGATGATATGTTCTTATCTTGTAATTTCAGTGTGGTAGCTCTCTGACCATTGCAGACTTGATATCAATAATATCTGTTATGGTGATTTGAACCCTGACTGTCTAAGCATTTTGTCACAAGCTTTATTTTATGTATACTAATACGACCATCAGCATTTATAAGATTAGACACTTGAAAAGCGTCTGCAGGACTGAGCCATTTTTCTTTGTGCTAAAAAAAACAACCTAATCATTTTGCTGTTGTTGTTCATGAGGATGAGCATAATAAGGACAAATAATATGCACTGACCTGATAAATAATAACAGAGAAATGATTAAAACTCCTTGTGCTGAAAAGTGTATTTTCATTTAGCAACTGAAAAAATGTTTAACTAACTGATATAATGATGGTGTGATGGCCGAAGTATTTAGAGGTGTTGATTCAAATGTAAATACTGATCCCTGATTAAAACTTGGGGTATAAAAGTTCATGTTTCCTCTTTTAGACACTTAGGAAGTTATATAAAACTTCTAAAATTCCAGAGCTGTCCATGTCATCCATTTCTAAACAGGAATCTCTGCTAATAGGATTTCTGTTTCCAAACTGTGGAAGTAATATGATCAGTAAGGAAAATGACTGCTTCTGAATTATTTTTATACCTCAATATTTCAAATAGTACATTGATCATGAGGACTCTAGTTGCCACTTTGAAAAAAACATACTAATTGCTCTGCTTCAAAATCTAATGGGAGTTTCTCATGGTATATGTTTTTGAATACTATAGTATAAATGCCAGATGCGTAATTAAATAAACAACTTGTACTTTAAGTGTTGTGATTGAAAGTTTTAAATTTTGAGACTTAAATTAGATAATTAAATCCATGTATCAGCTTATATTGTAATCCTGTAAGCATTAGTCATGTGAATTATGCTTATAAATCCCTTTTAATTTGCTGGACCTACTCAGATTAATTATGTGGATAAGTGTTAATGAGAATTCTGTAGGTGTTGGTCACCTTAAACTCTGCAAGTTGAAAGCATTTGCAATTCTGAAAATTAAACCAGCTATTCAGTGCCTACACATGGATTTTAGATGCCTGACTTTTAGCTCCCTCATTTAAACAGTTTTGTTTAAGCTTTTTCTTACAGTTATGATACTATAGTTGTTTGAATGAATCGTGTGTATTCTGTCTTTGATTATGTGAGAGAAAGATGAAATCTTCCTAACTTCAGGTTCTCTGACTTTTCACAGTTTCTATTAATGTTATTTAAAATAATTCCTTGTATGTAGCATTGCAGGAAATACTCCTATTAAATTGTTCAAAATTGACTAGATGTAACTGTTTTAATTTTATTTTTTTTCCAAAATGCACATTCATTTTTATTACAGATGTAGATGCAATCTTTTTATTCTGATAGAACTGTCATCTGAATCAACTAAGTTGCCATTTCGAGCACTTTTCTCATTAGAGCTACTGGATCTTAAAGACTTTTTGTTAATGAATTGCAAGATTTTTAAAAATTAAAATTTCTTGAGATACTTGTGATCTGTGCTTATCTGATGTGTGAGGACATTGTAGTGTTCAGTGATAGCAGTATCCTCAGTGTGTTAAATGTTTTCCTGGTAAATAACCAACAACTGTTGGTTTGGTCTGCTGACCAGTGGGTGACTGTTTAGATTGCAGAATTGGGGAAGAAATTTTAAATGGGACAAATTCAATTAAATCTGAAAAGGAGAAATATGTTGGCAGACTGGAATAATCTGAGCATGGAAATAGTAAATTATAGAAAAGTGTAATGCAAAAATTTGGTACTTTAGGAAAAGGAAAATTCATTGCATGGTTGAGAGTAAAATACATACTGTGAGGAAGAAAGAAGTGCAAATTTTCACACAGCATTCATTATGAGAGGCAGGATTAAACCTGGTTTTCATGAAGGGAAGAAAAATACAAATTGTGTTCAAAGAAGCTGGTAAAGAGGTGGAAAAAAGAGGTACTTTGGGGAGTGGTGGAAGTGAGAAAAAATGAATAGTCTCAGTAAGATATTGTTAAAGAGGAGTTTGAGTGGGGAAAGAAGTACGACATTGATAAAGCAGAGAAAGCCTTGATATCTGAAAGAGCAAGGAGTAAATAATCTATGACGTTGGAAGGGGTTTGATTCCTATGTGGAAAGGGAATTGTAAAAACTTACAGGGTTTGCTAACTCTGCTACCTAGTGTTATGGAGATAAAAAGTTCTTACGTCAAGTTTGGGAGGGAATATTATTCCAGCCATGAGGATAATACAAGAGAAGGCGTGAAAGCGAACTCTGATACCAGAGTATCTATCATGTTCTCAAAAGCTGTACTCCCTAAACCAATTTTAGAATCATAGAAGCATAGAATTGCCAGGTTGGAAAAGACCTCTTGGATCATCGAGTCCAACCATTCCTATCTGCCACTAAACCATGTCTCTGAGCACCTCATCTACTCATTTAAACACCTCCAGGGATGGTGACTTAACCACCTCCCTGGGCAGCCTGTTCCAGTACCCAATGACACTTTTAACTCTAGTCAAGTCAACCTTTTCACAGTGTTCCACCAACTTAATTTTACTAAACATGTCCCGGTAATAGTCAGTTACTTCACTCTATGTGTGGATAAGAAATGTTACCAAAATTGTACTAGAGACAAATAGGGTGCTTTTTGTACTGCTCAAAGCACACAGTTGAAAGGGGCATTCTGAGATGTGATTCTGTCTCCTGTTATCAAAGCAGCTGTATTTTATAATCTTGCAAATAAAAATATTACTTTTTGCATTACATTTTTTTCAAGCGTTTTCCTCCCTTCCATCTGCTAGAAGATTCTATCAAACCTTCCTTTATCATTTCTAGCCTAATTAGAGCTATGGCTGATTCAGATCTTTTTTTTGTCAGCCCATCGCATTTCCTTTGCTTGACTCTTATTCATACTGGCTTGTTCACCTCATTTAAGCTGCAGGTCGTCTTAGAGCTCCTCCTGCAAATTCTTGTACCTTTTTCTTACTGCTGATGAGCTAGACCAGCCAGAAGCTCCAGTTGTTTTGCCTTTATAAATTAGTATGTGTAACCTGATGCTGAGTAGCTGTTGGTGTGCTCTTCTTTGGCTATTCTTACTGTCAACTCCTTTTGTTCTCTGCTTCAGATATACCTCTAGGGCAAATAGAAGTAGCAGCAGGTTATTTGAAATGTGTATCATTTGCCATTCTGAAGGAGTTTGTGACAATCCTGACTGTTCTATGAACATGCATGAAAGGGCAGAATCTCATTTGTTAAACTGCAGCTAAATGCACATTTGAAATATTGAATCAGAAGCATTTCATAGCATAGGTGTTTTATTTTCTTTTTCTGTGTAATGCTTTGAAATGATCTTTGCATTCTGTTGAGTTAGTGAATGACTGCAGCTTATTTTTAGAGTGTTTATACAACCAGGTTTGTCCCACAGCTTTATTATGCTGTTTGATATAGGGAACTTTTATTCTTTTAGTGTATTTAGATTAATAGTTTGAGTTTTATAACATTGCCGTACATCTTGTCTTAATCTGTGATGTTTAGATTTGCAATATCTTCTTCCACTCCCATCTTTAATATATTAATTTCACTGGGGCTTTTGGAATACTGATGAGAAACTGGAAAGCAGCAAATTAATTTAACTTCGTTTTACAATTTGCCAACTAAATTAGGCTTTTCTTATACAAAGATTAAACCAGCATGAGGATTAAGGCTTTATAAATGCAGAACAGTTTGCAAAATCAGGACTCAAAATAAGACCTATCATATTTTTTAATGGATTTGCTATTTCACTTCAATTCTAAGCATCACAAAAAGCTCTATTAAGTCCAAGAATAACCCAGAATACACACATTGGGAAACAGTAGTATAGGCACTCTGTGAAATTAAGTGTTTGAAATTCCTTATTATTATAATGGTAAAATTGCTATTGCAAAGGAGGTAGTCTCTTCAGAGGTGCAGAAAATGGCAATAGAGTATGGTAATTGAATTACAACCTGCTTTAAAGAGAGTAAGATGATGTTAGAGAACAGTGCTGAAGGTACTGAAAGCAATGTCAGGCCTCTTAGTAGGATTTTTCTTTTTGGTTCGATTTTCTGTGATACAATACCTCATTTTAGTTGTGTTCTCTAATCCATTCCTAATCAGGTCAATCTGTTATGCGGTTACCTTTTGGATTATCATTTCCCTCTATGTGTTGAAAGTGTAAAAAAATCAGCTTTCTGTACATAAAGGTGGGGAGGAAGTACTAGTAAAGAGGCGTGTTTTGTCATTAAAGCCTCATCTTGATGATCATAAAGGAAAGTCTGTTAAATTCAATGAAATTTTATCATCATGCATGCTGTACATGGATACTCTAGTGAATCTAGCATTAACAAAACATGAATAATTAACAATTAAAGCTAAGAACCTACATGTTTACTAAATGTACAAGATTGCCGTATTCTGGGTGGGTACCCCAGAGCAGCAGTGAACCCCTTAGTCATTCAGCATTTGCAGGGCTGGATAGGCTTTACTTACTCTGCCGCTGAAAATTTAATTTGATTTCAAGTCCTGCTGGTTGTTTCTTTAATATGCAAGTGAGTTCATCATATGCTCTATTTATGCTTTTATTTCTTAGTTCAAACTATATGTGAAATTTGTTTCTTCCATTACTTAGCATTCTTCAAGTTGCTCTTTTGGGAGATTGTTTCCTCTTCAAGAGTTGCTAAAAGTCTTGAGCAGTCAAGGAAGTGCTTTCCTTCAATTATTTTAAATCTGCTTTTTGCAAGTGAAATAGGGTTCTGAGTGAATTATATGGTAGATGTCTTTGGGAGTAATGGGCTTCTGAATAGTTCCTCAAGATTTAATATCTCTAAGTTCTCAGATTTCCATTCTAAGTTTTACTATGAACAGGATCTAAAAAAAGATTTTGTCTGTCTACTAATTGTTTCTGTCATCTCCTGGTTTTGATTTATGGAGTTGGTGCTGTGTCCTGTCCACAGTAGAACAGTGTTTTAATAAAACTGACATTCTAAATGCTTTTCCAAAAATTGTGAGCAATAACACTTCTTTTATACTTTGGAAGCAATCATCCATTACACTGCTTTCCTGTGCATCCTCATACTGTGGTTAGCTTTAGGTCATCCAAAGCCATTTTTTTCCTGTTTGTTTTTGAAGCAGGTGTTTTTTCCTGCGCTGACACAACCAATTATTTTATTTTATTATAGTATCCAAGATTCTAGACTAACATCAGAACAGGCTTCATCTCAATTATTTTGAAGACTGAGTCAATCTTTATTCATTACATAGGAAAATTTGACATGTCTGATTAATTTTACTTCTAGGGAGATGAATGGTAGCTTTCATTTAGAAGAATATCTCTGGAATTGGGAGCATTTCCAAAATAGAAGTCAGCTGAAACTTGACTACATTGGGTAACTGAGATCAGCTCAGGTACCAAGATAATTTGAATTTGTGAACAAAAGCATAGATGACTTTGAAATGTAATTAAGCTCTAATCTAATATTTGAAGACTGGCTGATTACTCCCGTCTCTTTCATTTAGCCTCTTAGGGCTTTGAGATCACCATTGGTTGTAGAGAGGAGGGTGCTGGCCTCTTCTCCCAAGTGACAGGGGACAGGACAAGAGGACATGGCCTCAAGCTCCGCCAGGGGAGGTTTAGGCTGGACATTAGGAAAAACTTTTTCACAGAAAGGGTCATTGGGCACTGGAACAGGCTGCCCAGGTAGGTGGTTGAGTCACCTTCCCTGGAGGTGTTTAAGGCACGGGTGGACGAGGTGCTGAGGGGCATGGTTTAGTGTTTGATAGGAATGGTTGGACTCGATAATTCGGTGGGTCTCTTCCAACCTGGTTATTCTATGATTCTATGATTGCTGCTTCTTTAGAGCCAATCCATTACTGTGGTAGTGTGAGTCTATCATGTACCTACGGAAACTATTTTTGCCCTCTGTAACAGAAGGCCTCAAGGCCCTTGGAAAAAGAACCTTCATGAAACCTGCATGTCCCTTGTGCAAAATGAAAGATCTAAAATATTGTGAATTCAGGTACAAAAAGGCACACTCGTTCCTAGGTTTCATTTCTAGCTGGCCTTTGCTCTATTCCCTCATTAGGACGCTGATTCATTTTTAAAAGACTTTTTTAAAGCACCGTAAGGTTACCGTGCCAAAGAGCATGAAACAGAGCATGCTCTGTAAGATACCATGCTGCTTATGTGCTCTGTGCATGAGACCGACATGAGCTCGCCCCTTAGAGAGAACTAAATCTCTCGCTTTGATCAATCAAAGCCTGACTTGGCATTAAACAGAATATAGCACTATATAGGATTGGCTCCATGCTGAATATGCAGTACTCACTGTGCAGGGTTCTTTGCCTCAGGCAGCTCTGTAGCTGGAAGAGCCATCACCGAGACACCCACTGTGTTGCTGATACATAGTAAGACTTGGCTGAATATTGGGAAGGAAAAACTGCCCATGCAACAGTTCCTCTAACCCATCCAAAGGTATTTACTAAGCTCCCTCCTCTCCACTCCATGGGCCTTTGCTCTGCCCCGTGCAAGGTGCCTCAGTCACCTGCTTAGGTCCTCCTCTACCTTGTTGACTTCAAATGGGATGGGATCTTGCAGATGCATCTGCAAACCATGTTCTCCATATTTTCATTCTCACTAGAGACTCAGGAAGATGCAGAAATGTCCATCACTTCAAAGGTAGAGCAGTTCTGCCATTTGCTATAAAAATTGCATTTTAAACATTTATTAAGACCTGTAAATATTTTAAAGTCCTTCTGACTTGAGATTATTGCATTACATAAATTTTTAATAGACACAGAAGCTGCACTTAAAGCACTGATTAATGCATACATACCTGTGGAATATGTATGGCTTTCAGATTGGCAGGAAGAGAAACAAACCTGATCATTTTTAGCACTCATTACACAAAGCAGAAAAATGTCCTCTTACCATAGGAAGCTTCTCACAATGTGTGCTCATGAAACAAAACTGGTAACTTTTCTGACTCTTGATTTTTATTCAACTTGAACAACATTGCGCCCAGCTTTCTGGCATGTTATGGAACTCAGGTTCAGTATAAGTTCATTTGTATTTATGGGATTTTTTTCAGAGCCACAGCTTGCCTGCCAACACCCTGCTACCTCAACTGTGTCACCGTCATGTGTATCCCTCACATATGTTCATGGTCAAGTCTCCTGCTAGATAAGGACGAACTCTTGTAACCCGTTTCGTCCTGCTGATGCCTATATAGAAATCTCCTACCACATGTAAGAGGAGATGTTGGGTACCCTGATATAGTGAGATGTCCCTGCCCATGGTGGGGGGAGTTGGAACCAGATGATCTTTAAGGGCCCTTCCGACACTAACTATTCCATGATTCCATGTTTGTTTTCCATTTCTCCTGTTTTTAGGAGGGTATGGCCCACTCCCCTGTGGACTAGGCAAGATCTGCTTATTCTCTGTATGCTATCAGGGTAGCTGTCTCTTGTTTCTAGGCAGCCTCTGAAAGCCCCTAGATGATCTGGAGTCCCTTTTTCAACATAGACCCTCAGGATTAGGAATAGGAAGGCTGTGGTGTCAAATACATCTGAGTGAGCTTGCTAACTTAGCCCTGTTATCCCGAGAAGTGAGGAGGGGTTCTGTGTGCTTCTCTCTCAGAGGGGCACTGAGGGGGTGCCAGTGGCCATAGAGCAGAGCCAGCTTTCTTATAGCTGTAACACCAATTTAATTCCTCTTATGAAATGGGAGATACGGCCTAGAATCCCTAGTCAATAAGTCACAAGGAATTTAATCATCTTCATATAAAGTTTTCAAGTTCAGGCCAAAAATTAAAGGGAGTCACAGTTGCTCTGCATCGCAGACTCTGATGGTCAATTGATAGAAAGAATGAATATGATTGACAGAGAGGCAGGATGCCTGGGTTTAGGATGTGTGGTAATGCAGCAGCATTCAGTTCACGTCTATCATGACATATATCCTGATCATATCAGTAAGATCTCAGTTTTGGAAGGAAACCATTACGTATTACCATCAACTCTTCAGCTAATTATCTCAAGTCTTTTTATTTGATCAAAGGAAAGATGTGAGTGTGTTATTTTACTCAGAAGCCAGAGCACACCTGGTTGAATACATCTGCTGAAATGTCCTGCCACAGGAAAAGATAACATCTTTGTCTCCAGCTGGAAATCTTTGAGCACCTCAAAAGCTCACTTTGCGTGGTAATTCTTTAATAAAGGAGGACTTAACAGTCACATTCATCACAGGGACTGTGACAGCACCTGTGAGCCAAAGGCTGATTGCAGTCTTATCCTAGTTTAAGGTGTGGAGGGCACACTGGTCTTAAAGGCTTTAGATGGAGCCTCTGCCATTCAAAAAGTAAGCACAAAATGTCTGAAACCAGTTAATTATTTTAGAAGCAGTCACCCAAATGTTTTCCATCAGTCATCTTAATGATTGTGAAAAATGCAGCTGGCATCCAGACACTGCAAAGTATATGTGAAGCACCTTAGGACCTGGGAGGGAGCCTATATACTCTCCTCTGGCTGCATTTCCCAGTACAGAAATACTCATTTATGTTACATGTGAGTTGTCCATAGTTTTTAATGTCTCTTCCTATATCCGTGGCAAAATTTTCCCAGGTAACTTGAAAAGTGCTACAATAGGCAGAGCAAGGTTACTCACCTCACTGTGTTCTTGAATGTTTTCCTCTAATTTCATTCTAAATATCTTGGGCTTAATTATCTTAAAGGTCTTTTCCAACATAAATTACTCTATAATTCTATGAGGAGACTCCCCCAAATGAGACTTTCCATCTTAAATTTCCTCCCATCTAGCATTCCTTTTCCATAGTTATACAGACTTAATTTCTCACCTGAATTGCACTCACCTGTTCCTCCTTCTAATCCTTGCACTGCTGACTTCAAGGGGTTTCTTTCTTAAAAATAAACTTGTGGATTTAATTTTTTAAATTTTCCAAAATGACAGAGGGAGGCTTAAAAGCATCTGTTGTAGGAATGATTCATATTGCATATAAAATTTTATTGCACACATGGCAGAAATATTTTAATGATAAAATAGCAAAGTACATTGCAAAATTAATAAATAGCTGAATTGTTATGTCTATCCATATAACTGAAGGCATATTTCTTAATAAATCACACACAGCTATAACTCTAGGAGAAAACATATTTTATTTTTCTTGAATGGGAGTCTCAGCATCTAGCTGGACAACTCTACAAACAGGGCTTGCCTCTCCATAGCCTGGCTGCTTGCTCTGATTTGATGTTTTTTCCTACATCCAGCTCTTTCTAGTTAAAACAAATACATGCAGTGATTGACTGCATTAACAGAAAAAAAAGTCACTTTTAGAAAAAAACTAACACCACTACTTTAGACATAAATCGAAACCTGGTTTAGCTAGTATAATTATCTGCTAAAATAAATCTGACTAAACTGAGCCTAAGAAAGGCTTATGCAATGCCCAGACCCTGCCTTTGCAAAAGCTTTTATAGGAAATCGGGGTCTGTCTTGGGTTGCAGGTTTTGACTTGATGCAGGGCTGCAAATAGCTACTGACAGCACAAAGACCTCTTGCTAGCTAAAAAGTCATGAATTGCTACAGTATAATTCTAGTTTTTAGAATAAGCCGAAGGCTAATGGCTTAACTATTATTATTCAGCTGTATGTTACCCTGACAGCTTCATGTATTAGTAAAAAAATAGAAATGAGGGCATAAGTTTTGGATTGATTTATCTGTTACTGAGGAAAACAGCTTTGCTGGTTGTTTGTTTTTTAATTAAAAACTCTGACTGAAATGAGATTTTTCAAACCCACATAATTTTACTTGAAAAGCTATGTCTTGTTTTCCAACACAATCTGTCCATTTGTTGCATATTGATAGGACATACCTAAAGATACATTATCTCAGGTTTGCATTTACTCAAAAAATAGAGAGGAATCAATTTCAATGTCAAAATCAATACCATGCCTAAAATATTGGCAAAATAAATTTATGACAATGAAAACATTCTCTGTATTTTTTTCCTCCAGCATTAAGTCTTTGCTCTCAGTCCTAAATGCTTCTGATTTAGCCAGCAGAGACCCTTTACTGATAGTGAATAGAATCTCATAGTTCCAGAGGCTTGAACACTCCAGTAGTGACTCTTCAGGTAACATGGAAAAAGGTCTGCTGTTCATCACTCAGTAAAGAAAACAACGTTGGGTCTTTTATTTGAATAAAGATTTTTTTAAAAACTGTTTTGTATGCAATTTGCAAAGTCGGCTTTTAGACATGTTGTCCTTCAACACACTGATGAATAAAACTGGACTGTTAAGTTTTCAAAATTGTCAGCCTTTGGCAAAGTTGTAAGTGCAACTTGAAAAAATAAGATATATTTGCCTGCCATCTGGAGTCTTGCACATAACGATGTGTAATGGGGCTAGTGGAAAAAACACAACACTGCTAGTTGGAAAGCATGTGCTCTAGTTCCTCTCTGCTGCCACGTGCATTTGTTTAATTATTTTTCTCTCTTCCTTCCAGTTTCCTAGATTTTTACATATTTCTTTTGTAATTATGGTAGAAGTAAATGAAATGTATTTGTATCCATATAAAGAATGGGAATGTTGGTGGACCTTGTGCCTGCGCAGAGAACACTTTATGACCACAGGGACAGGCTTTCTTCAAACTTCACATCTATTCTGCTGGGCTTATTTGCACAATCTTGTCACTTCCCTGGGTGAGAGGACACTTCAGCTGTGCAGTCGATCCTGGTGCTTTAACGCATCCCCCAGTGCTCCGTGCTCATTTCCTCAATATCTGGGGACTGACATGGTCCCACTGCCACCAGCTCTCCTGTCATACAGCAGCATCTGGTGGTCTGTACTGGAGGGCAGAAGTTGTACACTGTGTACAAATGGGAAGGGATTTTTTAAATTTGTAATTAGTTAATGGAAAAATTGAGGCTTGCCAAAGAGAAAGATCCTCACACCTCCTTCCACTGGAGGAAATCCAGTTTTGCCAGTCCCTGGGGAATATCAGTGATTGGGCTTTTTCCCAGTGTCTTAGGAGCAAAGAAGAAAATCAGCCCATGAGCTGTGCATCCACGAGGAACTGTGCGGAGATGATATTTCTTACCCCAGTACCACTAAAATGGAGCTTTCCATTTTTGTGATTGTGTGATATCACCTTTCTAAAGCCCCCCAGCTCTTGCTGTCCATGGCTGAGTTCTGGTGTGCCCTGCCCCATGCACCCAGAGGACTCCTCCTGGCCCTCGGTTCTGCATGACACTGCGGTTCATCTGTGTGAGTGCAGTTACAATTGAAGCTGATGGACTCTCTCAAGGCAACAAAGAGTTTTAGACTGGATAGTAGGAGATACTACTTCACTAATAGGGTTGTCAAGCACTGGAACAGGTTGCCCAGGGAAGTGGTTGAGTCACCATCCCTGGAGGTATTTAAAGGACAGGTGCATGTGGCACTTAGGAACATGCTTTAATGGTGAACGTGGCAGTGTTAGGTTTACAGTTGGACTTAATGATCCTAAAGATCTTTTCCAACCTCAACGATTCTGTGATTCTGGTTTCTTAGACACATGTACTGCCAGAACAAGATTGCATTGCTTTGAAGCATATGTAATCCTGGCCCTGCCAAGGGCCCAAGGGAAGTGGAGCAATCAACACAGTGGCTTGAGCCAGGCTAGTCGCACCCTTTGAGTCCTTAAGACCTCCTTAATTATCTTCCTCTCTGACTGAGATTGTAGAGGAAAAAAATCACTGACATTTTAAAATGTGAAGGTTGTTGTCTTAATGCTGCACAGCCAGGCTTTGATTTCAGGAAGCTATGCTGCAACTCTGCCTATTAATTAGGGTGTGCGGGGTGGTGGGGTGTTTGAGGTGGGAGAGCTTGGGTTCTAAAAACAGCCAGTGACCCACTATGCGCTATGACACCTACTCAGTAGATTTCCTGTTTTCTCTTTGTCTCTGCTCTCACTGTGAATAATGTTTGCGCTGGGAGGAGTGAAGCTTGCAGATTTAATGGTCTGTTTGCCACTGGCAATGCTGCATCCAGGATATGGCATATAATTTTGGGATCCACCTCAATTAAAGACAGATGTTGAGATGCCGGGGAGTTTAAAGTGACAGGTTACCAAGATATTCAGTGACCTAAAGCATATCACATACCAGGAGATGTTAAGGGATCTAGCCATATTTAATCTGGTGATGATAGGACTAACCGGGAATCTAATAGCACTCTACAACTATTTGAAGGGGACTTACAATGAAAATTAATCCAAATGCTACCTCCAGTAGTAACAGAGTATGGACACATGTTGAAGGTTACAAGTCTCACAGTGGCCACTAGAAAAAAAGAGGTCTCTGCTGGAAGGGTAGTACAGCGCTGGAACAGGTCTCCCAGAAAGTCTCTGGGCCCTCCATCCCTAGAGGTGCTGAAGTCTTGGTCACCCAAATCCTCAGCCAACCTAGTCCTGGTGACCTTCAGCATTAGGATGGTCCAGCTGACCTCCAGGGTACCTTTCAGCAACACAGTCACAACAGGGATCAGTGCTTGCCTAAATGCATGCTTTTACTAAGTATAATTTATAGTGCAGATTTCCCAACTCAATCTTGTCTTCAAAGCCCAGCTGAAAGTTTCTGCTTTTGGGTTACATGTGCCCTCTAAAAACCATGCACGAGACCACGCAGGTTTGGGGACTACGGGAAATGTTTAACTCAAAGCCAGTGTTCATGAATTCACATGAAGGTGGGCAAGTACATAGCATAAAGCTCATCTGACTGACGATAAAACACCCTTGCTTAAAGTTTTTGGGCATGTCACAGGCCTTAAATTGACAACCCTCATCCTTGCTGGCTGGGAACATGAGAAGGAAAGGAGCAAGAGGGATATTGTTAGATGACTTTAGCTTTCCTGCTCCATAGCATTAGATAATTTTTAGTCTTCTGCTTGTCCTGCCACAATAAACCTTGTGGTAAAGCAAAGCTATGCAAATATCCCACCCTGAAAAATCCACCCCGAAAGCATGAGCCAGAAACAAAGCACACAGAGAGAAACTTTCTTTCTTCAATTTAATTGAAGTTACTTAGAAAAATAATCAGGCTTGAATGGCTTTTTTTAAGGAAAGATTCATGAGCAGTTCACACTTGTGTTGGCAATGTATAATTTAGCTTTTTTCTTTATTAACAGTATATTTAGGTATGAGGAGATACTTTTCTACAACAAGCCTTCTACTGCATACAAATAGGTTTAAAAAAAAAATCCAACCCCACATTGATGTTAAATTATTCGTACACATTGTATTGTGCATGCATGTAAGAAAATAACACTCTCTGTAACAAGAGTAATAGTAAGGACAGTCCCTTTTTGTACCTGAAAAGTGCAGCAGACTACAGTGAAACCCTAAAACACCTGGGGTCAATTTACTTCTAAAAGCACTTCTGCTTGTGGATTATTTATTTCACTTGTCTTACGCAGCGCATGGTTCAGGCAGTTTGCAAATTTCTGTGATAATGAATATGGTTTACGAAGAGGCTGAAGCACGGACCAAGTCAGGTTTTGAGGGACCTCCCACTGCCCAGAAGTCACCACCATGTTTAGATGGGCCAAATCTAGCCTGGGCTCCAGATTAAGGTGCTTGGGGCCATCTGGGGGGAATGAACGTCCAACTGTGGGTATCATGCTAGGTAAGGAGCCACAGGCACTGCTGGACTCAGTGCTTGCCCTGCCAAATGACAGGGAAGCACTGGCTTAATCAGAGATGGGGACTACCACTTCTTGAGCTCAGGAGCTTAGAAAGGACTGGGCACAGAGGTGGGGAATGGGAGCATCCCTGCTGGGTCCTCTCTGCTTTCATCATTGCTTGACCTTAACTAACACACAACCTTCTAAAACAGCAGCTCTCTCATGACCTCACTGGCACATCTGTATTTTCATTTAGCTGTGGCTGTCCTTTTGCTCATTTGTCTCCCAGGACCAGCTGTGACCGCAGCAGAAATGAACCCAAGAGGGAGACGGGGCTCTGGAGCAGACCAGCCCCTTCGTTTCTCTGGCTGAGAAACCCAGTGAAGAGGTGGGGGTAAAACCAACCTAGGTCCCTGGCTGTCCCATCACTGCAGTTGGTGGCTGCCAGTTTTCTGAGGAAAGGAGGAACCACCCTGAACACCATCCTGTGTGGGTGCAGTGGAAAGATATTTTTTTGGCTCAGTCAAAGCAACACACCCAATAAACTAAAAAGAGAAAAAGGCTATTCCTTAACATTTGTGATCCTCCTCTGACAAAGCCCTCACCAAGCAGGATATGATCATATACAGCATGTCAGCTGTTCATTTTAAACACAAATCTACAGCCCATTCACAGCACCCCAAAACAGACACAACAGCTAAATGGAGAGTTTGTAGTAGTTTGGGATTAAGATTTTTAAAAAGCAAGTGACTTTTAAGTACCTGCTTAAGACCACATAAAAGTCATCTGAGTGCTGAGCATCTGCCTGTAGGGCAACCCTCTACGGGGAGGCAGAATCTGAGTAATCAAACCCAAAGCTGCTGCTAAAAAATCCTGGCTCCAGCAGTGCTCGCCCCTCAGATCTCCTGAACATGTTTTTCACCTAAAGCTTTTCTGTCATAGCTGTCAAATAGGGTTTTTGTGTCTCCAAAGTAGTGAAACTAAAGAGAGGATTTCAGAACAGATAAAAATATGGTGATGACAAGAAGTACAAAAAGAAAGAGGGAAACAAATCCCATTTTTTAAATATTTACTTTCAGAAGCAACTTTTTTTCTTAAATGAAAATATTTACATCACAATCTGTTGGTGGGATTAACTGAAGAGAAAATTGGACCAAAATATGAGCACTGTTGGATACAAGACCAAACAAGCACACAAATAGCTTGTAGGAAATACTGGAGGAGGAGAGGGGAAATCTTACTCTCAGACAGTTTCGTTTTTTTAACAAACATAATCATTGAAGTACAAACACAAGAAGGCTAGGGCACACCGTGATAGGCACTTGCAACAGCTTGGCATACTCTAAATGAGACAAAACTGCTTTCAAGTGAAACACCAGCCAGCAATCAGCAACCACTAGGGAATTCAGAGCTGTCAGGTGCAGCAAGCTCTCCACTAGCCACTGGGTCAGCGCTCTGCATTGTAAACAGGACCTGGGTTATGAAAACTGCGGCTGTTCCAGAATGGATGAGAGATTTATTTGTAGGGTATGATAAAAAAAAAAATGACCCAAATCCAGGCTAAGAACAAATCCAATTGTGAAAGCACTTCAGCTGTTGTTTGTTATGTTACTTTGTTCTTCCCTGAGATCTATTCAGTGACTTATTTTTATAAAATAAGATGGAACCTATTTTTCTTCTTTAACCACGTATGTATCCTGAAGACTAATGTAATCCAGTGGATGTAAACTGGCTCCTGTACAATATGACATTTTCAGGATCTGGCTCTGATATTGCTGAAAGAGCTCTGCCTTTATCTGAGTTTATTTAAATATTTGCCAATTTTGGGAGTGTTTGATTTGATCACAAGCTTGACATGCAGGCAAGTCAAAACCCTATTTTAGCCATCAATTAACTTCAAAATAGATTTTAGGTTCCCACAAATGCTTTGACTTAAATCTCTGCCTCCTCCTGCCCATCAGCTGCCTGCTGGTGCTGCTGGCCCCTGTCTGCTTGGCCATATACTACACCTCACCTACATCAAATTATAGCAAACATTTGGACAAGCCTGTAGTTTGGCCTACTGAGCTTGCTGAGAGATCCACACTGAAATCCCATTTTTTGTTATTTATTTGCTGTGAATAGATTACTACTTGCTTGTCTAAAACGATTGCTTTGTTTGCTATGCCTGGTACAATCTACCATTCCAACAATCTGTTATACACAAAACAATCGCTACTGAGATGTTCATCTAAAATAAAAAGGTCATGATTTCATACTAGAGCACACTTAGATGAAATAACCAACCCACTGAAAACTAGAAACATCCCTGTCAATGGTATTTGGGCATCAATAAAAAAACACGACTTCCCCTTCACCTTAGGAAAAAGCCATGAAACCAGCATATAAGAAGATTGGATCTTTTTTTTTATTGCCTTGCATGCTCAGAGATCAACATGAAGATGACTTTCCAACTTTTCAAATGACATGCCCACATCCTTTATAGCAATGTATCACGATCAGTGTTTTCTGAGCCAATTTTGTTTGCCCATCTTAAGATCAGTTAGGGAAGCATGACTTGCAGAGGATGGAGCTCTCCCCACTCCCATCCTGGATATGAACTAAGTGAATGCCAATTGCTTTGGGCATTCAAAAATCTCTTTCAAAATGCTGATTTTTTTCTGATGCATCACCCAATCTGCATTCATTTGGGCTGGCAGGCTTCGAATTAAGAGACAACGAGACTGATCATATTCTTGATAAAATCTTTAAGTCCAGATAAAAAGTTCATGGTTTCTCTTCCCAAGGAATACATTCACATTTCTTTCAGTCATGGGTTTTAGATATCACGAATCTATCTAAATCTGTTTTACTTTCCCTTTTCAGGGCTAGAAAGACAGATTTATTTATTTTTTTTAGTACCCTTAAGTGCAATATAACCTTCTGAAGAAATTATTTTCACCATTATTCTCAAAGCATGTGGTGTCAGGATCCACTCCTGTATTTACCTGCATCAACAGCCAATGGAAGAATATTATTACCCAGAGATAAGCTCAGCTGAGGAGAGCACAAAACCAGACGCCTTTTGTCCAAATGTTATCTTATCTCTGCTGCTGAAGTGACACCTACCAAGAGACCATATTTTAAATAAGTATAAATAACATTAATTAAAATCGGAGGAATGCAAGATCAATGAAATTCACCAGAATACAATTAACATTTTTTAAACATTGTTGCAGTATTATTCATTTCTACAACTAGATCGTCACAATCCTGTTACTCTGCAAAGAGAGCTGTCCTTTCTTACAGTTGATTTAAATAATTTTGTGCTGCTCGCAGCATCATTCAAAAAAAGAAAATATTAATTTACAAAATAACCCATTCTCCATATTTATTATGACAAATAAAAATCTTAAATAAAACAGGCTTTCTCTCCCCTCTCTCCCCCTGACCCATCCCTCATTCCATTTTCAGGTAGCTTGGCACTGAGTAATTGAACATTAAAAAATCAAGTTTGTAGACTTCATACAGCTGCGTTTGGTGCTCAGAGCTGATATTCTGGAAGAACTCTGTGGTCATTTCATCAGTAGTTCTCGTAGACTTTGCATAGGTGGGGAACTTCAGGTAGTTGCCTACTCCCGCCAGCTGAAGGATGTAGTTTGAATCCTCTTCGAGTGTTTCGTATTTTCCTATGAGGTCGTAGTGAATGTGACAAGGGTGGCAGAGGGAGTACACAGTCTGCCAGTGTTCATTGAAGGGCTCTTCTCTTTGGGTATGTGGGTCGATGAGATATGCCACAAACTCTTCAAATTTCACATCATCACCTTTACGCAGAGCTTCCTGGGTTGCATTTTTCCTCTGGCGCCTCACAATTTTGGTGCCGTATCGCTTGTGGAAGGAAGTGTTGTACTTCTGTGTGAACTTGTTCCTATATGCTGACACCAGTCTTTCAAAAGGCTCGCGAACAAAGAGGAACTTCATGTAGTTTTTCAAGCGGTGGTTGATCTCTGGGATGCTGTACTGGTTGAGGGTCTTCAGGTTTGAAGACACATGGGCTTCATTGGCTGGGATTTCCATCGGATCACTGTACTTGCCTCTTCCTGTCAAAACCATCATGACTCTCTTCCAGTTTGTACAGGCCACTTTCGGAACATAGCAATAGATCATTTCATGATCTTCGTCCACGACCAAGTGTTTGAGATCGTTGGGTGTCAGCACACGGCGCTTCCTGCTAGATACACTGTTTGCTCGGCATGTGTCTGTCACTTGGTCTCGTCTAATCTGATGAAGAATTGCTGTGTTGGACAACTGCAAAGAAAGCACATGCATCAGTAAGTCAAGCAGGCAGGAAACCCTTACTGCCTTTTTGCTGACCATACAAATTTATAGAAAAGCAGATAAGTAGATACACATGTATAGAACTTAAAACAGTTTATTATATGGCTGTGTAAAACCATTCCTGTGCTAAAAGACACACCCTTTTTGCCTCCAGAATTCTTGTTATGTGCTGCTTGAATGCTATTCACAAAGTCTTCAGGGCTTTGCTTTGAAGCTAACACAAAGGAGCACAAGTTCTCACACAGCCTGATGTCAAGCGTATTTACAGCACTTTCATCCTGAGATGCAGTTAGTGCTTTTCTTAGTCCTGGAAAATGGATCTCCCCTCCACTCTGTTGTCTGTCCCACAGCTATAGCAGTGCTGGACTCTGCCTGACCTTTTGCTGATGAGAAGGGGAAGACTCCAGATTCAGAAAATCTGTCAACATGAAAACAGTATGTAGCTCTTGTTGCTACTGTCTTTTATGCTAGAGAATTAATAATCTCAGCTTGTTTTTTGGCTGTGACCTTGGCAGAAGAAATGAAATTCATGGAGATTCCAGCTACTCCCCAAGGGGAACATTCACTTAGATGTGACTTCCTGAGGAGCAGGGAGAGTACTAGCTATAAATTTGCCTCTCTCCTAAATCCATATTAACAGAGAAGGAGAGAACCCAGGTTTCTAACACACAAAGAGCACTATGCTCACCCATAGCCCCTTACTACTTCGTTCATAGTACCCTAATATTCTACTATTACTGTTACTGGGTGTTTTGGAGAGGCTGCCTTAGGGGGGAACCACAAGGCAGTTGCACAGTGATGGCCACACTCTCACCACCAGCCACCTCCTGCCCAGATTGTCTTCAGCAACAACAGCGTGAGCTTTTGCTAAGGCAGGTAATGAGCTGCTCTGGGAAACTGAGAGTATTAGCCCAGGCAAAGTACCATATCAACACTAGGCTCCTGTGTTTGGTTACTCAGAGCTACCTGAGGTGTCTCTGTATGGCACAGGTGTTTTGCTCTGCAGATTTGCCCTCACTACAGAAACCTTTTTACATATTCTGAATAAATTGCATCAAAGCAACAGGAGGAAGGTTCCAGTAACGTTATTTACATTTACTTAACGCCCCCCCCCCTTACCTTTGCATTTCAAAAAGCCTTATGGAGAATAATTAGTTTAGCTTTAACGACAAGTATTAAGGCAAGTATTGACCCTCTTATTTGATAAGCAAGGAGGTCTGAGATTCCTTCTTGAATGCTGAGTTTTTTGAAGTGCTTATCTCACGCCTTCTTGTTAGGTTAACCAGAATCACAGGATGCTGCAATGAAGCAGTTGAAGCCGTGCAGACTGTATACATATGGGAGTATTTAGAGTTTGTTCATATGGGTCTTCACCCTCATTGGAGTCATACCCTTGACAACTGGTTTTGCACCAGTTTGAGGGTTCATACTGAAACTCCAGTTCCTGTAGTCAAGGATCAAATCTCTGCTTTCAATACCCAGTAGTTAGCCCTAATTCATATTAAAAAATCCCTCCAAGAACAGGGTCCAAATGCACTTTTCAAGCAAAACCCACACCAAACCCTCAGATGAGATAAAACCAGCTGAAGGATTTCTGAGCTTCAGAAGGCAAGGAGATAGAAAAAAACCTAAGAACTAGGGTTTCACCCACCCAAGAGGCACCAAAGGCTTTTGCATCACATGAGCTCCAGAGACTCTTCCTCTCTCTGCACTGTGATGGGTTGCAGAGAAATGTTCTTGATGGACGGACAACACTAAGGGGCTGGTGCACCTCAAATTTGGGCAGGAAGATCTTTTTCTTTGGGACAGTATTTATATGCCAAGCCTAGGACCTCTGTATTTTGTACACTGCCACCCACCACTTCTCCTCTGAATTACTTGGTACTTTCCTCATCCCATCTCTTTAGCAGCTTTGTTCAGCAAAATGTAGGCTAATGGTTGAAACATGCGACAGCCCAATGCAGCTCCTTTAAACAGTTTGGCTTGTGTTCTTGTGCATGTGTGGTATCCCCCTAAATACCTCCCAGGTGCATTTCAAGGGAAGTTTTGTGTTATAGTCCAAGAGATGAGAAGCCAGATGTGAAATGTGCAGGGCGTTTCCAAAATAAGATGTTAGAGAGCAGTTGTCAAGAACCACACGTTTTTGAAGAAAACTACTTTATCTGTTAAATAAAAACTAAAATCCACATTTCAAATTATGCTGTCCTCAGAGAGAAACAGAAGTAATGGTCAGCTGTACACTGGTTAGAGTTACCAGTGAATAATTTTCAAAGATCTAAACAAAACCCTATGCAAACACATAGACGTACAAATCCTTCTCTGCAGACAGAGAAATTGATGAAATCTCTCCTCCTGCAGATTCATATATCATATAGCACAGTACTGCTGTTTGCCTCTGGCTTTACTGTAAAAAAAAGAAATGCCTGGATATACATAAAAATATGTTAATGCACTGTTTTTGCTCTTCTGATGCTGTTCTTGGGATAAATACAGAATTAAGTGGATGAGATTCTATGGCCTGTATTAGATAGAAGGTCAGATTTGATACTCTGATGGTTGCTTCAGACGCCAATCTGCAGATGAATCTTTGTAGAGCTGTGCTTTCCTCCTGATTTCATTCCTACATCAATAAGCTAAGCACCACTTCCCCATATATTAATATAAATGAGATTTTTCAGGCATTCGGAGTACGGGGAAAATGCAGCCGTACTGTTTGCAATTGTAAATGAGATTGTACTACATTACACTCACTTAAAAGATGGTACTTGTGCATTTTGAAGAGATACTTGTCTCCCACACTTTTTAACGTGGACAAAATGGCATAAAAGTTTGGTTAGCTACATTTGCTAAGAATACACCACACACCAGGGTCAGCTCTGCACACACTCTGGCCTTTCTGATGGCATCCAGAACAGGTATTAAACGTGACTGCAACAGCAAAAAGGTATTCCCCTATTCTAGTAAATTACAGCACCATTTGGTATGGCTGATGGATGGAGGACCACATAGGAAATATAATTTTGAAAGCCCTACTTCCTTTTGTATTGTTGCCTATTGATTTCAGCTTATTGAAAGAAAGGCCTATTTAGTGACTGTCCTAGAACAATGCTAACTGTATCAAAACTCATTTCCTTCTGCAGCTAACACACCTGATGCTCCCTGGAAAAGCTGGCCTGTCAGCGGCTCCCAGAGAAGCAGGGCGTCCTGCTAGCTCTCCTTGAGGTTTAACGGTAACAGCTCTGTTGCTGAAAGAGTGGGCGACATTGAATGGCACACTTGCACTGCACTCGTGAAAAGTCAGGTAAGGCACCAGAGAGCCTCTAAAGGAGCTCCCGCGGAACAACCAAACTCTTCCTTATAAGCTGGAAATCCCACAGGGCATGCTCCATGCTCCCCAGAACTTACAACACCATGTGAAGTAATCATAACAGCATTTGCCAATTGGGTATTTTGAAATTATATATTATATATTAACACTAATTTAACTGATGCTAATATGGTTCCTCCTACTTTTAAGTCACAGGCAAGGCTTTTAAGCCATATAATAGTTTCTCTCCTGAAGCTGCTGAGGGGAACAGGGAAAAGAATAAGATTACATGAAATTGGAACTACATTTATTTAAAGAAGAGGTCAACTTGGCTAGTGAAACAGTGCTCACAACCAGCAAGGAAAACACATGCTACAGATTTAAGCAGCCAGAGAGATAAGATCCAAGGGACAGATATCTTTAAACCCAGGCAAGTCAAACAATCAGGGCTGCCAACTGTCTTTTTCCAAAGCTGTTATAGATGTGGCTACAGTGGAGTTGTGAGAGTGCAGCTGTTGCCTGGACAATGATTGCTGCATCTATGGTCATTACCAGAGATCTCTGCTGATCCCCCAGTTTGAGAAGCCACAGTCAGTAATGGCCTAAATTCATCCCACTTTTGGAGAGGGCCTTTTTAAGCATGTGTGCGTGTTACCCTGACAGAAGTGTGGAGATGGTGATATGGCCAGTGCTCGTGTCTGTCCTTTGATAGTTCATCTTGGACTTCAGCTGGGCATGAAAGGTTTTGGGAAGACATCTGCTAAAAGGATCCATTCTTTCCTGAAAGTACTGACAACACCATAGATGAATGTGATTATATTTCTTTTCCTGCAGAAGCTGTAACAGGGGACAGAGAAGAAGGCCATGTCAAGATCAAAGTTTTTCTTCCTTTTCTGATGCAGCAACAGGGAGGCAACAAGAGCAGCGGGAGACTCAAGCTCAGCGGCATTTAAAAGAACAACAAAAAAATAGTAGTCTGGGGACACTCTGATCCCAGAAGCTTCTCAACTCCATCAATCCCAACCTAACAACGAGGGAGGAAAGCTAAGTCCAGCACACTCTGTTCATGTGAATGTCTTCTGTATAGTGGGAGGTAGGGGGAGGGGGCACACGGACACAGGAACTTTAAATGTAATGTACTAAAGAATATACTGACCAGAAATACACATGCTGACTGACAATCACCAACCCATGACATGCAAAGGTTATTCAAGGTAAATCACAGTAATGAGCTGGGAGGTATTTTCTTCTGGTTACTCAGGCACAGCAGGATAAAATAATCTTTGAGGGCCTTTCCAAGCTTGATGGCCAAGCAGCAAGTTCAGATTTAAACAGAGGACACTTTTTATTAATTTTTTTTTTTCCTGAATACAGTAGTGTACTGCAAACTAGGAGCAGAGATTAATCCAAGTCACAGGTACTTGCACTGAAAGCATTTTTATAATAGAATGGAATGGAAATACCCAAGTGTTAATAGAAAAAAAATTAATTAAATTTTATCTTGCTATTAAAAAATAGTGTGCAAATAAGTATCCACCACACTTACAAGGCAGTGCTTTATCTACTTCTACTGCACTGCCTGCATCTGCTGTTAGTTCTGCACATTACTGTAACCAGGCTAACATCCAGCCTACATTATGAGTGCTAACATGACACTTCGGCATGGCAGACTGATGACTAACATTAAGGAATTCATTTAAAGTGGAATAAGGAGAATACATACTGTGAATGGGGTTTGCAGTCCCATGCCCTGCTGAACTGCTTTTTCTCTTCAGATTTGCATTAACAAAAGCTTTGTGTCTGCCTTTAATTCTTCAGTTAGACTTGTGTTTGGAGGTTTGGATTCTGTCCTATGCTAGAACTAAGCAAGTTGCTGTGGCATTCACCTTATCTATGGTTCAAGCAGCTATCAATCAAAATCAGCTGCATCTCTGCTGAATATCCAGTTGGGTCTATCCAGTAGCACTGTTAAGAAGAGCTCATCTCCACCAAATTCTTCTTAGTGGTATTCGTTTAGAAGGTGTGCACAGCAGAGTCATAAACCATTGGAAACAAGGTCTTAATGAGAAAAGTGTCAGACAGACTAACTATAGGTGGCACTAATGGTCCTATTTATGTGACATCAAGAGACTAATATTTCAGTTGCCTAAAATCTCTCAGGTATTATCAGTTAGCCTTCCCCGAGCCCATCAACCACACTATCCAAATTCTAGGTGTTTGTTGTTTAATATATAAAATGCTTCTCAATATTATTTATATTTTTCCAAAATGTTTTTTGAGCAGGACTTTACATGCAAGCACATTTCCAACCCTTTTTTCACACAGAAAGCATGAATGAGATTCCTGCAAACTTTATGAACAGCCTTGAAGTTACAAACATACTTTAGACTATTTTAATACTTAGCTTTTACAGTTTGGGTCCGTAAGTACTCTAGCCGGTGTATTTATATTCTATACACCAAATTCTAGATTCTTTTCTTAAAAATCTTTCAGTGTTAGACAATAAAGGGAACTAGCAATTTTTCATACTTGACAGTCCAAGCATTTCTCAAATCACCACAAATAATTATTAGTCCTTGCAGATTTCTACAGATGACAGTCAGACAATTATAGCTGCGTAAATCAAAACACTGAATCTAACAGAAGAATTGCATTTTAGATAAAGGAATTTTATTAAACTGACCTGGATCACAGTAATTTTTTTAAAGTAATAGCTTTGCAATGTTTCATAATTCAATTTATTTGACACTTCAGAGCACATGATTCTTGACTTAATTTTTTTAAAGAATTCCCAGCACTCAAATGAGAACCCCACCAAAACCTCAATCAATATTTGTTCAGAGTCCAATAAAGCAGACCATGAAGCACATCATGTGTACTGGAGACGGAAATGCTTAACATATTCCCTGACAACTTGCAGACAGCAAACTGGAATACAAATTTGCTATGAATATGTCTCTACAGAGTGAATGGATAATATAAGATAATAGAACTAATATTAACTAAGAAAATTTTTACTAATTGGGAAAATTTTAGAGGCAAATTATATCCTCTGGCGGAAATTCCTGAAATATTGCTAAGCTCCTTTCTTTTCTTCATTTCATGCATTGAACTGTGCCCCACAGAGAAGATAAGGCTGAATATACATTTTTTCATATAATTCCCTGTATTGCAACCCAAGACAACCACACCATTTTCAGTTCTGCACTGAATGCACCAGGGCTAAGAAAGGAAGAATCAAAGCTGTTGAGAGTAGAACAGTCATACATAGTAGCTGCTAGCACTATAGTGTCAAAGATCCTAAATTGCTTCACACATTCTCTCCTTCTTCTTCCTATGCAACTTCATCCATATGCATGCACGTATAATAGAAAGGAAGGGTGAAGTAATTCAGCAGTTGCATTATTTGGCTCCAGGGGCTACAGTTATTGGAGTAATGACACACCCCAAACCCACATCACCTTTGGCATTCACTCTTCTTTGTCCAGGTACATGATCTGGATGCTAGGAAAGAAACAACACTAAACTAGTCAAAATCTGGCAGCAGGCACACATGCAGCCACAGATGCTGATGCTTTCCTGGGAAAACTTCACAACTAGGTCATTAAGTATTGGCATTTTTGTCTGGGAGAGAAAGTAGAGTACCACAGTGAGCCTAAAAGATGCAAAAAAAAAAAAACCTCTTTGAAAAATCACAGACTGACACCAAGTGACACCAGCTGCAGGTAAAAAACAGCCTTTTAATCAGCCTAAGACACTGACACACAATAAGATACGGATTTTGGAAGAAAAGAGCAAGTCTCCTTCTACATATCACCTTCTCCTGGATAATCCCAAACACTTTTGGAAGCCTGTCTCTTCCTATTCTCCCTGCTTGGAACTATCTGGTGTCAGAACTCATACAATATGTGAGGTTTAGCGATAATAAGATGAATGTACACATCCTGTAAAATGTCTCCTCTGAATAGGAGATGGAAAAGTTGGAAGCCCCCAGAAATACCAGGCAGAAAGATCAATGGCTTGGCTTCACAGAGAGTGAAAGATATGCTGCCGTGCATGTTGCTGTTCTGAAGCTCTAGGGGAGTCTTATCAACACAGGGCAAGCAAAATCGAAGTGATCGTGTCCGAGTGCAATACACCTGCGAGGTAAGAAATCATCAGGAAGGCCAGAGGAGCCTTGAGCTGGGAATAATTAAAGCAAAAATATCTTCATGTCAGCAAGTTTCTTTGGATTTTATTTATGGAAGACAAATTTGGAGACTTGCATTGCGTGTACAAGGAGCACTTTGCATCATCTTTCCAGCAGGCAGCACCAGCTGTTGGAAGGGAGGGGGAGAAGGGGAATTTGGCAGATGGCCAATCCCTTATTTTTTCTCACAGTAAAAAGAAGCACATGAAACACGAGTCCAGGACCTTCGCTGCTGTGGCAGTGTGAGGGTGATAGGACTGCAGTGCTTCCCTGCGGCAGAGGCTCTGCTGCCGGGAGCTTGACCTCCCCATGCCACGGCTGAAGCAGATCACCACCACTTGGACAGAAAAGGATAGTGCGTGATGAATTTGTCCACTCCTGGCTCATTCTTTAAGTGCAACCATAAATCACTGTTTGTATTAAAAAGCTGTAAGGCCTGGCTATCCGATGAATTTAATTTTAAAATTAAAACTTTCTGACCTTTCCCCTTCAACAGATAAACAGAGATGTGCATACATGTGATGGTTGAAGCTGAGCTCACACCTTCTGTACTTGTGTGTGTAACACACAGGGACATAACTGCAGTCTAACTAACCCTCCTGGTCCCCAGGCATGGATGTTTCACCTTCACACATTGGTCACTCAAAGCAGCCTCAAGTAGCCCTTAGGATCCCCTACCTATCAGATAAACCACAGCTGTTTAGGAAAGGGCTGGGCTTGCAGAACTGCCTCCAAGTCAGCAGGGACTATGGATAGGGTCAAGAGGACTTCCACCGTTTAACTCAGGACTTCCAGGCTGCAATCAAAGCATAGATGAATTACGAACTGGGACAACCCAAGCCTGGGGGCGAGTGCATGGGTTGGGAAACTGAGAGCCAGGGGAGTGACCTATAGCTGCTGTACTCTGCTATTACGTCTCTACTGTGGAAGCTGTAGATGTGGTTTCCAAGGAAAGGGTTGAGAACTGTTTATGAAAAGGCATGCTGTGGACATCTGTGAATGGTGCACTAGGAGGAGCACTGGGCTGGAGATGCATGGAATCAGCCAGGGTGGAGCTGGGAGTAGCCCTTACAAAATAGAATAAGAAACTGCATTTAAACGTAGCTGGCATCTAGGAGACAATGGAAAACCTGACATTTATTTTCTGTTGAACTGATATTTATTTCTCTGTTGCAAGAGGTTGTGGTAGTAGGGGTGAGATAAACTGGGTGGAGAGAAGAAACAGGATGAAGTAAATACAAAAATTCCACAAGGAGGAAGAGAATAATCTGCTCTCTGGACTCACTGTAGTTAGGACAAGTAGAAATAGAGCTAACTAGAAAGATTCAGTTTAGACATAGAAAAAAGTCCCAACAGAATGGATAAGATATATCTGTGCTGAAATAGCATGAGGAATCTCCAGCATCAGGAACCTGCCTGAAAAGGTGTCAGAGGGACCCAAATGATCCTGCCATGCTGGCATCTGGCTCCCTGTGGGTCCACCAAGCTTCACAAACCTGGGATAGTGGCTTCTGGAAGCTAAGCTCCCCGTTGCAAACCTAGTTATTTTATACACTTCAGGAACAAGGCTTTCAGCAAATGCTGTAGAGCCACGCAGGCTGAGAGGCCAGGTAGTGCTTTGAATGAAACCTCCCTCAGGAAAAGGCAACAACACCAAACTATGGGGCAGGCAGAGAGACCAAGCAGGTGCTCAGACACCACCACAACAGACACAATGTAAGAACCTGCACAGGACATGGTGGAGAATCTGGAGGCATCCTGAACACCAGAGCTGCCTAGGACACATGTGCCCCACTCACCCCAGCAGCTCTGACCTGGCATATGATGTTAATGGATTTCTCAGTAACACAAATCCTCCTCCTGTACCTCTGGCTTGCAGCTTAGGTGTCACACAGCCAAATAGAAATACTTATTTTCTTCTCAGCAGTATATCTGCAATTTTAACTGAATACAATTTACTCAGTCCCATGCTAAATCAGGGTAATACGTTTCCAATTCTTAACTCAGCATGTAATGCACCAATATTGCTCCAAAGCGATTGAAACCCAAATAGAAAAACCCAGAAGATAGTTGCTGCATAGTGATTTTTTTTTACATGTAATTCACAGGCTTTACCAACCTGCTGGAGGAGAGGGGAACCCCATAATTACATGTTTAGCTGTGCTGAGTCCCCATCCCCCATGACCAGGGCAGGCACTTTGTGTGGGACGCTGCAGGACATTCCCTTCTAACAAGTCCCCCTCCTACAAAGCAGAGATACAGGCTCAGGCCACCAGCAAGAAACTTGGTGGTCTTTTTTTTTTAAGGCAGGATGTTGAAAGTAGGCGTGATCATGCCTGGGTGTATAACCCTGCTGTAAGCTCTCCCCCGTGAGGTTTGCTTGCTATCTAACTGGATGATGCATAGGCCTGGAGGAAACTGGGAAGAAACAGCTGATCTCACCCTCCCAGCAGGTCAGTGGCAGAAACAAGAACAGATTTCATCTCCTATCTCAGTCTGACTCTTTTTTCCCATATAATGGTTTGAATGAATTCATTGGACACATAGTGGCAAAATATCTAAGCACTTTTGATAGTCTAAATATTCTTCTCCTCACCTAAAATTAACAAATTAACATTGAATTTATTTTACTCCCCCTTGGTGAGGTTATACTTTGCTCAGACTAAACCTTGCTGTTCCAACGTAACTTTTCCTGGCACATTTATCCATGCTGCTCACTAATGATCACAGAAGGCAACTAACCAGGGTTGCTCATTCTCCACAGCCTTAATTACACTTAACCGGAAACTTGTCACCTTTCTGCTGCTGTACAAAAAGAATTAGATGACCCCCTGCTTGAAAAGACAAAAGGCCTTTTCTATTAAAATGCCTGAATCCATTTATAATCTTAATTACAACAGGCTTCCCAGGAAAACTTCCTGCCACAGAATGAGCTAGTACAGAAATAAAATTCTGGGTTAACATGGAATGACTGTTTCATCAATAGCTTCCTAGGTCTGATTTCTTCTACCTTGAAATAAATACCAGTGGCTCCAATTCTGAGGGATGCTCAGCCCCAAACAGGCCAGCAGCAGTCATTCAGTCCAACCGTAACATTGTCTGGATTAGAACCAAAGAGGGACCAAAGCAAAAAACTGAAGATGTCTCATGACACAGGAGATGGATTTATTTGCTTTTGTGATATTTTCTGTTTTTTTTTTAAAAACCTAGATGTTTCAGTCTTTGTGCACTGAAAGAAACTCACTGCCAGTAGCTGACCACAAATTATTCCACCCCAGGCTTCTCCGGGAAGCAAAAAGCATGTGCTTGAGGCTGCTCACTCTGTTGGCCACCAACGCCTCTTCCCAAATGCCAGCCTGCTCCCTCCACTTTGCCAGCTCTACACAGATGACAACAATCAATGCTCTGTGGATCTGACCACGAGGCCCTCACTGCAAACTTGTCTCCCTTGGTCCTTCTGAATTGCAGTTGGGGAGACCTCAGCACAACAGTAAAAGAACAGAAAACATTCCTAGGTAATCTTAAAATCCTGACAAACATAGAAGACTGTTTGCTGTATCTTTAAGCATCTGACTTTCCACGTTAAGCCTTCTTACATCAGAGCATGAGGGCAATGTTAGAAGTAGTTTTCATCAGTGATTTAAGACAACTGGAAGGTACAATTATTAGCATGATGCCTTGTTAATTTTCCTCATCTCTACAGATGTGTTTACTGTGATTTCTAAGGGTTCTCTGTTTCATCTAATAACAGATCCATTTAGGAACCACATACTAAATGTTGACTTACAATGGAAGAACAAATTCTTAGTATTTCTTTAGATGGTAGCTATTTTTTGAAAATGCTCCCTCAACTACACCCTGAAAGAAATTGAACATCATCTTTTCTCCCCTTTTTAAATGCTCATTCTTTTTTAAACTTCCCCGAGAAAACAAGCAGAAAAGGCCTCTCTGAGCTCTTGCTTTTGAGATTCTTCTCTGGTAGCAGCCAAACACAGTCTTCTTACTCTCTGCTCCTTTCACGGATGCTGAACATGTGCCAGTCTCTCATCAATTCCTTCTCTATCCAGTGAAAGGGCTGTCTCCCTTTTTGCTACTCTCATATCCTTGTCATCTGCCTTGTCCCACCTGCAGCTTCAGCATGCCAGCAAAGATCAGAAGAAAAAGGACCTCCAGGATCAAGTTTTCAGCTAGCTCTTGCTCTGCATGCAAAATTCCTCAAAGCGGGTCCTTGCTGTCCCTGAGCTGACTGCAGTGCTACACATGCACTCATGGCATTTGTGAGCACGGAGGGCACTGAGAGACTGTGGAGATATCCCCTCTCCCCGAGAGCAGGGCAAGGCAAGCAGCAGAGAGGTGCCAACCCGCAGCGCCTGAAGGCCCAAAGGGACCCTAGTCTGAAAGCCAAAAGTGAGTCGAGGCATGTGGTCGAGGCACTCAGCTATGCAGGCGAGGGGAGCCAAGAGCGTGCGCTCGATGGAAACATGCCCTGTCCTTCACGGTGGGGAACAGGACAGCTCTGTCCCTCACACAGGGCCAGCGCTGTTCCACCTCCCACGGGGCTCCTCACACAACAGAGGGGTGTGCTTTGCTTTCAGCTGCTCACACAGGCAGCTTTCCCAGGTAGAGCCTGGCAGTTTGCATCCACTGTGCCACTTTTTGGTATTGCAGCCTTGGAAACATAATTATTGGGGAAGTGACTGCTTGGCTATCAATACCTCCAGCTAACATGGGTTCTGCTTGCCTACCAGTACCGGCCTGTTACTGTTCTCAGGGCTTTTAATTTTTATAAGCTACTTAGTTTGTCTTTGAGTACAAATAACACCAGTAGGCTGGGTGGGAGCACGTACATCTCCCTATATTCATACAGATGCATACACATACACACCTCCCTGCCCATATCCCACTGCTAAGCACCCAAATGGCACACTGGCTTTTGTCGGTCATAAACCAGGGTGCACGGGTGTTTCCAGGCAGCATCAAAGCACTGAAAGACATTCTCATGTCTAAGTAGGTGGGACTGAAAAAAACCAGCAGCACAGTGCTGAGGATGCATGCACTGGTGCTGATTTTGTTTAGCAGGGTGGTCTGAGAAGCACCCATGGTCCCCACAGTCAGTACCTGGGAAACACTGTCACCTCTCTGATATTTTCACTCAAAACAGCAGAGGCACCTGATGGCTTCTGAGAAACACCAGGAGTTGACACTGTTCTGGCTTATTTAACAGAGGTCGCCTTTCCGCAGGCCTGCCAGGTGACATGGATTTAGGGGTGGGGAAATGTGGTAAGTTCACACAGTGCTGGAACAGCCGATGTTCCTGACAGGAGAAGCAAGCCTTAATTACAGTTTCCAGCTAAGAGAGCTGTCATTTTAGATTCTCTGTGCAGTAATTTCCACCCACTGGATCCATGAATGAAGAGGTAACAGTTTCTCCTCCAACCTGCAGCACTGCCTGCTGCAGAGCCTGTCTTCAACAAGACAGAGAGAGCTGCCAAGCACCGCTGTGTCCTTCACCCCACAGGAGGGCTTCCATGGCACAAACGTCTCCTACAAACATGCTGATAATTAACAGTGGATTTTGCTCTTTGAACGTATTCTGCCTTTTATGAGATGCATTAGCACAGCTGACCTAGAGATTAACAACGGCATCCAACTGCTCTCAAACCCTTTTAGTTTTGCATTTCAAATATAAAACTGATTTCATGAAAGGCTTCTTATCCTGTTGTTTCTAAATCCCTTCTGGAGTTTAATACTAGCAGGAACAGATCACTATGTGAAGGTCCTTTCGGCAGATTGCATCCACTGTGCCACTTTTTGGTATTACAGCCTTGGAGATGTACTCATGGGGAAACTGAGTGCTTGGCTATCAATACCTCCACATTTAAACACGTTTGATCAGGTGTTTGCAACCCTATATCTGTTTCTGTAATCCTGGAGTGTATTTTCCAGCTGCAGTGTATCCCAGAGAGCACAAACAGAGAAAGCTCGCTCTTCCTACAGTTCTTAGAGCCCTTCCCTTCCTGCTCCATGACCTAACTTTATCTCTGGCTTTGTTTGCTTAAAGCAGTAGGTGGGATTTGCTGCTTCCAGGAACAAACTGCGATTTCATTCAACTTCTTAAGTCCTCCTGGGTGCTCTCTTCTTTCAACTTCCCATCACTTCTCTTTATGCAAATGCAAGTGCAATTGCCCAGCTTCACTCCCTCTCCCCAGTGCTCTTCAGAAGTGGTCAAGGCCCTCTAACTCACCTTATTAACACCTCTGTACTTTCTCAGCTTCTAGTTAATGCAATACAGGGTCCAAGGTAATCCTAGGTATTTTAAGGTTAGCCTGAACTCCTCATTCTGCCTTTTCACTTGTGCCTCTCAATGCTCTTTCCTCAGGCACCTTGGCTGCTCTTCATTTAACCCCTCCAGCATCCCTTTTGCAAGCTGCACTCAATACAGCTCAGGCTGAACTTTCAAACCCAGGGAGGGCTCGGAGAACCAGGGGGAGATACAAACATTTTCAAAGGAAGACAGGAATGTTAAACAGGATGAGTAAGAGGCTGCTCCAAAACACACACAGCACTTAGGAAATTGAGATAAAGCAGCTACCATACACTACTAGTTTAAACCTGATGCAGAACATCTGCTCCTGTTTCGCTTTTAATGATTCATGTTCTCTTGTCTGCAGCTCCAGAGAGAGTAGGACCACCTGAGCAGAGATAAACTACAGGTTAGCTTATACCATTTCCAGGAGGAGAAAACACTTGCCAAGATTAGCTGAGAAAAATTGAACTGCTGAACAGCCACGTAGGCTATGCAGAGACCACACATCAGCCTAATAATGCTTTTTCTTCCCTCTTCACCCACCCCAACATTGCAGACAGCATTGAGCCCCTATCATCCTCCCCTTCCCCACTTAGATCAACTATGAAATCTTATATGCACAACTGTAGCCTAAAATCACAGCTTATTGAAAGTGCTACGACATATCTCTTCTCCCTGTGGCAAGGCAATGGAGCAGTCCTGAGTCCACTAAAATATGGGCATATTTTAGCTATGACCTGTCACTTTAGGGACTGATGGCAACAAATTTATTTTTATTTATGCAATAAGAATAAATGCTGGTTCCCAAAAAAAACTCAGATAAACTGCAGAAGGTTCTGCAGGTGGTGGCAGGATGGATAATTCCTCATGAAGCTGCATCTGGAGCTGCTATTGCAGACTCAGGTCTGGGATAAAAATAACACTCAGTACATATCTGGTCTTTTTCAATCTGTAAACTTCAAAGCATAATGCATCACCCCTGCCTTCCAGATGTGAGAAGCAAGCCACAAAGAACTGGTTCAGTATTGCTAAACCCAGTTCTCTCCCAATATCTCTTCCCTGCCCAAGCACAACTCTGCTGGGTTCAAGGCAAGACAATCCAATGCTTCCAGCACTTTCAATTTTCTGTGATTCTGCGCATGTATTAAGATAGGGGATTATGTTTATTTTTCAGCCCTAGTTCCTGCTACTTCTCTGTGAGAATTTCAGAACAAAATATCTCTTTAAGTATTTGTCCTCCTGAAGTTTCTAGTTCTCCCAGTCACAGCAAGGTTAATTTAAATGGATTAAATTGGAGTCTCAAAACTCCGGTTGAAAAATTGTGTCAGTAAAGAATGCTGGTATCAGCAGCTTGTTGATATTCAAAGTGTTTAATTTAGACTTACACCTTTCCCTCTGTTTTTTTCTCTCCTGACCAACACTTGTGAGAAACACCGTTAGGTGGAACTTCCATATCAATCTGGTGTCTATGAGAAATTGATAACAGACATTTGGCATTTGGCACTGCTGTTTGTGAAAACGCATAGCATGTATTGCAGCAACACGTACAGTTTCCTATTTATCAAAACAACCTCTCTTATACGCCCTTGAGATCTAATGGAAAGCCATCAAAGTTTGGTACAGTCAAAGCACTCCAAGATGTCATACTGAGGTTACAAAAAAACCAAAGTACAAAAAAGAAGGGTTACACGTGTTGGTCTTTTTTTTAATTTGATAATATGAGTTTGCCATGCCCCTGAAAATCAACCTGAAAAAACCCATAAAGTTCACTGATCTATAAAGTCCATGGTGAGAAGTTAAAAGGCAGCATTTGATTTTTTTTCTGGGAAAGTATTGGGTTCACTGCAAGAAACAGGGGTGTGAGAAGCATAAAAATTATCTGGAATAGGTGGCTAATATTAAGTCAAACCAGACCAATTCAGAGAACTAGTGTTGAGAAGCTGGTTAGTAGGTACAGCTTAAACGAAATACTACATCTCCGCCTACCTACATCTTACTCATTTGCATTAAAATCAACTAGAAACATATTAGAGAAGACGAAGGAAAGCATGAAGGAAAACAAGTAGCTTAAGCAATTCCATGAAAAAAAACCCAATAACAAAGCCACATGCTGCCCAGGAACAGCTTTCTGGGTTTGAATGGTATCTGATAAAGCAATTTGGTACCTCAACATCAGTACTAAGATAAATGAATACCCTAAAATGCCTGCCCATGGATGACAGGAGAAAAAAGTTGGTGAACAGGTTTTTAAAGCATTACAGTCCCCTCCAAAGTAGCAAGTGAAACCAGAACCTGTCTCTGGTTTTAGAAAGTGAAGGGGAAGGAACACAGAGAAGGAAACAAAAATGATACACAGTAAACATATTGCTCCTACATCTCTGGGCTAAAGAGCTTCCTTTGAGAAGCTCTTGCTTTTGATGGCAGAGGATGACATCTCTCTGGGACAGCAGAGAAAAGGAAAACAGAAAAGCCTGTGATAGATGAAAACTACTAAACAAAAGCGACTGTCTGGGGAATTAATATTTATGAAATGCAAAAACGACTGTAGTAAAGTAAGAGATAACACAAACCTAATAAAAGCAGAGTTGTTCTGAATTAAAAAAAACAAGATGCAGAGCCTGCAATCGGGTGCTGTACTATCAAGAAACTAACTCCCCTTTGTCTCAGGCAATGTCAAAACCAAAAAACCCACGTACAGATCTGATCCAAAAACCAGTGAAGTCAATGGAAAAACTCCTCTTGATTTCCAAAAGCTTTTGATTAGACTCTTTGGGAATTTCTGTTGTTAAGAGGTGGAAAGAAACAGAAAACCCTGTTGCTCGCTCAGTAGCACGGAAAGATAGATACTATTAGAGCCGAAGGGTTACTGTGAGATGTTGAACAACTTCTCTGCTCAGTAGAGAACAACAGAGCAGCCTAAATCTTGGCATGGGGGTATAAGGGGGTGCTACCTGCACTGTTACGGAGATGATTGTTTTGAAACTTTGTATGAGAGTTACTGCATCAATGGCTTCTTAAAACCTTGCAATATCTTTCATCATCACATGTGTGAGATAGGAAAGATGTTTTCACTCAGAGACCCTCCCCATGTCATCGTGCCACATTCAATACACTGTGAAACCATGTTTTTAAAGCCCATTTGCTCTTGGGAAGGAAAATGTTTTATAATCCTAGTGCATCTCTCCGTAGAGAAACATTATCTTTTGATATTCTGCTAAAGTTTATGTTTCCTTTTTTGCTTTTGTTTTGTTTTGTTTTTTTTCATTATATATACCAATGGCCAGAAGATCATGAATGCGGAAATGGCTCAGTTAAAAAAGACTGAATGAAAACCACTGTGACAACCTCAATTCTGAGTCTGTTTCTCTGTGGGTTCATTTCTTGCATGGGGTTTTCATTTTAGGTAGGGTTGTTTTTCATTTCCAGGCATGATTTGCTCTGTTTTATGCCCAAAGACTTGCACTAACAAGGCCCTGTGGTTCTGTGTAAGGAGTATAAACACATATGCTAATTATCTGAAAATTCTACCTTCTGCACTATTCCTTTTCTTCAAAAGTGCTTTCCAGATTGAGGCCTTTAGATGATGTAACTGTAAGCCAAGTCCCCAGACTCAGAGCTACAAACACCATGTAAAATGTAGCATCCCTTCCTCACAAGTGATCATGTTTGATAGAGTATTTGGTCCAGCAAGGAGCAAGCATGGTTCTCACCCCTGGGTTCTCACACTGCACAAAGAGCAAAACCCTCTGCTCAGACCCTCTCCACAGCAGCAGCCCTCAGCACCCCGCACCAACTTGAAGAGGAATGCTTAACCGAAGACAACTAAAAGTTGGGTCAAAGCTGTGTGGGATGCCAGAGTCCTTCCCACCTGGTGCAATCAGGGGAGGAAATGCAGTGTTCCCTAGGGGTGACAGAGCAAGAGTGATGCTAATCCATCTTCATCCCTTTGGTTTGTGTGGGCATGACGGTGCAGCAGGGGTGCCACCTGGCCTGATCCTACCTTGAGCCAAGGGCCAACCAGGTGACAAATCTGTAGAGGCAACTGCTTCTGGAAATGCCAGCTTCTTCCTGGGGAAGGAGGAGTGAGCCCCTAGAGGGAAATGCCAGGTCATGAGGCATTTTAGGACTATTAATATAATTTAGAAAGAAAAAGAAATTTCAGGCTGGGCTGTTAGCAAAAATCAGGTGTTAGTGCATAGGGAAGACATATAAAACACTGCATTAAACTACAGCAGTTTTGCTCTACCTCAGAACATAAAGTTTATTGAATGGCTCCCAGAAGAGGGGAAACCGGATTTGGCACTCAGCAATGAAGTCTATAATTAGTTTTTTTATAGAAAATCCACGAACCTTGCTGGACTCATGATTTTTTTTGTGCCGTTGGCTGGTGAACGCCCTTGTCCAGCTCTGCCATGATGGGAGCAAGATGTACAGATTGAGGAGGGCTCTGGACTATTTTTTATCCCTTGCACGAAGCCACAGCAGAGGCTGTGAAGGAGCCTGATTCTCCCTGCTGTGCCATTGAAAAAGAGCAGCAGTGAGTCCACTCACCCAGCCAAGGACACCCCAATAAACTGGAGAGCTCACAGGCAGGACCAAAGCTCACAGGCAGGAAGCTGTGGCTGACCCAGCTTCCAGAAAGTCCCAAAGGTGGGAGAGGCGGCAGCAGTGACTCGTCCTCTGAGCTCCACTGTGCTGGAAGAACCAAACTCATGAATCTGTGGCAATACAGGCCTGGCATTTTGTGACTCACAGACCCTTGAGCACTTCTAGCCATCTGGTTTCCCAGAACTGGCCAATCTGATGGGTTCACTGCCAAATTAACAAAATAAATGAAATGCATGGATACGTGAAATTGTGGCAATGCAGCTAGGGATGTAACATATCACTTCATGGAGATATAAAAAGCTCTGCATCCAAGATCAGACACAGTGAGTAGAGACAGGATAATTAAAAAGATTCACTAGCATCGTAAGAAAATGCTTTTGGAAATTATTTACGCAACAAATTTTATGTTCAAGGATGCTAGAGTCATTCAATACACAGCTCACAGCTATACAGCTACTGCAAAGAATTACAAATATAATTTTGGATGGAAAATTTATAGATGTGTTTTTAAAATGCACATGCCGCTGCCTTCATTTTGCTTTTTTTAATGGCCTTGCCTTCTGTGTGCTCATGGCCTTCCTGAACCTTATGCAAAGTTTGAGAGGACTTGTAAATCAGTTCCTTTCCTGGACGTTTAAACAACAAGTGATTAAAACTAAAAGCAATCTCTAATTATATCAAAGAAACCACTGAACTATTTCTGGCAGTGGTCATCAGGCACGATGCAAGCTTGCCTCCTCTATGGCTCAACAAAGTCAAGAAACCACAGACTATTTCCAGATTCAATTCTTAAATGTCTAAAACTAGACAATGGTAATTTACACTAGAGTTAGTCACACTAGCCTATTTTTTGTATTTAACCTAGCAAAACCTGCAGATAGAGAAAACACATATTTTACTCAGAGATTAGAGAAGAGCACTGAGATTAAAGTACTCTCATTGCTGTACACTGAATAGGAGAAAGCCAACAAAAACATGAGCAGACCAGACCCATCTATCATCCAAACATAAAGCAGCAGCCTTTCATTTGGAATATTTGTGAACAAGCAGACAGCTTATATCTGTGTAGGACTATATGTGGTCCATACCCTTACAGACTCTTAGTCCCACTGTGAAGCATGTAAACACTATCGCTGTTCAATAAATGTGAAACTTGGTCATGCTGACATAGTGAGTCTGTCTCTGGTCCTTAACACCAGCTTCTGCAAGTGGCAAATCTACCAAAGAAATGAAACAATCAGAATAAAGGTTTCCCAGGTTCTAGTCCAATGTCTCTCTTCTGCGTCATGCTTTTCCATTTTCTTACTGAGTTCAGCATTCAATGAAAAATGCATTTGCCATTGACAAGGCTGGAATCAAGCACAGCACAATTTTTTACCACATCTACATATCACTGCAAGAAGTCTGTGGTTCAGATTATGCGCCTTATGAAAATTAATATCAAGATTGCCATGGACATCAAGGAATTCAGAATTTTCTCCACTGTGTTTGTGCAATGTCCAGAGCCGTGAAGGCTGATTACCAGCTGAGATCAAAAAGTGCTGTTCCAATAATTAATAGAAATAATGGAGAAACTGACCAGACTCCAATTAAAAAGAAAAGGAAATGTGAGTACACAGACAAATAACATTAACATGTGTTGCCTCTTCATAGCAGTGTTCTTTTCATTGCAAAGCCAGGTATGAAACATTTTCTTTCAAATGCCTTCAGGCCAGTTAATCAACAGCAGTTTCGGAGTAAAGCAATAGTTTTTATAGTGATGGAAGCAGTGCAGACTTCTGTAAAAACTTAAAAAACAAAAAAAAAATTTACAGAAGTTTCCAATGTCTGTGCCCCTATGGGACTGCTCTGTTTCATCAGTTTCAAACGATGGGAATTGTCCAGTAGCTATCATGAAAATATCCACCTGAGAGAGTTAGGAGGTTTTTTGCAGGATGCAACGCACCCTGCTGAGGGCTGAGCAGGTGATCCACCAATGCAAGAGAGATTCATATTATTAGGAGACCTGCCCACAGATTTGGTTATTAAGTTTCACACAGGAGGAATTAAAAAATGACAGGGGAAATGATTTTAATGTCCTAAGCATGACCTCAGTCCTGAATGTTTACATGATGGTGAGACTGAGGAGTGCAAGCAGATGAGAAGAATTTGATGTCAAGGATCAACAGACTGACAGTGCTCTGCGGGTGCCTCTTGTGATGGTGGTGTTTGTCTTAACTTCTCTCACTTTGACAAACATCTCATCTCTGCTACGTTATTGAAGTCTGGTAAGTTCTGACCTGAAGACATTTTCCCAGTCTTGGAGGACACGTTTTCTGCCTCTTCAGTCACCAGGAGCCAATGGGAAAGTCATGCCAAGGCAGTACTTCATGCTCTTAGTAACAATCTCATTTCTGTAACCACACTTCTGTAAGTACTTATTTTGGGCAAATCCCATATGAGGGACATGCCTTGGTAGGCAGATGGACACTTTCAACTTACTGATGTAGCTAATGGAATCTATTATTAGACAGATAGACAGCTACTGCCTTGTCATGCTTCATGTTAAAAAGTATTTATTGTAATCCAGAATCTTGTTAATGCAATCCAGAAATACAAATATTTTAAGTGAAAGAGAAATACTCTTATTCAAATATTCTGATTTGGACCTTGATCAAAAAAAAAATCAGCTGCTTTGCATTTCATGGTTCAGATTATCTACAGCATGCCTTTAAAATAGTATAACTAGGGAGGCCTTATCATAGGTAAGGGGAATAGGCACCCCTGCTGGAAATTTCCATACTACATAATTACACTAATTTCCATACTGTGGTACAAAATTACTACAAAGCAGACTATTGGTGCTGAAACACAAGGATATGGGAACCTTCAGACTGGTTTTTAAGGGCTAATCTATGGAGACCCAGAACAAACCTCCACTGTTTCTCCACACATTTGTATAAGGTTGCAGCAGGCTGTCATATTTAATTGTATCTGCACGGAGTCTGGCAACCTAAGCACAGAATTTCTGCTTTCAGATACATAACGCACAGAGCATCAGTTAATGTCAACAGTAATCCTTCCTGGGGACCAAATACAACACGAGGGAGAAACATGAGTACAGAGATGTGAGAATGAAATTTTCACCCTGCAGCTGGATAAGCTGTTTTCTGGAAGATCCTCAGGAAAATCATAGAATCGTAGAATGGTTTGTGTTGGAAGGGACCTTAAAGACCATCCAGTTTCAACCCTCCTGCCGTGGGCAGTGACACCTTCCACTACATCAGATTGCTCAAAGCCTGGCCTTGAACACACGGCGGGGCATCCATGACTTCTCTGGGCAACCTGCTCCAGTGCCTCACCATCCTCACAGTAAAAAATTTCTTCCTAATATCTAATCTAAATTTCCTCTCTTTCAGCTTCAAACAATTACCCCTCGTCCTACCCCTGCCCTTCCTGATACAGAGCTGCTCCCCAGCTTTCCTGTAGCCCCTTTAAGTACTGGAAGGCTGCTAAAAGGTGTCCCCAGATCCTTCTCAAACACCTGGCTCATCCCACTGTCAAACTTTCTGTACAACACTGCTTAGCAAAGAGGCACTATTTTTCCGCTACCTTGGACCCTTTTCCAGCCACATCTGCAAAGAGGGTCCAAACAAAATTGACAGCCTTTTGGGCAGGCAGCCCAGTATGCAACTGGGCCCTGCACCAAAGACACATGAATGGCAACCTGTGTTACAGCAGCCTGCATGAGGTTTTTCATGTTCAGCTCATAGATGTGATATGTAGCTCAGGTGCACTAGATGGGGAATCACATAACAAAACTTCTCTGCAATGCAATACCAGCTTCTCCCTTTCATTTGGGAGCCACGGGATGGACAGGGGATGCATCGGGATTGGAGTGGTGCAAAATAAGAGCATCCAGACCTCGAACCTGGCTCTGCTGCGTGCGAGTTGGAGAAAAGCCTGTGCTTGCTACACCCTTGCCATCACCCTCATCACAAGACCCAGCTGAGGATGGCGAGATCAGTCATGGCAAACCAGGTTTCTGTGTGGGACCTGTGCAAAGGGGCAAGCAAATGCACTGGTTTGGGCTGGCTCTCAGCCACTGCACTGAGGGAACAGAAAGTACATGTATTGCCCTAAACATGTATTTAAAGCAAAAGAAACCAAATTCACCAGGCTTTTTTTCCTAAGCTAAGTCAAGTCTATGGAAATTGCATGAGTGATTCTAGTCGAAAATAACAAGCCTGGTCGGAAGCCCCTTTTATGTCTTACCCTGCTCAAATTCCCAAAGCCTGAATACACTGTCAAGCTGTGCAAACCTTACAACACATTGCCACTCTGTGTGTTTAAACAGTGCTAAGTATCAGCCTGAGCTCTGCTCACACCAAAGTCAGGTCCATGAGATTAACTCCCCACTTCAGAGGGAAATTAATTAATATAATGGCAAGTGCTTTTTGAAAGCCCACTTCTCTCGCTTTCCAGTTTGTTTGGGGTTTTTTTTAATTCTTAAATTTCAACTGAGAAAAGCAAAGCTGGTAGAAATACAGGAATAATATCAACAATAGCAATACTGGAGTCATTCCACAATGCCTAACTAAGTAACTGGCATGGCTCATCTGACTGCTTAAAACGGGGTCAGTAAATAAGAACTGAGCAGAGCTATAACCCATGTGCTGAATTTTATTTTTGCTATAATAATAAAAGCCATGGAGAGAGATTCATGATAACATGAAGCCTTACTCAACTGCGCACAAGTAGTAGCATTCGTTACATTCTGATGATGCATTTAGCCCTCAAAGAGAGTTTTACCTTTTTTTTTTTTTTTTGGCAATTTGCATGAGGAGTATAGAGCATTTAGTCTTTGAATTAATCAAAATATCTCTGCCTTCACTGAATAAATATATTTGAATACATGAATAAATAATATATTGAGTAAAATAATGAAACTAATTTAAAATAAGGCTGAGAATGAGGTCACAGTTTTTATTAAATGTGACATTTTCCACAGTGTTTACACTGCAAGAGATAATGGCCTATATATTTTAAAGTGGGTAACAAACCATCAAAAAAACAACTTTAGATAAATTAAAGTAGCATAATTTTCAGCAAGCACTGAGCTTTTAACCTGACTTTCAGAAACTCAGGTTAAACTTTCAGAAAGTCAGGTTAAAATGATTAAAGATTAAACTTGGGTTTATGTGTCTAGGATGAAAATCTTCATTTAAAACCAAAGGAACCACTTAATAGACAGTCCTTCCAATCAAAAGGTCAAACTTGCTAAAGCTCTAAGATGCCTACCCTCAGAATTAAATAGAAATATTTTATCCAGCACTTGCATTTCAGCTACAGACATACCATAAACACAATATACTGATTATCTTAAACACAAATGTTAAATTTGCACAAAATCTTGTTCTTGGAAGCAAGCAGAGAATTCCTATAGACATAAACAGGAATTAAGCTTGAAAAACTCTCATGAAAACCCACCAAGTAGGATACAAATTTTATTCACCCACAGTTGATTTGAGGACAACTCTGTTTTACTTGGCTGCCTAAAACCATTGCTTGCCCAGACAAGTCACCAAACAAAAATGTAAGTGAAGCAGGTACTAGAAATGAACTCAAGTAATCTGCAAAGAGAAGAGAAATAAAGGAAGAAGATGGCAGACACCTTAAATATTGAAATCCATGGAACAAACCCTGTAATACCACTACTACCTTGCTTCATCCTTGACCTCCCACCAGCTTGCATTCAATGAAATTGGACATACCAACGCATGATAGCAGCCAGCTGTCAGATTGTGTTCATTTGCTTCTGTCTGTTCAGGGTTCATGTCTATTAGCACAGGGTAATCAGTACTTCATTAAAAACATAATAAAAACTCTAACTCCAAGAGATTTATAATGTTATCCATTACCTCTATATTTGAGTGCTGTAACTAAAACAGACCTTCACTACACCTCACCTCTTCTAACTTATGTTAGGTTTCATCCGTTTAGCACCTACATTGAATGCCCACTTGTGACCTGCTTGTTATTATCCCTATGCCCTCAGCTGGTTGATGGGATGAGTTTCTTAGATCAAAATGATCCAACAGCATAGCAGGAATTAGGGTAATCAGGAAGGTTTGTTCAACTCTGCTCTTTCTTCCAAGGTAGTTGTGAAAAGGTTACTTTGCCACTAATATGTCATATGCTGTACCATCATAGTAAACAGGGTTAAATATCAAGACCACCTGATGCAGATATCCAATTCAGTGCATTAATATGCTAGATGTTTTCAGCTGAAAGAGATTTAACTCCAAAGTTATTGTATACACCAATCAGGCTGGACAAACCCAATCCTGGGTCTGAGCACTGGTCTGTGTTGTCCATCCTGGCGGCCAGCACTCTGCTAGGCCTTGTGCAGCCCTCTCCCAGATAGTCCCTAGACACAGTTCAAGAGTTTGCCCCAACCTTGGGCATCTGGACAGTTTGGATGTGGTCATCCTGGTCTGGAGGTGAGAGGCATGAACTGAAGGGAAGCAATCTGTGCCATGGCAGTTCATCTCTGGGACAGAGAATGGAGCCTGGCTCTCTTTGCTCTCTTTTACATCTCGAGCTTTGTGCTCACTCTGCTCTGAAAAGCAAAATGTTTTGGTTTATACTCTGATATGCTTTTGAGTTTAAAAGCCTTTTTGGACTTTTGGTTTTCATTAAGAAAAATAGCTGACGTTGCCCATCATTTTAACCTTTGCATCAAAACCTTTATAAATCTCATGTATTCTAATGCACTAAATTTTCTGGTATAGTGGAGTTTCTTGCCCAAAGCAATATTCTCAAAACATAATGCAAGCAGTGGTGTCAGCAAGTAATTAGGATTAGTGATGATGCAATCTGCAGAGTGGCTGGTCCATGGAAGCTGCAGAGAAAGAGCTCAAAGACATTAGCTGATTCCACATAAACCCTCCTCATGTACAAAAAAAAATAATTTAGTCTCACAATAATTCAAGTTAAAGGCTGCCTTTAGGCTGTGATAACCTCTTTCCTTCTAGCAAGTTTCCCCAGTGGTCCCAGGAGGAACTTTCTATGGCAGGAATACATGAGTGGTTTCCACTGCTATGCCCAGGTATTTCAGCAGCTGAGGAAGTGGGTGGAGGAGGAGTTTGAAAGATATTCTTGGAAGATTGGTGAAGAATTAAGGACAGGAACAGAATGATTTATAGACCCGTGTGAGTAATCCAGGTTGTAAGTTAGTGCCAGTCACATTGCTCCGAATGATGTCAGGGGAGTCGCAGAAGCAGGACAGAGATACTTCTCCAGTTCCAGCCAGTTAACCCTGGCATACCATAGATTATAAATCCCAGTGATTTATTATCCAAAGTCAATTTACCACATCTATGCCTTTAAAAGTACTTAGGTAAATGAGGTGAATGAAGTACAACCTCCAATGGAAAAATTAATGCCTTTTGGATACGTTTCACACAGCTGGCATTAGATAAAATAGCATTCCTTTAGGGACACTCTTCCACTCCAATTTTTCCTTTTCCACCTGAAAAATTAGTACCTTATGTCCCTTTTAATTAACTCTCGTTAATCCAATAATGCCAGTACCTTCAAAGCCATAACTATTGCTTATGCAATTAGAAGGAACTTGATACAAGCACAGAAGTCCAAAATACAGGTGCAAAACCCTTCCAACAAGCAGTTCTGCTAAGAGGGGATCAGATAACTGAAATCCCAGTAGTATCATTAAATAATGCGCAATTTTCTAAATGCCATCTTCCATTACCTGATACCCCTCTCAGATACTCTGAGCACAAAGTGTTCACTACCATCTTCTAGTCTCAAAAGGAAGCATACTCATCCTGGGGATGCTTTCAATAATAATGCAATGACAATCCTCAATTTTTGTGAGAATAAGGCCAGGACTGGGCACTGCTGGACAGAAAGCCCCAAGTCATGCCAGAGTTAGAGAGTTGAGAGTTGGTGTTAAGTCCTCTGCACTGTCTGACATGGTGAGCTTCAGAAGTTCCCATGAAGCTTCTTGAAAGAGGTCCTCCTACAACAGGTTTCTCTTCCAGGCTGAAGGTGCACAGAGCACATGACTCAGTGTCTAATAAATACAAATACATGAATATATAAATAAAGTAAATAAAAAACTAGTATAAGAAGTTAAACAAGTTAAATCAGCTGGCTTTTTTACCTCCACAGAGGTCTTTGGAGAACCTATGCAGGAAGAACTCCCAAGATAAGGTTCTCCAGCAGGAGATGCCACATGGGATGGTGCCAAGGACTAGATGGCAGAAGCCACCATAATATGGACAGTTAAAGGCAAATAAATAGATGAATCAAAAGTAAGGGGAATGATGTGAGCACAAAAATAAAGGAACCAAACGACCAGAACTAACAACTTAGAGGCACACTCCCTGTTTACATCCAGGCACCGGGATGGAGTGCACCCCAATGCTCTTGGCAGAAAAGGGAAGTTTCCCATCCTGGGCACACAGTATGCACATTTCAGGAGAAAACCAGGATTTTAATTTAAAAGAAAATGTACTTAGGAATGATGCCATTTTGACCAATTCCTTTTGCAGCTCTACACAAGGAACATTAACCTTTAGCCACAGTTTTCCCCTCATACAAAATACAGTTAGCAATTCCTACTGCTGCTTGACATGGAGAATAATATGCATTTTTTCCCAGCATTTAGAAGATTAAATGCTCCCCACTGTTTGATTTCTTTCTGTTACTCTCCATACAAATCACACAAACCCATGATTCATGTTTTAATATTGATCCTATAATTAGTTCAGTGCAGGTAAGCCTTCACACTAGATACAGTCCCACATTTACTCACTTGGAAGCCATTGTAATATTGGGCTTTAGATACTAAACCTTTTCAAAGAATCCTGTTTCATGGAAGTCAAGAGCATGTTTCACACTGTGGTAACAGCCTGCTGTAATGATACTTTATCTGAACCAGACTTGCTCATGCAACTTGCATGACCTCCCTCAGATACACATCCAAATGGGACATCAACAGCACCACCTTTGCTACCTAACCTTTACTCCTGGTGAGGAAGCCTCAGACAGCCAATGCACAGACTAAGGGTTCACAGGATCTGGCTCATGATCCTCTGTCATCTTTCTTTATTTTACCAACTGTCCAACATCTCGAGGGTTCATCTCTAGCAGTTCATGACAGCAACACGGCACCTGCTAACTGCTTTCTGAATGCTCTTTTTAGAGTTCGGTGTTATCGCTGCCCTCCACACTGTATCGTGCTTTATTAGGCAGGAGGAAATGCAAGCTGCTGGCATGGTATGTTTGAGAAGCTGCAGTGTACAGCATCCAAAGCACAGCAAATTCAGTGAATACCATCAGAACCTGCTAAGCACTGGATCATAGCTTTAAAATCTCCTTACAGAAAACTAAAAAAGACCTGACATGCTGCTTCTCTGTGGTTTATTGTAATAGCTTATTCCTTGTTTGTGGATTTGGTGGGTCCCCTGAGGATAGATCATTCATCCTTCCACTGAATAGCGCCACGGGATTTGGAGAGGGTGGAATCCTGTGAGAAGCTATCTTACTGAGCCCTGACAGGAGGTCTCCACAACGAGCCACAAGGAGCTGGAGCACCAGCAGCCTCTATCAGCACCCTGGGTGTCTAGTGGGGACACGTGGAGCGACTGAGGATATGGCCATTGAATCCGGGAACATTCCTACATCCCTTCAAAACCTCCTACCATGAGCCCCAAAGAGCAGAGCTCTGTATCAGATGGTCCAAGCCTACCCCATCTGACTTTCCATCATCGATCACGATGTTATACCTGCATGGGGTCCTCCTCTCCCTACAAAGTAAGAAGCAGCATTCCACTAAAGCAGCTCTGCAGCACTGGAGAAATTCTTCTCACTCTAGTTAACAAAATTATTAGAAATCCATTGGGTAAAGCTTAAAAAAAATACTCTGTACTCCGAATCTGGTACAGTAGTGTGTATAGAAAGTTCCTGATCAATCTGGACTTTTGGCAACAAAAACGATCATGGAAACAACAACAAATAATTTCAAATTTTGCAAGGCTATTTTTTTCCTTGCTGAGAAATTATAATTTAGCAGATTACACCAAATCTAAACATTTTACAAGCTCGTTCACTGCTACCAGCATATTTCCCTCAAATTAAATACTAAAATGTACCCATTTATCCAGACCATTACAGAGGGAGATGAAGTCCTTGGCTATTTTGGGCTTCCTTTTCAATCTCATTCACAAAGCACAACTGCAGATTTTCATTTAGTCTTTTTCATAAAGGTAAATTCTTCTCATCACAACTGATTTAGAAGCAAATCAGAGACATAGCCAGTAACACAGACCCATTTTAGAGATTCAGCACTCCAACTGGCATCGTGCTGTAAGCTGAAATAAGCTTCTCCTTTCATCGAGGTGAGAGAAGAGAGCTGTTTGTATGGACGGACATTACAGGCACTGTCTGCTTCAGAGCACACATCCAAGAAATGTCATTCAGCTGATTTAGTTAGTGGCCTGAATAGATCATATATTAAAGATCTTCTTATTTACATGCATTTTTGAGAAAATACCAGGCTCCAACTTAGCTGCTGCAGCACTGCACTTAAGCATGCGTTTAATGTTAAAGCTATGCTTAGTTGTTGTGAAAATCAAGCAGCTGTTCTGCCACTTTGCGGAACTGTCCCTTCTGCTTCTTAAAAAATAGCTACAAAAAGTAATAGAAAAAGTTACTTAATCTCCTGTAATGCAGTCTTTGAGGCCCTTACAGAATCATCATCATAATCTCTTTACATGATGGCTAGTTTCTGAACATAAAAGAGTGAAATTTTCCACACATTTTGAGGGCAACTGTATGCCTCCAGAAAATCTGACCATGTGGTATATGACACTGGATGCCACCTAAAAAGCAGTAGCTCCCAGATTATTGCTACGCCCTTTAAAAGCCGAGGAAATGATGGATGAAATCTTTGTTATTCTAAAGTGGCACCACAAACTGGAGATGGAGATCAAGAAATAGTGCTGCACTATGTACAAATGAATAGCTTTCACCTTCCCAGACTATGAAGAGGGGATGAATTATTACATATTTGTGAAGAATGCATCATCCTTGAAGAAGTGCTGTTGAAATGAGTAGCTGAAGTGTTTGAGAAGGGTTGCTTAAGGTGATAAAGTCAGGGGGATTAATCACTTAAGTCAATAGAAGTAGTTCAGGTCAACAACAAATTTTCTTGTTTGGTCAGATTCATCATGGCTTTAGCTTGAGACTCTGGTGCAGGGGACCAGCTTGTCCTACACTGTGATGTGTACAACCACATTCACTCCCATGAGCAAACAGAAAATGGCATCCTCTGATACTGCAGCAATTCACGTACTTGGTCTGTGCATTTTATTGCTCCTTTATGGAGCGGTTTTCAACAGCCAGATGCAAGGGTAAGGAGAGCCAGCACCATCTGACTACCCCTTCTTATATGCCAAATGTCCTGCTAACCGCCCACATTGCCCATCTCCAGCAGTGGATCTGCTGAAAGGCACAGCTGAGAGTGTGCACATTGAGCACCTCCTCCTCATGAGAGCTCCATGCCACATCAGCAAGGTCAAGTCTTCTCACAAGTTCTGCAGTGCAGATAAAGCATTCACATCCTTCATATACAAACAAATATACATTTCAGAGGGATTTAAGGCTAACCATCTTGTCTCCTTCATCTTTCCTTCAAAGAAAAACCTGTTCCTAGGGCCTGAAAAGTAATGCCAGGGATGGATAAGTACAGTGTTGCTCTGCAGTTACTGAGGTGGTTAGCTACAGCTCTCCCAAAACCTTTGCACCATGCTTTAACTACAGGCCATACTACCTACATAGTAGGCAAGAAAGGAATTATAATGCCATATGCTGCTTTCTGCATTTGCTGTCTAATGTCTGTGAAAGCGCACCCTTGGAGGAAACCTCTCCTTACAACCTGCTGGGAATGCCACAGATATGGTAGCAAATCATAGAATCATAGAACAGTTAGGGTTGGAAGGGACCTTAAAGATCATCCAGTTCCAACCCCGCTATCGTGGGCAGGGACATCTCACTAGATCAGGTTACCCAAGGCCCCATCCAACCTGGCCTTAAACACCTCCAGGGATGGGGTATCCACAGCCTTCCTGGGCAGCCTGGTCCAGTGCCTCACCACTCTCATGGTGAAGAAATTCTTCCTAGTGTCTAGTCTAAATCTACCCCTCTCCAGTTTATACCCATCGACACTCGTCCTATCACCACAAGCCTTTATGAATAGTTCCTCTCCAGCTTTCTTGTAGGCCCCCTTCAGGTACTGGAAGGTCACTATAAGTTCTCCTCGGAGCCTTCTCTTCTCCAGGCTGAACAAGCCCAACTCTCAGCCTGTCCTCATATGGGAGGTGCTCCAGCCCTCGGATCATCCTTGTAGCCCTCCTCTGGACCCGTTCAAACACCTCCCCATCCTTCTTACATTGAGGACTCCAGAACTGGACACAGTACTCCAGATGAGGTCTCACAAGAGAGGAATAGAGGGACAGAATCACCTCCCTCAACCTGCTGGCCACACTTTGTTTGATGCAGCCCAGGATACGTTTGGCCTTCTGGGCTGTGAACGCACACTGCCGGCTCATGTTGAGCTTCTCAGCGACCAGCCACCCCAAGTCCATCCCTGCAGGACAGCTCTCAATCATGTCATCCCCCATTGTGCACTGAAAACGGGGATTGCCCCAACCCAAGTGCAGGACCTTGCATTTGGCCTTGTGGAACCTCATGAGGTTGTCAGAGGCCCACTTCTCCAGCCTGTCCAGGTCCCTCTGGATGACATCCCATCCTTCCGGTGTGGCAATTACACCACTCAGCTTCGTGTCATCTGCAAACTTGCTGAGGGTGCACTCAATCTTGCTGTCAATATCATTGATAAAGATATTAAACAGCACCAGTCCCAGTGCAGACCCCTGAGGGACACCACTTGACACAGATCTCCATCTGGACTTTGAGCCATTGACCATTACTCTTCGAATATGACCCTCTAACCAGTTTCTTATCCACCATACCGCCCACTCATCAAATCCATAACTCTCCAGTTTAGACAGAAGGATGTCATGGGGGACCATGTCAAAAGGCTTTATGGAAGTCTAGATAGATCACATCCATCAGTTTACCTGGGTCCACTGCTGCAGTTACCCCAGCATAGAAAGCCACTAATTTGGTCATACAGGATTTGCCCCTGGTGAAGCCGTGCTGGCTGCCACTAATCACCTCCATGCGCTTTAGCACAGCTTCTAGGAGGATCTGTTCCACTATCTTCCCAGGCACAGAGGTGAGGCTGACAGGTCTGTAGCTCCCAGTGTCATCTTTTCTGCCCTTTTTAAATATGGGCACAACATTACCCTTTTTCCAGTCACCAGGGACTTCTCCTGATTGCCATGACTTTTCAAATATCATGGAAAGTGGCTTGGCAATCATACTGGCCAATTCCCTCAGGACTCTGGGATGCACCTCTTCAGGTCCCATAGACTTGTAAATGTTTAGGTTCCTCAGGTGGTCACAGACCTGATCCTCCTTTATTGTGGAAGGGATTTACCCACCTGGTCACCATCTTGCTGTCCCATGACCCAGGAGGGGAGAGGAGAGCAGTTATCAGTGAAGACTGAGGCAATAAGGTTAAGTACCTCAGCCTTCTCCTCGTCTGTTGGTAAGTGATCACCATTTCAAACTATCAGTGGGGTACGTTCTCTTTGACCTTTCTCTTTTGATCGATGCACCTGTAGAAGCCCTTCTTGTTATTCTTTACTTCCCTTGCCAAGTTCAGTGCCAGCTACACCTTGGCCTTTCATCCCTACACAACTGGGCAGTGTCCCTATACACACCCCAGGTTACCCGTCCCTGCTTGCACTACCTTTCTAGCTCCCTCTTCTTCTTTAACAAGAAGGCCTCAGCTCAGCTATGCTGGTCTCTTCCCTTCCCTGCCTGATTTTCTGCATATGGGGACTAATGCTCCCGTGTGTTGAACAGCAGCCAGAGCTCACACCTCTTGCATAAAAAAAGGCTGTTGGGAGCAACAAGGAAGGAAAACCAAAGCATATGCCACATTGGCTATTGTCCTGAGCTACACATCAGTTTGGCTCCACTTATAAAAGCCCCGGGGCCACATAAAACTACACAATCAAAGTCTGTTTTATAACACCCAGAGGGACTGTGATATGGTTACCAGACATCTTTAATCTTACTGTTTTCTAAGTTCGGAAAGACTGTCTTTTTTTTCATGCACTCTTGCATGCAGCCCTGTTTAACTTAAAGATAGTGACGACTATGACCTTTAATAGCAACGGAACCAAAAAGAGTCAAGGGAGCATTCATGTTAAGGCAACAGCAGAGGCTCCAAAAAGAAAACAGACATCCTCAGATGTGCTACAAAAATTGCTGTAAATTATATTATTATTTTAAATTAAATTATTTGGGGAAGAAATAAATAGAGAAGTGTCAATATAATGAAAATGACAAAGATGAAGGATGCGGTTACTTCCTAGAAATATTTCCTTTAGGCAGCCACACACAATAAAAGATCTTTTCCTAATCCCCTTAAGCACTGTACCAACACAAACACATGTAAACACACTAATTTCTTACAGAATACAAGGAGTTTTTCTCTCTGCAAAAATAATAATGTAGGCTCAAAAATGCATGATCTTCAGGATGCTTTCTATTTTGGTCAGTTAATTGAGTGGGGATAGGAAGTCTAGCGTCATGAGCAATAATAGAGCTCTTATTCTTGGAACCAAACACAGTTATCTCCAAAGATAAACTCACAAAACTGACTCACAGACCTGTCAATCAAATCAAGATCAACATGTTCTCTATTATAGCTCAGCTGCAGGAAATAAGTTACTGCTCAAAGGAGACTCCCTTGAGATGAACTTCACCTTTGGCAGATGACCAACATTAAGAACCTAAGAGAGGGACGTGAAACCAATCCGAGACCAACCAATGTCTTGACTGATCACGTTATTCACTGTCACTTCTGCTCAAGATCAGGTACTTTACTGCATCTGACATAGGGCTTTTAACTGTGGATCTGTGGTCTCCAAACCTTGAATAGGTCTGTTTCATTGAGACAGGATGACAAAAAGAGGGCTCTCGAGAAAGCTGTTTTCTTCTCCAGAAAGTAGCTAGAACAATTATGCATAGAAAAGCAACACTTGCTATATGGAATAGCAGGTTTCAAGGTCGAGAGTAGTGATGTTGTGATGACACCAAACTCAGAGCTAAAGCCCTCTCCTGTTGGTACAGTTAAAAAAGGATGTGTATATAAAGCAAAGAAGGGTCAGAGCGAAAACTATTCTGTCTTGTCCATGAGAGTAAGTGCTAGTAACCTTAATGAATTATCAGGCCCTCCGTCAAAGCATAAGATTTAGAGAGATTTAACTCAGGTGACTGGCTGCCTTGCTCATCTGAAGCTGGATATGAGTGGCTGTCCTGCACAACTTCACCTGAGATAATGCACCCTCACAGGTATATCACACATGGCACCAGACTTAGCTAAGACTTGTAGGCAAAAAGCACCTAATCTCCTGAGCTTCCCAAAGTAGCTCTTTAGCAGTCAACAGGGTGAGGTTCTGTTTGTCTTTCTGGGCATGTTATGAAGAGCAGAAGATCCTGAAGTAATATGGGAAGAATTTAATTGCCTGAGAGAGGGATGGTCTTTGCAGAACCCTTGCTGCAGGGAGAGCTGGTAAGCATCTGGAAGCAAAGCAGAGGAATATCTGAATATATCGCAAGGTGGGCCTGCTGCCCCACCTCCTAAGCAACGCTATGTCCAGAACGGTAGGTTTTGTGTGTGCTCAAGGACTCGGAAATCATCCTAGTTGATACTGCAGAGAAGATAAAATCTCAGTCTGCAGCCCACTTGAAGCTCTCCATTACACGAATTCAATTGCAGAAACACAAGACACCAGGATGGTATTTCACACACCAGGGTATTATCTGGACCAGTGGTTGGAGCTGTTAAAAGATCAGCAATTAACATAACAGCATCTAACTCTATGAGAGGTCACTATTTTTCAGGCCAAGGCTGACATCACTCTCAAGGATATCTGGTTATGTGTTCCTCAATCTCCACTAACCGCAGTATAAGCATAGCACATCACCCGAATATACTGTAGACCAGTGCTTCATGGTCACTATTTCATGTGACAAGACTCAGAAATAAGTTTTAGAGAATGTCTACTAATTGTAGTTGAAATGTGTGAAAGGGTCCCTCTTACTTTTTGAGCTCTCAGCATAACACAAGAGATTAGTTTAATCCCAGTGGATATAAATTGCAATGATTCTGCCACAGTAATTTTTGCACTGGATATTACAGGCCCTTAACATCAACCACGATAATTACTGTATTAGTGTAGGAAGACAGGAACACAGGGCTTTTGGAGGTCTTTCAAGGGAAGAAGCCCATCAGCCTCCAGGCAAGGGTAGGCTAGGTCATGTCCTCATTGCCCTCACTTACCCTCAACCTGCCACTATTTGAAACAACTGAAGGAGGCAGAGAAAAATATAGATGCAGAAATTCAGGTAGGCACGTTTTCTGAGCATGACATACATTGTTCCCAGTGAAAGGTGCTTGACTTTAACCCGTTGTAATTCTGTTCCCCTACCTGCACAAGGGCTGCCCCATTCCCAGGCCCTGCTATGAAGCGGGTGGAATTGCTCAAGGTGCCTCTAGAGCTAGACTGGGGAGGTGTTTCAGTGGAGCATGTACTGACATGAATGCACTACAGGCAATGGGGCCTTTGCTGTTTGTTTTAAAAACATGACTCCACACTGGGACTTCTGGGTGAGCACACTTCTCTGTATCAGGCACATGCTTCATTTATATATGCATATGCTTTCTTAAGGGCTGTAACCACTGAGTTAGAGGGGAAAACTTTCAGAAGAGGCAGCCTGTTAGCAAAAAGGACTTCTCTGAGACTTAAAAGAGGTCACAGATTATATGCTAGCCTTCCATGAAGAAATTAATTTCATGTGCCATTTCCTATCTTCCCTTCAAGTATCTGATCCTGTTTTTAGCCTCTAGCCCTGTTTAGAAAAATATTCTGCCTGGACTCCTGTGAAAGCTCGGAGTTTACTCTCCAGAGGCTTGTATTTACAGAGGGTCTCTGTTGCCCATTTCCTGGAGGCAATCACAGATGAGCCCTCTATGAGTTACTTTTCTTTCACACATATTAATCCAAGGATGGATGAAGCTTTTGAAATTTTGAGCTGACACCACAGTGCCTTTCACAAATTTGTGAGCAAATGTTTAGTTTCAAAGCCCAGTAAGGAATGCTAAGAGACCACCATAGGGCAGTCATTTGCTAAGCAAACTTATTTATCATCAAAGTAGAAGACAAAGGAATGATATACATTGATAAAAGTCAGTAAGTCATTAAAGGAAGAAGTAGAAATATGTAGATGGTTGTTTAACATACTTAGAAGGGATCCCCAGGGACCCTACATTACACAGGGTCTATTCAGACTGACTGCACAGACAAAGATGAAATAAGCAGATCTGAGATACCTACTCTTCCTTAAGCATGTGCTTTCTCCAGAACAGAAAGGTCAGATTATTTATTTGTAGAATCTCTTTCCACACACAGTCAAATTATTCAGCAACTCTAACCCACATCAAAACAATGATTCCAGGAGACTGTAACTGTGTCCTCTTTGTAAAATGACTAACCATATTATATTATCTGAACACTATAAAGACAGACCCTATAAAATTAATAGTAAATAATGAGCTGGGTTGGTTAACCTCAGGCTAGCTCAGGAATGCTCTGCCAGCATGCAAATTTTCTCTCCCACCAGCAACACCTCTAATAGAAAATAAGCTTCTAGTTAGGAACAAGGTTTCCACTGTAACATTTCTTGTGATATACTCACAACAGGCAGCAAATCTGTCCAGTTTTGATATGGAGGATGAAGTCTGGTCCACCATGGTAGATACTTTTAGATCTTTGTCTAAGGGATCAGCTCTTCAGGAACCAACAACCCTTTAAAATGCTGGTTTTCAGTTCTCAAAGCTATTGATCCAATTCCATTTCAGAGCTACAAAGAAGGCTGTAACCAAAGCAAGTGCCCCACAGGAGAGTGATGGACATGCTTTCCCCCTTCCCAAACCAGAGGCTGCACAGACCAACATGACCGTGGTATGTCTGGGAGAAGCTGCCTCTCAAAGAGGCACCATGGCACCTGGTAGCTGCTTGGCAATATTCTGCCTCTGTGCAAGGTTCCCACTGAATTTCAGACCACGTCAGAAGAGGAAACCACTTCCTTCACAGAATCACAGAATCACAGAATAACCAGGTTGGAAGAGACCCACCGGATCACCGAGTCCAACCGTTCCTACCAAACACTAAACCATATCCCTCAGCACCTTGAGTACTTGAACAGGAGGCCTCACCTTCTGCATCTCACCTTGGTAACTGTGCAAATTCTGCTGTTCCCTGGCATACTGTTTCTCACCATGTCTCTGCAGGCAGCAAAGCAGATCTGAATCAAATGACGTTCAGAAGTGCAAATTCTGTTCTCCATTACTAGCGCTATCAGCTGGGGCAATCTATGTCACAGTATTAGGATGTATGAGGAAGGTCTCGTGGTCTTGTGTCTAAGCTTCCTGACTGTAAGCCAGATCTGAAGTATGCTGAAGTCAGAGGATGTCTTTCATTATTTTCAGTGAGTGTGGATCAGCATCACTTCAAACCCTAATCACAATACCTTCTAAACATAGCCTTTCATATCCAAATACTGTGTGAAGCTGAACAAAAGCAATATGCTATATATAAACCTGTGGAGGAAAGCATTATGAAATTCTTTATAAAGTTTCCTATAAAGCTTTTGTGAATTGAATCCTTTCACTCAGTGCCTCATCATGATAAGAACCCATCATTATATTCCTGCATACAGCATGAAAAACTAAACCAGATCTCACATTCCTGTACTTTCTTATTCTTCCTCACCACTGGAATACCAGCTACAAAGGAGAGCACTAAACCTTCCAGCTAGCAAAACTGGAGTTTGAGTCACTGCTTAAAAATATTATGTAACATGACAAAGTCTCCGATGCCTTCATCTCTTCTGTATTCAGTGCAGTTTGGCCCAACTGTTTTCCTGGTGTAAAGACAGAGAAAGCCAGTTAATAAATCCCTGCTCCTTTGCCATTAACACTCCATTCTCCTACACTGCCAGTCAACCACTCTTAAAATTACCCTTCATAAAATCTAATTCCTAACTTCAGAGGGCTGAAAATCCTCTGGAAGTCTAATCATACCATTTTTTTGAACCCACGAGACTGACTTTGACGCTTTACCTTCTTTAGGTAAGTGTAATGCCATATAGAAGCGATTTTTTTGCATACTGATGGCTCTAGCCCAAGATCAACATGGAGAAAGTCAGAGACAAACTCTATATGCAGCTAGAAATTAAACTTAATTTTAAGAACACATGGACATATTTTTCTTTCATATTCATACAACACTGTCTACAGTGTAACTGGTATATTCCACGCTCTTCAAGGAAGGCAGAATATATCATACAGTACCCGCTGTGTGTTTTAATATCGCTTCACTTCTCCAAGGAAAGCCCCACAAATTACAGTCAGCATTTGATGAGGAAATTAAAATATCATCTACACTGCAACTGGTCTGTCACCAGCTGTATGCCTCACATTTGAGATGCAGCTGCTGTATAAGCAGAGTCATTTACCAGTTTTACCTAAGGCAGACGGTTAAGTAGGTTTCAGCTGCTACACAAAAGATTGTAAAGCTTTAGTTGCCTGCAAATATAGTCTCTGCAGAGCCACAAGTGTTTTGAAGCCATGCTGCATTTCAAATCCCCCAAACTGGGCCTGAATGGGCTGAGTATATCAAAATGGTATTACCCAGCTTTTCTCTTGTCGGTATGTATGCTGAAAGAAAAACTCGTTACTGTCAAACTATGTTTTTTTAAAGAAATGCAGAGTTTCGACTTTCCCTCCCATAATCCTCACAAAACAGGATAGCTGTACCTTGGGAAGTGTTTAACTTGAAACTTGCTGAAACAAAAGGCTCCATATTTCAGCAGTGCTGTGTCTTTTACTTGCTGCAGGCAAAAGAAAAGCTGTGAGCAGTCCCATCAAGCTATTATCTTTGGGTCTCATTTTGAATGCCAGCTCCCTGCTCTTGGAGCAAGCTGTGCTGATAAAAAGAAATAGCACTGAGTTGCAATTGAGACAAAACGTAGACAGATCACACCGAGCTGACCAATAAACTTTGTCTGAATGCCTTTCTCTGATGGTGTTTCATTTGTCTGAGGGACGTGCAATAGAACAGAAAAGCATTCAGACAAGGAAAAAAATTGAAATACAACACAAAATTTGTCTGTAATTTGAATACTAGCAGTTGATTCATGCCATGGGAGGGCGGGGGAGCAGTTCTGTGGCAGTCTAAGTATCAACGATCATTTTTTTCCAGCATCACCGTAGCAACACTGTAGTTATTGTCAATGAAGGACTTTCACTCTAAGGTGCTATTTTTAGATGATTTTACCTTTCCAGAAGAATTACCCTCTGGGCTGCAATCTATCATGTTTGTTCCTTGGCCCATGGGCGAATTTTAGAGGGACCTTTATTTTATTTTTAAAGTAAAACCAACCAGCTCTGTTTTTCTCCCTACAGACATTTCTGCACTCAGTTCAAAACATCTCCATTTTAACAGCTCAGACCTGGCAAGTATCAATGAGGACTAGGCTCCTGGAGGAATAAAAACTAAAATACCAGCTTCCCTCCCCCAACGACCACTGGTAAATGCAAAAGGAAGGACAAATACATTTTCAGCACATGGAAAAACTGGGGCTGAGGATGGGAAAGGGGGAGAAAGACAGACAGTGGCAAGGAGGCTGAAGATCCAACCTTCTCTAGGGCTGGAGCTGGTGGTTGCAGCAGCCTCTTTCAGCTGTTCCTCAACCATTCCTGACAGCTTGCCAAATGTTTTTTGCCATTTTCACCCATCACGCCATGCCAGCGGCGCAGCTGCCACTCAGCAGCAGGTATCCCTCTTGCCAGGATGCTCCTGCTTACGTTGTCCCATCAGTGCAACCAAACCATGACCAACCTATCCCAGGGGATGCTCTGTGTCACGGTGGATGGAGAGGAGCATTGGGAAGGCCACCTGCAGAGCAAGTGCCACTAAGTGTCCCCAATACACGACATTTTGCATTTGGAGAAGTTAAATACATATTATAGAATAATGGAATCATAGAATGATTTGGGTTGGAAGGGACCTCAAAGATCATCCAGCTCCAACCCACCTGCCGTGGGCAGGGACACATCCCGCTAGATCAGGTGCTCAAGGTGCCATCCAGTGAATACAAAGGCCTGAGATTGCCACACATGCCTATAGACCTTCAATTCAGAAACACTAAATGGGCACAGTAAAAACCCAAGATCATGCCTAATCAGGCAGCCAGCAAGCAGGATTTGATTATGCACATGCAGATAAGGGATCCAAATGAGCACTCTGCTCCTACTGCTGTAAAGTTAAATAGATCCAGCACCTACTGAGCGTAAGCGCATTCACACAAGATATTGAATTGGTAAAACTACTTCAGCATAATCCTCCATTCCCACACAAAATGCTGATAACATCTCTATACTACAACAAAGCCTCAAGCTTCTGATGCCTGAAGAGTCAAAGAATGGTTTGGAGGGCAAGTGATCACACAGCCAGGGTGACAACTCCCATAGCAGTGGACAAGCAAATGGAGACCTTTAGGCAGTGGTTTGTGCATGCACACAACACAGTCCTGAAGCCAGGTCTGCCAAGAAAAGTGTCCACATAACTCTCAGCCAGGCACAATCAGTGCTAAAACCTACCAGAGGGCACAACGCAGTCCCCATACATTGTTGTTGGTTTGCTGAAGGTATCGTGGGAGACCCTCAGGGTTTTTACATCTGGGCATAACTTCAACCTCTGAATCGTAACATCTCCACAGCATGACGGGTTTTTCAAGAAACAAAATCAGCAGTGAACAGGTTAAGTGCCTGCCCAAACACAGCTTGTTCTACCGTGCAGCATCATGTGCAGTGGGGGCACAGATCTGTACAAAGGCAGGAACAATTTCCTATTCATATTGCTTAATACTATTAAGGTCTGAAACTGCGGTCTGCTTTCAGGATCTGAAAACAGTTCCTGATCTCATAAGTTTCCTTCAGCCTCCCTCTCCCTCCATCCCTTCAAGCTGTTTCAAGTGCAATCCCTTGGCAAAGACATCATCCACGTGCTCTGGCCATTCCGGCAGCCGTCCTCCTGGCAGCCATCCTTGGGCTGGATTTGGGAGCGCTCCCAAACGTTGCGCCTTGTCCCAGCCCCACAGGTCTCATCAAGCCCTTCGTAGTATTGACACCCTTTGTTCAGAGCTGTGGTCTCAAGACACCAGATGCCTAACTCAAGGAAATCAGAGTTCGGAAAATACTAGTTTTGCTCTCAAATTTAAAACACCAGTGAATTATCCACTATTTCTCTAGCAGAGTTTTTATATTTAATTGCATAAAGCTTAATTTTCTAAAATAACCATAGTGACAAGTGAAGGAGAAGAACTTAACCAGATTATGGAGCGATATTAAGAAGTCAAAGAATAAAGTATCTGCTTCTTCCTGAACATTTCTTCTAAATGCAGGCTATATAATGTGATGCATTCTTCATACCAAAACTGTGTTTATTGACCAATGAGCTAATGAACTAACCCAAGTCTCTGTCTGACATGACAGAAGATCTGAATTGAGCCAGCACTGAAACAGGATATTTCTCACAAAGATTCTATCCTCTATTTCTGTTAGACATTTTATATTCTAGAAGAAGAAAACCAAGCACTTCTCAATCTTAACTATGTCTAGGCAAGTTGTAGTAAAGCAAGAAACTACTATAATATCACTGCTCCCAAACAGTTCTTCCACCTGCCACACTTTCATACTTAGAGCATCTCTTCTAAGGTATTATTTTCATATTAAATTCAATGCCCTCATTCTGCTTTCAAGTTCTGGAAGCAGTAACAAGCAAGTATTCCTAGAAACTGTCTTTCCTGTCTTTCCCAGTGTAGGGAGGGATGATTCTGGATATTCAAATCCAGCTTTAGAAAGTCCATATTCTTGAGCATGTTTCTATCACCAGGATATCTAGAGACCTTGCTGCAATAATACAATGCCTACATCTGCAATCTGGACACCAGAAATAATGATACCTGCGCAAAAATCTTACCCCAATTATCTTGCACGTTATAACATCACTCCTGGATTTCATTCAGCCCTTTCAGAGTTAGCTTGGATATATCAAGCGATACCTGCACCATGCTGCTTAGAAAAACTTTAAAAGGGGCTAACCCATCTGGTTTGGCTGTTTCATAGAACGTCTTGAGTTGGAAGGGACCCACAAGGGTCAGAGTCCAACTCCTGTCCTTGCATAGGACAATCCCAACTTTCATACCACATGTCTGAGGGCGTTGTCCAAATGCTTCTTGAATATTGTAAGGCTTGGTGCCATGACTGCTTCCCCTGGGAGCTGTTCCAGTGCTCCACCACCCTCTGGGTGAAGAACCTTTTCCTAATATCCACCCTAAACCTCCCGTGGCAGATCTTCCGGTCATTCTCTCAGGTCCTATCACTGGTCACCACAGAGAAGAGATTTTTTTGTTTGTTTGCTAATCTGCAGGCAGGGAAGGAGTCAATGGAAGGGGTAAGCTCAGTGTTCCTCCCCTCTTGCACATTTGCCTCAGTCTGATATCATGCAATCTACTTTGGAGAGAAAAATTTTGTTTAAAGGGCGTTGAAGCCGACCCGTCATTGACTTGGTATGAGCTATGTAAACAACATTTTAATTAAAGAAAATTCATCCCATGTACTCTTGCTGCACATCACCCTTGAAAGTCTGCAGAGTCATTTTGCAAATTTTAGATCACTAATGTGTTTTTTAAAAATGCTTTCCAAGTGCTTGCTTTTTTCCTGCACTTACAGGGGAGGGAACACCAAGACAGAAAGGCTACATTTTGCAGATCTTCAGCCTTCCCTGTGGCCATTGCTTGGGTTTATGGATATTTAGCTACAGCACAGAGTGCAGGAGTTAGCCAGAAGTGCATCGCTTTGGACCATGCGGGGAGCCTGGAAAAAGCTTCTGTCTCAGTCCCGCACCTCCATCAGGCTGCTCCTAATGTGATTTCTCTGTTCAGATTCTGAGTGGCCTCTAGCACATACAATCCAAGGGAGAGATAGTTCCTCATCCTGAATGTGTACAGCGTATGTCCTCGTGTTCATTTGGGCACACTAATATAAACTATGGAGTCGCATTAATAATACAATTGCTATGGTTTTCATTTAAACATTTACAGTTGTCTTTTAAGCTTTAAAAATTATTGCAGGCCTGTGTCCGGGGCTGCTGCACACTGGCACAGATCATACAGATCTGTGGGCAGATGGGAGTTTTGCCTTACCTCTACAAAGCAATAAGACTGTTATCTATCTTTTTAGTGTGATGTTTTGAGCTGCAAACATCCACTATACTATTGTTTGTTACAAGTCTCTCCCTCCTCTGCATTATGAAACCTGAAAAAGTTTAATGCTTAATTCCTAGTGGAAACATTACATTACCTGTGAAAGCCTGATCAAACAATGCTGCTATTTATGCCCTGTCACCGCTGATAGGCACAGTAATATATTCTGCCTTTCTCAATATAAACTTCCTTCCAATGAACAGGCTTAAGCTGGGGTATTTAAAATGAAATGCTGTTTGACGCAAGGTCTTGCACCCCTTGTTCCCGTCGTTTGCGTCTATCACTTGATCAGCTGAATAACTCTTTGTTTCCCACTGTTTTGGGGTTTGTTTTTTTTTTTTTCTTAAGCTGTTCTGTATGTTTTCTGGTCTGCTTTTTGTAACCACTAAATTCACTCCTCCAGCTGAAGGATTGATCATTTGTTTAACCCAGCTCTGCTTGAAATGAAAGCTTCATTTGTTGCTTCTTGTTTAATTTACTTTTTAATGGTGGCTAATAAAGACTAAATCACATACATGCTATATATTTAAAAAAACAACAACAAGAAATCAACACAGTGGTGTGATTTTCAGTCATTGCTCTGGAGGGGCATGGGAGTGGAATAGGACTATTGTCAGGAAAGCCTGGGGTGCTTTGGCGGGTGAGGGAAATGCCCGGGGCTTGCCAGCATAGTTTCAGGCTGTTCTCAGTCCTGCTGGGTACTGGCTTTTCATGAGCACTGAAATACCTTCCTCTTATAAATACATGAATAAACAAACAAACAAAAACAAAAGTTAGACTGCCTGAAATCTTGCAGGAGTGGGGAGGGTTGATTTCAATGTGTCATTTGTTTCAATCCAAATGACTAGCCAAACACTGGCTCTTGGAGTTTAGCTCCAAGCCCTCTTCCAGAGCAGTTCTGCTCCAATGTCCCAACAGTCTGCAGGCTTTTAAGGGACTGATGGAGCTGTGCAGACTGCACCATCTGTATATTCTAAGTCTGTGGAGGCTTCCACGTGCACTGGTAAAACTATATGAGGTCTGAATGAGCAAACCTGTTGTAGACTTCCTGTGCATTGGGCACTGCCTGTGCTGTTTCATCAATTTAATTCATGTTTGCAGATTGTGTTTGGTATCTCAGGAATGACTCAGACTTTCATCCTTTTCAAAATGGCCACTCTTTCCTGCATTCAATCCAGACAAAAATAAGAATAGGAGGAAAAAGAATAATCCTAACTAGCCTTTATGCATACACTGGTTTTATCACGGACTGTGCATGATAGATGTTCTTGTTATAAATCAGACACTAGAGCCATGTGAACCTCGAAGAATTCAATTTACAGAGGATCAGTGGGGCTATCAGAGCCAGTTGACATGTGCTCTTGAAGTTCAAGAAAATTTTGGTTTTATTTAATTACAGTTTTTCAAAAACAGGCTGCATTTTGAAGACCCAGGATCTGGGAATGTCTTGCTGTCAACCGCTTTGATAATGCAGCAAGCTTCATAATAACAGCATGTTCTTATAGCATTAGTGGCTAGGAAAAGGGATTAGGCCACCTAGCTGAAATATCTAGGAGAGACTCTCATTAGCCACCCAAGGTGTGTGTGGGAAAGCAGGACACCTCCCTGATGCTTGAAGGCACATGAATATAGAAAGCACATCCTCAGACTTAAAAACTAAACAAGTAATAAAAGCAAACCCATCTTTGGATGTTTTCTTTTTAAATCAGGCAACTCATTATATTTTTTTGTTACGTGGGAGCCAATGATGGTTGCGAAATGTGGCCCTTGGGGACTGCACAAAGAGTTTAAGGGAGCAAACGACAACCTATGCATTTTCAGTCACCCTCGGACAAGACTTGGAGGAAGCAAAATCACTTTTCTGTTACTGGCCTTTGAAAGATTGTACCCAACACACGGGACATGAAACTGGATAAAGAGAGAATCTGTCCCACCAGTCCTGAGCATGGGGCTGGGCTGAAGATGAATCCAGGGGGAGATGGTCCCTCCCTCTTGCCATGCCTCTGGCAGAAGCTCCATCACCCAATAGCTTCCTCTGGAAAAGCAGAGACAATCTCAGCCTCCAGCTTCCATCAGCAGAGAGGAGAGATGTCATTTCAGCACACATGTGGAAAATGACCCTCTGCAGCAGCTGGCAGCAAAAAGGTCACAGCAGCACAGGACACAGACAGGGTACAAGGGCCTGGCCTCCACAGTGGAGGTTCTGGGCTGTTTGGATAAATGGGGGCTGACCCTATAATACGAAAGAAGAACAAGGTTAACGTGTGTCTCAGACAGAAGGAAATAAAGCGCTTGCTTGTGCTAAGCTTGACTCAAGCCAGCTATTAATATAAAACTTGGCTATACAGAGTGATTCAGTGGTGCTGCAGCAGAGCCTCATCCAGGCAGCAAGTGAGCATGGGAGCAAAATAAATCTTCCATTGGTTTCACCTCTGGATTTGCTCCCGAGATCTCTCCCCTGCTCCAAACACTTAAAATCCCTATTGTGTTACTACTGCAATACATCATCATGCCAGTGATGTGACAGCATCTCTCAAACAATATTTTATAGCAGACATAAAGTTTAAGTTGGGGGGAGAAGCAGGTACTAAAGGGAGAAACGATGCTTGTTAATGCTTGTTACCATGCCAATCCACATGAGACCAGAAGGATCAGACTGATGCACTTTTCCAAAGAGCCGTTTTAAGCATCATTTGACTGATGGTTCAGTTTTCCATGTTTAATTCTGTAGCCAGTTATCAAAAAGACCTTTAAGAATGGATAACTGCATCTGGAAACTCTATGGGCCAATAATCCCTTTAGTGGACAAGCAGTTCTCCTCTCACTACAGCCTAAGACTCTAAAGGAGACACTAGGGACAGGATCATTGCTAACAAAGATAAAGCCCCAAACTCCTGTTTTCGAAAAGCCCATCCGTTTAGCAGCTTGGATTTAGTCTTCTTCGATGTGCAGGATTGAATGGGATCTCTTATTGCTAGAAATCAGGACAGGGTGCCAGAAGCCATGGGATTTAATAACTAGGTGTGACACTGCACAGTCACCAAATCGTCTGAGTCTCCACCTCCCTGCCTGTACATGAGTATAATAATTGCCATCTACCCCATGGGGTTCATTAAGTGTTATTAATTAATAGCAGGATTGCTTTGTTCTGATCTTTGTATTATGAGGCCAAATAAAAGAAAAATAGTGGTATTAATACCAACTAAGAATCCAGTGGGTGCTTTACTTGGTCCTTAGGTATTCCTGACGGGCAGCAATGACAAGGAAGCTACCTTTGAAAATTAAAAACTGGGAGAATGCTTCTTAGCAGTGTATCCAGTCTGACAGCACATTGGAAAGTTCACTTTGAGGCTTATGTGATGACAGCATTTTGTGCAGACAGACAATTGCTGTTTAGATCATTACAGGTCATAAAAGTAATGTCTACCTAAGTGTTCCATTATTCACTGTGCCTTGCAAAACCAGTACTCATTCTCACAAAGCCTCTCTGGTATGAGCAGATACCACTATTGACACTTAACACGTGAGGAAATGCAGGCAGAGAGATGACCAAGGTGCCCTGCCAAGCAGAGAGGAGAAGTACCGAATCTGTCTTGATATGAGGATGCCAAACAGCAATACCTTGTGAGAAGTGAGACCTGTCAGTCTGCCTCATTGCATAGCCGTTGTTTTACAGGACACTTCCACCTAAACACATTGGCTACCATAGGTGATGCTTTGTTGTTAACCAAGAAATTGCATTTTAAAACTGCTTGTGAGGCAGTATGCTTCCAACCACGCCACTGACAGAAGGAAAAGGACATCGAGATTGGAGAATATAAATATTCACTGGTTGGGGTCTGCTTAATCAACTGTAAGCATGCTGAAACCCAAAAGCAAAGGCAGCAGAGGACATTTTTCAAGCTGTTTGATGGGAACGGTTGGACTCGATGATCCGGTGGGTCTCTTCCAACCTGGTTATTCTGTGATTCTGTGTGATTCTGCAGCCTCCAGCAGACTCAGGCAGCCTGCTGGCATCTCTCTTGCCAGCAGCAGCCAAAACTCCAGGCCCCTAGAGCAGCAGTCGGTGGTAAACGTTTGAACAAATCCCCACAAAATCTAATGCCTTGCGGGCTCCAGTGACATTTCTAGAATGCAAACATGAAGCAATAACTTTGCAGTTTGACAGTTTAAATGGGGAGAGGGATAGGGTACAGAGTATCTAAAGAGACACTTAAACTCCGTGCTGAAGCAGAGGAGGAAAGCCCTTCCAAAACAAAACCAGAAACTCATTATCATTTTAGAAAGGAAAACAAACAACAAAAAACCAAAACAACAAGACCGCCAGACTGTTGGAAATACCAAATAAGATCATATATAAATTATTCTCTTTCCAAGGCCAGAATAATCTTCTTATAATTATGCATAGGATTTGGGATGGCAGACCCAGATCTGTAGTGCACAGATACTGCTGCAGGTCAAATAACGACCAGTGTGCAAAAGGAACAAGGTGATGGCATCAAGAAAACAACCCATAAACCTCTTTACATTCTGGCTATTTGTAAAGCTACCTGATTTTTGAGAGTTGAAGATGCAGGCAACGATACTCCCCAGTTTGGGAAAGACACCAAGATTCATGATGCTCACAATGCCCCAAAGCTTCACCAAGGACTCACTGAAGCAGGAGCTGGGTAGAAGCACTAGGTAAGAGACAATCTATACCTAATCAAATAACAGGTTTTAAAGTGTATCTAAAAATATCATGAAGGAATGAGCACTTTTTCTTCTATTTAGTGGGAAAGAATTTTCCTTACAAAAGTCTGACAGCATCATCGCTTGAGGGGGAGGAAGGTCAGACATCTCTATTGGGACCTGGGGGAAAGACTCTCTGATCTGACCATAATTTTATGGAGTGTGTCAGCAATTCAGGGTGAGCCTATGCCAGAAAAGTCTGAAGAAATATCCCAGAGAATAGTCAAAGCAATAGTTAAAGCAGGAATTTTTTGTAGGTAGAAGGTTTTCCCCTCACAAATACCCATACAGCATCATATATCAACTGGAGTCAGTAGAATAAAGCTATTGTTAGCATCAGTTAAGCTTAAGTTAACATAAAACTCAACACTGATTGCATGGAGACCCCTAGAAGTGAAGTGGCATCTCCAAGGTTCAGTTAAGTCAGGGGGAAAAAAAAAAAGTTAAGCCTACCAGCTTTAGGTCTGTAATTTAATACAGCATTTAGCAAAGAGAAAATCAAAGTAAAGCTATATTCCAGTTAGACTGGAGAACCAATGCAAAGCTACTGTCCAAAGAACAGAAGGTGCTTTTCTGAAGGGGCAGAGAGGTAATTCCTTGGAGAAGAGCACTGATTGAAGGTGCTGTTCACCCATTAAGAGCTATCTAAGAGCAAGTGACTCACCAAAAATAGTCACACAGTGTTTTCTGGTTTCGATATACTGAAAGCTATAGGGCTTGATTCATAAACTCCACCAAATCCATGGGAGTCCGTGTGATTCAGCCAAATGGGATTTGGACCTGATCCACAGCAGGTTTCATTTTATGGAGGGTCTCAGTAAACCATAAATTTATTAGTCAGATATAAGAGCACCAACTTCCTGCACTGAGCATTAAAAAGAAAGAAGAGTTATTCTGCTGAGGAGTAAAGCTTCACTGCTGCAATACAGTCAGCCCTTCTCTCTATAGGGCACTTACTTTAACTCCTGCATGTATTTGAGGTTTGTGAGAGCTGCTAGGATAAGGAGGCAGGGACAGTAAGCATGGCAGCGCGCCTCTGCTTTTCCCTCCCGTTGTCAGCAGATACTAAATAATTACAGCAAGCTCTGTGCTCGTCAACCTGGCAAACGTGTCAGTCTGCACCTAACATGGTTGTGACATAAACCGGCATCCAAACTCACTTCATGCAGGTCACCACATCTCTGCTAGAGACCACCCAAAGAATGAATCAGTCCAACCATTGCCAACGTCCCTTTACTAAGCTGCCTGGGAAACCACCTGGGTGCCCTTACCTAGACCTGCACATTCCATTACTTGGGGAATTATCCACACTTTTCACATCTCCTGAAACACAGACGTGCCAATCAGATTCAAGCAAGGTTCGCTGAGGCCCAAGCAACAACCCGGTATGCCTGGGATACAGGGGAACATCCATTCACCCCCATTCTGTCCCTGCACTGCGGGTCTGGCACACAGGGACTTTAGTCCTCTTGGCATGTGGACACCTCAAGTCATTGCTCAGTCACTCTGGGATTAATGTTAAGTGGTGTTGAGGACCTCTCTGCCTGTTTTAGCCCTGCAGAGCCTAATATCAATGCTTTGAGTTCATTATTACCTAACTCTCTCCTAAGACCAACCTGCAACTTTACAGCCATGGTGCCCTTGGCTGCTGCAAGAGTTTTCCTTTTATGCCGATTCTCCTTTCTAAAGAGGAAAAAGAAAGGAAAGAAAGCTAAATGCTACACAGGCGTTTTGGAGCCCCACCCTTCAGAGGCACTGTCTGCTTGGCACATGCCATCAGTGTTTTTACTGCATATTTTTACATGTCCTGAACTTTGGGAACCACATGTTCAGCTGTGGCAAACACACCCATTTCATTTACACAGTCCTGTGCTTGTCCTTGTCCCACATCCCAAAAGTGAGGTTAGTCTGTGTGCCGGAACAAATGTATGAGAGCAAATAATCTCAGAAATTGGTTTATACTGCATTTAACTGATCTGCAAATAAACATAAAAAATATATTTTCACACCTTATCAAACCGTTTAATATTCCGAAAGTATGCAGCCAAGTTTTTCAGACCTACATTATCCAAACTAGAAGCATTTCTTTCTAGGATCAAGTAAGCGTTCGTCATGTAAAAATAACCTCAACGTCAAAAAACCTCTACTTGAATAACCAAAATGAGGAAAGAAGGGATTCATAAACAAACAAACAAAACTATGTAAATAGGACTGAGGAGCTAAAATTACCTGGTTAATTTTAAAGATCACACACGGAACTTTTTCCAACATAAAAACAAGCTCCTGATTGTTGAGATTTAATACCAAGCCCATTAAAAAAATGGAAAAGGCACCAGAGGCACAGGAACTTTTGGTGCAATCGGCCTAATGCAAAAACAAGTATGTAATTGTTGGTGATTAACAAAATTGTGCCTTGAAAAACTGCTAATTTATCCAAAGCTCAGCTCTGAGCAAGGATTGACTACTGAGCAATTTTCATTTTTCCAAAAACTGTCATACGACAGAGAAGTTACTAAGAATTTGGGTTCTTAAGTAATTGCTCCAGGGCTGAATTTCTCCCTGGGAGATAGTAACAGAGGACTTAATCATCTTCTCCCACTTCTCTCCTCTGCTCCCTTCAATGGATGACTGCACCTTTGGAAGAACAGAGGCGAAGAGTGGCACAGAGATTTTTATAGACAGGACAGCACAAACTTCAGTTACACCTCCACCCTCAGTGAAAGCCACTGTGTAGGAAAACAGAAGGATATTCCTACTGATTTCTTATGGGAGACCACCAGAGAGAGCCTTGTCCCTTGAGAAGCAGGCGCTGATGACAAGCTCTGTAAGAGAAGGGCAGGACCAAAGGAAGTATTTAGTAGGAAATGTTGAGTTCCCCACAGAGGAGGGTGAAGCCCACTGCGCTTTTAAGTGGCATCAGCATTCATGGAAAGCCCGCAGTACCTGTCAATCACACTGCACCCAAGTGCGAGTGCGGTTGCCAACAGCAAATTACCACAACCTCTAATTTGTTTCTTTTTCAGTATCAAATTATTTTTCATTGCCAGAGTGTTGTATAAACCCATAATAAACTTGTTTTGATCTAACTCATCATATGTTGCCATGCACCTCACTCCATTTCTAAGGTGCCTACGGATGACCTGTTTCCTATGGATTTCCTACAGCTGCATTCTGAGGTGGAGAGGGCTCACACACAACCCTTTTAAAGACCTTTATATTTATCATCCAAAACCAGAGTCCAAACCAGATGATTGCATTGGCCCACATAATTTACGTAGGAACAAAATTAATTGCTCTTTCTTTTTTTTCTCACCAAGTTTCATCAGAATGCATGCCAAGAAAGATGATGTTCAGAGCTAAGCCCTTCAGAAGACATCTGCGCCAAGCCTGATGAAAGGGAAATCATTCCCTAAAGATTAAGAAAATTAAAATCCAACCAGAGCAAGTACCCTTCTCCCAGCTCCTGCAGAATCATAGGATTAAGAAAGATTACCAGGGACATCAAGCCAGAGCTACTGCATCGGCTGAAACACACCGTTTCACTGGCAGGCTGAGTAACTTGTCAATGTGAATTTTTAATGACTTTTTGATTGTGAACATATGCCGTAGCTGGGCTTGCTCCAGATCCCAGCTGAAGTCAGCTGGCGTCTGTCAGGGTGCAGCTCTGCATCACACTTCCTTCGGTTTAACAGAGGACTCCCGCTAAAGCAAGGAGTCCTGTTTTCCTGCCCTGCCTGGCATTACCTGAATGACATCTGATCATCGACTGGATGGAAGCACTGGTGGAGACAGCCTGTTCCCAGTTATGTCCACATCTCCACAAAACATCGCCACAAACATGAAGCCACCAAGGCCGGCTATGCACTGTGCTGCAGCTTCAGCCCCACATGAACACCCAACTGACTGCCCCAGGAGTTATCGCCTGTCTAAATGTACACCAGAGGGGAAAGATACCAGGAGCTTTAAAAGTTAGGAATTAAGTAACAAGCCAAGAGCACGTGAAAAGTTGACAACAAATGCTAGTTGTTCACCTTTTGTGATGTTTGACCATTCCCTCTCCCATACAGGTATGATCCGGTTATCCCTATGCTTTTCCTCCTAACGTACCTACTTTTCAATATATTATAAGATGTGAAGAAAGAAAATCAACCGGAGTGTGTGCAGCCTTACATATGGCAAGTGCTACCAGCAGAAGCATTTTGTTCAGCTAAGTGTCTGCTGCGTACACCCAGGAATAAATACCCATTACTTCTTAATCTGCTAAGTGTTAACTGTTCGCACTTTAGGATAAAAATATGATTAATATAAATACAGGTTCCGCCAAGCACTTGAGTCCAAATTCTGTTTGTAAGCAGAATAGCAACCTACAGCAAAGGAAGCTGTGTGCGCTCAACAAACCTGAAACAGAAACCCTTGTTTGCAATTTCAAAGGAGCATTAGAGACAAAAATAACCAACTTCCATCAAAATGTCACAGAAATTAGGTGCCTAACTACTTTAGGCACCTGTGAAAACCCTGTCTGTAACCTTCCTTTTTTTTATTTTTGTGGTTATGAATTTCCAGAAATAAACACTCCGAGACACTGAAATGAAAACCTGAACTTCTACAGAACAAACCACACTTCTCCTGATTAGCTGGAAAAAAGCCCTACTCTTATTGTTATTACATTTTTTTTTCTCCCTTCCTGGGGAACAGTTGATATTTGTGGTGGCTTTGGCTGTAGCTTGTAGCAGCTGTGTAGTATGCATCACGTTAAATATAGTGGTGGGTCCTGCATAGTCATACTGGCACCGTTTCTATTTCATACAATGCCTTCAGTTTTTCTATTTAGCCGCAGTGATTTATCAATCATTCACCAATGCCAATAAATCAAAGTGTCTGGGGACTTTTAAAGGTAAAAATAAGGAACCGTAAAAAAATATTACTACAGCAATTAAAGACTCAAATAGTAATAAACTCTACTAGCATTACACCTTTAGAAAGCCCCACTGAAATTAAACAAACATCCAATATCAACAATATGAAAGGGCCTTTTTATTCTAGTTTATAATAGCTACTGGTTTATCCAGAGCAGAAGAGAATTAGGGTTATTTTTATAGATCGTGGAAACTAAAGGTGAATGTAAAAAATGGGGGAAGGGGAAAGAAGTAGTGAAAAGTTAAAATAAATTACAGTGATTTTTTTTTTCCAGCAGACTAAAAGAACATATACTAGAATTTACAAAATAAATGTGAATCATTCTCCAGAAAGAGTAATCTTTTGGTTTGGATCAAGACTGTAAGGTTAACATGTTTATTTAGAGACAACTTCACAGACAGGCGTTTTAAAGTAAGCAAAGTTTTCTATTTTAATACATAAACATCTTTATCTGTTGTCTTCCTCAAAAGGCGTTTTTATTTTCCAGAAAAGCCTTTTGTTTGTTTAAAGTGACACCCAAGATAAGGGAAAAAAGTTTACATTGATTGATCACGAAAATAAAATGACAAATCTTGGCCTGCTGGATGAAAACATAATGCACGGGGATGAAGAGACACAGAGATCAAGTAAATTAAGATTGATGTCTTGGCTGCAATAAACCCTGATGAAAATGGGACATTCCTTTTCAGAAGGGGTGACAAACTGTAACCTCATAGCAGTCCAGCACTAGCTAGGAGAGGCCACATACCATTATATTTACTGTGAGAGCCTGATGATTAATTCCCGTTAAAAGCTAATATAGCAACGCCGGTGTGTCCCTGAGAGCCCAGGCTTTGGTTTGACCCATGCCAAAATCCTAAGGTTTTGTCAAGGTATTCCTGCCTTCCCTCACAAGGGGATGGGAGTCTGCAGCTTCACAGTTTTTCCACCAAGAAGCTCTTGGGAGGGTGCCACGAAGCTGTCACTCCCTGGACTGCTGGCTTCTTGGTTCCACTCATTAGCTGAGGGCCAACACTTACTGTGAAGAAGAGCTTTTTTTTTTTTTTTTTATTTACAGTAAAAGTACTGCAAGGATCCTGAGTGGACTGCTGTCTTTATTAAAAATTAAGTTCCACAGTGCTGTGGTTTGAGTTAGCTTTCGTTACTAGCCCACCACAATTACTGCCGACATAAAAGGGCTAATGAGTCAAAGCAAACAATAAGTGCTGCTTTGTAATTTTCTTTCCCTCTGCCCTTTTTTGATGGAACCTTTTGACGGGCCCAGGGCTACGAAGGATAGCTGTGGCCAAGCCAACAGCCAGACCTAAGGAGACATGGCGAGCACTATGTCCAGCAGCACCCCTGCAGGACTCCAGCTCAGGACCCATCACTGGCTGCAGATGGACCTGTTAACATTTTTCAGACCCAAAACAATATAAACTGTACTTCTGATTTCTCACATTCATCAATCACCTCCAAAGTGTCCTTATTGCAACGAAAAAAAACCAGGTATTGACATCTTCTGATAGTGTGGGGACTGACCAGCCCCGTTGGAGGAGGTATCTAGCTGGGTTTCTGTGACCAGTGGAAATTTCCTTGACGCTTTTTTTTTTTTTTTGCAACAGTATTCTCTTTCAGTAGTTTCCTCTCTGCAATAAAGTGTGTTTTTATTATATCTGTGTTGAGCCAGTTCCAATGACGCACCTAAAATAGATGAAACTACCCCAGTGTGTTTTCCTACTGCCGAACAGCAAGCTGTGCTGTCTGCAGCAGCAGCACTGGCATCAAGACCAGGCATTCAGCAAACCACTTACCCTTGCCAAGCACAGGTACTGCCAACACCACCGCCAAGATGGGGCCAATAAATCCAAGCACGCTGTGCATCTCTGTGTGTACCCAGAAGTTCAGGGAACTCTTTTAACGGAGAAGTCATTACCCATCCCTGTGCACCTTGACATTCCAAAGCCCAAGCAAACTGCAAATCTACAGGAGGAATATGAATGGACTCAGCACATAGCCTCGGAAAATTAAAGGTGTCTTTGGGAAATAAGCTGTAGGCTTTGACGATGGCTGCAGAGGCGCCTGGCAGAAGTGGGGATGATGACCCACAATCCAGCCACTCCAGCTGGAGACCTAGTTGTGGAGTCTGCACCAAGTATGCAGGGTGGCCAGGAGCCCGTCAGCTCTTCATGTTTAATAAGTAAGCATGGATAAGGAAGCTAAGACTGGGCTCGTAGAGACTGTATTTATACAGACCTCTATATGAAGGTGCAGAAATGGCACTGTTTGAGTCTGACTCATTGTGTCCTTGTTACGTTGCCGGTTGCTTGGAGACTGACTGAAGGCACACAGCAAAGATGCTGGCTTGGGAGTCACTACCCTGCCTTATTTTCTTTTTCTCTATGCACATAATTTTCCTTTAAAGGCTTGCCTTGCCTCTGTAGATTTCCCAACTCCCTCTGTCACTGTGGAAAACTACAGCAGGGGAGGCAGCCGTGTGTCCGGGAACACTGTCAGCGTTGTTCCACCCTCACCTCTCAGTCCCGGCTATGCACACTACAGGGGAAAAGAAAGCACGTCTTTATACCTCTACAGGCTTGCTTGCATGCTAAATTTTACCTTAAGCCAAAGCTGTCACAGATTGCTTATTGAGAGACGTTCCCACACATTTCCAATGGGTTACCCTGAAGTCCTCAAACTTCCTTAGCTGGGAATAAATATCTACAAGTTCCAAAAAGCAGTGAAAATGCTATGGAGGACTTGAGCATGTTCCACTACTGGACACGTACGGCACAACTGAGCTCTGATGGTTAATATGGAAATCTTGCTTGGCTCTTTCCCTACAGTTATTTGTAATTTAACAAGTGCTGAAATTTAATGCCCATTGCATCTTGAGTGCTAACAGTATCACGCTTCAAAGCGCGAGACTCTATAATACAAGCAGAACTTTTAGGACACTGTTAAATTACATTGGCTAGAGTCTACGTTGGTATAAAAGTAAGGATTGTGTGTCCACTGTCAACAGCTCTGTATCTCATGTATTCTTAATAGCTGGAAACCAAGCAGTATACACTGGCATAGGGTAATGAATGACCTCCTACTTCTCTGTTTTAACAGGTTTTTATTCCCCCAATCAATCTCATCATTCACACCTAGGGAATCAGCTAAAAGCTCTTTAAAAATACATAAGTGCACTCAGGGCACATCCCGCAGATTTTTCTGAAAAGACAATTTCTGTAAATAAATGGAATCAGAAACAAAGAAGCTTTTCAGGGAATTACAATAGGCAAAGGTTCTCTCTCTGGGGGTCAGAAGACAGGAGGAAGGAAAGACAACCTCAAATACATGAGAGAGCATGAAGCACTGGGCTTCTCAGTGACCAGAGCTGCTTTTCCTCCACCCAGAGGGGTTGCCCCCTGCCTTTGGCTGCAGAAAATGACTGAGGTAAGAAAAAAGTACTGCTGAGTTACTTGTAATTTTGGGAAGGTGGCTGGGGGGAAGCTATCGACAGGGAAGGAGCCCCATAGAGTTTACTTACAGTCTTCTCAATTCTAATGAAATCCTCCACAATGAGTCAAATGACCTTAAGTCTGTAAGGGTACATTGTAGTTGCATGCAGGATCACATGGCAGGAGGATGGGTTTGAGGAAAACCAGCTCACCTGCACCTTGGGCCCTATCCCAAAGGCACATATTCAGCCCTAGCTCAGTGGCATGTTGCCCTGCTACCTGAGATGCCCCATGCCCTCAAGGCACTGAGATGGCACAGCCAGGCACTGCGCCCCATGAAGGACCAAGAGGCAAGCAACTGAGATGTGACAAGTCTATATTAATCTGTGCATAGAAACTACTCTCTAATTTTTTCTCTTTGCCCTACAGCTGCTCCCAGCAATTTAGCCTGGGAAGGCTGATACACGCCTGGTCAGCAGTCGACTAATCCAAGAACAGCAGGATGCAAAGACATCTTAAAGCCACGTTAGTCCTGTGGGGCTTGGGCTGTGGTACTTCGATCACAACAGGCAGCCTAATCCTAATGGTCTATCAACACTGCACGCCCAGCAGATTCCCACAGGATTTGCTCCCGCTTTCTCTGCAGAGACATAATACCTCAAAGTAACACAAAACCTGTTCCAGAAGTGTTTTTTAACTAGCTATCTTAATTGTCAGCAGCTAAAACCAAAGCTTTCCACAAGACTAAATAGCTTTTAACAAAAAAATTGGGAGAAACTTCCAAGCAAAACATGGTTTTTTTCCAGAGAAACAGTATAAAGGTACACAAACCAGACACAGACTGTACAACAGGGTGCCCACATAGCCCTTCACAGAAAGCCTTTATTGCAAGTAAGCTAGGCTGCAGAAAGTAAATGTGCAAAAATTATGTTAACTTAACATTGCTGCTACTTGTGACCATTCAGGGTTTTTTTTCTTGAATGACCCAGATATGGTTTGGCTCAGGGACAAGACAAAATGAAACACAGAGCAGCTCTTTAACACCCAGATTTGTCGTTTATGATCAATCCTGCTGCATTGTGTCAGTGAACTTCTCAATCCCTGCTCTGAAGCAAAGCCAGTACATTGCTGGAAAAAAAGAAAACAAACAAAATCAAACCAAAAAAGTATGAAATAATTCAGAATTATTTTGAAAGTGTATGAAAACTGTAGGGAAAGGTAATCTGGGCAACCTTCACTTCTGTACTTCATGAATTTGCAGGCTGCTCCCTGCAGCCTTGGTCCACAGCTAATAACAGTTTTGAATAGAGTCTCTCATTGCCTTTCTTTGTGCAGTGAAATTCAGACATCTAGCTAGCGTACCCCATAACCAATAAATATTCCCCCTGCCCCCAAACACATGTAAAAGATGGATTTAAATCATTAGGACTTACTTAGCTCTGAATGGGGACAATTTTTCACCAGACTGTAGAAAACCCCTCTGCAACGGAGGGACCAAGGCTGAGATTTTCAGAACAGAGGGAAAGAGTTCAAGTACCCAATTTCTATTGAATTTCGAGGTAATTTGGCCATCGATCTCCCTTATGCACATTTCCTTGAGCTCTTGTTTTAACTTGAATAGAAGTAACTAAGTAATTGTGAAAGGTTATAAGTTAATTTTAAAACAGCATTTTACATAGGGCTTGCTTTTTCCTCCCCCGTGGCTGCACAATTACAGCCAGATTAACACAACTCTCTAGACATAATTTGGGATTCAGAAAAACCTGGTGAAATTCCTTATTCTACAACTAACTTTTTGTGGACTTGTGCAGGCAGTTGAAGGGTTTTAAGTATTTCTATGTCCAGAAATGCATTTGTAAAAGTGCTGGAACACTTCAGTTCTTTGGAATTCAAATGAGGACAATGTGGTAGTTTTAATCTCCCCTAAAATAAAAGTTTGGCAATATTTGCAAACACTCAGTTGATAAGAGCCAGGATTGTTCCTTACAGCTGGAACTTTCCATCCAAATAATATCAAAGCTCTTTATACATAAGAATGATTAAAGATGAGGAACAAGCCTGTGATACAGGTTCATTATTTGCTTAAAGCTCAAATTTGGCAAAGCATGTAAGCATTCCAGGATGGGGGCCAAGGTAATATTTTATCACTGCAGGACTGTGAAGACTCCCAAGGCTTCCTCAGGCTTCCTTTAGGCTATCCAAGGGCTACACGCAGGGTACACCCTCCTCAGGAGCAAGACTGCAAATGTGCTTTGCCAGGACCTTGTCAAAGTCCCAGACAAACAATACCTCTTGCATTCATGCAGATGAACATGGTGTTTTTTCTGTACTTGCCCAATGTGGCACTGAAGCCACAGACAGCATCTGTCCGGGCCAGCAGGACTGCGTCTCATATGCTGTCTCCTGCCTAAGTGGACCTTGATGAAATTACCCCTTAAGCCTCGGTAAAAAATTGAGCAGTCCATGTAAATTCAAAGAGGAAAGAGTAGAAGTAATTCCATCTTCATGCAAATTTCCTACTTCCCCTTCCTGCCTCAAGCCAAACAATCAAATGCAACAAAAGGAGACATAAAAGTCATACAAGAAGCTACAAACGGTCTTGACTTTCTTGAGTATCTTATCTTCTCTTGTTTCATTACTCCTGACAAAAAGCTCATAAAAAATGAGGGGGGGAAAGGAAAAAAAAGAGAGCACCATCAAGTATCCAGGAGCAGTCAGACTGGACAAACAACAAAACTCACGTGTAACTCAGAAGACCTTTTACAAATATTTTATTAGTGGTTGCTTATGTTGTGGGCATGCACACACATAAGCATGAAGGGCACTAAAATTTCTATGACATTTTTGCAGAACCATATTATCTCATATTTGCCTTGATCCATATATAGGAGGTGCAAGATGCAGCGTGCAATCTGCCCTCCCACACCTTACAGCAGATCCCAGCTCCTAGAGGCTTCTCAGCACGTCTGGGAGGCACCGCCACTCTTGGATATAGTTTAACACAAATGGAGGACAAGAGCAACAAAGCACCTGCTAGAGAAGGCTTCTGCCAATTTGCACTAAAAAGGCAACTGCTTTTCAGCAGAATGAACCTCAGCTTCCACAGACTTTAGCAATTCCTTCACTGAGCTGTGCTGCATCCTTAGTGAATTGGCCATTGAGAATTTGATCCTAAGTGTAGCGCAGACTTTCAATCAAATTCCCCTTATGTGCTGAACCATAAGCTTGCCAAGCAGTAGGAATTCTGAAGCATTAAATAAAGAACATTTTCAGCAATCAAGGCCAAGGTTAAAAACATAAGAAATGTGAAGAGTTGTTTTTGCAGTGAATTTATTGTACAAGCAAAGTAATAAACCATTTGCATTTGAAGGATCTATAGCATAATGATGTAGATTAGTAGTGCTTCTGTTGACTTTTTTAAAAAAATACTGGAAAACATTTTTTTTTAATCTTATCAGAGTCTTTCTGCCTCTGTGGCACTCTAGTAAAGTTAGTTGCCGTATGACAGCAGTGGTAGGCTTGGAGCACTACCTCACAGCTAAACCTGAAGGGCACCAAACACCACACAGAAGAAAACCATTTTTTTTCCCCAAACTTCCAGCATTCCTTAAGGAAGGGGGAGAGTTGACTGACTTTTTACACTATTATTTATAAGGTATAATTTCTTTCATAAACTACTTAGAAAAGCATCTGATTTTTTTAGGCTGAGTTGAAGAGGGATTCCCCTTTTTGGATACAAGCATACAAGAGCTCTGGTTCAGGCAAGTGGGGGCAGAAGTCTCCATCTGCAGATACCTACATACTGGGGGTTGCACTAGCAACCACACAGGTTTGCAAATTAAAAACCTGTCTAAAAATACCTGACACTATTCATGCACTCAAATGCTTTTAAGAGTATGGGTTTGATCCAAAAGTCCATTAAGACTAATGGAAAGATGAATTGATTTTCCACTGATTTTGTATTAGGGCCTAAACTTGCAGCATTGGTCTAAAGATCATATAATACCCTCAGCTTTTAAACCAAGCCTATTCCAAGCTTCAGTTTACAAATGCAGGCATTATAATGGAGCATTGAAATGCTGCTAGTGGATTCTCAAAATTAGCCCTTTGGCCTGTAAAATACATGTTAAGCATACCTTGGTGCCAATATAAACATCCAGCTGCAGAGATTTTTAAAAAATCTCATTATGATTAGTCTCAACAAAAATATGTTACCACTTGTGACTACTGAAGTATAAGGGAACCATTGGAATGAATGAGAAGGCAAAGCTGGGTGACCCCACTTCAATTCCTCTCTACCTACTGCTTCTTACTTGCAAAGCCTGCCTGGTGAGGTGAAGATGACTTGAGAGCTTTCCAGGACAAGATGACTCACAATGAAATGGGAATTCATTAGCAGCCAAGGAAAACACTACAGTACACAACAGGTGATAAAAAAAACTGGCATTGTGGAAACTACAGCAGGATTAAAAGATGTTCTGCAAAGTGAAAAATGGTACCGAGAGATGAAAGTGAGTGTATTTAAAATCAGAGTATAAGAGCAGAGCAGCTGTTAAGTTGCTTATGGCAAAGCAAAATCTTCCTTCCACACCAGGACTGACAAAAAGGCCAATCAGTTAAGGATCACTGTGGCAGCTAAACTAAAACATTTATCTGTTCCCCAAAACATCAGTGAGAGTTTGAGCCCGCTACCCATTTGCAATGCCACAGCATATGCTCTTCGAGGCAAAACCTGCTTCTTTGGGAACAAACTCAACAGCCAGCTGAAAGAATAGAAAGCAAAGAATTTAAAGGAGGAGAGAAGCTACTAGATTTTCCTACCTTACAAAAACTATAAGGCACATATTAAAATTTACAGTTAATAATCAACATGAAAACTCTGCCAAAACTGCCGTACCTCTTCCTGTAGCATTTTCTAAATACACAAGAATCAAAATTTAATGGAAGCTAAAGGCTGCCAAGTTTCCAAACTTGAGCAAACAATACTGGGTCAAGAGAGCATCCGATTCCAAACAGTTCTATCCCACCTCTCCCCAAGAGGTCCTGGGTTACCAGAAACTTCTCTTTATTTAAGAGCACCAGGGGTAGTTCTCCTCCATCTGTGGATCAGTAAGGACCTTCATGAGATAATTCCTTATTAGTTCCATGTTTATCACTGGCCACTACTGTCCTGACGAGCCCAGCATGCGCTGCAAGCTGCAGCAACAAAGCCATGCTGGAGTGCTGAAAGAGGCCTTTAAAACACTGTTCATAGCAGACCTCATGATTACACAGTTCATTGCCCAACAGTACACAATACGCCATCTGTGTTGGGAGCTGCGCCCTGCGTTCACTGATATTAAACCCCTCTCAAAAGAGGAAGACAGGGATGCACCTTCAGGTGCTGTCTTGCAATATACCAGGATTTCACCTTCAGTTTTTCAGCAGTAGGTTGTGAAGCATGTGCTGAAATAATTGTCAAAAATCCCCTAAGAAAGTGGTTGATGCTAAGACAGCAAAGCAAAGAAGGCAGCATCCTTCCTTGCTGGGATTACGGGTCTCAGTGGGCAGAGCTCTGAAGAAGAAAAATGCTATAATGACATCTCCACTACTTGTTTCAGATCAAATATTCTCCCTAACTGATGGTGTTTTTCAGTTTACTAATGGAGAGGGAGAAAAAAAAAACCCCGTTCTGAGTAGAACAGTAATCTCAGTCTCTTTTCCTTCTCTCATATCCTCTGTATTCCCCTTGGAACAAATTATATGGAAATATTCAAATACTTGTTGTATTGATACTGGGAAGTAAGAAGATACGTCACCAAGGGCCCTTGCCAGGCTGAAATCCCAGAAGACAGATGACTAGCAAATGCTTACATCCTGCTGACATATTCCTCTGATAATTTTTACAGTGTGTTGCTGAATGCATGATGAGAATACAATGCCTGCTATTATGTTCAGCTCCCCCTGTTAACACATTTATACCAGTGTTTCACTTTGTCGTGTGCTGGGTGACTGAAAATTGCCAAGGACACTAGGACTTGAATGCACTAATGCTAATAATTTCCACAGCATCCAGCTGCTTAACTAAACACTATCTCCACAGCCTTTTCCATTTCATTTAAAAGACCTGTTCTCACATGTCAAGGGGGCAACTTCCAAGGCTTAGCATAAGCAATCTGGACACCAAGCACCCATTTAGGAAGTGCCTGGCATACTCTGTGGAAATTTGTCTTGTGGGTATATAGCTTTCTGTTCCCCACATACATTACAGTTGTTCTGATAGATCACAGTTATGGGTATAACTACAATAGATTCGGTGCTGCTGGGCAGAATAAACTTACTTGCTCTGAGATCGACATTGCCATCATTAGACTATTACTATCACCCAAATATGAAATTGCTGTACAGACTGTGGTGCTTTGCTTTACTTGTATTTTCCCCTCTGTCTCTGAAAGCATGAACACTTGAAAACACACAGCTCTACCTTTCACCATCTGATTGCTGCATTGGACTGAGGACTTTGAATTGTCTATTTTTAACAAAATCCTAAGCATCACTAATAAAAAACGAATCACCTTTGCAAAAATTTATTTCTAGTTAGAAAAACATTCACCTCCTGAATTTAGAGGTGGCCTGGGTGGTAACATTATAACAAAGAGTCAAGTAGGGATCCAAACACCAGACCTGCTTCAGTGCATAAATCACCATTAAATTGTGCTGGTTCTGGGGAAATTGGTTTTAACAGCACATTTCACCACAGACATAATAAAAAAGGAAATTTTCCTGCCCATGTTGAGCTGTTCAGGATGAAGAGAGATCTGGGGTTTCATCCAGGAGAATCTGCTTTCCTCTTCCTTAGGCTGCGGGATGAACAAACAGCCACTCGTTTTGCTGCTGCCGCATGCGGCACTGAGTGGTCTTGCAGTGATCATAAACCCCCTAACCTTGGCTTTGGTGAGTCCCAGACTGCTTCAGGTAGTTCCCCGACATACAATAAAAGGAGAATGACTTAATGAATCCCAGTCTAGGTTTAGGACAGAGGTCTGAACATCCCAGCTGCTTCGTATGCAAGTACTCACCCTGCAGTTAGACAATCCAGACGTATGAGATCAGTTACAGGGCACAGACTTGAACACATGCTCATTTGCAGACACCCTTGTCCCTTCCCTTTTATCCAGACCAGGGCTACATCACTTCCTGAGGCATCTCACAGAGGAAGAGATCATGAGAGTTGTCCTTATCCCTTGCAGAGGGATAATCAGATGTAGAAGTAGGAAGGAAAATAATTAAAATCTTTTACTTAATTCATGGTAAAGTTAATTTTTGTTCACTTGGGAAAGAAATACCTAACTACCACATACTACAATCAATTATTTTTTTTAAAAAAATAGTCATTTCAACAATGTAAGTATTTGAATAAACTGGATTTTTTTTTTCAATCCTATTTGTGATTTTTCACGGAGATTTAATAACATGAAAGAATCTCATAAGCCTGTTGCAGTGCGGTCTCCTAAGCTGCTGGAACACATCAATAAACACTTCCTCTGGGACTGGGAAGGAAAAAATACCTTGAAAAAATGTATCTGAGTTTTCCAATATTATTTCCTACAAAACAAACAGTCCAGGAGGTTAGACAGTACAAACTGCACAGACATCTTTGAATACTTCGAGAGCTTTTATTAGCAAAGATAAAATTTCAGCTCCAGCCTTTTGGCTTGTATCCGTCATTCTCCTGAGCAAGAGAAATTCTCCAAGTGATGCTCCAGCACTTTTGCTGTCAGCAATAGACAACTCACACGTAGGACTGTCCAGTCTGGTTACTTCAAATACATACAAACTCCTGCATTAGGAGCATACAGTCAGTTCTGAAGTCCACTCTTGAAGTCAACAAGAATTATTTCTATTGACATTAATGGGGATTTAAATCAAGCCCTGCTTCTTATCATCAGCTGTATATTAATGGTTTAATCCCTTAAGTGTCTGACTTTGCAAAACGCCAACAACCTCTAGAGAGGCACAGAGCAGCTCCTAGCTTGTCTCTAGTTTGCTGTTTCTCCTGGTTATTTTTCTACGTAATTTTTAATCTTCAACAACAGAATCACATATAAAAGTAAGGTTTAGAAGAAATAATTCATTAATACCAGAACTTGTGTGCCTTATCAGCTTCTCAAGCTTTTATGTGCCAAGAAAGACTTAACTAAACCCCACGGGCATAATACTGAAGCCATTAAACAAGCCAAACTTTCCCTCAAATCCATGCCTAAGCAGCACCTAGTCCACTGCGAATAGATCATGAATTAAAGATTATTCTTCAATAAGACAATAGATGAATCAACTTTCCTAGTAATTTAGGGTGTTCCTTCAGAAAAGACTGCTGTCATCTATGGAAATGACACTCAATAGGAAAATGGCTTTCAAGAAATTTCTATTGAAAATCCTCAGCAGTCTGCACCAAAGCCAACTTCTACCCACAGCTAAGAGAGGGCTCAGCTCTGTGTAGAGGTCCTGCAAGACTGTTTTTTCAAATTTCACTGAGCAGAGCTACAACACAGTTCTGCGGAAAGATGGGAGAAGCCAAGAGCAGCCAGGGTGGGTCCTGAGCTCAGCGTTCACTTCTGCAGAATGGTCCTCATGGCCAGACTTACCAGGGACATTGTAAGGGATAGATTAATGGGGCTAACTCGAACCCACCCACACTTTAGTACGTCCTTCAGATCATCTGGGCAAGGCCTGCCATTGCCATCACAACTTCAGCCAGGATTACTAAAGAAATTACTAAGGGAGCCGTTTAATTTACAAAAATCATTACTGTTTGCCATACAGACATACCAAAAAGCCATCAGCTGGTTTCCCCACTTTTTATGGGATCATCTTTACGAAATACAGAGTACTAAATAATGCTGCCAATTCACAGAGCTCCGGACAGGCAATCCCCTCTAGAGGGTTAGCAGAAATAAAGTCTACTAGGGTATGTAAGACACCGAGAAGAGTAGGTATCAGTCCAAGTTTTTACCACTCTCCTTACCAGCACATGCAGGATCTGTAAGGTCCCTCTGCCTTTTTTTTTTTTTTTTTGCCTCCAAGGGGCAAGATAAGCTCATCCTCAGGACAGATCCTACACTTTGCACATCACTGCGCAGAAAAGCCACATGCAGCAAGCTCCACTTCTGCTTTAACACACAGAATAAGAGGTGCTACATTCTTCCCCAGTGCCAGATGTGACATTTGTTGACAGCAACATTATGTTTCCAGACACAGAAACCCACTAAAAGACTTGTTAATAAATTAGTAGGAATGTTCATAGTGTTATTTAACAGAATGATAACTACTGCATTTTCTGACTGTATAGAGTTCGTCTTGCGTTCCCACACCAACATCTATCTACTAAGCTACCTTAAAATAAATTTCATTGATAGAGCCTTCATACAAATCCCATTACTTGCTCAACAAACAGTTTTGTTTTCCTGTCTGGGCAATCCTCCAAAGACAGGCTCCTGTGTATGCTTTTGTAATTACTGATACACTGTATAAGAAACCATGGCATGTTTCTGACGGATTAATTAAAGGTAAAGAAGAGCCTTCTCGAGACCTTGATTCAATTGTTATTATCCCCTTGGCTTCCTCTGTGGTCTCCACCAAGCAATGTAAGCTCTCTATGCTTCATTTCCTCACCTGTAAAACAGGGATGGGAACCTCCCATCCACCTCACTCACAAGATGGGATTCTTGTACAATGGACCACAGTTTCAACTGACTCCCCGGTGCTCCTGTAATATATAATTAATTTTAAAAGGCACAGGGCAAACCCAAGCCAGGTCAACATGGGGTCTCCTCACAGGCACCTCCAGTAGTGGCACTGTTATTGCACAGGGAGCAGCAGATGACACGGTGATGGGAAGACAAAGAATGGCTGCAGACCAGCCCTGGAGGCTCCTAAACAAGCACTTCAGTGCATGAGTAGAGACCTAAAAGAAACCTTTCCTCTAAGCATATGTTTTAGACTAAATCATGGATTTTCTATAGCTCTCTCTAGGTAAAGTTGCCATCAGGTTTTCTTACACAGTAATACTGAAGGGCAATAACTGTTATCCTCAACAGGAGATCCAGGGAAAAAAGAGGGAAGACTTGAAAAGTTCATTACAGAAATTCCTGTGGGTTTTGCAATATTTTTGTGCACATTAAAAGGAAACAGCTGTCTTTTTAAACCAAAAGTCATGTGTTTGGATTAAATATTTCATGTAAATATAAAGTTTGGTGGAACAGGTCAAGATGAAATGTCAAAGCAGCCTCCAACACTGCTTGTCTCAGCTGACTGTGGAATTTTATCTCCAATCCATTAATGCAAAGGAGATTTTTTTTTTTTTTTACTAAGCACAGTTTTTACACAATTTGCACCTTTTATGCACTACTGTAAGTGCATAAAATTAACAATAATATTTATTATAATTGAGTGGACAGATAATGCTAAGACTTCAATAACAGGGCTGGAAGAAAGTAACTTATCTTCCCAGAAGCAGAAGGAGATAGGCAAATATTAACTTAAAAGCAGAGGTCAAATTCTATATCAACTATCATTTGCAGAAGCATCCAGGAATATCATGTGTATTTATGTCAGCTAAGTATATGACCTTTTGTGCTTAACACTTCTGTAATTGGAATAAGCTAGCAAAGTTTGCCTAATATAATTTTCTTTATTTTACAGGAACTGATCATGTCAAAGAAGGGTTAACGCATACAGGCTAGGCTAGAGGTCTCAATTTCTCTATCTTCTCTTCAGGTGGAGAAGAGATGAACATTGTTCTTGACAGACAGTAGAAATTAAAGTAGGATGAGGCAAAGAGAATAGTGACATCGTACAGGCAAAAAGCTGACTACAGATTTTTATGTTATTCTAAGCTTCATTCAGAAGTAGACTAAGTTAAGCCACATAATGCAGTGTCCTGACTTTTAAGTAAGTTTGTTTTCTGAAATAAATTAGGACACAAAAAGGAAAAAGGAAAAAAGAGGATTTCTTTTCCTAGCACCGTACTGATATTTTTCTCATTTTAATATCAATTTGGCAAATGTAACCATGGAGTATGTTATCTGTACAGCACAGAGATCAAACAAGTTTGAGACTTCATGGGGAGCATGTTTGGAAGAGCTTTTGCAGTTCCTAATAGGCCAAAAGGGGAAGCCCAGTCAGTAGTGGTGTTTCCAAGCAGGGCATCCATAATCCTGACAAATGGGGAATTGGGAGTCCCATCGACTGTGGCTGTTACAGCTAAAGCACTTCAGCCATAATGAGCTGCTGTATTCAATCTAGCCTAATAAGCTAGGGGTTTTTCCCCCCTCAAGCTGCCTTTCCCCCCTCCCTACACTTCAAGTCTGAATAATACCAACTTACTCTGTCTATGTCCAATTAGGTACAGCCTCACTATCTTCAGTAACAGCCTGAGGGAGAAGCCTTCAGCTCCAACACCCCTTCCATGCAACCTGCCTGCTCTAAAGCTATGCCTAGGGTAATAACTAAAAACATTACCATCCTTCTAAACCCAGTTTGAAAAGATATTTCTGGAATCTTTCTTAGAAAGGAGCTTTTTTCCCCCCTCTCCAACCTAAATCAACAAGGATATGCATCAGGTTGTAAAGGATGCTGAAGGGGAGGACAGAAGGAGTCCCTGTGCTGCCCCAGGCTGGCAGCTGTGTCTTTCCTCTTTGTTCTCTGAATTGCTTGAAGTATTAACAGGGTGAAAACAGCACAAAAAATGGTTAATAAAAAATCCACCTTGTAGTCAAAGGTTTCTACCCCCTTAAACTTCCAGGTTGCTATATATGGATGACAGATAAAACAACATTAAATTTTGTAGGTATGACCAACATATATTACAGGTACAGCAGCACATTCAGTATTTATTCTCCCATTTCTGCAAGCATCAGTGCCTCTAATACTGTTGTGGTTTTAACCCCAGCTGGCAATTCAGACACACAGCCACCCCCTATTACTCCCCCATCCTGTCCTGGTGGGATGGGAAGGAGAACTGAGAAAAAAGAGCAGCTCACAGGTTGAGATAAAGGCAGTTTAATAAGACAACAAAGGAAGAGAAGAACAAGGACAACAACAATAACAACAGAATACACAAAAGAAGTGATGTGTAACAGATCGTTCATTGCCTGACAACTGACACTCAGGTTGTCCCCAAGCAATGAATCCTGGCCCCCAGCCAACTTCGTGTTTGTGTATTGAGCATGAGATTAGATGGCATCGAATATCTCTTTGGCCAGGCTGGGTCAGCTGCTTGGCTACATTCCCTCCCAGCTTCTTGTCCACTTGCTCACTAGCAGAGGATGAGAAGCTGAAAAAGTCCTTGATTTCTTAAAAACAACTAAAAACATCAGTGTATCCTGTGTGGCCAGTAGGTCGAGGGAGGTGATTCTGCCCCTCTATTCCTCTCTTGTGAGACCTCATCTGGAGTACTGTGTCCAGTTCTGGAATGCTCAATGTAAGAAGGATACAGAACTGTTGGAACATGTCCAGAGGAGTGCTACAAAGATGACCCAAGGGCTGGAGCATCTCCCATATGAGAACAGGCTGAGAGTTGGGCTTCTTCAGCCTGGAGAAGAGAAGGCTCCGAGGAGATCTCATAGTGACCTTCTAGTATCTGAAAGGGGCCTACAAGGAAGCTGGAGAGGGACTATTCATAAAGGCTTGTGGTGACAGGATGAGGGGGAATGGGTATATACTAGAGAGGGGTAGATTTAGACTAGACATTAGGAAGAATTTCTTCACCATGAGAGTGGTGAGGCACTGGCACAGGTTGCCCAGGGAAGTTGTGGCTGCCCCATCCCTGGAGGTGTTCAAGGCCAGGTTGGATGGACCCTTGGGCAACCTGACCTAGTGAGATATCCCTGCCCATGGCACGGGCTTTGGAACTAGATGATCTTAATGGTCCTCTCCAATCCTAACTATTCTATGATTCTATGAATCTAATGTGTAGGTACAAAATGAAGAAATTATATCCCTCCAGGCACTGCCTACTTTTGCTGTAAAAATCTACAAACTACCTTTGGAGCTTTTATTAATAGTAATTTTATACAACCTGCGTGTTTTTCTTAGTAACAGATTTATGCAAAGCTGCTGATTTTAAAGGATGACTCCAGTGAACAGTATATTTTACATTAAGGTTTGTCACCATATGTTATTGCTGTTTACTTCAGAACCCAGTGTAGGTTACAAATATGTTTCATATCAGCTGTTATGCTGATAAATGAATTTTCCCTTTGCACAAAGAACTGCTTAGGAGACAACGAGCAGCGGTGTGCAGCGTCTGCATTACTCATGTCTTCTGTGCTAAAACTGCTGTAATACTTGTCTCTCACTGGTAAACACCATGGTCTCAAGGCAGAGGGTACCAGCAGAGGCACTCAGCAAACTCAGCAAGCACGTTTCTGTACAGAAGAGATTTGAACCTCAGCAGCTCCATCCTTGCATCTCTTTGTATACAAAACCATGTTGACCTAGTAGTATCAAGCTCTCAGATGCATAGAAAGAAAGAATTAGAGAAAGAGCAAAGTTGGAGGAAACAGAAAGGAAAAAATCCCATGATGCTGTAATTTCCAGGGTAGAAACAGCAGACGCTTTCAGTTACTGCTGCAATTTTATTTATGTTATGGAAGCTGAGCAGGAAGAAAGTGAAAAAAATGAAGCACAATAGCTGTACAGAGGTGTGCTGATAAGAAAATGACTGGCATTTATAGTGAAGATTACTGACATTTTCTCCATGTCTATTTCGTCAATCTTGAAAAGGCCTAGCATGTATCAGGCATTTAATGAGTCATGCAACACATCACCTCGTGAACACAGCACAATCAGGATAAGGCAAATGGAGATGGGTTTCAATGAATGTGCCATCAGAAACAGCTTACTTGATGAAGGCATGCGTAGGTTCATGTTAGAGCAGCACTTGTACAATCCTGCTGAAGGGCAAAGGCTGATAAAGAAAAGCAAATGTGAGGGAGAAGTGAAAGTCCTCCAAAGCTGAAGCTGGAAATCAAACCTTTGTACAGAGAGCCAAAATTGTTGCTCTAGCACATCTCTAAGCAATGACTTAACTGACCTTCGTTTGCAAACAACAATTTTCAGTGCTTAATAACTTCAAATCCTGCTGACTGAGAGTCTACTCTGTGCTGCAGAAAACTTACCCACTTTGCTGGAGAGATTTCTAATGGGGAGAGTGTTCTTTCTTAGATGCAAATCTTATCTTGAAACTTAGGCAAAGCCTAATAAGCCTAAAGAGCTTATTAGATAAGACATAACTTCATTAGGAAGGCTGCTGGGATACTGATTGAATCAGAAGGCTGAAGGCAAATCCAGAATGAAGGTTTCCATGAATTCAAGAATACTCAGTTGGACTAATTTGTTCATTCTCTCTTAAGTAACACTTCATTTATTTCTATTTCTTAGACCAAAAATTTTCTGTTATATTTGTTACAAACACCTCTTGCTTTATTTATCATACTGCATTAATAACAAAGACCCAGAGTTGTTAAAACACATGTATAAATATACAAATTATTGCCCAGTGCAAAATGTGAAGTTTTCAGCCAAAACAGATGCCTTTTTTTTTTCTTTTAACAAAAGGTTGGAACAATTTGGGTCACTTATGAGAAAATCAAAGCAGTCAGGAAAATGAAAGCTGTAATTTCACTCCAAAAGGCAGAGAGCAATATGGGGGATGATCCATGGTACTGCCTCTCTCCCAGTCACTCCTACTGTTTAGTTATCAGGCGAGATGGCTGCAGCCTGCTCAGTCTCAGTGGTAAGAACTGAATCCTAAAAAACCTAGTGTCTTAAGTTACAGACCAGGCTTTCTTCATATTGTGAGAAATCAGCTACATCCACCAAGCTATCAGGTAAGGTAAACCCACCAGCAATTCTCCTTCTGTCTGTGTTGTGAATATAAACCTCAAAAACAAGAACAAAAAGTCCCTGGGTTTTACTTTCAAAGCACAGACACAGTAAATGGTATCCTTCATTTGCTCCCATGGGCACCAGCCAGAACCTCTGGCAACTCTGATGGCAGAAAGCATCATATCGGTCTTTCTAAGCCATTTGAGGCAAGGTAGGGAGGCATTCCTCTTCTACCTTCACCATCATGTTAACCTGAACCCCAGCTAATGGTGCCTGCAGCGTATTACCAAGCACTCATGTAATCCCTTCTGTCAGCTGGACTGGAGAGAAGCAGAGGACAACTCCACGTGGAGTCTGTACTAGCCTCAAACAACATCCTAGGAAACAGTGAGTATCTCTTCTAATAATCATCTCTGATGACCTCTGCTGGGCCACACACCCCCAAGAGGATTCAAACTGGTGTATCTTAGGCATTGAGTATTAGAGAGGGCGTACGTTAAAGATTTAACTCAGTATTTCCTGTTTTGGTTTTGCAGCTGTTTAGAACTTCTTCTTCTGCTATTCCCTCTTTGACTTTTCAGTCTGTAAAACACATGCACATATATTGCCTTGGATTTTTTTACTAAATGGGCCCATAAAGTAATATGAAACAAATCTAAATTATACTCTAGCTCAAGAGTTTGACTTTAAGGCTAGATGGCTGGTTTCAGCAAGCTGGAATAATGACCTTAAAAAATAAAAGCTGAGTGCTCCGAGGCCAGCACAGAGCACATTTGCACACTGGGCATGACAGTGTGCAAGATTAAAGGTGCCCACAGCAAGGTGGAAGGATGCTAATTCATTGATGTTCACACAGTACTAGAGATCCTCTGATTGAAGGCTGTACAGAAGTATAGAGAATTATTAACTAGAGACACTAACTGTGAATTTATGAATAATGAAGAAAGCAAAGGAAGAACAACCACATAGTTCAGTTTCCTTAATCACTGCCTCTTGAGTATTCACCCACACAGTCAGATTGGCAGACAGCAACTGCAGCTAATATCTTATGTAAAAAGGACGGAGATTTAGTAATACAGCATTCCCCATACAAGCCTCAATTTGGCAATTTTATTCAAGTTCGCTCTTGGAGCTCAGCTCTTGCCTAATAACAGTGCTGAATGAAAGTCTCAGCATCCAGCAGTGCCAGGGGAACGTAGAAGCCAGCAGAGCCTGGGAGTTACAGTGAGGAGTGTAATAAAAGTCTTTAACACACTGAGAGCCTCACTCAATACTGCATGAAGAGCTTCTTGGTGAGCAGCACCCTGGTGATGAGTCCAGCCCTTTCATGTATTGAAGAATATATCAAAATGTGCTCTGTGGTGCTAAAAGGTAGCAGAGGTTTCTCTGCTGGTTTTCACTTGAGTGTTCCTTATATCACAATATTTACTTAGGGCATACACCTAATCAGCTTGCGGCATGTCACCAAGGCTCCTAACCTGTTAAGATAAGCCCAGGCTCTTCAAAGAACAGTAATTGCCAGATGTCACACAAGCAGTCAACTCATCAAAAAAAGGGTCAAAAGAGAGAGCTCAGGAAGCAGACAGCAGAAACAATACCTTGCAAATTCAATACCATCTCTATAACGGCAAGTAACAAGACTGAAAATTACTACATTGAAGTACCAGAGGTTCCCTGACATCTGGTAGTTAGACTTAACTATAAAGCTTATTTATGACTGCAGCAGCCATAATGGACTTCTTTTTTTAGTTTTTATTAATCCTTTTTAAGTCTCATGTTAACGGGCAGGAATCTCATCTCCGCTCCATTTTAAACTGATTTAATATACACAACTTACTGCTCACTGCTCAAATTTAGGGATATAGCTTAGAAGTCATTGCTTACAGTAGCAACTGCCAGTGATAAAACAACTATTGTACTCTTGTGACAGGGGTGACAGCATAATGCAATTTTTAGGACTTCAATTTTGGGTTTGCTAGGATGTCTGCGATACTGGGGGAAAATTAATGAGCAAAAGAAGTGGTATCCTGCCAGTGTTTTTCAAGGCTTTTATCAAAAGATACAGAATTATCTATGAAGGACATGTTTTCCACATCAGCTTAGATATTTATTTATATGGCTATCTACAGAGGTCATTATTTATCAGATCATAGTGTTTCAGCTGACAGGATCATTATGTATTCCAAATTCAGGGAAGTCCTGCATTGTTCCAAATTTAGCCTTAAATTGTTAGTAAATATTGATTTTGTTAATGGTGATCACCGTGCATCTACTCAAATCATGAAAGCACCTTGAGGCATTTACAGAAACTAAAATCAAGGAGAATTTCCCTCCTTCAAAACATTCCTTAGCTCTGTAAAGCATTAATGAAAAAATAGCACCACACTACTCCACAAACCTGCTTATTATACACAATTCTACATGATTAAAAATAAAGCCTAAGCCCTGCCACCCAAATTTCTGCAGGATATCACTGCTTTCAACCCTCCAGAATCAGTCCCAATAAAAAAGGGCCCAGTTTACATTCCACTTCTCCTTTTCCACCATCAAATGATCCTGTTGAGAGCACTTCAGATGAAGACAATTACCACCATACCAAAGGCAAGGAGTTCAGCAAAGTTACTCCATTCATCCTCTGAGACACTGGCAACGGGGGCAAAAAGAGGCTAAACTAGAAACTATAATGCCTGCACCAGCCTCCCTGTGGAGGGCATTTGGCCTTCTAAATATTTTTTTTCTCATTACATGGCAACAGGGGGGAGAAGAGGAGATAAAAATCAGTCCAATTTTCAGAGACCAAATTGAGCTTCAAGAGAAGCTCAAGAAGCCCCTTCCCAGCATCAACTGAGAGCCCACAACCTGCTTATTTAGCATTTTTATGCAGCAGTTATTTTATGCCAGAGTTATGCTTTCAAATTCCCCATGGTGCTGTCTGCCTGGAGCGCTATTTATAGCAATCCTGAAAAACACACCTCCATCTCTGTCCTGGGACCAAGGCTTCAGAAATGAGCAGATGAGGGAAGCACAGGCCCCTCTCGCCATCTCTGCAGCATGATGTTCCCATCAAAACACTGATTAACTCAACTGCCCTCTTGCCTTATCAGAGCTCAGAAGCTTGGTTACATGAATACGGTAACACCAGCACCACCAAAAGACATATGCTGACCTACAAATCTAAGGTGTACAGATGCAATAGGTGTCTTCGAGTACAAAGCAGTCCATCCAAGCCTTAAGATCAAACTCTAAGCTCCAGTGTAAATCCCTGCTGCTTTCTGTGTAAGATCTAAAGAAGTATAGATGATATATGAATGTATGAATGTGATATACAAGGGACCTTGTGCTAGCAACACTCCGATAAAACACTTGGTGCCAAGTGGCTGCTGAGTGAGGGAAAGCAGATCAAGACCCAGCCAGATGATTCAATCTAACTAAAGGATCGATAAACTCTGTAGCAACAAAACCACATTAGCATTTCTTAACCAACCGTGACCCTTCAAAACCTGCAGAGGCCAGGAGAAAGTGCTATCAAAAAGAGCCATTGCAGTGGGCTGCCAGGAGTTTCTGATGAGCCCCAGGTTGCCTACAGCCAGAGTATTGGGAGCTGCTGAGTAACAAAAGCAAAAAGGAGACATTACTTTATAAAGCACAATTAGAAGAATTTAAACATTGATGGAATGATGCACTGTTCCATGTAATTGCTTGTTTGATAAATAGCAGGCAGCTACAGCTCACATTTTTAGCCTTGAAATATTGCCAGACTGAGTTATTTTGTGAGGTAGAACTGAATCAGCAGTTCACTTACAAAAAATAAGCCCAGGAGAATGTGAAACAGTGAAATATTTCTACTCATTAAAGAAGCTATTGGTGCTAGATAATCAGCATACAGACACAGACCAGAAAGGTGGAATATTTATGTGCCCCAATCACTTTTCTACGATTCATCTGGTATGCAAATTGTCTACAGCTTGATAGCATCCCTTAAATTTATTTCCCCCAAAGATTTACAGCTATGTCCCAATCACTGCTCTGCACCACTGGGCCACAGTGCTCATACAACATCTCAGTAGCTGACTGGGGCTCTCTGGGTCACCCCCATGAACATCAGTCTAAAATCAAGCAGTAAGACAAAGGTTATTTCTGCACCAAGTATAGTGTTTAAAATTTAGGAGTTATTTAGTAGAAACAAAAGTCATGGTTGCTGTCCCACTAACTATGGACACACATTCTGATCCTAAAGGCACAGCATTACTCAGCAGTAGCAGAAAGTGTTGCAAAGAACTGATGGCTGAATACTGTTCTTTTTGCCTGGGTGACTATTCCTGGAGAACAGCAGCGGAAGCTGTAATGTATCTGGTTTGCAGTTAAATACACATCTGACAGTTCAGCATCATTCAGAAAATAAAAAATTCACATCCATACATAGGCACAAATTACTTTTGGAATATATATAATAAAATAATTTGGGACACTTTACATAGATAATAGCAGTGAGGGTAATTTGCTTCACAAAGAAAACAAGATTGTATATATTTCCTCCTACAGTGTGAATTCATTTCCCACTGGATAATATCAGTTTGAGTTGGAATATGTGCAAATTTGAGTTCCAAGACAATCACATGTTTTGGAGCTGATATTTCACAACTCATCAAAGAGAGGGGGCTGGAGCTTTTGGTGCTTTAAAAGGCAATGTCTCATTTTCCCAAAGGGAATCACAATGTCCCTTTCTAGCTTTCAGAGATAATGAACCATCAAATTTTCATTTCATTTTTGTCACAATTAGTAAAAAAATGAGTAATTTCTGAGAGTTTCTAAAATTTTGTCTTTATTTCTTCCCTCTCTCCTTAGAGTCTCTGCGGTTACTGCAGTGTAGTTTTACACGTGTAGCAGTATTGATGCAAGCCAAGAATGATGCAAAGTTGAGAGTGATCTTAAATCCATACTGACAAGTCTTTCTACCACACAAACGGAGCGCGTACTCCTTACTCCACCTGTTAACTGCTCATCACCTTGGGATGGATGCATGTTCACATGTATGCCCAACCATGATACATAGGGATACATAGTTCAGAATCTGGGAGTTTAGAACAGAAAGCAATGAAAATTAACAGATTGAAAGGAAAAAGCGTAAGCTGGCAGAGGTACATTTTCCTAGGGAAAAATTTACAAGCATAGGTAGGATCAAATGTATTTATTCTTGTAACTCTTTCATGATGACAGACCCAGCTGTCAGGAACCCAGCTTCATCCAGCCCTCAAGCAAGGTACATGCCAGAAGAGGGAGTCCTGCCAAGTGGTGACTTGAGACCAGAGCCAGACCTGCATGGTCAATTCCCTGACATTCCCTGTTTCCATCCCAGCTGTTCCCATTTTGGTGGTGCTTCAAAGGTTACGGTTGAATGGGATCTCCACAGCAGACACATATACCAAAAAGGGACACTAGTTTGGAATAACACATTTGGTATTAAGCAAATTCCTTTCTATTTTTAATACCCAGTATTAAACATGTTTATGGATATTCCATTTCCAGCACAGTTATTACTATACAGTTGCCATTAATGTAAATGGTGGGTGCTGGTTAATACCAAGCCATGTGATTAAATTATTTCTTCTCCAATCTGGATTTCCATAGTCTTAAATAATAATAATAATAAAGGAAAGGATAGTGGTGAGATCACAGCTGAAACATTCATCCTCATTCCTACCAGCATCACACAATTTGGAAGAAACCTTTGTTTACAGAATAAAGAACATCACAGACATTATCCCCTCTATCCTACCTAATGCATAGTGGATAAAACCACCATTAAAAATATTAATGAAAAATGACTAATGGTAACTAAATGATTCACTTAACTTGGCTCTCTCTGTAATGTATTCTTCATATGACAGGCATTTATTAGTTCTCACAGACACCCTGCTATGCACAGAGTGCCTGCCTACACATTAAAACTTAATGCACAAAGCAAGAATTATCGATGTTAGCTCTGTTCTAGAAGGGCATTTCAGCAGGATTTTTTTCTCTGCCATGGCTTTATTTTTCTTAGCTACTGAAAAATCAAAGATTTTTCATTTTATCAGAAGCTAGGGCTCTGAAATACCTATTAATTTCCTCACAATATTATTTCCCCCACAACTGTTGTCTTTTTGTGTGATCATTTTTCACAGACACATTAAAATAACTACGTGTGTGATATTTTAAGATTAAAAAAGCAGCTTGGAAATCCTGGCACTTGCACATTGTGTGCTATCTGTATGCTTGGGGAAGCAGAGAGCCTTGATGGACCTTGTGTTTTCCTCAGGATTCCAGCACTTGTAAGAACAGCCAAATGTTAATAATTACTGGAGTCAAATACTGCATGAAGATGAATACTGCTTCGAATATGCACATACAATTGCTTCCACTTCACTGAAAGCATAAATGCTGTGAATGAGCTGGAGTGAAGCGCTTCTGCACGGACCTGACAAAGCACCTCACATGTTAGCATGCAGCAGCCCTGCTACTCATAGCACTTTTCCACCCAGGAAGCTGATGATTGCACTCGGTTCCAGGCCTTGCTGTTGACTTCGTTGGATTGCCACCAAGCCTGATATTAATGTACGATTTAACTGCCTTCTAGAGTCCCCGAGTGAGATTTTCCAAGTGTCTACATCCTAGACACTTGGGGAATCTCAGAAAAACCATGGTATCTCAGTCTTTCGGGAAAACCACAACCAAGCTGCTATCTCTAACAACGGTTCTTAAAACCAATATATTTCCTCCTCTTCCTGAGCTAAACAGGCCTCAGGCATTACACACAGATTTGTAAAGATGCTTGGCCACTGGTGAAGGAGATCCTCTGGTCCATTTGGTCTGCTCAGCTCCTTTTGGTGCAGCACACCAGCAGTTCCTGAGCGTCAGCTCACCCAGCACTAGGATGGAGCACTGGGGAGCTTGCATTTTGCTGCTGGGGAATTTGGGTGGTCACTGTTTCTCTTCATACCTTAGAGAGTTGGACCACAAAATGCTACCTCCTGCAGCTGGACAGATTCTGCCTGGAAAGATGCGTCTGGAATCTGCCCAAAAGCAAACCTCACTCTGATACGTGTCTAGATATTGCTGCTGCCTTGTGAGGACCCCCAAAAAGGCACCCACCTGCAGCTGATTCAGGCCAGCTTTCCACTGACCTGAACCTGCTGTAACCCTTATGCCAATGGAAACAGAGCAAAGAGTGGATGCAGAATAACACTGTTTGGATTTGGTCAACTAAGATGCCTGGTCTGCATCCCTTCGCTAGCTCAGGGACCTTCATAAAGCCTCTACAACAAATGGAAAAAATAAGCCTCCAAGTTGAAGAGCTCCTTCCATTTCTATCTCTATTCAGAGAAAAGAAAAGAGAGCACTTTGAAAAGTGCTTGAGTGCCTGTCCCTGAGACTTAACATCCAGAAACCTGAATAAATCGGTCGCTCTTCTAATTGTTGAAGCCAGGCTGGAAATAGACTTCAACCTAAGACACACAAGCTTTTACCCTATGCCTAAATATAATCTCCACTAACAGCCTGTGCTGTGCTGCCTTAACGTAAATGGCAACTTAGACCAGACATAGTAAGGGCCTAGAATCTTTTAGCTATATTTAAACAAAAGAGAGGTCAGCAGGCTACTTACCATAATCCATTTTTAGGTTTCATGAAATTATAGCACAAGAAACAAATCAAGCCTGGCCTTTATGATCAAGGAAGAATGGCCCTCTGCAATTCTTTTAAAAAAAAAAAAAAAAAAAAAGCTGAAGATGGAGGGAAATGGAATGATTTGTTAAATGGATATATTTGATAAGGGAACATTAATGCATTTTTCAATAATAAAAGTGAAGAATGCTCTTCCAGCTAGACATTTCTTTTCATTTTTATTACAGAGACAGTGCTTGATTACAGTTTAGGGAAATGAACTGAAAGAACAGATGTACTATTTTTTTGATAGTTAGTCAGAAGGGTATTTTACTGAGTCTGGGAAGAGTTGGAAGGCAGATGATTCAAAGGATAATTGAAGAATTATATTTAAGCAGGTTACATTTGTGCCCTCAGGCGTTAAACATAGGAGACTGTTTTCAATTCTCAACACGGGAGTTTGCGTTGCTGCAAAGCAAATGAATAATTTCGTTTCACAGACGTGCAGTAACCGCCCCTTAGCAAGTAGGGAATTTTTCAGCAACACAGGAAAATAGCAACATTTTATCTGAAGTTATTTAGAATAAGCCAAATGCTTTTCAGTATAATATTCATCATCATTATGTTATAGTATCATATTTTCAGGAGTTTCAGAACAGAGCTCAAAACCATCTCAGGGTAATATAGGCAGTAGCAAGAATATGCAGAGACAGCCCCAGGTGCAGGACTCAGGCTGTCTGTGGCTGGAACTGTGACGCAGAGGTCCAGCACAGCATGTTGGGTTGTAGATCACAGCTGTCCATGCCTCTGGGGACTGAGGGTGCTAGTGAAAGTTGTCAAGCAGGTGGCAATGTCCCTCCATCCACAGTGGACCATATCTACCTCAAGCATAAGCATCTCTGTCCCCTGCTGAGATGCCCCAGCTACATGCAACCCAGCTGGTGCAAGTTGGGACTCCCTGATCATGGTACACGGGACATTCAGGGCATGTAGGATTTTAGCACTTAGCACTGTACGCTATTTCGCTCAAGCTACATCTTCAGTGTCAACCCTAGTATCAGATTTCAGGAAGAAAAAAAAAAAAGTGCCTTTCTAAGGGTTTCAGCCCTCAATATTCTATTCTAACTACATAAAGGCAGCACAGACTCTTAAAAACCCCCTTGGTTCTCAGCCTCTGATACTCCCATATCCTGCTTAACAACAGAGCATATGTTAACTCTTTGCAGTAAAAAGCACATGTATTAATTAGGAAATTTCAGCGGAATACACACTAACTCCACATCAATGACACATTAGCGTACCATGATTAATGTTGTGCACTTCATGCCAGCTGAATTCCTAATGATTAGCCACTTAATCCTGAGCTGAAACAATTACTCTTCCCATTGAGAATTAGTTGTTCCAGCTCAAAGCTCGGCAGCTGGAATACAAAAAGCCAACCACACCCAGTCATGCAAATACATCTTGTGGAATCAAAATTAAGGTTTACTAATACATATTTTGTATGTATAATAAAGCATTGGGCATACGAAAATATCACTTATCAAGACTAGTACAAATTTGTTGGCAGGACTGAGCACATCCCTACCTCATCGATTTTAGCAGCAGCTGGGGTATGCACACACGCATATTCGCATTTGTGCATGAGAAAGCACTTTGCCCTCAGTCTGTAAAGATGTCCACACAAATATGGTCTCTCCTTGATGTCACATGGATGAACATTTCAGATTCAATACATATTGGCAGATGCTGCAGTGACAATCTTATACGTCAGAAAATCAAATGGGTGAGTCTTGATTTAGATTCATTATAGTTAGAACCAATATTTGGCTTGACTTCAAGTAAGTGAGGAACATAAGAGATACATCTCATGGCAGCTGTGGTGTAGTTTTGGTAGATGCACAATTGAACTTGTAACCAGTAATTATACTTGTCATTTTCTACAATAAAAATACTGTGCAGACAGTAGTTATACTGCCGATTTGCCCCTGAGAAACAGATAAACAGGCATAACTCATTTTACAAGTGTGGAATGAGAGACATAACAATCTGATGACAAAGAAATACTAACAGCAAAGCCAGTAATAAAATGTAGGGTGTGATTATTGTGTAAACTAGCTCAGACAATGGCATTGGCTGAACATAGCTGCAGCACAGCAGGATGCAAGAACTGTGCCTTGCTGGGCCACTACTGCTGTGACTTTGACATGGTGATGATTACTGTATTATCATTATGGTGATTCAACGAAAGTATTAACGTTCCCACAGTTAGAGACACAGACTACAGTACGCAGGGCTAAGTATCACTGAACAGACGTTAGTTCTCCAGGACCAGTTGCTCAGTGTAGCATTTATAACACAATGAGAGCTGCGAACAACGTGAATGGAGCGTTTCCTTAAGCCTGTGCAAATAAAGGACTGGAGCCTGGGCAAAGTAAGCAACAGGGGAGTCTTTCTGCTGACTTCAGAGGCTGCTGGATGAGACTCCTCTTACATGTGATACAAGGGGCTGCTCCAACATCTGCAAGAGCTATTGGAAACACAAGCCAATACTTACATATGTTGTGCAAAGCCAATCTACACAAAGCAAGAGTCATTTCAGTGTACAGCTACTAAAACAAGGAGCAGACTTGGCAGGAAAGAAAGGAAGGAACCTAATTTAGGTTATTTTCAGATACAGACAACTGAACACATGGATTTTTACCATGTTGGTAATTAGCAAGTATGACTTGTTAGTGAGAAGACAGATCTTGAACCTTCATGACTGCAGGACAGCCTTTAATAACAGATGGCAGTACTTTGCCAATGGTTGGATAGGGAGGTTCAGTGTCTTAGCAGATGATACCTTCTGTCCTACTTCTTTAGTCATCAATTTAATTACACTGATAATGCCATGAGAAGTAAAAATCAATTATTCATTAAACCTGCCTAAGAAATCATTCTTCTAACCCATGTGTTTTGTTTCAAGATCATTTACACTTGGGTAAAAAGGCAGTTTTCTTCCTCCAGTGTCAATATTTTATACAGTAACTCACTTATGAGCCCAAGTGAAAATTGGCATGGGTCTGTCAAAGAGGACCAGGACATGATACTCTGTGCAAGGCATGAAGATGATGCTTTAAAATTCTACTGATCCGTCTGCTACATATTGGTAGCTGTGTAATTCAGAGATCATAAGCAGGATACAGAGAGAGAGATTTGTTACATTCCTTTCGAAAACAAAGCCCTTTGATTCATTTACATGTCAGCTTCCCATGACTTCTTTAAAGTTTGTTGGAGGTGAAACCACAGATATTATGCCACTTGTTTTCTAGCTCCCTCCATTTTTAATAATCAAAAGGCATGGCCTGCCATTACTTCCCCGACACAAAAGATTTTTTCCTGCATTCCCATAACAAGGAAATACTGCTTCTTACAAATTTTAAAGAAGACATTGAGCTCTCTTTATCACCAGATAGACAAAAATCTTTTCTTTAGCCTGTTGTTTTGTTGGGTTTTTTTGGACTATTTCACTAAAAATAAACAAATAAATGAGAGCCTAATTTTCAGAGGGAAAAGTCTCTCCTGTCTATCTGCTTTGCCATGTTCTCTCACTGGCTGGCTCCACCACTTTCTGATAAAGCCATGATCATAAAGCTGCACAGTAACTCATGTAATATTCTCATCTTTGTATTATTCTCATGTAATATTCTCATCTTTGTAAGATAAAAGGTAGGAATGAGAGAGGGAGACTGAGCAGAACTGAAGACATCAGGCTGAGAAGAAGACTTCAGGATTGGAGGAAATGGGGAGGAAGAATGGCAAGAACAGTGAAATGGGGTCTCAGCAAGGAGACAACCTCACCTCCTCCACACAGCTGCTAATTCAGCAACAGTTTATTAATCCAAGTTTACACAAAATACAAACAGCTGCAGAGAAAGCAGCAGAATCACTCTTATCCCTACAGCTGGACACCCTGCATGTTGTGTAACTGAGCCCTACAAGGATGTTTAGGAGCTGGGCTCGACTCAGCTGTGTGCATCGCACTTCCCCATCACACTGTCAGTGCAAAGTTTTCTATGCTGTAAAATTTACTCCCACATATAAACAGCCACATATCTGTATATGCATATTGCTTTTTTTTTTTTCTTTTTTTGGTGTTATCCCAGATCCCCATAGCCCTTGACAGAGGCCAAGCCCTACCTGGGCTAGAAACTGCAGAGAAACAAGGCAAAAGTGTCGCTGCTGACTCAAATCTGTGCACCAGGTCGAGCACAGAGCAGAGCCCCTATATTCTTCAGATGGAGATCTAGATTAGCAGCAAACCATGCACGAATGTGAGCGAGCATAGAGGGGTGCAAGAGAAGGACTTGCCCACTTCGCGACAGTGTGTCCATGCCTGGGAAGTGCAGGAAAGAATTGTTTCGAGGCCATAAGTATGTGACATTTAAATGTAAGAAAATCTAGACACAGGTTTTTATAGGTCTAAAGATATGGTAAAAAGGAAGGGAGAAGGCGCTGCTGTGCCTACACAAGCTGCTCAGAATAGCCATTCTTGGCTATTAATTTATAAGAGTGACATCATTGGCACAACAATCTCTTACAGAAAGAAAGCAGCGATTGTGGAAGTACCTAATATTGCAGCTCACTTTCACCACAGGAACCTTCATTCAATTTACACTAAGTAAGATGTTATGCTTTGGAGAAGTACCAACTATTTCAGCTTGTTCTTACCAGTTCAATTAAACATTTATTTTTCCTTCAACCAAGCTTATTATGAATATTTAATGTATCAAAATGAACTGAAAGCTACAACTACCCATCTGCTCTCCATCCATCTATTGACATCAAGGCTTAGTTCCCCAAATATGACATTAACTATATTGCTAAGTAAATACAACTCCTTCAAATAACATTTCATAAGTAAAATGCATGCGTGGCAAAAGCCAAGCCTGACATGAACAGATGAAACTGCTCTCTGCTGTTAGATATGTCTTTGTTACTTTGGCTCCTGATGTCAATTCCCCACACCAGCTTGTATGTTCATCTTCTGTCCTCTAATGGAATCAATATACATTTCCTCTTACTAATCCCCAGGTGCTTGTCTGAAATTATCTAAGAGACAGCCCACGTTTACAAGGAAGAGAGAAAAGATTTATATTACAGCATTAATTTGATAGCTACAAAGTTCTGCTAATTTGCTGTGCAGCCAGGCAATCTAACTGTGGGAATATTGTGATTTTTATACTGCTCCTCTGCAACTTGGATGTAATGTTCTGCTTTTAGCTCTGTGCTGAAGCCACACTCAGAATAATGTTCAGATGTGATTTAAGATCGAAAAGAAAGGAACGCTTTTCCCTGGATTTTCCAGGCACCAGAAATACATATAAACTTCAGTGCACTGTAAGTTTGCCAACTCTCTTTGGTTTGGCTATAGTTATTATGTCACGACCAGGAAATAAAAAAAAAATCTTTACAGCATAAGACTTACACCGTTCAGCATTTTCTAGTGCAATGGAATGAGTTGAATGGTGAAAAGGGAGATAAAACAATGGTTACAATTATAGGTCCCTTCTGATCCCCTGGATCTAACTAAATGTTTGGTCTGTTTAGAGCGTAGGAGTTTCGCTAACAATTTTCAAGAGATTAGGTTTCATTTTTTCCCCAGGTTATGAATGGACAGAAACATCTACACTGACAGTATGCTGGAAACCCTAGAATACAAATCCACTGTCCCCTCCAATGCAACCACACAACAGTCTCAGTATGAAGGAAATAAAATATGTTTTTTTTATTCCGGTTCCCACAATTTGCTGTTGCCTTATGAATGTAGGAATTGTTCAAACCTAAGATCCCGTACACAATCAGATATACAACTCCTACAGTCTGATTGAGCAAGGAAGATCTACTTGACCCAATATGATTGCTATTACTTGTTTTATAGAGGGAAAAAAAGACATACACAATATAAACACTCGTTTTGCTGTATTCAAATGCTTTAGAGATACTAACTTGTAAAAATATTTTTTTCCATTTTGTTTCCACACGCCTTCCATTTGAGTAAGAAACAAAGCCTGAAAACTAGCGAATAAACACAGTTTAAGAGTGTCTGGTTCAGGTGATGATTACTCAACCAACCCATCTTTCAGTCTAATGATTAAACAAGTAAACATAAGAACAACTTCAACAACCAGAAATTAGGGTGTTCCCCCATGCTCGGGACTGGCATCCTCTGGTTGCAGGAACTCGGCTCCTGGTTCTCTGGTTCTGGGAGAATGCCCTGCCCACCAGCAATGACAGCCCTGGCCTCTCCAGCTTCAGAGAACTGTTAATTACTGCCATTGCAAGGGTCTAAGCATATCAGACAAACAAGACTGATGGAGCAAGTGCAACTTTCTCCTTCTTTTAGCAGGCCAACAGATGAGTACACGAAGTCTTAAAATGACCATGGTTCTTCCTCTACTATAGGCTCAGATCATCATGACAAGAGACTTAATAAAAAGCCTGTTACCCTGAAATTCTGCTGATTTCTTCTATTTAGTTTCAGAATCCAAGACAGCATCAACAGGAGAGACTGAAGACACTTACTACAGTGTGACCCACATATGTGCTTTGAGCATCCTACTGCAAAGCAAGGGATGCACAGTCAAATCTCCTCAAACCCATCAGTACCCCCACAGACCTGTAAGATTAATTCCAATGCAACCCAAGTGTTTCTCAGCTGCTGCTACTGGAAAAATTAAGTACAAATTCACGGCTAGTTTCTGTCATCCCCACGCTGCATATTTTCCAGCTGACCTTTTTGCTCAGCCCTATCCATAACCATGAGATGCAGCCCTGCAGAAGGGGAAACACGCTTCTCCAGCGCACTAAGCAAGCGGTATGGATTTGACTGCAGCACCCATTCAACCCACCTTATAACTCTGCAGAAACTTCAGCAAAGAGAAAACCTACTTGGAAAGTGTCCTTAAATAATCTGCGCTTGACTTAATGACTTACACACTTGTACAAGAACTCTACAGGCTGCCTCCCTGCAGTACCATGAATTTCCTTAGCACTCCAGTGCCAAAAGACATGCTGGCTTCTCCAGCCACATCTTTCAAGACGGAGTATTTTAATCTTACTTTGTCTGGGGTGTTTACAGGGAAGCAATCCTGGATCTCTGCATAAACACAGAAGGAAATTATTGTACTTCTACCAGGCTACAGTTTACAAGCTCCAGGCTGAGAATATTGGGATACAACTACTTAGCTAGTGATGCTGGAGTGTTTGTTTAAGTGCGGATAGGATGTACTCTGCCTCTGCAATAATCAGTGGCAGAAATTTGTCCTCAATATACCTATTTGCAAACACTGTTACTCTCTCACTGCTCTTTGCTTCCTAGTCCTCAAAACCACCACATCCCTTTGCATTTTGAGTTATGACTACCTAAGTTTTCTGGTATGTAACTTTAAATTGAGGAGGAAAAAAATGAACTTAATGCGGAGGAAAAGGCAGGTGTCCTATATGAATATTACTCAGCTCAGATCAAGCACCTGACCGAAAAAACATGATTCAGGTCACCAGAGGCTCAATTTGGAGACAATTAAATACAAAAGGCCTTACTGATGCTGAATGGCAGCAGGCAAATTACTGAAGTCCAGGTCTTCTCTCCACTCAGCTGCCCAAGTGCTTGTCTAACAGGGAGCCCACACATTCCATACAGATACCTACTTCTGAAAGGTGTGTTATCCTCTTTCGCCTTCAACACATACAAACCTTTTGGGTTTTGGCCGTGTCTCCTGCATATTAAATATTTCTTCTAATACTTTTATGTCTCCAGAAAGCCTTTATATTGATACTCATACGCTCTCAAAACAATAAACTATGAGTCAAGCACTGGAGAAATTCAACAGAGGTGTCCCTGCTGCTGCTTTATCCTATCAAGGAAATCAGAGCTATTTTGAATGACAACTATATTTTTTAATTTCATGCAGGTAACAAGTCTTTCATTAAACACAGGTGCCCAAAAATTCATCCCAATGCAATGTAGTAACTTGAATGAGCATGTCCCGGGGATAATTTTGGCCTTGAGTGCTGGTAGTTACTGTACATTCTTGTTTGATTAATTCCTCTTGACTTACAAAGTCATCCATCATGTCACAATGAATGATCTATGAAGCACACTGTACCTGAAACCCTCCCTGAGTCATTTCTTCCCCAGCATCTAAAACAGGCTCTTATCATTTGTAACCAGTAATTAATAACAAAGCATTCACACTAGTGCAATTTTTCTGCTAAGGTTAATGTAATATTTCATCCCAGGCCAGCTGCTGTTTTATGACTTCCAAGCACGACAGCAAGCAATGTCTTTGCATAAGAAGTCATCCACAGATGTGGAGTATATCAATTAGCTCCTCTTTCATCAGCAGGCATTTTGCTGTGGCAAGGGAGGCTAATTAGATATAAACTTGTTGTTTACCAACAGGAGCACATACCCAAACTTTGGCATCGTACATTGACTTTTCTTCCCTCTCTATCCTGCTCTTTTCCGTTAAGAAGCTTTTAAACTATGTTCAACCAAATACTCTGATTATAAGCTGCACTTACCAGGCTGTTATCTGCATAGATTTGCCTACAAAGATCAGCATTAATCACACAACATATCTTTTCAGTACTGGCAAAACTTTTGGGCCATTTCTTGGCCTAAAGGACAGATATGTATTTATGACCATCGTCTCAGTTACAAAGCATCAATAAATTCTACTGTATTACTATTTAGATAAGTTGCAGTGTTTCCCATACTCCAAAGCTCACATCAGGACACCTGTATTGCTGGCCCTGGAAGAAAATTGACACACAGCACATACGTATGTGAAAAATGGAGAAAAAGTTGTGTATATCACTGGTGTATAGTGCTAGTGTAATCTTCTTGTCTTACTCAAATTGGGAAGTAACTTTGGAGATCCACATTTTTGCCCCCCCTCTTTTGATAGAGTAATTGTCTGGCATCTCAGGCTCTTTTGGCATGATGTGGCTAATAAATCTGGCTCAGGAAATTCTTGAAAACAACAGGTTGCTGTGCAGTAGCACAGCATCATGAGCTGTTTATCCTCCTTGTAGTCTGTCCTGGCCACGTACTGCTAGAGATAAACAGCAGGAGAACTGGACTTTTCCTCCTATTCAATGCTCTGACCTTTCATTCTTGCATTTCTAAGAACAAGAATCTGTAGCACACAAAAACAAACTACACAGTGCTCATCACCTCAGGAACACCAAGGGCAGAAACATCAGGTTTTAAGCACTTGGACCTTTCGCTAAAAGTGCTGTAGACGATACATACATAGATCTTGGACCATGAAGCTCACCACAAACATATGTCCAGGACCTGGTATAACTGCCCACAGAGTTATCCTATTGAGCAGAAATCAGCTGAAAATAGGAAGTTACCAACTCAGATGAAAGTTGAGATATGTGGGCTGAACTAGGTCGATGTTTGCTGATGTTATCCAGACACCTCAAGTCATGATTAATCACGCAGCAGGTCTAAAAAAGGATCATTTGTGGCCTGAAGCAGCTGAGGATGTATAAACACTGCCTGCAAGGCAACAACTCACTTTCATCCTTTCACTTCGTGGGAAGGAGGGAATAAACGGCTGAGAGAGCTGGGGTTTTTTAGCCTGCAGAAGAGGAGGCTGAGGGGTGACCTCATTGCTCTCTACAACTACCTGAAAGGAGGTTGTAGAGAGGAGGGTGCTGGCCTCTTCTCCCAAGTGGCAGGGGACAGGACAAGAGGAAATGGCCTCAAGCTCTGCCAGGAGAGGTTCAGGCTGGACATTAGGAAAATATTTTTCACAGAAAGGGTCATTGGGCACTGGAATAGGCTGCCCAGGGAGGTGGTTGAGTCACCTTCCCTGGAGGTGTTTAAGGCACGGGTAGACGGGTGGACGAGGTGCTGAGGGGCATGGTTTAGTGTTTGATAGGAATGGTTTGACTCAATGACTGGCGGGTCTCTTCCAACCTGGTTATTCTATGATTCTATGAAAAGAAACGAGCTATTTCGGAACAACGGCTCCAAAGCAGCCCAACAGTAACTCGTAACACAAGGGCAATATAAGGCCCACAGCTTTGACTCACCAGGCTTAGGAAATGACCAGGCACTCTGACTTCAGCTACACCAAAAGCAGCCAACTAAAAATATATCTCCTTGACAAAAAAAAATGTGTTTAAAAAGGCAAGCAACAAATAGCAAACTGTGACCTTTAGTGAAAAAGTCACGTGGACTCATGAATTCAAGTCAGGCAATGTTAAACTAGAAACAAACTCCTCCTTGGGTTTGGATCTTAATAGATACAGGATTGCATCTCTGCTGTGTTCCTCTCAGCAGTCTAGATAGTTAGATCAAACAATGATGCAGCCTGTATTTAATGAGAGTTAAGTGTTAATCTTGACAACCAGAAGATAAATTCTAACTTTAAAGATGTAATTATTTCTTGTTGCTTTAACATTTGGTCTATTTTGGTTTGCAATTCCTTGTAATTTAGCAGCACATTAATTGCATCAAACTGACCGATGTTAACTGCTATAGTGTGCAAGCCTGAAGTACGATGTTGGCCAACTCTGAACTTCTAGCGACTCCAGCTCACAGGCTGGTCCATAATTATCTGTTATTTTTGGAGCGGTAGTGCTGTACAGAGTCAAAAAAATTACAAGACACAGATGTACACGTTGCCTTCTAAGAATATGTCCTGCAAATATTTGTTTACCCATATTCTTAAATTCCTGGGGTTTCATATACAAAAAACCACCCCACCCAAGATACAGTGCAAGCTTATGTCACGTTCCTGCAAAGCTCTTAATCTGTGTTCAGTTACAGTTAGATTTTCTCCTTTGCTACTTGCTGTGTGTTGAATTATCTTTCTCTTTTCATTTACAACTATGTGTGAAGGAAGACAGTTCTGCTTAATACAAGTCCAAATTGGGTTTTTAATGAATTCATTAAAGTAACGGTCCATTCCAGCCCTCAAAATTTGTCACAGGTAGCTCTGCACCTTATTACTAAACCTCTACCTGAAAATGAAAGGGAAAAAAAAATTAATAGGGTCTCAAATACATGCTGCACACAGCCTTCCACGCATGGAGAGACCACAGCCTGGAAATCTACTTACTTGGTGTAAATCCAGTTCAGTTACATTGATTTTTCTTTTTGTCACAGTATATTAGCAATCATGAAAAACCCTGCAGTGAAAGCCCTAGAGAAGAAATCTTTTGTCCACAGACAAATGTACTTACCACATTCTGTCCTGTTACAACAGGGAAAGGAGCAAAAGTGTTCTTCCTACTTTTACAATAATCACAAGGCCAGACGCTCATCTAAGTCACAAGTAACACATGGGATTCATCATGGACATTCTCTAGCCCTAATTCAGTGCTATCTCCACCCATTTGTGCTGTCCTTCTCCACAAACATGTGAAGAATTATGAACGGTCCACTGAAAATTTGACTGTAATTCTAGTATTCAACTCTTACAAATCCACCCTTTCAATCACCTCCAGATCACTGCTACATTTGCATTTACTCAAGCCAAATCTTCCTTTCTGTTTTGGAGAGGTTTTTTTTTCCTTTTTCTTTTATTCTTTTCTTTCTCTTTCCTTTCCATAACCATTTACCAAGCCAAAAAGAGATTCAAGAGACAAATGATGGCATTTGCAAACAAGTCAAACAACTCCACAGAAGGAAACAAAACAGTGCAGGATCAGAGAGGCTGTTACATGTCAACACAGTAAATACCCACAGTCAAATTCTCAGCTGGTGTAAATCAACCTGTCTCCATCTGGGTTTACGAGGGTAGTGCAACCTGATGCTGAACACACAGTAAAAAACCCTTATTCATGTCAAACCATAGCATTTTAAATTCAAGAGGGTATTGACCCTTTCTAGCACCTATTTTAATAGATTTCCAAACTCTCCTCTCCCCTGACAGGGAACAGCTAGGAGTACATTTCATGTAAAACTGTATGGGGCCCTCAGTACAACCCCAAAGCAGGGACCTCCACAGAGGCTCTTCCCTTGCCCACCTCTCTCAGGTGTTCTTGGGCTGATCTTGGGAACAGCAGCAGTATTAGTCATCGTTGCACAGTGCTGCCTATTCAAGGACACGAGAAGCATGTAAAATATATGCTGCACTCTGCACAGCAGAAGATGGCAACACAAAGTTGGGCTCTCTCATTATACAGTATCATGTAAAAAACTTGCACAAAGGCACACTAGATATTTAAAGTTTCCTACCCTTAAAAAATCACACCTCCACTAGCTTGGTAGTCAAAAGCCATAGCTGCAGGGCATCTTTCAGCAGCCTAAATCTAGTGTTTGTATTATAAATATAATAAATATAAATTCCTTTGAACTACAAATACCTGCTCCATCAGCTCCACTGTTCGTCTAAAGAAGCTAAACTGATTGCCAAAGAGTTCCTATGAGAGCACACAGCCATTGGAACCCAGGAGAAAAATGTGGGTTCACAAGACCAGGAGTCCAACAGGTTCTGGTAGTCAAGAGTTATAGATCTAACCAGGATTTTCATTATCTGCATCAGTAAGAGAGCTATTTTGGCAAAAACGTCTTTTGCATATTTTTTATAGATTGACTTCTGATCTGACTTTGTAAACAGCTGTTCACAACTGCTTCATCCAGAAAGATTAGGGGTCCGATCTCTATCCCAGCCACCCTTACAAGTACTTATGCATTCTTGAGGAACAAGCACTCTACTGCCAGAATACAGACTAGTCTCTAACCTACCACCTTGAGAATGGTCAGCTAGACATCTCTTTGGGAAAAAATTGAAAAAGAAAGGAGGCCCACATAGCTAAAGTAATACGCTAGGGGTCATCTGTTGTCTTCTATGGCAGCCTCTACTCATTGCCTTTTCTTGCTACTGTTTTCCAACCTTAACAATTCTATGATTCTGTGATTCCCTGCTTGCCTGACCTGGTCAGTCCCCTCTAGGGTCGAGTGCAGCATGCAAAGCCTCATCCACAAACAAACAAGCACTACCCAAGAACACAGAAAGGAGCAAAACCTAAAGGCCTGATAAGAACTGATGTCAGCAAGCTGATGGAAACATTTCAGTGTAAAAAATGTCATCTGCTTAATTCAACACTGTCTGCCAGAACTCCCTCACTTCCTCAAACATTGACTTCTGGCTGGCTTATACGCAAGCCTGGAAAAGGGTGCTAAAGGTTTGCTTGGTCAGGGCACATAGAAAGGAAGAAGCAGCAGTGAAGGAGCTGCCAACTGTGTCCCCTGCTTTATGAAGCTCAGGAAATCTTTTCAGCTGACAAGACTTGCAAGGGTTCTGGGATTACGTCCCTTGAACGGATAGGGATGTTTCTTTCTTATGGGATGGCCGTTAATGATGTTAAAGAGCAAGGAGGTTTTGACTGACACACAGCAGATCTCAGAGAGAATAATCACTCAGTCAGTCTCTTTTCCCTCACCTGCCCTTGTTGAGCATCTGTAAAGAGGCTTTAAATTTAACCTGTAAATGCTAATAGTTTTTCCTTTGTAGCACTGGATTGTTCCTCTTCAGGGCTTTTACATGCACTTTCCATTTATGCAATGCTAACTCCCATAATAGTCAATAAAGGCCAGTATATTAGTATGATAAACTCATGTTCCTAGCCATGCACAGAATTCAAATTGAATTAAAAAGCCAGCCTATGTTCATAAAAACAACACTATTGAGCAAATGGAGCTTTACTGCACTACATAACAGATATCACATACCTTTGGGTTGTTGTCAATTCTTCATATAAATACTTTAAATCACTTAGACTTCATTTTGCACACTATATAGTGAGTCTCTTCATAATCAAATAGTATTTAAAACATTTACTGGCTTGTTAAATCTAACAAGTTAGATTTATTGGGATAGTCACTTTCCATAATAGCCGATTTAGTAAAACTCAATGTATTCATTGATAGATAAGTATATAATAGGCAGTTGTTAAACCTTAATAAATACGTTTAATAGTCAGCTGGCATTTTCTCTCAATGGCAGCACTTCCTCTCGGCTGCCAACAGGAAAAGCTACTCCTGAATGTGCCAATTCAGCCCACATGTAGGGAATAAATTAAGCTAAAGGAGTGATGAGGAGCACAAATTTCAGGTAGCTTTCCTGTGCTGCTTGTCACAAGAAGAACTCTAGCTGAGATTTATCCCCCAGTCCCATAAAGACTGTCAAGTGTTAAATAGCTCACAGTATAAGGAAGAGTACGAGCTACTGTGTTTGTCTAGACTCTATACCAGCAATGAACCAGGACAGGAAGGGCAGCTAGCTACTTGAAAACCATATAGATTATATTAATTTATTATTATTGCAACTTGCAGTCTTACCACACTCCCTGTTTCATGTACATGATGCCACATTCTCTCACCTCTCCCAGCCACTCTTTGTGTTATAGACAGGTTAAGTTACAATGCCTCAGATTCTAGCTAGATCTAAAAGGTAAGTTTTTAAAGCTTTTAAGTACTAAAAAAAATTTAGAGGAGCCTGCATCATTAGACAACTAAAAATCTTTAAAAATCAGGCCATTAGCTCAAACTGTAGAACTTTATGGCTAAGCTCTGCAGGTCCCAGGATCAGTTCTCCAAGGTGAAGGCAGCAGCTGCATATAAATGACAAAAAAATCAAACCAAAATGCCTTCAAGAGAGATTGCATTCGAATGCTGGGTTGGGAAGTTTGATCATGGACATGAGACACTCACCTGGGTGGGATTATACAGTTCCTGGAGTGGGCTTCTGGATCGTTTCCGGCAGCAAATGTCCATCCCAAATGGATTTCTACGCATTACTGCAAGGGGAAATCAAAATTAATACAGGTTAGCAATATTGGTTAGCAGTAACCTAATGCAATACCTACAGCAAAAAGAGATTTTCCAACACATCAAGGAATTCTAGATAGTGTTGCATCTTGATTCTTAACTGTCCGAGAGCTGATTTCTTTATCTATTGTAGAATTTACTAAAATAAAAAAGCTCTCTGATACCACTGTAATAAAAGCTGCTACCCAACAATTTCCAGGTTGGGTACCCAAAACTTCAAGTACAGGGACCAAAGCAACACTATTTTCAGTAGTGCTATGTACCTGCTTCTCTAATTATCACAGAGGAATCAGATGGATTCCTATATATTCCTATATAATGTTTGACCTTCTCAGCCTAAATACAGAAACATACAGGATCTTAATATTAAAATATCTGATTTTAAAGCTTTGGGTTTTTCTAGAACGGATACTCAGCCGTACATGATGCACACACAGTCAACCACTGCTGCACTCTCAGCAAATCTGCAGAAAACACCAAGCTAAGTAGTGCAGAAATCACACCAGAAGAATGGGATGTCATCCAGAGGGACCTGGACAAGCTGGAGAACCGAGCCTCTGTGAACCTCATGAGGTTCAACAAGGTCAAATGCAAGGTCCTACACCTGGGTCGGGACAATCCATGTTTTCAATATAGTATGGGGGATGATGTGATTGAGACCAGCCTAATGGAGAAGGACTTGGGGGTGCTCATTGATGAGAAGCTCAACATGAGCTGGCAATGTCCACTCACAGCCCAGAAGGCTGTAACCTGGGCTGCATCCGAAGAAGCACAGCCAGCAGGTCAATGGTGGTGATTCTGCCGCACTACTCTGCTCTTGTGAGACCACACCTGGAGTGTACTATGTCCAGTCTGGAACCCCCAAGATAAGAAGGATATGGAATTGCTGGAACAAGCCCAGAGGAGGGTCATGAAGATGACCAGAGGGCTGGAGCACCTTCCATACAAGGACAGGCTGAGAGAGTTGGAGTTGTTCAGCTGGAGAAGAGAAGGCTCTGGGGAGACTTTATAGCGGCCTTCCAGTACCTGAATGGGGGGGCTACGGGAAAGCTGGAGAGGGACTTCATACAAGGGCATGATGTGACAAGACTAGGGGGAATGGTTTTAAATTGGAAGGGGGAAGATTTAGATTAGACATTATGAAGAAGTTCTTCTTTGTGCTCAGGGACATGGTTTTGTGGTTGATAGGAACGGTTGGGCTCAATGATCCTGGAGGTCTTTTCCAACCTAGTGATTTTGTGATGACGATAGTGAGGCACTGGAACAGGTTGCCCAGGGAGGTTGTGGATACCCTATTGCTGGAAGTGTTCAAGGCCAGGTTGGATGGGGCTTTGGGCAGCCTGATCTAGTGGAAGGTGTCCCTGCCTATGGCAGGGGAGTTGGAACTGGATGACCTTTAAGGTCCCTTCCAACCTAAACCATTCTATGATTCTTGCTCCACATATTGCAACTGAATATTGGACTGATCTAAAAATCAAGATATGCTATGGTTGGAGACCAGCAAGTTTTCAAGCCAAAAGCTTGGTCAATGGTCTGATCAAGGAGAATTTTGGATGATCAAGTGTTTTCAGGAGAGACATTGATCTGAGCCCTCGCAGGCGCAGAGATAATTAGTTTCAAGTTATACCTTTGGGGCCATAAAAGTCTATATAAGAAGTCATTCAGCTGCTACCCCTCTCTACAGTCAGGAAGGAAACAAGAGCTTGCTGGTCCTTCTAATCTCACATGGCCCACATCATGCTCTGCAAACACTCCTCTGCCTCAGCTTGCTCTGCTAACTATGGAAAGAGCATCAGGCAATCAGAAGCCCGCAACTGGCATTGCAGCAAGGGGAGATTTGACTTTTGAAGCTTTAATTAAGACATAACCAAAAGGAAAGAAGAGATATTCCTGCTGGGAATTCAAAGGCATGAAAGCAGAGTCAGGCATACTTTTACCACCACTTGCCATGTTTTGCAGCCAGAAACTACTGAAGTGTCCTGCAGCAACAGTTCTGGGCTGATCCCTTGCAGACATGATATTGCAGGCTTCAAGCCAAGAGTCAGAGAATACAGTCAAGCAATGTTTTAATACAGAGGACCAATACACAATCATAATTGATATGTCAAGCAGTATGAACCACAGAAAACTGAATACAATTCCAGCCTGGTAACATAACAGATTCACTTCATATCTGTTTCTTAATTGAAGTTAATTATCTAATAATGTTGATAATGTTGCTTCTCCCCTCAACAAAGAGAGATTGTTTTGTGGCAGGAGTCAGACACACACGCTTTACGAAAAAACCAGCTAAATGTTTTAATTTTCTTCACAATTAGGATTGTAATGTTCCCAAAGGCTGTAATTTTAACTTACATTTAAAACACCTGACTAACTTCTTAGCATTTTCAGTCACAAAGCCAACTACTGTGATTCCTTTTGTTTTGTACTAACGTGCCTTTTCAAAAGTTAACTTACAAAGTGTTTAAAACAGTTAAAGCTTTAAAAAGATTTTGCATGAGTAATGTCAGCTTCCAGTGTCTGGAAGTGGTTCAGAAGGAAAAAATTGAAGTGAATGTGTGGGACATCCAAAAGCCATTCTAAGTGCAGAGCTTCTGCCCATCTCGTCCCCTTCAGTTATTCCCCTCCATGCTCTTGTACTAGGAACTCTGTCCAGAGATGCTTTGAAAAATGATTTGTAGCCCCCTCACCATTACAAGAAAACTTTCAAATATGGAGCTTTCCAGTCAACAGCAAAACATATTGTTTCCATTTCAAAAAAACAAAGAATGGGGAAAAGGAGAATGGAGAATGTGACCAGGTCACTAGACTGTGATAAACAAGGATCCTCAAACACTAATTTCTTGTTCCAAAAATGAAGAATAATTCTAGCGTGTTGTTCCCCAATTTATCACTTCACTTTTCATTTCATTTCTATTAAATACAGTAAACAGTAGCGTGTGTAAATATATCCCTTCCTGCTTCACTTAACCAGCAGGTATTAACACAGCAACACTTTATATGCAGCAGTAACAACCATAACGATTAAATTATTTGCACAATGTGCAAGATTTGATTCCCAGATGTAAACAAACAAACAAATGAAAGCAATGGTCTTCCCAGCAAAAGCTAAATGCTAATGTAGAACCTTAGTCACAGAAGCCATTAAATCTTTTTTATGATTCCCAATATTGCTTAATTGGTTTATTTGTTTTCAATAAAGCCTTTAGAAGAAGACTGTAGAGTTAGTATAACAACATAGCAGCTCAACACAGCACTCAGTTCTCTATTTATCAGTGTCCAGAACAGCATGCCCTGGGTGCAGCTGTGTGCAGCACCTCTGTGCACACCTGGAAAATCCTTGTACATGGAATTTAACTGCAGCATCAAAATAAAAGGGAACACTTCCCTTTCCTCAGCAGAAATCCCACTCACACCTTTTGCAAAATTGTTCTTACGTGAGTAACTATCAGGAATGTTTATTAATAGTTCAAAGCACTCACTGCCTGTGGACAAACTCGCCTCTTAGTGCTTGTTTACTACTGTCTCAGCTTCTCTGAGGCACCATTTCATTATGTGAATGACATGACCTTTTGGACTTGGATCTCATCTATAGCAATTTGCAGTAAGAAAACTGTCACATGGACATTAACTGCAGCTATACTAATTTTAACAACACTTTCACTAAGACTCCATCACACTATTGTAGTAGTGAAAATTTAAAAAATCAAGCCTGTTATCATCACTAAATCTTCTTATTAACATAGCAAATACCTAAATTTAGGTTTATGGCTTGGGCTGATCTCCATTCATAATTACAGTTAATTATAATCTAATGATAAGTATTCCATATGCATGGCTCCAAGAACTGATTAAACTATCACATTCATGCACACTAAGTGTGTGAAGCAGATGACAGCAGCATTAAATGCCTTTAATGATTAAAGAGTCATGTTAATACTGCAACTGCAGCAAAATCAGTAGTCTCCTGAATTTTGCCAGGACTGTGAGCAACTGACTGAATTGTTAGTTTGCTAGTTAAATACCAGAGCTGTAAGAACAAGACCTTTCTTCCACCTCTAGGAATGATTTGCACAAAATGCAATCTTGGCCCACGTTGTTAAAACCTATTCATTAATTTAATAGCAAGTCTGGAAAACATGTTATCTAGGCACCAAAATTTCACTTTCTCAAGAGACAAATATAAACAGTCCTGCTGAATTGAAAGCTTATCGACATAATCATCATCTGTGTATATATATATACATTTTTTGTGTGTGTATATATACACACACAGAGAAGGAAACTACATATGCAGGCCTTAAATTATCTCAGAACAGAAGCATCCATGCACAACTTATAGAAAACTCTATTTAGACCACCAGAACAGGAATTTGACCTGTGAATTACAGTGCCCTGAGCACAAAAACACAGCGCTCTTCAGCCAAAACTTCTAGTATCTGTGCAGAAAAAATGTTCAGTGGCTTTGCCACAGTCTCAAGCCCTTATATGACCATGAATTAAAATTTAGACCCTTCAAACTAAACACAGACTTTGGAAAGGCAGAGTTTGGTAGCATACGGAAAGCTTGCAGGTCATCATCAAGGCCAGGTAGCCTTTGAAATTCCTGCCATTGTGCAACATTCAATGTATTTACCAGCATCTCTTCCCCAGGTTCCCCCAGATGCTGAACACTTGATGGCAGAGGAAGGGTTACAAGTGACAGAGTAAATGCACATGACAAAGCACATACAAGATGTTGATATTTACGATAGGGAATATCACCTTCTGCTTGAATCTAGCCAAAAATACAAGACAACAAAGCCCAGAATAATGGACACAGGTGGGCAGGAAGGCAGGCATGGTATAAAGTCTTCATTTTTCTGTTTGATATTTCAGAGACTGAAGATCATTCATATAGAAATACATGAACTAGGTTTAAGTTGTCATTTCTACTAGGCAGAAAGCATTTATAATGTACTTAGTAATCTGTAATACAAAGACCCTGTGCCAGCATCGGAGACCTCTGATATTCCCAAAGAATGACCAATGATATGAGAAAATACTAAAAGAAGCCATATCAATGCAATTTCTGTGTCTCCCTTTCAGGAGCTACAGAGAAACTGAGAGAGAAGACATGGTGGTGCTTCTCTTGAGAGATTACTAGCCTGAAAAGATATGTGAACACTGGGACTGTCTAGACAGAAGAGAAAGCCAGAGGGTGGGGTGGTAGAAATCCTGGGAACCAAGACTCTCGGAGATTTAAAACCATAAAGGTCAACTTCTCACAAAGTCTCAGAAGGGCAAATTAAACCATTTTTCACAAGCTTGTGTGGGATCAAGTAACAGAGGAGACTCCGTGGGAAGGGACACACAAAATAATTGTCACTTCTTCTACTGGACTTACGGGGACAAACGAGTGACATTTCAATTGCTACGTGTGTGCACTCAGCAGCCACCTACATTACTACCATCCTACAATCCTGTAAATGTCAGAAGCTCCCATTTCCAAGACTTGTGGTGAATAAAAGTCTCCAAACTGATATCTAGCAACTGTAACATTTAATTTACTTTGCTTGGACCATTCTAATTTCTTGCACGATAATTAGGATCAAATGTAAAAACTTTACCTCTGTTCACTGCCTCTTAAATTAACTGCCTCTTATTACAAATATTTGAGAAAAGTTCTGAGGACATATTAATATTTAACTTTCCATTACATTGGTATAAAGTACAAAGACAAAATTCGCTAATACAGCATTGCTTAAAGCTGATATACATAATTCATTCCATCTATTTGGGATACAAGTAGACTCGCTGAAGAAAAAGTATGCATTCACAGCAGCATGCTGAGACTCCAGTGGAAGATGGGATCCTGTTCTTGTTTTGAAGAAAAAAAGTCAAATATATTCCTTTTTTTTTATTTCTCTCTTTTTTTTAATTTCATTTCTTTTATTCCTTTTTTTTTTTATTTCATTTCTCTTCTGATGTGATTTCTGTATGAAAGATTGAAATTGACAGCAGTCTGCTTGCTTCTTTTGGCTGAAGTACATTGCTTTCCAGCTAACACTGCTGTCCAACTGCCCCCAATTTCAGGCCAGGGTTAATGCATTCCATGGAGCACCCCACTGACAGCAAAGTGCAAGTACATAACCTAGTACCTTCTCCTAGAGCTGTAAACAACTGAATTAGGGCTGAACATTCACCTAAACACGACCCAGTCTAGACAGAAAAATCAGTGCCATTTGGCCCAGGCAAGATAGCAGCATTGAAACAGTTACTTACATCTTTGGAGTCTCTAGTCATGTTTAAATAATCTACTGTCCTTAAAACTTATCTAAAACAAAGTAAGAATAATTAATTATATCCATACTGATGGCTTCGAGATTCTCTTCAGCTAAAGATTCGGGCATGGTTTGTCCTCCAAATGCTCGCATAGACTTCTGCTACGACCCCAAAGCAGCACAGAAAATTAATTCCATTGGGTATACAGGATGGAGCATTGAAATACACATTCAAATACTACAATAAACACCTCAGAGACACTGAGACATCCATAACTCAATCATAAGTGTATGTCTGTGAATGGTGTTATAAAACTACTGCTCCAGCTGTACCAGCAAGAATTAGGTTCAGGGTAAACTGGTCGCATCAGAATGCAAACAAGGCTCAATTTGACAATATTTTGCACACGCAAAACCCTTCAAGAACGAAAATACTCAGGGCAAAGTCGAAGTAACTGACCCTAGGAAGCAGCCCTTTTCTAGAGTTCGTCAGAGGCTCCTGGACTGAATGTTTTGCAATTTGGAACACCCTGTCCACATATCACTCAGACACTTGGTTAAAATCATGCTGAACAAGCTTGTCATTAGTAACCAGCTCGTTCTGCTTCACAAAAATGAGCCTTCCATAGTAATTGACAACAATCTGCTCTGCAAGACTTCACTTCAGCCAAGTCCAAACTGCAGACAAAATTAGAAACTCACTGACAAAAAGACTACCTTAGTTCAAACTTCATTAAAATTCCTATGCTCCCTTCCATAGACTAATCAGGCTAAGGACATCAAATGGTATGAAAGGGTTAATTTTTAATCAGTAATGAGAAGCATGAGGAGCGAATGCAAATGCTGTCACCCAGCACTGGCTCCAGAGCCTCAGTAAGGAACTATTAGATAGCTCTCTCCGCAATGATTTACAAACACTAATCCTTCAGCTGCAGTTCACAAAGATCAACGGATTGATAGCAACATCTTGTGACATCTGGGGCCTTGTGCTTCGCTGCATTCAGCTCAGGATTTTATACTAAATTATCAGTCCTTTATCCGGAGACCACAGGTACAAGGATTTATGACTAAATTCTTGTCTGGTCTGTTTTATTTTCTTATGACAAAAGTGCAGCTTTCTTTGCTGGAGCTTGGCAGATCTATTTTTTCCTTAAAAAGTAAGACTAGGTATTGTGTATGAGCATGCTAAAGTCTTAAATGCAGAAACCAAGATAATTCATATTCTCTGTGTTAATGGAGAACAGGATTTTGCCTTACACCAGACAGTAACTAGAAACACAGCATGAGAAATGAGCAAAAAAGTCTGTGGCCAGAGCACCTTACCACATGTAACACCGCTATGCATCACGGACAAACCAGAGACCCTGCTGAGCTGGGTGTTCTATGCACATAGCAAATAAACAATCCCAAAAGCTGGATGTTGTAGAACTCCTCCTGAGGAATAAGATACTATTATATATTTTAGTTTAGCAATACTAATTCTATATGTACATCTTACTCTCTCCTGCTGTTTCCACTCCTGCTCATGTACCAGAGTGACTTCCTGAAATAAGACAGTGGATAGATACCAAAAAAGTGATGGATGAAAAACAAAGACGAGGTCACACCTTAGTGAAATGATTACGGCTTGGACCATGGACCAGCAAAGTAACAGGCTACAGTTCACAGATCAGAAACACCGAGGGGTAAAGAGGTTAAAAACTTCCATTCATTTACTAAGCAAGAAGACTATTCTAAGCAACTCTTTTTAAGCTCCTACAATTAGCAGAGAGCCACAGCTGCAGAGACAGGTTGCCCCACATGCTTCTGGAGGTGGCTTCCCTCCTTTCCACTGACCAGCATGCCTGGCTGGGTGGAGGGCTGAAGTTACATGAAATAAATCTGGCACAGCAAGGAAACGAATCTTAACATTTGTTTCTAAGCTCTAATCACTAATTACAAAGGTTGTAAAAGCCCTCCGAAGAATAGAGAAATGTTTAATTACTTTTTGCTTTAGACAGATTTCCAGAAATAAATTTGTATTTTCTCCTGTTTGTTCTCAGATTAGCATGGGAATAGTTTTAATTGGGCACAGTGGGGAAGTTAATATCCTTGGGTGAAATTATGCAGAGACTTAGATCCTTGGCCACCCTACAGACATTGCATGTGGCATAAATTAGCACAACATCTTTCCTCTTAATGAACAATGAGCAATTTTTTTTCCAGTAATTTTTTTAAATGTTAATCCATACAGAATTTCTTTAGGCATCTCAGGAAATTATCCACAAAACGAAATCAAGAGACTTTTCCACAGGCTTTACTTCTCACATGAAGAGAGCCTTGTTTGGTTTATCTTCATTATACATGTGTATACACTGCTTTTAAATGCAGCAAGTTTTTGTGGGTGCAAACTCCAAACTATTTTAAACGTGGTCAGAAATTTTCTGACACAACTTTATTCCCCCTAGGACAAAATGCATATTCAGGGGTATTAAAGAATTTCACAGGTCAGTTCTGGATGGATCGATGATCACCCCAGCTGCCTGCTAATCTCTGTGTATGCCCTGGTTTATGCTACCCCTTAGCAAAGACAGATGTCCCAAAGTATTGATCGAAATGGTCTACTTCTTATCTCCCAGACCTATTTCTAAGTCTTCCTAAATAAATTGTTTTATATTATTATTATTACTACTTACATCAACTTAAGAAGTTTCCTTTCTTTCCTTTTTTGGTTGTTTGGGTTTTTTTAGCTCTCAATTCAACTTCCTAGAAAGGAAGTAAAAAACTACAGAATTATGATCAACTTTAACTATATGTATTTCACAAACAAATATGTGCCTTATGAATTTGCATGAAGGAACACTGTGGATACAGTACATCAAATATAAGGAAAAATTCTTTTTTTGGGTATTACACTTTTTCCTACTTTTCCATAACAAGTTAACCGTGTGTTTTGCAAAATGAAAAATCTGGGAAGGCTCAAAAATTTCTGGGAAAGCCTACAGGTTTCCAAACATGCCTCCCTCCAGTTTCTAGGTACTCGCCATAGCAATATCAGCAGGCACATCTGCCGTAGGGCTCTCTTTATAGCAAAGAGCTGAATGCTCTAATGTTTTCTTCTTATCAGCCTAGTTTTCAAGCCTGTAGATAGTTGGCTATAACCCCATCTCTTTGATACAATTTGAAACAAAAAAATGTGTAAATATAGGTCCAGGGGAAAAAAAGCTACATTTGCATTGTACTAAAAAAATGAGAAGCTAGATTTCTTTTTTTCCGTATTTCTCACTACTTCCATTACACTGTCAGTACCAGTCTACTTAACAAACATGATGTGTGAGCTCACTCCAAAAAAAAAACCAGAGGGAGTGAGTGGAAAAACCTCTAAAGGAGGAAGGTTTCTTTAGAAAGCTATAATTTTAAAAGCATTTATCTTGAATGATGGTCAAAATGAAAACGACAGCTGCTGCAGCTGTAGTCTATTTCAGCTACTGTTCCTTTGCTGTTCTTCAGCAGATGTGCATTGAAGATGAAACACAAAATCATATTTGCTATGGATATACCCAAAAGCACAGCAAGTCTTCTCACAAGCCAAGCAGAATAGAAAATAGAGCTGCAGCAGATATTTTAACCTGGAGCAATGAAAGATTCAAACTTTTGGTCTCTGAGCTTCAGGCATGCACACATACGCACACCTGACCTGACAGAAACAGAAATCAAACAAATAGTTTCTGTCCCAGCAACATGTCCAGATGGACCAAGATTTACCACCTCTGAAGCAGTGCCCCTGATATTTTTAGTATGATCACATTCTCCTGATACTTTCCTGTGATTTATGAACAATAACTTTCTTCACAAAAGAGGAAGACTAAACAATTTGATAAGTGGGAAAGAACGTATGAAATCCTGCAGTAATCACTTCCAGAGCAGTCATTCATTACAGCAAAGAGGATTATGACTGCAGCTTGTTGGATAAGCAGATGAGCTCTTATAAATTAAGGATGCTATTTCCTTGGCAATGTGAAGGCCAAATGCTGATATTAAAAGGAAAAAAAGTACCACAGACAGTAAGGCCCAATTCAGCTATTTGCAAAATGTCTCGACTAATAATTAATACACAGCTAAACTTTGCTGTCTTATTCCAAGAATTTATTCTGTTTAATACTTCTAAACAACAAGTAATACCAAAGCAAAAAGACACAATCAGCCCCTTTGCAAGATCTTTAAGTTTTCCAGCAGCTGCTAATCACTTCAGTTGACTGGGATCAGGACAGGTTTAGGTCTGCAGGGCACTGTTGGGCCATGTCCAGCCCCATCAGACTGTGGAAGCTCTCCTGCCTTCTTCCAGCAGGATCTGTACATCTGTACACAGAGACTGGGAAGCTGCTTTCACACACTATTCTCTCTCTGTTAGCAACGAGCTTAACACAGATAATATTGCTTTCAGATGTAAGAATCCCCTAAAACAGCAGTTTTGAAATATTCCAAAGCACAGATCCTTCAAAACATTTTACATATGAATAGGGCATTGTCAGCTCCCTCAGACCCAAGCTGCACTTAAGCACACAGAAGAGTAAAATACACATTAGCACTATAAAACTTCATCTCAATTAGCATAATCTGTATTTCCATTATAGAGCCCAGCTTTACAGCCAACCTTGGGTTATGTACTGAGCACTCTGGATCTGTCTTTCTCTAAGGAGAAATTCCCCAAACACAAGAAGACCATTCAGAGTGGTGAATATGAGCTTTCAGTGCCGGCTTATCTTTCAGAGGCTCTGCTCCCTTCCTCTGTCTCCTTCCATTGCTCCCAACACTTCAATGAGTTCAATTAAAACCTTCTGATGCACTTTGTCTACAGCAAGGAAATGCAGTCATGCTTCACATGTACCCGAGCAGACAGGACAAGCACACCAACTCCATATCCAAGAGGAAAAAGGAGAGAATGAGGAAAGATCTTTTTGTGACTCCATTTCCAATGAGAACATTTAAAGGAGAACCAAACCAGGAGGCAGGCACAAAAGATGCTTATTTTGGTATCACTACCAAATAAGACACTGGACAGGCTAAAAATTTTAAATTGACTGAGACTCTTCTTCTGATTATGGATATGCTACATATCATGGGATTATAATACACATGTATGAGGTCACTACGCAAGTAGGTTTCTTTTGCATTACACAACAATCAAGAAATTGCACAGTATTTCAAGGTTCAGTTACTGAAGCTCCAGGATACTGGATATGACCTTTATTGCTAATAATAGTATTTCATAATTAGCATGCAAAATAATAAACTTTGTTTTCAGTCACTAGTAGCTTGCCAAACACATTGTGAAAATTCTAGGAATGTTGCAGCTGGTTACCACTAAGTATCCAAAATATGGGATCACTCCTACTGTGTGACTCTGAAGGTGACAGACAACAAAACTGCTAGACTAAAGCATGGACTTAAAAGTTTTTTCCATAGGAATCACAGAACAGTTTGGGTTGGAAGGGACCTTAAACATCATCCAGTTGCAACCCCCCTGCAATGGGCAGGGCACCTCCCACTAGATCAGGCTGCCCAAGGCCCCATCCAACCTGGCCTTGAACACCTCCAAGGAGGGGGTCATCCACAACTTCCCTGGACAACCTGTTGCAGTGCCTTACCGCTCTCACCATGAAGGATTTCTTCCCAGTGTCCAACCTAAATCTTCCCCCTTCCAAGTTAAAGCAATTCCCCCTTGTCCTATCACAACATGCTCTTGTAAAAAGTCCCTCCTCAGCTTTCCTGTAGCCCCTTCAGGTACTGGAAGGCCGCTAAAAGGTCTCCCCAGAGCCTTCTCTTCTCCAGACTGAACAATCCCAACTGTCTCAACCTATCCTCATAGCAGAGGTGCTCCAGCCCTCTGACCATCTTTGTGGCCTTCCTCTGGACCTGTCCTGAATCCATTGTGGAACCCATTCTGGACGTTTGGACTCATTCTGGAAAATAATACTGTTCTTGCACTTGTGAGGCCTCATGTAGAGAGGGAGAAAGATTAGGAGAGAAAAAAAGAAAAGCAAATTTTCCAGAAGACTTCCCTAAAAAGCCTCCCAATTAAGCTGTAGTTCATATTTCAGAAAGACGACTTATCTTTCAAAATTTGCCAGTAGCAGAAAATCCATCTTGGGAAACTGATTTGATGTCAAACCCTCCTCCCGAAACATCATCTTATGCTAAGCTGAATTGAGCTATCCTAACCTTGCAGCTACTGGATTCTGTGGTGCATCTGTCTGCTTCTCAGAAGAAGGCAGCTATAGTTCTCTCTACAAGAACCTACACATCACGATCAAGGCTCCCCTTAACTTTCCATCATTTTATGGCAAGTTTTCTAAACAATTCCTCGTTTCTCATACTTTCTTCTAAGCATCTTCAAAGGTAAGACCATAACATTCTGAAACCAGGATGCCCCCATATGTTAACGCATCACCACAGCAAAGGCCGCAGCAAGACCCTTATGATGAGCAAGAACAATCTCCCCTTTCTCCAGCCCAATACTCCACTTGTACACGTGTCTGGGCAACATTAGCTCCCTGGTGGCCCGGGGAGCAGTCAGGGCAGCTGGTGAACCATCATATTCAAGTCCTTTCCAGAGCTCCCTTTCAACAGAAGAGGGTTCTTTACTCAGTAAGCACCACCTAGAATTTATTCCTTTAGACATTCACCCATACTAAAATGACTAAATCCCTAGGTATTCACAACTCTGTATTAAAAACTTGCTATTTTCTGCCTCTCCATTTGTCACCGCCCTAACTTTGGCATTCTCTGTAAACCTGAGCAACAAATTACTATGTTTTGTTCTGGATCATATATTAGAATATTTAAGTTATTTCAGCCCAAAATCTGGTCCCCCAAGAATCCCATGGGAAACATATATGCTTAGCAATGATTTCCCACTTAGAGCTATTTTTACAAACTGTCAAACATCTTTTAAATCTTCATTATGTGTGCCAGGTTGATCTACATGCACTTGCTAATTTAACTTTTGGTTTATTCATTTCTATATGCACCTGTATAGGAATCATTCTGACATTGAAATATTGTATCATTGAAACAAAGAGAGTCATCAACTTGGAGAATTCATTTTAAAACTTGTTACTTGTCTATCTTTAACCTTCCAAGGCCGCAGGGAAGGCTTCTGTGCTGTATTACAATCTTAGGCTGCTCTCAACTCTGCGTGGGTTAATTTTGTCACAAGTTCTAGAAAGCTGAAACAGCTAAACTGCATTTTAATTAACAACATTTTACACTTTCAGCTTAAAAATATAAATCAGAATAAAACATACAGTTTAAGTAATGCTTTCTCAAGCCACAGAGTTGAATGGCAAAAAGGACTGACTTGGAGGGAGCAATCTCAGAATGCTCCTTCTTTTTGGGGTAATCCTTACTTTAATTCCTTACATTAATCCTTCATTAAATTTTAATCAGCCATTACCACGAAGGGATATATAAAAGCTGTGTTAAATAACAAAACCCAAGAAGTGAAAAAAAAAGATTTGATTTCACACTTACAATAAGGAGTTGTCACAAATTACCCCTTTCTAAGCTGAGATAAATCATCTTCAGCTGCATGAACTCAAACAGATCTCTGTCCTTCTACATGGCTGAGAATTGCACCTGAACTGTCTTCTGTGAAAGGAAGATTTACTGAGATTGACTGCTTGAGCCCTCAGCTGGCAAAGCAGTCAAAGCATTTTATTCAGCTGGGAAGGACACCACTTCCATGCATATGTGCAGCTATTCATGCAGGTATGATATGAGTAACCATATTACATCCATACATGAGTGAACATATTAATGCATTATTGATGTTGACATAGCACACCAGTGTTTTATGCACCACCAGATGCTGATATATTTTTAATTTTGTAATTATTTCATTTTCAAGAGTTGTAACATTCTGCATCATGTTTTACTGTTCAAATCCAGCAATTAAATGGCAGTTTATTTTGATTTTTCCTTTCCATTCTCTAAACCTTGCTCCAATCTATCTCAGTAAAGGTCTCCAGGCTGAAAGCTTAAGCAATATTCAGAAAAAAGAGCAACGTGAATTTTTCATCTAATAGTAGTCTCTTATTTAATAACCATTTTTTTCAAGAACACACTGCTTTTCAACTCTTCTATTAATCACACTCTTGATGTAATATTTTCCTGTCAAAATCTATTCTATTCTTCAGAAATCTATATCCTCTTTTCTCTGATCTTTTCTTTTTTTCCTCCACACCAGGCTATTCTCTTTGGCACTCTGCTGCTGTCCCTACACACCCCTACCAAACTCTGAGGTGCTGCTAACCATTTTCTCTTCCCTTACTTCTTCTAGTCTTCTACCACCATTCAGATCCCTTCCACTACACTCCCAAAGCAATGAGCCAAAAAAAAACCCAACTTGCTCTCTAAGCCAGCCACCACACTGGGAATCTGGGTCCATCTCAACCCAGAGGACAGGTTGGCACAGGAAGCAAAGGAGAAAGCAAAGGGTGGTCGGAAAGAGGAGATGCTGAAGGCATGGGGACTTTGCCTCCGTTGCTGAAGAGGAACCAGAAAATAGCCCTCTCCCATGTGTCCCCCTAGGTTTCCAGGGCTTTAATCCCATCCCTGAGCTAGGCTCCCCTTTTCCACCATCTCAGTGCCCTACAGCTTAGCGCTGTCACTCCAGGAGCTCCCCTTCTCTGTTCCCAGGAGACCCTGTCCACTTAGTGGTCTTACATTAGCTAAAAAAGATTAGACACAAAAGAATGAACAAAAGGCTTGAGAGATAAGGCAAATTACAAGGCTGGGAGGCATGCGTGGTTTTATTTAAAGTTTTTACTCAGTGCTTTGTTTCTCCTGCAGTTAAAGCAGTTAAGAAAGATGAGAGCATTGTCACAGGCATACAAATCACAATCAGACAAGAGGTTCTGCAGCAATGTTGTTGAGTGCTTTTCTGTTTCTAAACAAACTGTTTTTTCCTTTCTATTTTATATACTCACTTTCAATTCTCTATCCTAAATGTTTAAACAAGGAGCAGTCTTTCAAATAATTAAAGGCTGTGAATATGGAAAATAGTCCAAGATTTTATGTTACTTTTTGACAGGATGCGCAAGAAATGTACTCTTCCCTCCAAGACTGCAATCCAGCTAAAATCAGTGCCAGAAAAACAAAGAGTTCAGGCAAATACAAACAGCCTTACAAATGATGATCACCTTTACCTTTAGCTCAGCTATGAATGTTTTCTTTAAATGGAGCCCTGAATAGAAAAAGAAAATGAAAGGACCCCAGGATGACAGCCCCACTATAATTAACCTTGTGGAAAACCTGTTTGTTACACTGCATTTATGGCTTCCACCAAATGTTTGCTAATTTCAAATGAGAGCTGAATATGCATATTTAAAAAAGAAAACAGATCCAACCACTACTACAAACTAATTTTGTTGCTCAAGACCTTAGCTATATTCTTTGTTGTTGTTATTTTACATCATCCACAAAATAACGAAGGATACAAAAGGCTGTAGGTGAGGAGGTGAGTGAACTTGAAAAATCAGAGCTTCTAATCACCCAGAGGTAACTGCAATATAAAAAAAAAAAAGTGCAGGGTGAAGGTAACCAGTGATTTTATTTAGATCCTCCCACATGAACAGGATTAATTCCATGCTCCGCAGATGTTCATTTGTGTCCTACTTACACTATGGGGAAATGAAAATATAGGGTGGTTTGCTGTATACTCTGCTTACAATGTCAAGACAATTTAACTGTTTCTGCTGCAGCTGCGCTACTTGCTTTGGAAAAGAGGACAACAGCCCTACTGCCTATTACCTCCATCAGTCCACCCCAACCCTCAGAGGACCCTATATAATTCCTGCCTCACTGAGAAATGTCCTTTTAAGTACAAGGCTCTATTTGCCATCCTCTTGCCATACTAGTAATGTCACTAAGTCCTGGAGTTCAAAAAAAAAAAACCCACCAAAAACCTGTCTTAGGCTAAAGTTCTAGCTCTTAGGAATAATATGTGTGGTGATTTGGTGTGTGCTCCTCCATAAGGTTTCATTTGTGGCTTTTTCTTCAGAACACCCTGTGGCATCATTCAGCTTTCCAAATTTTACCCTCATTATTAGGCTACTGCTAAACACCAGTCTCTGGCTGGACAATGCAACATCAACCATCTCTTTCCAGACCTGTTTTGCTTCAAAAAGTCCCTGTTGGACCTAGTTCTTTGCACTGAGGCTTCTTCACATGGAAAAGGGTGGGAACGCAACCTCGGTTTTCATTCCCACTGTCTTCCATGCAAAGAAGCCTCGAAGAAGACTCCCCATGACCGGGTGGTAGATGAATCTTCTGGTCTTCCTCCAGATGGTCCTGAGGAATGGGGTCAGGCTAAGGCACAAACCAACTTACTCATCCTAAAAAATAGCTACCAGTCAAGTCATCCCCAAATAAAACACACAGGGCAAGTAGAGAAAAGGGGAAATAAAACAAAAGTCATTCCTAGCCAAATATAAGGGTTCCTCTCCTTCATCTGTTAGCATCTTACAGTCAAAACACAAGATTTAAGCTATGCACATGACTAAAGGTTTCCAGCACCAGGGGTTTCCCAATGCTATTCATCTAATCCAAAAATCAACAAGTTACATTGAGCTTTTACTGCAAGGACAACACTAAAGGAAGAAACCTCAAGACTTCATTTCCTTTCTGCTATGTTTTTCAAATATCATCTGTTTGTTCACCCTAGACAAAACAAAACACAGGCTTCTTCCCTCCCTTTCAACTAGAGATTAAGATACTCAGACTTTAATATCAAGAAACAAGTGACCAAAATGGTTCTTCCAAACCCAAATGGCATTCTTCTTCCCTGCCATCCAGACACAACATGGGAAAAGCTATGCACACCTCGCCCAGGCTGTGCAATCTCCTTCCTCAGCAGCAGCTCCCTCTCAGCAATGCCAGTTCTCCTCTGCCCAGCAAAGCCTAGGTCAGGATTAAAGAGTGGGAAATGTCTGAAACACAAAAGGTCTTTTATTGGACACATCAAGCACAATATCAGAGACAGGAATGATAAAAGCCAAAGAAAGACTTTCAGCTGCCCAGGAAAAAGTAGTCATTAAAGGCAGTCATCAAGGCCAGGGCCAAGCCAACCATACACAAGGTGACAGTCAACCCCACCACTTGTCACTTAGTGAAATCACTGTCTGTGCACTAAGGCCCCAAACAAGCACTTAAATACATCTCGCTCCCCAAATCACACTGAGAGGAGACAAGTGGGATGAACTGCAGGCCACCCGCAAGGGTCACTAATGATACAATTTATTTCTAACAGAGATGACATTGCAGCAAATAGCATTGCTGTTTGACTTGAGAAGTGCAGAACATGGCAAGAACAAACAATTTTTCCTCCCTAATCTGCACTTTCTCCTTCCCATGACCTTTCTCCTCTGCAATGGTGCAAAATTTAATTTTAAAACATCGAAGAAAATGGGGAGAAAACAACAAAGCAAAAATAAAACTTAAAATAAGCTGCAGCTATTTGGCACAAAGTAAAAAGAAAATTAAAAAGCTTAAAAAACCCTGAAGTTTCTTAAAAAAACTTAACCAAATTCTACTACCTTTCTCTTTTCGATGACAACCTTTACAGGAAAAATTTATCCACTTTCTTACCTGATGCTGTAATTTTCTGCTGTCACTAAACAGGCACCAGTGAATTTATTTACTGAATTTATGCAGTCACACCCAGGAGGTTACTCAAATTACAAACTATACAACCCAGTGCCGAACACAATAGCTTTCCGGAATTATGGCTATTTTCTAAAATATGGGCTGGTACTGCATTGCTAATTGTAGCCGAAGGCATGACCAACCCATGTCTATGCAAACCACTTCAAAAGAAGGAGTAGAAGCAAGAAGAGGACTGGCAAGCAGGGACACTAGCTCAGATTTTAAATGCAAGCACAGGTTTATTATTAGGTTGTTCTTTAGAGTTATACCACTATTGCCTTTGCTACACTGGATAAAAATAAAAGTGTGGTATTTAACAAATCCTTCGCCTATCCTGTTACAAGCTGCTGCCCATGCTCCACAGTGAGAAGGAGCACTCAGCTGAAGGGAGGTATGCAGAGAAACCACCTCACAGCCACTTTCCCTGTAGTGATGGCAGCTTCAAGTCAGCTGGCTTCAGGTCACACTGGATTTTCCCGATCATGCAGCAAGGCATGGAGAAGCTTACTTGCAGAGTGAGCATGGGGTGTTGGGATGGGACAGCAAGGAGCACAGGATGCTCTGCTGGGCAGAACAGGGCAAGCCAAGACTGCTGGTACCACTGCCGTCACACTGCTTCGTCTTCTATGCAAACATCAACCAGTCTATTTCAACAGTAATAATAAGATGACCCCCACTGCAGCAAAGGCCTGGCCCTGGCCCAAAAAACCACAAGGGAAGAACCAGAATAGAATTAACAGCGTCACTAGGATAAAAGATGCTTTTGAGGATTATATCCGTTTGGAAGACAGAAGTGAAATAGCCACTAGGAGGTAGGATTAATTTTCCATGTGTAAGATCTAAATTTCACTTTGAAGCAAAGAGAAATATTACAGAATTTTTTCAAGTAGCAGCAAGCGCAGAAACATCCATTGCCTTTCTCAAATTTATACACCAAACAATTACTGATGCTGCCTTCCTCCTCCCCACTATGAGCGACTTCAACGACTCCTACTTTTGGTCTGAAGAATTTTTTAGTAACTAACTTGCAAAGTAGCTGGTATTTAAAAACAAAGGTATACAGTTGATGATAAAACATACAGCAACAAAGCTGGTGAAGGGGCTGGAGAACAAGTCTTACAAGGAGCGGCTGAGAGAGCTAGCCTGGAGAAGAGGAGGCTGAGGGGACCTCATCGCTCTCTACAACTACTTGAAAAGAGGTTGTGGAGAGGAGGGAGCTGGCCTCTTCTCCCAAGTGACGGGACAGGACAAGAAGGAGTGCCTTCAGGCTCTGCCAGGGCAGGTTCAGGCTTGACATCAGGAAAAACTTTTTCACAGAAAGGGTCATTGGGCACTGGAACAGGCTGCCCAGGGAGATGGTTGAGTCACCTTCCCTGGAGGTGTTTAAAAGACAGGTGGATGAGGTGTTGAGGGGCATGGTTTAGTGATTGATAGGAATGGTTGGACTTGATGATCCAGTGGGTCTTTTGCAACCTTGTGATTCTATGATAACACATCTGAAAGTAAGCATTCAAAAACAGCTACACCAAAAAACATACAGTCTTTAGCTTTCCTACTAGAAAAACCTCTCTACGTTATTTGTCTGCATTTAAAATTTCTATAGAACTGCTCACATATTTAGCAAAAGCTAACTAATCCAGTTTGAGAAATGCCTAATCCCGTTACAGTTTTTTTTCACATCATCAACACATATCTGTGCCCTGTTCTTAAATCTGAACATGCACTTCTCTGAGTCAATAGGCTTGAGTCTTGGGCCAAAATTCTTGCCCAGGAAGCAGAGATGCCCCACAGTTTATGCCTCCCACTTGAATTTACTTCTGGACTCTTGGTTCCCTCACAGTCTTCCTGTTAACCTTGCGGGTACCACTTCAGCCCAAATTCAGCAGTATACTGAAGTATTTGCTTCTCATCATATCCATGAGCTGAAAATCAATGCAAGAGTATTGATGCAGCCATGACTTGCTGAAGGTCAGAAAGCAAACTGGTGACAAAGCTGGAAATAAAACAGAGACCTCCCGATCTAGGATCAATTCCTTTAACCTCCAGGCCACGTTTGAATGAATTAACATGGGAAACAATTCATCTGCGAGTGGTCTGAATCATTTTAGTGATCAGGTAATGTGTCCCAGTTCTGTCATTGTTACATTTGTTGGCTCAGAGCTCCAATTTCCACCCCCATGCCACTTGCCCAACAATTTCTGTCCTTGGGAAAAAGTGATCAAATAAAATAAGGATGACAATCATAATTAGCTTAAAATACAGGCCTGCTGACACGTACTGAGAACTGATTTTAATACAAAGAGCTAGCGTGAAGTGAGCAATACTAAAGCAATAAAAATTTTAGATTAATTGAATATGGATATCCAAACCCAAATTATGAGAAATGATCATTTTAGGAAGCAGTAGAATTCCCGTTACATAAATTACTCCTTTAAATATTTAAAATCCACTTCCATCTCAGTAGAAATAAATGTTTAACATCTGTTCTTCTGTAACCTTACAAAAGCATTTGTAAAACGCATTTGGCCAAGTCAGCCCCATCCTGCTCTCAAAATGTGGGTAAGAGAAGGTGGACAAAGACCGAACAAGGTAAGACACCATCTGATTTCAGTCAGATAGCTTTGCTGAGCTGTCATCAAGTAAATCACTTGCCAGAGATGAAAGGAGAAGAGACCCAAATGCTTGAAGGTGACTCTTTGTAAGAGTAACCAGTTATGAATTATATCACATTAGCACCACTTCTGTATTTTAGAGATTTTCTTTTTTCCAATACATTTGTCTGTCTTCTGCCATTTTTCACAGTTAAGCAATTACTGGTCTGTTGGAAAGATGCCAGCTGTCAGTACTTCTGTCAAACTGACACTTCACAAATATGTAAGAGTTCGCATTTCTGATGATGAATTCCTCACTACATGTGTGACAGGATAAATTACTGCCAGCAATACCTACATAACTACTCCATGGGTCAGTTGTAAAGAGAGACAGGCAAGGTGAAAGGCACTGTCACAGAGTGACAAATGACACATTGTGGGATTTAAAGAGAGAGTTGTGTTTGGGGTTTTTTTAAAACTAAACTTTATTAAAATCCCAGCTACAAAAATGCCACAGGCAGAATGGCAATGTCCATTACATTGATAACATGCGATGAAAGTCAAGAGCTATGGGACAGGGCTTTGTCAAGGAAACATGAACAGAAACACTCGGCTGTCTATTTAATACAAGGGACTACCCTCTCTTTGAGCCTTCCTGAACCATCTCAGTTTGGCTGAGAAACAGATGAGAATAGAATCATAGAACCACCAGGTTGGAAGAGACCCACCGGATCATCGAGTCCAACCATTTCTGTCAAAACACTAAACCATGCCCCTTAGCACCTCGTCCACCCGTGCCTTAAACACCTCCAGGGAAGGTGAATCAACCACCTCCCTGGGCAGCCTGTTCCAGTGCCCAATGACCCTTTCTGTGAAAAAGTTTTTCCTAATGTCCAGCCTAAACCTCCCCTGGCGGAGCTTGAGGCCATTCCCTCTTGTCCTGTCCCCTGTCACTTGGGAGAAGAGGCCAGCTTCCTCCTCTCCACAACCTCCTTTCAGGTAGTTGTAGAGAGCAATGAGGTCTCCCCTCAGCCTCCTCTTCTCCAGGCTAAACAACCCCAGCTCTCTCAGCCGCTCCTCATAAGGCCTGTTCTCCAGCCCCTTCACCAGCTTTGTTGCTCTTCTCTGGACTCGCCCCAGAGCCTCAACATCCTTCTTGTGGTGAGGGGCCCAGAACTGAACACAGGATTCGAGGTGAAGTCTCCCCAGTGCCGAGTACAGAGGGAGAATAACCTCTCTGGACCTGCTGGTCACGCCATTTCTGATACAAGCCAAGATGCCATTGGCCTTCTTGGCCACCTGGGCACACTGCTGGCTCATATTCAGTCGGCTGTCAACCAACACCCCCAGGTCCCTCTCCTCCAGGCAGCTTTCTAGACAGACTTCTCCTAGTCTGTAGCACTGCATAGGGTTGTTGTGCCCCAAGTGCAGGACCCGGCATTTGGCCTTGTTAAACCTCATGCCATTGGTCTCAGCCCAGCAGTCCAGCCTGTTCAGATCCCTTTGTGGAGCCTCCCTGCCCTCCAGCAGATCCACACTTCCATCCAGCTTAGTGTCATCCACAAACTTGCTAAGGGTGCACTCGATGCCTTCCTCCAGGTCATTGATAAAGACATTGAACAGGGCTGGACCCAGCACTGAGCCCTGGGGAACCCCACTTGTCACTGGCCTCCAGCTGGATTTCACACCATTTACCACCACTCTCTGGGCCCGGCCATCCAGACAGTTTTCCACCCAAGAGAGCGTGCACCTGTCCAGGCCAGAGGCTGACAGTTTCTCAAGCAGAATGCTGTGAGAAACTGTGTCAAAGGCTTTGCTGAAGTCCAGGAAGACCACATCCACAGCCTTTCCCTCATCCAGCAGCCGAGTCACTTTGTCATAGAAGGCGATCAGGTTAGTCTGGCAAGACCTGCCTTCTGTGAACCCATGTTGACTGGGCCTGATCACCCGGTTCTCTTGCATGTGCTTCATGATAGCACTCAAGGTCACCTGTTCCATGACTTTCCCTGGCACTGAGGTCAGACTGACAGGCCTGTAGTTCCCTGGGTCCTCCCTGCGACCTTTCTTGTAGATGGGCACAACATCAGCCAGCCTCCAGTCCAGTGGGACTTCCCCAGTCTTCCAGGACTGTTGGAAGATGATGGAAAGGGGTTTGGCCAGCACATCCGCCAGCTCCTTCAATACCCTTGGATGAATCCCATCTGGCCCCATAGACTTGTGGGTGTCTAGTTGGGCAAGCAAGGCTCTGACCACCTCCTCTTGGATCATGGGAGCCTCATTCTGCTCCTCTAACTCCTGGGTTTGTACACAGATGGAACAACTTTCTTTACAATTAAAGACTGAGACAAAGAAGGCATTAAGTACCTCAGCCCCTGTCACTGTTGTTCCTTCTGTGTCCAATAGGGACTGTATGGTCTCCCTAGTCCTCCTTTTATTATTTATATATTTATAGAAAGATTTTTTGTTATGTTTCACAGACTTTGCCAATCTGATTTCTAGTTAAGCCTTAGCCCTTCGGATTTTTTTCTCTACACAATCTCACTTCCCTCCTGTAGTCCACCCAAGAGGCCTGACCCCTCTTCCAGAGCTCATAAACATTTCTCTTCTTCTTGATATCACTCAAGATCTCTCTGTTCAACCAAGCTGGTTTTCTCCCCTGCTGGCTTTTTTTCCGGAACATGGGGATGGCTTTCTCCTGAGCTGCTAGGTTTTCCTTTTTGAAGAGCTCCCAGCCCTCATGGGCTCCCTTGCCCTTGAGTACTGTCTCCCATGAGACTTTGCCAACCAGCCTTCTGAAGAGTTCAAAGTCTGCCCTCTGGAAATTTAATGCTACTGTCCTGCTAACCACCCTCTTCACTTCACCTAGAACAGAAAACCTTATCATCTCATGATCACTTTGTCCTAGGTGTCCTCCTACTGCCACATCCCCCACAAGGCCTTCTCTGTTCACAAACAGCAGGTCCAGGAGGGCACCATCCCTTGTTGGATCATTCACCAGCTGTGCAAGGAAGTTGTCTTCCACACACTCCAGGAACCTCCTAGACAGTTTCCTTTCTGCTCTAGCATACTTCCAGGAGATATCGGGGAGATTGAAGTCTCCCACAAGAACAAGAGGCATTGATCTAGAGATTAACCCCAGCTGTTTATAGAAGAGCTCATCAGCTGCTTCTCCTTGGCTGGGTGGTCTGTAACAGACTCCCATCACAAAATCTACCTTCTTATGGGCTCCTCTGATTTTAACCCACAGGCACTCAATCTCCTCATCGCCACAATCCATGTCAGTGGTGTCCAAGTCCTCCCTTACAAAGAGGGCTACCCCGCCTCCTCTCCTATCCTTCCTATCCCGCCTGAAGAGTTTGTACCCCACCATAGCTGTACTCCAGTTATATGAGTCATCCCAACATGTGGGATGCAGCCGGATGCAGCCTTCCCTGTACACCCACAAAACGCACGCTGTGAGCACGCAAGTTCCCCTGGTCTGTCCCTGCTCTCCTCAACACCACAGACACACTGGGGAGGCAGCAGTCCTTCTTGGCAATTCTCTCTGCTGGGTCCTCATGACTTCTCCGGGTGCCCTCTCCCAACCTCACTGCTCACAAAGACAACATCTGCTGATTTGCGAGAAGAGAAACCTCTCAGCCATGTTGATCAAAACCCACAGACAGAGGACCTGTTGCAAGCTAACAGCCATGGGTAAAACAACTCTTTTCAAAAGTTTTAACCTTTCACTTAAACATGAACTAATTTTTAATCCTCTTGCCCACCCTACAGACCCACATATAAGGGTATAGATGCAGAGATTGATACCACATTGATTCAATACAGATAGGAAAGCCACACCACAATGAGCAGCATTTTACACTAATCATAGCAGCATTGGTTATGCGTGTCTACTGCATAAGCCCACCATGGAAATAATAACCTCTTAATTTGCCCTAACTCATGTCCTTTCCAGTCAAGAGGATAGCACATACAGCAAATCCTGGTGGGTTTTCACTTCTTTGCTTTTCACACTGTATTTCTTTTAAGTCGTGCATTGTCCCACTGGGTGAGGAGCAAAAGATAGCGTGGGGTCAGCAAGCTGGTGATTGATAAAGGTTTATTTAATCAGCTTCTTATTGAGCAGAGCTTGACTGACTAACCTATGCAAGCATCCAACTCTTCCACTTCTGCTAACTCTCTCCTGACCAACTCATTAAACAGAGCAATGAAGTAGCACCCTGGGAAAGTGATTAAGTTCTCTGCTAAAGGAAACAAGGAATGGCCTGAGATCGCTCGATGTGCACACCATGCTAGCATTCACAGCCAACAAGCAAAGGTTTCTTTCTAATTGAGAAAAGAGAAGTGCTTTTATCTGTGGGGAAAAAAAACAAGGCTTTTTCCTTGTTCTTTTTAATGATTTCCAGTGCTATCGAAAGACACAGAGCCACATCTACAACCAGTACAAATCTCAGCAAATCCACTGACTTTGACAACACTACATGAATCTAAAGCAAATGAGATTTCTGTTCCAAAGCCTTAACAATTACAAATAAAAAAGTAATACCCTAAATTTTGTTTCATTTTTAAAAACCTGCGGACTGCCCCTAGTAAAACAGAAAATACTGATTTTACTTTCTATGCACCCAGGCAAAACCAAAAATGTGCTTTTCTCCAATCTAACAGAAAGAACTACATGCCACTTAAAATAACAGCAACCACTGACTGCTCTCTCCACTCCTGCAGCTACATCCCATTACTGTGAGCGTGCAGCCATTGTGCTTAAGGTTTCTGGACTAACCCATAACAGACAAAATAAAACAATGGTCATATAAGAACAAAACATTTAGAACAAGAAAAAATATACAGCTATTTAAGTTTAATATTAATCATGTTGATCCCCTCAAGACTGTTACTGACTCATTATTACTAATATAGGATGGTAATATACGACAGACAGTAGAAAAATGTATAACTTTGTATAAAATTTTGCTTTCAGAAAAGTCCATATATAATAATTTGGAAGACTATGAAACCGCAATTGCAGGAAGGACACAGGATACAAAAAGAGATAATATAATTTTTCTTGGAAATCCCACAAACTGCTGAAACTTCTACTGAATTCCAAAACAGGATTCCCACAGTAAGTGAAAAGCTAACAAAAACAGCACAAAGACCCCAAAATAGCACCAAAAACCTCACAGAAAACCAGAAAGCCTTCCAGGGATACATTGTAAAATATCTAACTACAGCTTCTCTAGATAACTCAACCATACATAGACAATATAAATAATATTTTAAAAAGGACAGAGCATCACAAACAAGTGTGAATTGATAAGGTTGCACATGTACAAGTGAATGCAGAACATGTTTGAGCAAAATCCTCTGCCAAGGCAGGGCTCACAACTGCTCAAGACAATTACTGGAGCTCCACAAACCAAGGAGGTAAGGTGTGGTGGGACATTATTTGGATAGCACAGCGAAGCCTGCTAGCACAGAATTCCCTGCAGAAGCACCCTAACTTGAGGATTTGGGGTGAATAGGGAAGGATCTGAGTTGCAGGCTTGAGCTAGCACCCCACGTCAAAATCGGCTCCTGCCATCAAGCTGGAGACTGAGCCGCAACATAGCTATAGTTCCACCTCAGCAGGGAAGGGTCTGGGCTTATTCCCACATGCAGTCTTGATCCAAGGCTCAAAGCAAATGAGAGCTAGGTCATTATGGCTGCTTGTAATACGGCCCATAACGACCACAGACCCTGTCAAAAGCAAGCTGAATAGAGGCTATACACAAACAATCAGAATTATGTAGATATGATTAAAGAGATCCTTACAATTCAACATCACACATAGAAAATCTGAATCTTGGACTAATTCCTCCCAAATCCATGCCAAAAAAGGTGAAAAATATTAATTTCATTTTTAGCAGTACATTCTCCTGCAGCCTATGCAACCAAGCTAGGGACACGTACAAGCTCTGAAACAGAAATTACTACGGCTTTACACTAGGATACAATTGAAAACACATTCAATGGGTTGAGTACTGTCTCCTCTCCTGATTCAGGGCATAAGTAGAAATATACTAACATTTCTCCCTCTATGTAATAAAAGTAATTCAAGTAAAAGCCCAAATGGTAAGAGTAAATCCTGGATCTTAAATTCTTTACTAAATTTCTAAACCTAAACTAAGGAAAGTGCTTTCATTAAAAGACTTATATAATACACTGAAATAATACAAGGTATGAAATGGAAAGATTCAGGATTCTGCCTTTAGCACACAAACTGAATTGGTTTAAGCTATTCTACAGAGATGGCCTAAGGAAATACAAGTAACACCAAGAACTGGATCATGAAAGATGAAAAGTAGTAATAAAAGAAGCAGTCTCTACAGTGGCTTCTACTTTAAAAAATAAAGAATTAGAGCATTTAAATTATTGTGGTTTGCAAATCTAGACTTTCTAACTTCAACTGCTACACAGGAGCAGAGGATAAGGACCAGAGGAAACACAAGAGATCCTTTTTTAAATTACACAGCCAGACTCAAGGAAGGTAGAGGGCAGGCAGGGAAAAGAAGAGAGTGGAAAAGCAGCCAGCTAATGTACCAAGCTACAGCTGTGAGCCTGGACTTCTGTAACTGATGAACAAGGCTTTCAGCAGCAGAACGAAGGATGTGAACTGAGATCCCATGGAGCAAAGGTAGGTAAGGACACTTCCAGGGAACACACTGGGATCAAAGAAGGGGCAAGTGCTTTCACACTGGCTGGATCATAAACACTGAATGAAGCCAGAAGTAAAAAGAAACAAGAAAAAAAGCTTCTGTCATTATGGAGGAATGGTAAGACGTGTTGGGACAAAACACTGAAGAAAGCACAGGCTGGATTTACTGATTAAAGGACGACAGGCAGCGGATACATGCGGAGCGACGCTGCCGGAGTACAAAGCCATAGCAGTCTGGGAAACCTGATAGCATATATCAGAGCGGAGGCTAAGAAGAAGAAATGAAGGATCTACTGATCTAAAAGGCCTTTGAAAGAAAGCTTTCTGAGAAGGAAAAACATCAAGTGGAAGATATAGACTCAGGTCATCGTTTTATCATAATCTGAGCAGAAGAACTTCATATGAATACATAAAACATGCAAAACTTTGGATAGGAATATAAATTGTGCTATTGAAGATAATTGGTCCATCTAACCGGGCATCTTGAAACTCACTGTGGCCCCAACTATTTTTCTGCAGAAGGCTAAAGTATCCAATTAAACATCAGGTGCTGGGCTGAACACAAAAGAGAAAATTTCCTGATACCCACCATGGTCTTTCAAGTCATGAGCTTCAGCTAGGGTTATTATCTCAGTCTGCACGAATGCAGTGCTAATGGTTATCATATCATTACCATAACCAACCTAAAGCTTAGATATTTCACCAGGGAACTCGCTGTGAGGTATAATACGAGACCAAAGCTCTTAAACATTCAACTTCAAACAACTTCTTATATACAATATTTTAATTTCACTTTGGCAGGAGGAATATGACTGGTCAGATTGAAGAATACATTATATTTTTTTTCCTCATTTTAATCAAGATAGCTCTGCTCTTCAACAGCCAGGACAAAAATACCCTGCACACCACACACATGCTAATTTATTACATGCTCTTCTTCAGTCATATATTCAAGCCTCTTTCAGAGAGATCTTTTCAGATCTCTCTCAGATCAGGCTGTATCAGCCCTGGCCCTGGACTACCCACCTGCAATAACATACTTAACATCTTAAGAACATACCCTCTGCTCACACTGACTCTCTACTCTGCTTATTACAAAACAAATTCCTAGTTTCTCGCTGAATTGCCTCCTCCTCCTGTGGTTATTTATTTTCCAGAATAGCTTCTTTTAAGGGAGGCTTCAATTTGGGATATCCAAATTAGTTATAGCCTCCAGGTCAGCTTTATTTGCCGTTTCATTAACTTGTTCAGATCATTCTTTGCAGATTAGAGGAACCCTTGCAGAACCTGGCTGCACAGTACTGCTCCCATCCTTAAGTCGCTAGCGCACGGCAGGGCTGCAGCTTAGCTCCCATGAGCAAGTTCAACAAAATATAATTTCAAAAATACTATGATATTTTATCTATGGGAAATAATATACTAAGTAAGGAAACAGTTTCAGCTTATCACACTTCAGCTCTCTCTAAAATGGAACTTGTTTCTTCAGCCTGAATGGCTAAACTAGGGTGAAAACTTCTGTTTTCCTTCCATAAATTGCCAGTCACTATAGACAGAGATTCTTAGCAATAAATATTACCTGGCTGTATCTCAATTTGCAGCATGCCAAGCCCATTTATAGCATAGTTTTCATAAGAAGAGAAAAGCAAAGCCAAGTTACCAACCCTCCTGCCCCACTGGACACAGATCATACACCTTCCTCTCCGCACACACTGGAAGCTCAATCGCCTTTCCCTTACAGCTCCCGTAGCCATCACATTATTTCAGTTCTCTCCATCTTTTTATCTTCCTCCACTCCTTGCATCAAGTTTTTTTGTACTTCTGACCCCTCCAACATCAATTTTTTGTTATTCAACATGAATAACACAAGGAGGAGAAGTAAAGGGCTTCTGTACAAAACCCAGATGATCTCCAACTGGTCTGGTTCATCATCTCTGCATTGCCCCATGGTTTTCAGAACTCTCTTTGCACATAGAAGGGGCTTGTTGGCCAAACAGCAGAAACCTCCGCTGCAGATCTGGAGGCCTCCAACCGCACAGGGGACCTGCACTTATAACAGGACCCTTTTTGCCCAATCCTGCAGACGCCAGTCAATCAGCGAGGAGGGCGGCGAACACAGCTGGTCCCAGCTGGGAGAGGATGGGTGCTGTGCCCCACGTGATCCCCACAGGTGGTCAGCAGGATGCTGGCACTGGGAGAGAGCAAGGTAAACACTGTGGCTCAGCTCGCCTGCTGGAATTACAGCAAGGGGGATTACATACTGTCATTAACAGATTAAACCCTGTCCTGAAGAAGGCTTACCCTCCCTGTTCTGCTTATTATTAATAACTGACATTGTTATGCATTTGGGTGAACCTGTTTGAAATACCTATCAACCATTTCCACCTGTGGGGAAAGAAAAGTGGAGGCAGCATGCATCCTCTGGAAGTATCACCATTTTCAGAACAACACACATTACATCAGTTTCAAAACCGTATATCTTACGATGATAAATAATAACAAATGCAAAGTTCCATTAGATTCCTTCCGCTTCTGTATTTAGAGGACTGTAAACCATGTCCCTCCATCTCAAAGAGCTGTTTAAAGTACAGCAAATTGTTAAAACTAATCAGGTCTACAAGACAGCAATTCATTACACTGGCTAAAATACAAGCACTAATCCCTAACGGCTATTTGGCAAGAATGTAAACTTCATTAACTTCATGTTTTGCTTAAGGCTTGCATAAAATTAAATATTGATTGTCTTGCCACTTAATACAATGTAAAGATGATATGTGTGTATTGGAGAAGCATATAAATATTTATTACAGAAGTAATCAAATGCCAAGCAAAGCCAGACTAATCACCTTTTTAGGTTCCTTTTGGGTTTTTTTCTCAAAGGAATACTCAGGGAATGCTAAATGGAAGGAATAACACAGGTGTTAGGTGCACATACTTAGCTACCCTTACTTCACATTTATTTTGCATTTGAAGTGAGGGATGCTCCTTAGTTTTCAGGAAATGGTTAACAATAGACTATGGTTCTGCACTGAAAGGACCACCACAGGACCACCACCGGTAACTGTCTGCTCAGGGAAAGGGAAGACATTACACAGGAAGCATTTAATTTCTACAAAAAAAATATTTTCTTAATGCTTTGTACATGTTTCTGCAATTCAGCCTTACACCATCCAGTTCAAGGTATTTCCCAGACTTTATTAACCTTACTGTTGGGGTGGAAAGAAGTGAGACTGGTTGTTGTGTTCTGCACTTACTATGTTTCTCTAGCAGAGATTTTAATCTGGGGGCCATAAGAAAAAAAGTAAGCATGAAACAGAGTCAATCTTGCCCAATGAGACTCTGAAGCCGACTTTATCCTCTGGGTGACATATTAAAATTGATTTTATTCCACCATGCCAGCCAATTTGGATACTGCACTTGCTGACACATAAGCCTAAGAAGAATTTGCTAGTAAATTAGATGAATTATAATGATTTTGAAAACATCACTTTAGAAAGGAGGTTGAGCACACATTCACTTGAGAGATCTGCTACTTCTCTGCAAAAGATCTGCAATTTCTACACTTCCCAAATGCAGCTATTGGCAGCTGTAAAGTGCTGCAATAGAGGCTTGGGAGATACGAGGACATCACACAAATAACTAGAATACCCTCCTTCCTGTGACTTTCGTATCTTTGCTACAATATAAGTGCCAGAATATTGAAGTCACTTTGTTCTGGCTTTTTCCTGTAGTTTAATACTGAATGAATAAAAATTTAAGTGTCAATAACTCAGGATAGTTCAAATAAAAGAACAAGATTATTTTCTTTTCCTCTGGCTAAACTACTTGTTTGAGGTAAAAGACAGAACATAAAACAAAATTTCCTGAAATTGTTAGTTAGAAAAGGCAGAAGAGTCACTGTTGCTGTTTTCTGTAACAGAACTACTTTTCTCCACTATGTGCATACTGTAGAGATACAGTGTCCGTTTGCTATGATGTATGAGGGTACCTTTTGCCAAGGAGTATAGTACCTGTCCCTGAATGTCCCCTCTGATGCACTCTGTGTCTCACAGAAGGCACTGCCAAGGTAAGAGATAACATTGCCAAGAAAAGGAGTTTTCAAACATACCGACCAAGCCAGGGTATTTGCAGTGCCTGTTGAATTACTCTTTCTCAGCCTCTCTCAAAGCAAGTGAATGTATTTGGAGCTTCCGCATTTCAGACACTGCTAATCTGAGAAAAAATATTTACATTCTGCCTTGTAAAAGACAGCCCAAGGCAATGTACTTTCTGCCCATTGCAGGCATGTCAGGGGACACATCTGGCACTCTGGCCAGTTGTCTACTCTTACTGCTTGTTTTGGGAGAGAAGGTCATCTTATGACAATTCAGGGTAGTTCTAAAAACTTCAATCTGTGAAGCTGATAATCACTGAGTTTAATTCCACCACCACCACCCCCCCCGCAAAAAGGAAGTTACCCTTCACCAGGGCGTTTGGATGCCTTGTACAGAGGGTGTCAGGAAGAGGAGGTTAACAGACAGTGGATGCCACTTTCCCCAAAGCAGGGAAGCCTCCTTCAACAACATTTATCACATAGTGTCCTGCTATGACATTGAATGATGGCAACTGATGGCATGCTTGCACTCCATGGCGAATAGATTTATAACACACTTTTCCTCAAATATAAATAACACATCTATGCCACCTCCCTATTGCTGCCCTGACAGAACAGCTCCTGGATAACAAAGCATCCCTGTACGTGCACACTTGACTCCTTCATCGTTGTCTCTCTCAAACAACGGATGGTGTTGCTCAGGCTTTTAATTTATCATTCATCTGTCACCTGTTTTGTGGCTTGGCAAGTATGATTGGTCTCTCAGAAACGTTCTGAGCCATGTTTTCATAAAACGCTGCCCAAGCATATAGCACACACTAGATAAGGAATTATCTTGCCAAACTCAGATCGCAGAAGAGATTCCCCCAAACAGAAGGAACTTCTTACAGCTACAAGGCAGCTTAGCATATTGAAGTTAGCAAATTTTCCTCCAACATTAAAACTCTAGCACACACTGTTTCTCCAAGCTTAAACTAATTTTTGTTAGAAAGAGGCACTTCCTAAAATTTATAACTAATCTGCACCCTTGACAGAAGTTTGTTCTGCTGTTGCTTTTGTCAGGCAGCAAAGTTCCCCAGCAGTTGCCTGAAAGCCAACAGAGGCTTCCCATGGCTCCTAACCAGGACACAGAACAGTAGTTGTTACAGCTGGAAAGGATGGGAAAACATTCTCTGGAGGTTTACATTGGATATTACTGAATTAACTGCATAAAACCAAAAACCTATTTCCTCAACACCACAAAACCGAGGACATTGATAACATCCACAAGACCCGGTTAAGATAATTGAGAGTTTATTCAACATATTCTAGTAATAGAATACTTTGGTTGGAAATTATCTTTAAAGTTCATCTAGTCCAACCCCCACCCCCGCCCTGCAATAAGCAGGGACATCTTCCACTAGATCAGGTTGCTCAGAGCCCTGTCCAACCTGACCTTGAATATGTCCAGGGATGGGACGACTATCACCTCTCTGTGCAACCTGTTTCAGTGTAATCCGTTCCTTCTACATAAAACACTGGCAAAGATGTAATGTACACAATCTGTAATAAAATAATTTTGATTGCCAAAATATTTCACTGTTACCGCAAGCGTGGATGAAACATTTCTCTGTGCCACAGTGCCAGGAACCCATCATTTTGTCACCTCGACCAGGAGCTGACATTGCCATTGCTCACACTGCACTGTACATGCAAGCTGCACCCATCTGCAGCTGCCAAGCTACACTTCTTGATAAAACAGCCTATGGACTTCAGTAGGGTATTTTTCACAAGAAGTGCTAATCAGTGCAGGCACGACTATAAAACTTGGTCCGCACCACCAAATTCCTCAGTAACACCAGCACAGACACTGAAATGCCAAACATCGTCTTCACTAGAGCTCTCAAAATGCTCTGCTCCTCCCCATGGAGGTGTTCTTCCCACTTCATTACTGAAACTTCATCCAAAACAGCACAAGACCCTGCTCACCTCCACTCCCGCTGCCTCCAGCTAGATAACACACATGCCCAGATTTAGCCACATAACTATGCACTCCACAAAAGCAAGGTCACAAAGATGGCAATTAAGATGCGAGCTTTCAGTAGATAAGGCAGAAAGAAATAATCTTCTTCTGAATGAAATGACTGAATGGTCCTGTGATTAAATGAATTTTCTACATTCATGAGTGCTGGGACGCACTTCTGTCAGCGTAGACATGCCATCTAGACCGATTTTCCTCTATGCTTTTCTCTCCTGTACTTCCATTTAGAGCAGTTTTGAATCTTAAAGGTATAAGACACAACTGGGTTACATCTTCCCTCAGTCACTGCCCCTCTTTGTATCTTGGGTGAAAGGCAGAGTAGCATAGGATAAATATCCAACACAAGGATGACAGAGCACCAGGGGATTTCTAATGTCCTGCTGGAGGGCTCAACAGGAAAGAAAAGATCATAAAGTAGTAGTAGTAGCAAGGAAAAACAGTTAATTTGAAACAAAACACCTGCTTCCAAGGGACTAGTGAGAGGTAAAGAAGGGACGTCTCACATCAGAAGAAGCCTCAAGCAATTCTGCTCTCAAGACCAAAGTGAATAAATCAGCTATAAAGGAGTACCCCAAACTGTCACTCACAAGTGATCAGGTGGTCACTTTGGTTTACTCTATCAGACTCACATGAACTAGATACGCAAAAAGAGATTTTTAGTATATACACTTTTGGCCCAATTTATCCTCACTGGCTTTTTGAGATCATTCCCTCTTTCATACCACTCCAAACAACTTGTTCATCTTCACCAGAATGTTTGAGAGATAAGTCATAATGATGAGCTCTAGAGAAAACTGCTGAAAGGCAATAAAACCTGCACTTATCTTTGCACTCACTGGGCACAACAATGCTTGTACTTGTTCCTCTAGGCAAGAAGAAATACACAGCATCAAGCTCTTGATGCTCAGCACTTCTTTACATTTAGGCTGTGGTGTTCAGAAAAAGAGGAAAAAAGTTGTAATGCACCTATATTTGTACCCAATGGTATGTCAAGGCAAAAGTGAGAGACAATGTCAGGTTTTGTAAAAGCAAGCTGAAAGGATTTTAGAGAAATCATCTCATTGCCAGCAAAACGTCATGGATGGTCACAGAATCATAGAATATTAGGTTGGAAGGCGTCGGAAGGACCATCTGATCCAACTTTTCTCAGCAAAAGCACAGTCTAGACAAAACAGCTCAGTGCCCTGTCCAGCCGACTGTTAAAGTGTCCCAGTGTTGGGGAATCCACCACTTCCCTGGAGAGATTATTCCAATGGCTAGTTGTTCTCACTGTGAAAAATTTTCCTCGTGTCCAATCAGAATCTCCCTAAGAGTAACTTCTTCCTATTATTCTTCATCTTTTCCATGTGAATCCTTGGAAAAGGGGTCTCCATCTTCTTCACAGCCACCCTTTAAATACTGGAAAATGGTAATAAGGTCTTCCTTTGGCCTTCTTTTCTTAAGGTGAGTCCAGAGGAAGGCCACAAGGATGATCAGAGGGCTTGAGCATCTCTCATACCAGGACAGGCTGAGAGACTTGGGCTTGTTTAGCCTAGAGAAGAGAAGGCTCCGGGAAAAAACCTTGTAGCAGCCTACTATTACTTAAAGGGGGCTACAGGAAAGCTGGGGAGGGGCTGATTATCAGAGGGTGCAGGGATAGGACAAGTGGTAACGGTTTTAAGCTGAAAGAGGATAAATTCAGATTAGGTATTAGGAAGAAATTTGTTACTGTGAGGGTGGTGAGACACTGGAACAGGTTGCCCAGAGAAGTTGTGGAAGTCCCACCATCCCTGGAGGTGTTAAAAGGCCAGGCTGGATAAGGCTTTGAGCAACCTGATCCAGTAGAAGATGTCTCTAGACATGGAAGGGAGGTTGGATCTGGCTGATCTTTAAGGTCCCTTCCAACCCAAACCCTTCCATGATTCTATGAACAAATCCAGTTCTCTCAGCCTTTCCTCATACGGCAGGCTTCCCAGGCCTTTGATCATCTTTGTAGCCCTTCTCTGGACCCTCTCAAGCCTGTCCACAACTTCTTTTGATCCTTTCTGAATGGTCTATAGCTGGAGCAAAAGAACAAAACTGTCTCAGAAGAGTAGGGCTGGCCCATGAGCTGCAGCAAATGAGGCAATGCGCAGCTTCACTGAGGTAGGTGACACAGGAATAGAGCATCCTCTCATCAGGCCATGTCCTCCACACTCATGCCTCGCTCAGATTACATCCCCTGGCATACCAGCACTGTTTTGGGGCTCCTTCACAGCTGCATTTGTGCAGCATAGGGCCTGCATGTTGCACCATCTTGGAAGCACCTTGATGTCTTCCTCCACACATCCCTCAATGGCAGAGGTGCAAGAGAACGGCATCTCCTCGGGTCTCCAAAGAACTCCCATCAGCTGGACCCTTCAGCACCATACAAACAACAGAAAAAAAAATTTAACTGCAAAGAAGACCTGTGCCATGGAGGGACACCACTCAGATTCTTTCTGCTTCAAGTCTGGGCATTATATTTTCTCCCTATGTGGATTTGGTACCCATCCTCACCTTTAAACTGCTGTACCTAAGGATGATGTTCTCATACAATCACAAAACTGTATAAATTAAGAGAGATATTGATGTTGAATATCATTGAATGTCATCCAGCATCAGTTTCCATCTGGTGCCTCTCTTCAGCAAGTCCTGGGAGGCTGGTGAGAAGGGGCAGCCACAATATGGTAAGTGCATCACCTTCCCTGCCTGCTCCTGACACGTTGCAGCAACCCACTGCAGATGTGGGATGTGCAGACCCAGCCTGGGCCTGAGCAATGCAGGGGCCTCCCTCCCCAAGTTTTGGCCCACATTTCCTCTGTCTATACATCTGTTATTAGCCAGCAGCCTGAGGTGCCAGTAAACAGCACTCAAGAATGTGTCACATAATTTCTGAGAACTCCAGATTCAACAAAAACCCATGACAGACTGCACAGGACTCAGTTGGAGAAGCTTTACCTTGCCTGTTAATGAGGAACATGTGTACAACTCCATATGCAATCTCTGGTAATGTAATACTCAGAAATCACCCTGTCAAGATAAGGTTGAAGAGAAACAAAATCACTATTGTTATAATCCAGTTTTCATCTTGGCTAATTTACCCTCTAAACCCCCTGTTCTCCAGGCAGTATTTTCTTTATCATACAGTGCACAAAGGGGAGAGGAAAAAAAAAAAACCTAAAAAAAAAAATTTGTGACCTCTTAAGTTGCCAATTTGTTCCACATTTCCCTTACTCGGCAACATACAACTGTTTTGTATGTGTGTCCCTCAGCCTGAATTCCACAGACCCATCATCTGGAAGAGATGCAGGGCAGGAGGCAAAACAAAAAGATATTTTCTATGCCAGCCTCTGCTGCCAAAAACAGAGCTGTCAACCTACCAGAACAAGAAGACACAGAAGAGCTGGGTGCAGTATGCTCCACATATTCTGAGCTTTCTGTTCAGTTGCCCAACAATGTCTCCTGCCCATTGTAACAAACTTGTACTTCTGGACTGAAATGAGTAAAGAAACACAAAAACCCCCATAGTTTTTTGTTAAAATCACAGAGAAATTCTTTGTAGGGAGAACCTGATTTTAAAACTGTTCTCCATAAGATTTGACCACTGCACCAGAATAAATATTCTCAAGGTCTTCAAGGGGACATTTTCTTCTGAGCACCTCTCCAATATTTATGAACAAGAGAGTTATTCCCATGCACGACGTCTGTCTAGGAAATATTTAATACTTTGGGTGAGGTCTGAAAAGGTCTAGAGGACTCAGGAGAATATCTCCAATTAGATTTCAAGAGGGCTTATCTGCTGACGTCACTGAAGAGCCACCTTTTTGAAAAACCCAGGGGCTTTTTTAGTCTGGGGCTAAACATTTTAAATAAGTGGATATAATATCAGCCATAAGTCACAACCTCAGATTAATTAAAAGCTAAAATATCAGCACATGAAAGAAATTCAAAGCCCACAACGTAACTAAATTGACAAAAGTCTCTCAACTTCAAGTTTACTGGAAAGTAAACTAAATCCAGCCCAATGACAAGCTTTGGCAGTTTAGAAGTTAAGTCTTATACAGCTACTATGTGGATAACCAGGAACATGTACTTTTGTCAGGAGAACATGTTAAAAGGCTGCAATTTTTTATTTCCACGTCTTTATGGAACGGTTATCCAAAACCAAAATAAATCCATTCACAAAATTAAATTAAAAATGTCAGGTGATTTTTTTCTGTATTATTTTCTGGTTTTTTTAATTAGTGAGTTCAAAAGTCAAGATAGAGTTCTACTAAATGTTAAGACAGAGAATGTGTAAGCATCACACACTAATACCCTGAGAAAGGTTACTTGAAAGTGTTAGCACTGGAACAGACTCTGCTGCTGTTAAAGGTCACAGACATTTTTTCTAATACTTTCCACTGGAATAAGATAGGGCCATTTTGGTAACTGCTCTGCAACAGCAAAATAGATAGGACTGTTGACTGAACAAACAGTAAAAGCATAAGAGCAGTATAGTGGTTTTTATCTAACTATGTTAACATTTTGTGTATACACTGATATCATATATTTACACAGCAAGCAAATTGCATCCGTAATGGTTACAAAGCTACAAGGATTAGTCATCAAAATCAATTCTATCACTACCAATCTCTATAAATATTAATGTTCCACACTAAACTATTTAATCTGCCACAGGGATTCAAAATCATTTAATCTTCACAGAACACTTTAGTTTACTCCTAAAATTTCCCTGACTGTTACCTTGCCTGGTTTATAAAAGGGATTAGTGCAGTTCCACAAAATTAATAGTGTAAATCATCCAAGTGTGATCAAAAGCCAGGATGCTTTCTCACTCTGGTTTTATAGTGTCCTTGTTTTTTATGGGGAGCAAACTTAACAGTTCAATCTTGCAAAGGTAAATTCTGCACTGGTTGTGGCAGGGCAGGAAGCTTGATTATCATGTAATTTTGACTACAAGCACCAGTGCAGAACCAGGGACCTGTCATGCTCATCACATGTTCACACATCCCAGTGAGACTGGACCTCACAGGAAGGCATCCTGGCACACCACCCAGTCACCCATCCATTCTCTGTATCTTACAGGAAGCAGCTGACGCAGGGAGTGATGAAGGTTGAGCCTTTCAAAGGCAGAGTGGCAGCTGTCACTCATTGATTTCAAGGAGAGGCAGGTGCTTGACCTTGAGGACCTGGGCAACCTAGATCCCATCAGGAGCACACTGCAGAGCTGGAGTTCAAATTCACATACATAGGGGCACTCCTCCTCTAGCCTTATGATGCAAAATTCCCAAGACACTTGCTAATTAATACCAAGCTTCCTGGAAATGGAGAATAAATTAAAAAGATGCGGTACAAATGTATTCTCCATCTGTGACTCTCACCACAAGTCACTTCACAGAAGCTGGAAGTTTTCCCATGTGACTTCAAGCAGTAATAACCTGGTTGCTCTCAGCTTTACAGTGATCTCATTGCTAAAAACATTTCAAACAGACAAACCAGAGACTTTCTCCTTCAGTGTCAAACGTAACAGAAGAAGCCAAGAACCTGCAAGTGTTGCAAACCCATAAAACTGTGCTTGGCTTTAGCTATGGAGCAAAAATAGAACCAAATCACAGAGGTCTCATATAGTCCATGGGAGTTCCAACCAAGAAACAAACTCTGGCTGCAGCCTTTGCCCAGTTTTTGACGTATCTCAGTTTGCAGCAGAATGGGCTTATGGTTATGGGTTTGATCTTCTACCTAAAACAAGCCTCCATTTTCACTACAATCTTTCTTCACTCAACAACTTTGAGCTAACATGGAGCACATTATTTAGAATCCCATCCAATTTAAAATAAACATTCCAAGCAACAGAGGATTTATCACATCATTGATAAACAGTTCCACTGCTTCACTGCATTCACTGTTAAAATATGCTTTTTCCCCCCTTGACTGAGTTTTGCTGACTCACACAGAACCAAAGGGAGCCAAGAGCCCCCCAGGATCAGAGATGTTCTCCTTGCAGAGGCAGTTATACCCTACAACCAAATGTTTTCTTTTTTTATGAAGGAGACAATCTGCTTAATTTAAGTTCTCATTATAAAAACATGTTTTCCAAAATTCTCCGGAGTTAATTCCCCATATAGAGTGGTCTACAAATCTTGTTCTTAATTAAACAATGCTTCTATTGTAGCTTCCATGCTTTCCTAATTATCTTTTTTCCTTTTTTTCTTTTTTTTTAAGATGAATTGCTTTGTTGTGTGAAGCAAAGTCAATGATATAGTCAGAACATTTCAGATAAGCTCTCCACTTTTCCAAGCACTGAGCATCAATATTAGTATCTGGTTCTGAAACTTCTATTCCAGACAAGAAAAAAGAAAATTATTTTTAAAAGAAAGCCTCAGGATGAAAGTAACACTGTTAATTAGATAAGAAAGAGTAAATTACTTCCATGTGACAGATTTTCTGACAATGACAGTTACAATAAAGCAATCCTTTCATCACCAGCAGTTATTTAGTATCTGCATGAGGCAACAGGTGAACCTACTCCCCTTCAGAGACACACAGCTTGCAAAATAAAAGTAGCACAAACTGCATCCAGAGCTGCAGGCAGTAGCTGGGGACACACCAAGGTCTTTCTGACCGGCACTGTACTTGCACCTGAGAAGTGTTGGTAGGAACTTTCAGTTGGACCACGTGCTCCAGAAAACTGCAAAAATACACTTGTCGACAGGAGAAACCCAAGGGCAGAGGGAAGGGGGGATCAACAGCCCATGCAGGCTGGCACCAAGCTTCACACCTGATGCAAGCGCATGGGACAGGAGGGAGAAAACTCAGCTGGAAAGAAAGGGCAGCAAACTAGACAATGTGATGGATGAAACAGACAGCTTGAAATCAGATAAGAAGCCTGGATCCAGTTTCATTTCCTTACCCATTTCAAAGTATCTTTTGTTGTTCAGAAGCTGTACAGCCATAACAGACCATGATGACCATCTAACCTGACCACCCAACCACACTCGTCCACTCATTCAGGGATCCTTACTCTGAGTTCATTAACTCAGGGGGAATCTCTGTCAGATTGCAAACCTTTTGAAACTCCCAAAAGATAGGAAGTTTCCCACATTGTGTCCTTTATTTTGCCCTCCTTCCTTAAAAGGATCTTCTGAAGGTCTGATCTTTTCTTAAGGGAAGGTTGCCCATCACTTATCTGTACAACCAGGAGGTAACAGTCTCTGCTAGTTCATAGAGCAAGAAATGTTCCAAGCAGGTTATGCTAGGGGTGCTTTTTTCCCCTTTTTGCTTCATTCATCATGTACATGGACTCTTTTTCCTTCCTATTTCAGTATTTTTTTTTCTGGTGGCCAAGTTTGGATGTGCCCATACCGATTCTTTGACTGGTGGCTGTGAAATGCCTCCCTGGCTAGGGATTTGACTGATGCCTGCCATAGTGCCCACAAAACTTGGAAACAAAAAAAAAAATGCTCGCACAGGAACCAGAATATTTCATCAGTGCTAAAACAGAAACAAGGGCGTAATTGGCAGATGTACATGAACCTCAGGCTCCAGTCACTACCCTGTTTTACAGACCATGTCTTAGCTACAGATCCAGTGAATAGCCACATGCAAAAATATGAGAGGTAACTGCAGCAGGAAAGAATTTCCCTCAGCTTTGCTTTCCATGGAGAAAGCAATAGTAACAATAATAATCTGTGAATGTTTTAAAAACCTGTCAAATCACTGCAGAGCAATATGTACAAATATCCACTGTACGCTCCAGGACTTCAACACATACTAACACTTCCAGCATACATTTTCTTACTTTATAAAGTAAAAATAGCCTGGTTTTGCAGAGCACCGAGTACCTGCTGCTCCTACTGATAATTGCAGCAATAACTCTCCAGCAGCAACGAGGGAGGAAGCCCTGTCTCCAGCACACAACTGAACTAGCTTGCCAGCAGGTGCCTAACTTCATATGTCCAGACCTGCACACTGTGGCACAGCTTTCTATATAGAACCCAGAAAAAAAAATAGTAGTGTGGGTTTTTTTTCTCAAGAATAGTTTTCATAATGCTCCTGGGAACTGAATGAATGTAAAAATATTTTTTAAACCTTATTCTATGCACATCAGACAGTATGGGGCAGGGTTTTTTCTTTTTTTCTTCTTTATTTTTTTTTAAGACCTACCACTGAACAATGTTCAAGCTAGACTCATTGTCCATTGCAAAGACAGACTCAGTCTTGCAGTCCTTGTTGCAAATTCCAATGTTGAGAAGAGATGCTGGGAAAATTAGGAAGCAAATTTAACTTAATATTTTTGTTTTCTGAGGACTGTACCTGTAGGCTCCAATTCTGCAAGCACTTAAATAGATGCTTACTTTCAGTCATGCCAGCCATCAAGAAATAGAAACTATATAAGGTTACTGGTGGGGGTTTTGCTTGTTTTTTGTTTGTTTGGTTGGTTTGGGTTTTGTTTGGTTGTTTGGGGTTTTTTGACTAAACTTCCATTTCTTCATTTTTAGCTTTACAAAGGATTGAAACAGAATTTCTAAAATGGAGACGGGCAATCTTTATCCCTGGCCTGCTTCGCAGGAGACACTTCTAAACCAGTCTTAGTGTTGAGGCATTTAGAATTACTGTAGATTTATACAGGAACTCACAAGGGCAGATTCTGCCCCAAAGCAAAGAGAGCTGTAACCTGAACCCTTGCAGCTTGCTGCTGGGCTAAGAATTAATAAACGAGCAGCTATCAAAACGAAAATACCTCCTCCGGTCCCCCCACATCTAGTCCACAGGACAATTCTTCTCCTACTTTGCAGCCAGGTAACCAGGGAGAAAATAACCTTTTAGTTCTAGTCCTGCGGCTGAAGTGAGGGAAAGTAGTCAACGAAAAGCCATTTGTTCAAATATGGCTGGAACTTTTTTTTTAATAATCTCTAAAGAATGTTAAAATTTTGTGGCTAAACTGTCTAGACCAGATTTGAGCTGTAAAACATTCCATTTACTAGAGAAAATACACTCAGATACAACTACGCTCCCAAACAAGACAGTTTTCCAAACTGTGGGCACAAGAAAATACCTGTCTGTCTGTTAGTTTTTGCTTCTTCTATTTGTCCATTCCCTTAGACCATATGTACAACATCGTGCTGGTTCTACACCAGACTCATTACTGAAAGCCTGAGCACCAAATGATATCAGCTCATATCATCTGAAGTTTCACTCTGATTTCTGGCTCTCTCCCCCTAATCCCTTGTCCCTAAGCTAGGATATACTTAGGTGAGGTGTTTTTCAGGGACCTCACAAGTTTTTAGAAGAGTCTCCAGACATGACGTTTCTATTGCCTCTTGGTGTTGTGCTGTTATGAGAGGATTTCTTCTCAGAAAATCTAACTATACCAGGGGCACAATGAATTCAAGAATGACAAATAATAGTTTTCACATGGCAAACGGTTCTTTTGTCTCTGTGCACACCCAGGCTGAACTCAAAGCCTCAGTTCTCAGAGCCTCCTGACTTTGGGAGGATAGTTGCAGAGAAATCAGCACCTTCAGGGAACACAGTGAGATGCTCAATGTCTCTGACTTCTAACTTCCATTGCAGCAGGTTTTTTTTCCCACCCAAAAGTCAATGTTTCCAGTGGAACAGAAATTGCCGGTTCTTGCCAGCTCTGAAGACAGGTATTGGAAAAAGTACCTTGTAGGCTATAAGCCTCTTTTGCTTCAACCATAAGACATTATTCCTGTGCAGACATAGCCCTAGCTATGCATCTGTTCCTCTTTCCATTGATTTTAGGGCAACTTTGAACCAAATTTGATACAGGAATCTCTAAGTCATCTAGTTCCTGGAAGTATTGGGAACACAAGCAGCAGAGAGGAGAAAAAATTAATGTTGCCCATAAGAAAAAAGCTGCTGTGTCTTAGCTCTCATTACACTTCAGAGATTCAGCTTGGTATGGAGGGATGATGTCAGGTGAGATGAAAGGAAGATGCTAAGAGGCAGCATTCCTAGCATAAAATCTGTAGCTGCATCAGCAAGCTTTTCCATGATCCTGCTGGCAGCAAGTAAGTGGATTCTGCTGTTTCAAGTGGCTTTTCACCCAGCTGAATACAAGGGACATAGAAGTTATTTCTCCAACGGTGTGCCAGGATCTGACTACAAACAGAGTACTCCTGAAGCAGAAACTGTACCAGCTCTGGTCTTAGACCTCATACGACAAAAAATTAAAATACGCACCTGCATGCACACATCAACATCAACTGCTATTGAGTGGAGATCTTCCATATGCTATTCTTAGACGCTGGTGACTATGGAGGCCTGCCAAAGAACAGGCCTATTGTTCAGTGCCTTGCAGGGCTGCTCAGATAACAGATGTCTTGCCATAAGTAGCAGCGATCTCTTTGAAACAGAGAACACCCTTATGGAGAACTGCAGCTTTCCAAATCCCTTAAATTACTTCTAAATGTATCTATACACAGTATGGCAGATTTGTTGGGTTTTTTTTAAATTAAGATATCCATCTGAGCCTTGCAGAAGATCTCAGTGCTGCATGCTAGCAGTACAAAGACAGAAGTGTGACAAATAATTGTCATTAAAGCATAAGAACTGTAAAAAATGTCAGTACCCTATCGCTTACATCAAATGACATCCAGGCAGAAGCTCACATGAGATGATCTGGCAGTGACACTGCCTACAGCAGCAAACATTCAATATAGTCATTTGGCCCTGACAGGGTCTTCTTTCACAATGCAGGAGCAACATGTCGGGTGATGAAGCAGGTAGGAGGCAGCAGGGCTGATTTGCAACTGAGGAGCCACCTCCCTGGCAGGGCTTCTCCTAGACCTGAACGCTGCACACATGATCCTGGGGCTGCCATCCAGCTCTGCCCATTCCCTGCACATCTGGCACATCCATCACTGCATGACAGACCCACCAGTGGTGTGCAACTCACTCCTCACTCACAAGCCACCACCTCTTGAGAGGAGATGGAGGAGCAGGAGAGCATGGTCAATACTGCCACAGGGAGACTGAGGAAACATACTGCAAATGTAGAAACGACCCAGAATTTTTACTCAGAGTTGTAGGCTAATCAATAGAATAAATGGCCTGTGTGATAACCCCATATCAGGGATGACACAGTTAACTTTACGAAGCTAAGTGGAGCACTGACAATATACCTGCCTGTGCCTTCAGCTGGTCCTGTTTAAAAACAAACTTGGAGCACAATCAGATAAATCACAGGCAAGGGTGGCTGCTTGACAGAGGGGACATAGAGGAACAGTAAATAATCAAGTAGAAGCAGCAACCACACAGCCCTGAGGTGGTGGCAGTGCAACAGCTGATGAACCGCACCCTTACTTACAATGTGTAGTACCTTTCACTCTAAGCAGTTTCACTGAAGCTGCTACCCACCACACAAACTGTGTAGGACGCTCACTCCTTTATATATTTGAGACAGCTGCACTGGGGGTAGGATGTAATAGCAGACTGCTGAGTCAAGTTGAGAGTTTAACTTGTCTTCCAACTCCATGCCAAACATGCATTAGATGCAGAATATGCTTACCTTTTCTATTACAGATTTCTCCCTCTTTCACACTTTTTTGTCCCCAAGTTTGGAACAAAATTCTGACAAGAGGTCTACCTGACAATATCTTTTACAGATTAAAAGTGAGCTGTAACAAACTATGTTCTGTATTTGCCTTTTTAAAACAAAGTCAATTAAGGTTAGTGCTCCACAAAGGTATTTCCTCTACCACCATTAAAATTAAAATGGCAATGCTTTAAACACATGGGAAGTCACAATGAAGTTTCCGGTAAGTTCTTATGATAAAGTCTATAATACATCAAATAATTCAACAGTAACCTTCACATGGCATTCAAAAACAGCATCAGCTCTTAAAAGAGCCAAGCCTGATGAAAGACTTAGAAAGCAGCAGATAAACTTAATTAATAGCTTTTTGAGGAAGAGTCCAGAAACCTAGGATCTGCTATGGCTGGGTGCACTTTCCAGCACGCTGATGCTGCCTCTCCCATCTTTTTCTTTCTCATCAGTTTAAGAAAAGCCCTTTGGACAGGGATTGAGACGTCTTTGGTATAACAAAGTGCTGCCACAGAAGACCCCCGAGATGTTAGCTCTGCCACTGTTCAAACCCTCCAGAGATGTGAAGGCCCTCAAAAGGCTGGAGACTGAGCAAAGGTCCTCTCTGAGCAGGCCAGCTGTGGCATGCAATGCTTTCTTGTTTAAGGAGCCTAGGAAAGTCACACAAAGGTTTTCCACCTGTTAAGCAGCCTGGTGGACATCAATCATAGCCGTGTCATTGCAGAGAAGCCTATGACGACAGCACATGCATCCACAGGCAGCGCTGGGAGGAAGCAAGAGAGCTGGACTCCGCGGAGCACACTAACTAAAATGTGGTTCATTTGTGGGGTCAACCTCTCTACTTGTCACAACGTCCCTCAGACAGTCTGAATCACTAAATATCTGTCTCCATAGACCAAGCCCCAGCACATCCAGCCCCAAGGGCAGTACAGGATCCATATGTTTAAAGCAACAGCCTGGGCCAGAATCTGCCCTGTAATTTGTTTTCTCTCCAGCTTCCTCTGGTTACACACCTGTAGCCAGTTAAACTAATTACAGTCCTTCTTCCTCTGAGTATCCAGGGATTCAGACCATAGAAGGGTCAAATAAATCTGCTGCCTTGGCAGCAGATGGCTGGATGCTGCGTTCACCTCCTGCTTCCCCCCTCCCGAAGGCAGCTGCTCTCAGCAACAGGACTGCTGCCACCACCCTGGGCTGCAGATGAGCCTACGTAGCAGCAGGAGCCCCTGCATGGCCCAGGTTCTCCTCCTTCCACACCTGCCAGGGAGCCAGAGGAGTCAGCTGTGCAGACAGCCAGGGATTTGGAAAGCAGTCTCTCAGTCTTTCCATCCCATGTATCACAAGGAAGTGTTGCAAGCCTCATACCTGCTTGTAGGCAGCGCTTGCAAAACTTGTAGCCTTGTTTCTGGAAAGGTGCAAATATTTCATCCACGGTGTTTCCCAGCAGAGCTGCCAGAGGGTCAGAATAGGAGACAGTGGCTTGGGAGAAACAGGAGCACTGAATCAACCACAAGCAAACTCCCAGGACTCCCCCCCACTGCTGCCTGTCCAAAGCTAAATTCTTCCCTGGCAGCCTGAGGTTTTTCACCTTGGTCCCTACTAACATCAAATGACAGTGTTGTGCCCAGACATGCTTTCTGAGGAAGAGGAAGGAGGGAAGCAGAGAGGCAGCCAAGCAGGATGCTCATTCAGAAAAACCGTCTACCTCAGGACAGGATGGGAGAGAAGAGAAAGACAGCCCAGAGCAGACACTGTGCAGCAAAGCTGGCCAAGTTCCATGTGCGGCTTTGTCTTTAGCTGCTCACCCAAGAGCAGATGCCAGCCTGCTGGGGTGCGCTTCACGCACCTTGGCACCCACTGAGTGTTACAGGCTGGTAAAAGCCCCTACTCTTCCCCAGTTTTCCACGCCCTTCTCAATATATTGTGGTTTTTGTCCGGTACCAGCTCACAGTTGCTAAACAATACAAGGAACTCATGTCTTGTATGAAGCAGAAGAGACACCAATTTGGCTCTGGAGGGAAAACTTGAAAATACAGCTTCAGAAATACATATTTAAGCCTTTACTTGCCCAGTGGAAAAGGAAAAGATTCAGGTATGCAGACGTCTCAGAGAATCAAACTGCAGGAACCAGGTGGGGCGGGAAAAAGAAGATAAGTGGTGGCTGCTATTCAAAAATCACATTAGCAGTGCCGAGGCAAAGATGATCCTTTGTAAACCAAGAGACCAATTCAGCCAGCCCCAAACACAGGGAACTGCTGCCCCTGCCCTGCCTGCAGCCACACATCCCAAGCATCAAATGGTGCAGGGAAAACCCAGCAACGCAGACTTCCACCTTGGCATCCAGCTCTGGGTGGAGAAGAAGCAGGAAAAGAGAGTGAGAAAGAGAAAAAAAAAGTTCACAGTTTAGGAAAAATGTCATTTTTCCTGTTCCTCCATCTACGCAATAAGCAGATACTGTCAAATGTAAATGAAATTGCCAACCAGGATCTCAAGGCCTCTCTGCAGTTGTTACCACAGGATTGTTTGCACTGGAAGTAGAATAAGGGATGCAACACAGCAGACATGAATTTGGACTCCCTCTGGGCTAAGTAGCAACTGAAGAACAAAAGCCAAGAGGCACAGTCAAAAAACAGGTAATACGCAAATGATGGATTTATCATTAACTAGGATTTCATCTTCCGCTGTGATTCTTGAAGAGCCTCAAAAACAACAACAAAAAAAGCTCTGTTATTTCTGTTCTGACTACCCTACACGTTCATGTAGTCTCTGAACCACAGGGCTTATAGGAAAGAGCTGCCCAAAACAAAGCTAATACTTCATCATCCTGAGGATCTGCAGGACAGATGCAGTGATTAGAAAGAAAATAATAGAAACATTTAATTCTGGTACATGCTGAGTGAATGTTTTTCCTCAACAGTTACAATACACATATACGAGTCAGGATGTCTAGGGATCATCCTCAATTTTCTACCACTGATGCTGTCAGAAAGGAGCAAGCTGCTTCACTACTCTGCAGCTACCCTAGTTCATTGCAACAAGACAGCAAAGCTACTTATCAAGAGCAGAACATGTTATCATATTCTGAGTCATGTTCTCTATCACATTACTGTTCTGCTTTTGATAAGATGTTAACGTGTTCTGAGATCCCTTAGGGCTGTTTAGAGAAAAAAAAGGGTCAAGAACCAGTACTCAAGGCAGTTTCTTTAGGCACTACTGGCCAGATTTGTAAAAGAATGTCAATTAATTGTATAATAGAGTTTTTCAGTAATCTAGTCCCTTTTAAGCCACCTACATCAAATCTGAGCATTTGGTAAAGAGAAGGAAGAGAGAAGAAGAGAACGTCAAACCCTGGTGCTGAAATCCTGAAATAAAGAATGAATGCCCAAACTCTTCTTAAAAAATGTTTCCTTCATATGTCACATTTCCATACTTGCTACTTGGGAAAGGTTCCTTAGATGAACTCTAAGCAATCTCTGTCAATCATTCATTAGAAGAGAGATGAGTATCTTGAATCATCTTTTTGCAAGCTGAAGACAGTCTGTCTCATTTTCTGAACATTTTCGACTAAATTTACAAGAACTGTCTAGAAACAAGTAACATCTCACACTAATGTAGGTTTAACAAATTCAGAGTCAACAAAAATGTCTTTATATAAATTTTGTGGGCTGGAGGTTGTTAATGACTTTCTAAAAAGTTTTGGAAAAGAAACTAAGTTTTAATGCAAGAAAATTTAAAATATATATTAGCAAATCTTGTGAGGACTGCTCTAATGTTTAATAAACTGTGCACTTAGAAAAGTATCAATAAGTCAACAGCACCATGTGAACCTCAAATAAATCAGCTATTGATTTCAAGACAATTCAATTTAGGCAAAGCAAACAAAAAAACCTATTGCAACTGAAAGTCATCTATCTTTATTCCACAGACACTTCAACTTTTGAAGGTCATGTATGTATGCAGGAGAAATGCTGCTCAAGTTACAAAGGAGATGAAGAACAGTTTGAGGCACTTCAGTCTAAATAATGGATGCCTGCAAGGCAGCGTCAGGCATGGGAAAGTGTCATCTTAGCAAAATACTCTTATGGCTCAGACAGACTTTTGTTTCAGTTTCCAGTCAGAGTATATTGTCCTTCACAAGCTGAATTCAGCCTTCTTTCAGTGCCTCACCACAGTGATTTTGATGAAACAGAAGTCTGAACCTGCTGTCTTGACTAGCCAAAGAGAACATGGACGGCACCTGTATTATTCATTCTTGTTTATAACTCTCTATTCTGCAGTCAAATGTTTAGGGTATGTTGTTCTGCCTCACTAAACACCTCCTCAAACAGATGCAACACAAGCTTCCCCTCACACTGCTGATGTTCAGACGGAGAAGTATCCTAAAGACTCCAGGAAAGGACACGGAAATTATCTGACCAGCAATGAGCTGCCCACGTTGTTATTCTTTCCTGAGATAAGTGTCCGAGTATTAAGCTGGGAAACCATATGTACCTGTGTCACTCCTGAGCCCCAGCCAGACCCACCCTATAGCCCTGTGCTGTGCTGTAACTTGTAGCGATGCTATTATGAAGTAGTATCAAGTAGTTTAAGATAAGCAATGCCATTCCAGGGAAGCCAGGATAAACATGCATTATGGCATCAAAAACCAAGCAAAACCCTCAGAAATTATGTTTAAATCCATCATCACACACATACCACAAACCCCAGTGATGTACACGGATCCTGAAGCACAGACCTAGCACTACTATCAACATGCCATGTGCCAGTCAGCATGACCTTTTCACATTTAAACGCATACGCATTCAGACTTCCAGTAGAGTGAGTTTCTATCATTCACTGCTGTCTCAATGTAAGTACTAAAGAAAAAAGAACTTAATAAGCTGTAAGCATGGAAAGTTAATATATGCAGATCTGATTGCAGAGTTTTAGCAAGCAGGAACAGCAGAGGATTTTAGAGCTATCTGAAAGAAACAGAATTAATGTGAAGGAACTGAACTTTTAGCATCTTCCTTCCACAAAATCAGTCATCTATTTTTGCTCAAAAGCTAAACTACTTTAATGGGGTTGTGTAACTGCAGCAGTTCATGTCAGCTGCCTGCTCTCACCCTACCATCTTGGCTCCCCAGCCAGGCTACGGATTCAGCATCTGCAACCCGCTCCTCTGGTGCACAGCCTTCCCCAGAGAGAAGGTAGCCACATATGTAAATGCAGCCTTACCAGGGAGCTTACATTAGAGGGTAACATAAAGGCACTGCAGCTGCCATGTGGTTTTGAAAGTTCCAGATAATAAGCAAAAAGCATACATGACAAGCAAATTTAAAATCAGAAGAGGAAAATCCTGTGAAGACACGTGACAGCATTATGTGGTTTGATACAAAATTCACCTTCACTAACCCTATTAGAGGCCTCTGTGCAAATACACAGTAAGACACTCGTGAATCAAATCCTCTATTTACACATTATATGAGAATATAACATTCAGGCATGGAGGAGGGCAGGGTTGCAACTGCAATGTCACGCTGCAAAACAAGTGGAAGCAGACCTTTTGGTTAAATGAAGTGAGCAGCTAGCATAAGAGCTCCTAGGATAAAATTCTCATCCCTAACTAAAACAACCAAGTAAACAAATGGAACTGGCATGGGAGGAGGCTCTTTGGACCATCAGAGATGAAAACCAAGCAAAACTCTCGAACACAGGTAGGCAACATAAAAAAAGAAATCCACTTGTGCTATCATACTAAATAGGTGAAAAGAAACTCAGTTGAAATCCCCTGAGAGGTGTGGTGGCCGAAGGGATACAGAACCAGACATGAATCAGGGGAGACATATTTGCTGCCTGACTCTGCACTGAACCTCGACACAACCGTGAGCAAACAACTTCGTTTCTGCACCAGGGCATCCTTCCCCAGTCCTGACAGCTGAAATAATACACATTTTGACTCAGTTCTTGCCTCAAACCACATCAGCATGCATTTCCTAGGATACCAGGTCTCCTGTAATAAAAATATTTCTAAATATGTATTTGACTTTTCCTGATATAAGCTGGTATCTATGCTCTGGCTCGCACTTTGCATTCCCCTTAGAAGTATAGGAGTTATTTTTCTGTCCAGGAAAAAGAAAACATATAGTGAGTCACTAGGGAGGGGATGAGTCAGGCTGCTTCAGATGCTCTAGCCCTGCGATGATAAATGACAAATCCCTCCACAGTCGGAACACTGGAGTCTCCTTCCCACACCCGCACAGCCCACAGTGAAGGAGGCCAGATCCACCCAGAGCCATCACATCCCACAGCAGCCTGGGGACCCAGAACAGCTCTCACCTTCCTGAGCCCACAAGTGAAATAACGCAGGGATCAAGTCAGGTGTGAAAAGCAACAATGGATTTGAAATCTTGATGGAAGATATCTAGATTTCCACCGGAATGAACAAAAAACCGGGAGTGGTGTTACTGATTAATGAAGAGACTTCTTGCTAGTTTCTAACAAGAAGTAAATAGCACATATCACTGCATTCTAACAAAGCCTGATAAAAAAACAGCATGGAAAAACAATTAGCTTGTCTCTGTCTTATACCCATCAACTCTCTGTCTGAAGTTTTTCAAATTAATTTCACTTCCTGAAATTACTTCAAAGCTATGCATTCCCATGACCAAAAGTAACCAGTGATGCTCTGTTTAAAACATAAGGATGGGTAATTTGCAGTATCATACTTGAAACACTTAGCCTAAATTACCAGCAAAAAAATGAAAGATGAACAGCAACTAGAGAAAAGAAGAAAACCATACAGTAAGCTTTATCTACTTATGAGGAGCAGCTGAGAGAACTGGAATTGCTTTGTCTGGGGAACAGGAGGCTGAGGGGAGACCTTATTGCCTTCTACAACCACCTGAAAGGAGGCTGTAGCAAGGTAGGTGTTGATCTCTTCCAAGTAAGAAATGATAGGATGAGAAGAACTGGCCTCAAGTTGCTTCAGGGGAGGTTTAGATTGGATATTAGGAAAAATTTCTTTACTGAAAGAGTGGTGAAGCACTGGATGTGTAGATGTGACACTTCAGGACATGTTTTAGTAGGCATGGTGGTGTTGGGCTGATGGTTGGACTGGATGATCTCAGAGGTCTTTTTCAACCTTAATGATTCTATTTGCCACAGTATTTCACACATGTGACCTTTTCCAAGTAATAGCATGCTAATCAGGCCTTATTTCAGCACAAGAGTGACCATAAGCAGTCTCCTGTTACAGATACATACAGATACTGAAAAAAAGGAGAACTGCTACTAACTTTGAAGAACAAGTTTTTGTCTCAGTATATAGTCTATCATCAGAGAGACAGCTCCAAGGTCAAGATAACACAGAGACACATGCTTGCAAGACAATTATCTGTTTGCGGAAGTCCCAGTTATGGGACAGAGCCACACTACCCTAAGGAGCCTCCAAGTCAGGAAGAGGTGGTGGTGCCTGCTCCAAACTGATTTTACAGAAGTTGAATCTAAGAGTTGCATCTTCTCTTAGATTGGGTCACTTCAATAATGTTGAACAAAAATGCTAAATCGAACTAACTTTCTGAGACTTTCACTGCTTCTGAAGATAAGTAGCTAATGTTACAGCTTGTTTTACCTTGTTCAGCTCAACAACCAATTTTAGGAATATAATTTATACAACAGCTAATGTCTCATGGGCACATCCTAGTAGGAAGAACAGTGTGCTGTTATTATAGCGATGGCCTTTGGATCAGGCTGCTGGACAAGCAGAGAGTTCTGACCAACTTTAATTGGAACAGGCTGCAAGAAAAGATTCGGCACAGAATCGGAATGCTTGACCGCAGACAGTAGCTCAAACTGGTTTTAGCCACAGATGCAGCCAAGTGCTCATTTAGCTAACTTTATTAGGGAGTGACAGTGGCTCCTTATCAAGGAAAGATTTAGAGTGAAAACCTGCTGCCAGAAAGCTAACAAGATACCTGAGATTTTTCTACATTTTCACTATGTGCTTCCTGCCCTACATCTGGAGGATCCCAAAAAGAATTTGGCCAAAGCAAGTCATTAGCAACATGACTATGGACTTGTACTATTGTGTTGTGGTATTTTAGGCTTTCGGAAGGAGAAAAAGGGTAAAGTTCTCAAAAAAATTACAACACTGTGTGAAAGAAAAGGAACAGTTATTTATTTATGGATTATGGATTTTGTAGCATACAGATCTAAGACAAGGTTTTCATCAGCCTTTGGGGTATGGAACTGAACTACTTAATTGTGTTTTCTCTTCAGGCAACAGACTGTGAAAAAAACTAATAGGGATCTAAAATTCAGTGTTATGTTTTAAGGTATAACCCATATATTTGCCAGGTAGAATAAAGTAATTATCAGTTTTATAGCACTTGGTGTTTGCTTCTTTTTCTCTTGGAGGCACGACTCACAAGTCAGTTACTCTAGGGAGTTGCATTCAGGACAGATCGTTGTTTCTTGCTACTGCAGACAGTCATATTGCTTATTTTAATAAAAGATGTCATACATCTGGTCAAATATTAAAATATTTTTTTCCTTCTTTGCACAGGCTCTTCTGATGGTTCTAAGTTTATTTTTACCCAATGTACATGCATTTGTCCATCCTTTTTAATGCTAACCAATCTCTCTTGTCTTGTACCATTCTCATCAGTGTGCTTGCAGGCAGCAGTCTCCTCTCACTAGAGCAAAGCATTTACAACTAACACTGAAGGAAAGATCTGGGCCCTTCGTAGCAAGGAGCTCTATACTTTTCCAACAAGGGCACAAGTGGAATCAGCAATCATTAATCTAATCTTCTCATGACACTTTAAGCTTGGGAACCCATAAAGCACTCTTCACGCAGCTGCTTTACCTAGTGTTTTTAACCAGAGGAAGACGGTATAGAAGGTTCCTCTTGCAGTCAGATGCTGAGCTTTGGAACCATCCTCCTCCTTTACACCAAGGAGATTTTTATGATACAAATGTGTGAAGTCAAGTATTTTGGAACTCTATTCTCACGAGGCACGCTCTCAATGCAAACAATACATGCAAGTTTTGAATAAAGTGAAGAACCCACTTTCTTTAAGCCACGGCTTAATACTTGGTTTCTGCAAATAGTTCTCTGCCACAAACAGAAAACTGGAAACAAAGCCAGCTGACCTGCCACCCTACAGAATACACTCAGCAACTTGCAGGTACATGACTCAAATTCCTTCTTTGTTTTCTGCAGTCCAAGAGAACTGATGAGTTGGGAACTGTTGGGGCACTCAATTACCTAAGGAGAGGAAGGAATGTAGCTTTTTTTTGTTATGCTCCACTACCTTTTCTTTTTATTTAAATACTGGTAAATTAATTTGGTTATAAAAAAAATCAGAATTGAAAACTCTAACATACTTATGTTGGGGTATTGGCACACCTGCATAGGTTAGTTATTTACAAGGAGATATAGAATCATAGAATCACCAGGTTGGAAAAGACCCACCGGATCATCGAGTCCAACCATTCCTATCAAACACTAAACCATGCCCCTCAGCACCTCATCCACCCATACCTCAAATACTCAACCACCTCCATGGGCAGCCTGTGCCAGTGCCCAATGACCCTTTCTGTGAAAAAGTTTTTCCTAATGTCCAGTCTGAATCTCCCCTGGCAGAGCTTGAGACCATTCCCTCTTGTCCTGTCCCCTGTCACTTGGGAGAAGAGGCCAGCACCCTCCTCTCCACAACCTCCTTTCAGGTAGTTATAGAGAGCAATGAGGTCTCCCCTCAGCCTCCTCTTCTCCAGGCTAAACAACCCCATCTCTCTCAGCCGTTCCTCATAAGGCCTGTTCTCCAGCCCCTTCACCAGCTTTGTTGCTCTTCTCTAGACTCGCTCCAGAGCCTCAACATCTTTCTTGTGGTGAAGGGTCCAGAATTGAAAGAACGAACCTTTGTCTGACAAACATGTCTCAGCCATTCCCTCAAGCTTTTATTCCTTTTAACAGTGCACGCGTCACATTAATATTCAGCCTTGAAGACATTAATTATTATTGCCGTTTCATTGCTCTTTGAGTGTTCTACACTGAACTCTGATAAAATCTGTCATGTGTTTTATTACAGACTGCAAACCCTAACATGAGTAGAGTTGGTTTGGGGGACTTTATTTTTTTTAACAATTCAGTGATCTCAGGGTGCATAGCTGTTGACACACCTTTGAACTCACCCTGTTCTTCCACCTATACAGCTTTACCTTAGTCACTTTAATTTGCCAAACTCATACAGCCAAAAGTTGTGCTTATCACTGCAAGTCTCCAAAGGTTCCTTGGTGAATTAGCTTCTACCACTTGGCTTTTCTCTGCGATAGGAGATATTACAGACTGCACATGTGGGTCCAACATCTAATACTCCTGTTATATGCAGAAATACAGGCAAATATCTCTGTCTACCTCTGCACCCTCCCATGAAGCCTTTCTTCATTTAGTCCTAACAAGTGCTCTGGCCAATATAAATTTACTAATCTGTAAAACACTTCAGCAGCTCTTTCAGCAACCACTCTCTTCAGGGGTAGGATATTACTATCCTTTTCCTTTGCCTTTCCTCCCACATCATTTACTGCTTTGTGCTTTATTCAGATTTTCTACTGCCTCTTTTTCTGAGACTGGTAGAAAAGGTCCTGTTTGGCTTGGCTCATTCCCCTTCTTTCACCACACATCCAGTCATTGCTTATCTGTACTTAAGATTTACACATCTGAAAACTACTTACTGTAAAGATCATTCCTACAATACTGTCGTATAGAAGAAGCATGCCAGCCACCTCTTCTGCTTTGTAGCATTTGAAATCTACTCTTCATTTCAGCATTAAATTACCATCCTAACAAAATACCTATTGGCCTTTTGCTGTTGGTTTCCCCAGTACCATTCAGGATTTCAATTTTAATTAAATTTTTATTTTCAACATTTTCACTTGCTGCAACCTCTGTCTATGAAAGGATTAGTAAATGTGCCAAGTGTCTTGGAGAGATGGTCTGAATTTCTGGCAGTAGTCAGTCTGGTTCTTGCTTCTCTGCTTGTGGAAACTGCTTTCTGCAAACTTTCGCTTGCAAAGAGCATTCCACTATCTACAGCTGATACTGGTTAAACTGCCTGCCACCTTCCACACCTCACTCAGTCATGACTGATCTTCATCACCTCACATCTGCTGCATATTACTAAACAGGCTAGGTTTGGTAGTAACAGTCTGTACGAAGTTGTATTTATCTAGATATCTGCCCTAAAACATAATCATATTTGAAATCTAGCTCAACACCATAAGCTCTTCATCTCTTTTCATCTTTTTTTTTTTTTTTTTTTTTTTTTCTACATGGCTTTCTTTTTTTTGTGGCAAGCATAAGGGGTACTCCCTCCTCTGCATGGTAACCACCTCATTTCTCTGAATATAGAATATGAAATTTACTCGGCACTAGTGAGACCGCTCCTCAAATCCTGTGTTCAGTTCTGGGCCCCTCACCACAAGAAGGATGTTGAGGCTCTGGAGCGAGTCCAGAGAAGAGCAACAAAGCTGGTGAAGGGGCTGGAGAACAGGTCTTACGAGGAGTGGCTGAGAGAGCTGGGGTTGTTTAGCCTGGAGAAGAGGAGGCTGAGGGGAGACCTCATTGCTCTCTACAGCTACCTGAAAGGAGGTTGTAGAGAGAAGGGAGCTGGCCTCTTCTCCCAAGTGACAGGGGACAGGACAAGAGGGAATAGCCTCAAGCTCTGCCAGGGGAGGTTTAGGCTGGACATTAGGAAAAACTTTTTCACAGAAAGGGTCATTGGGCACTGGCAGAGGCTGCCCAGGGAGGTGGTCGATTCACCTTCCCTGGAGGTGTTTAAGGCACGGGTGGACAAGGTGCTGAGGGGCATGGTTTAGTGTTTGATAGGAATGGTTGGACTCGATGATCCGGTGGGTCTCTTCCAACCTGGTGATTCTATGATTCTATGAAATGTTTTTTAAAAAAAATTATATCACTTTATTAGTTCCTAGCCATCAACATTTAACTTCTCCAAGAATTACATCAACTTTTTCCCCTTAAGTTACCTGCATCATTTTTAGTGCAGCTACATCTTCTTGCTCCAAAATCCAACTTCATATGCTTTTCCTCTAGGGAGCATTTCCTAGGATCCTGGTATCCATCTGGAATCAGCAGTTCTGCTAAGGCAGAGTCAACCACTTTGGCCCTCTGTGGGAGAGGGACATTGTTTCTAAGCAAGAAAATCTATGTGATACCAGCCACAAGGTGACCATGGACAAGGACCTATTAAAGGCTCAAAACAACCACGATTCTTAGGAGCATAAGGATTTACACGAAAGGTTTGCCATCAAGATTTCCTTCTTCTATTCACCACCCCCACTTACAGCCATAACACTACTGAATATCTGTAAAGGAAAAACATTTGTGGAAAATGGAAGTTTCTTGCTTCAGTACCACACTGCTGTTGCAGCGTGGTGGAAAGGACAGTGTGCCAACACCAGTGAATTTCAGTTTTTTTCCATATGCAGTCCCTGAAGTTTTCCAGCAAACATGCAGCCCTTTAAGAAACTACAGGGCTGGTGTAGCAGCGCGTACAAACTTGCTCAATTTAAATCACATTTTAGGCTCTTTCGAAGTTGCCTGCAGCTTCAGGGAAACTATGAATGCAATGCTGGAAAACACTCTGCACAAACAGCTATTACCAGACACTGCTGTAGATCCCCCACATGGTGTTGATACATTTGTCAATTGAACTCCACTCACATACTGCCAGATTACATCAAAACCAGAAATCACACAATAGAAACTTAAGGGATAAAAAGGATGACTTATAACCGGTCACTGTGATCACATGCCCAGGGAGAGGGGTAGGGAAAGAACAAAAGAGGAGATTCCTAAATACAACAGGGACAACAAAAATTAAGCTTCTAGCTCATTACATTAGCACTAACCTATATTCAAATAATCTCCTAAACTTCATCATAAGCACTAGATGCAGCAGAAAAAGCGTGGCATGTCGAAACAACATGTTTATAAAGGGAACACCCTCATTTGCCCACCAGTACTTCATACCCATTACCACAAATTAGCATTAATGTATCCCCTCAGCCAACATAAAGCACATGTTGAATCTATTTTAGTGTTGTTCACTTATATGAGATACAGAAGTGGCATGAACAATTCACCAATAAAATTAACATGGATTACATTCTAGTTCTTCATCTCAACATCATTTAGTGCCATCTAGTTTACATCAACTTAGAAAAAGTTTCAGTTTTCATATTAAAAAAATAAATCAAAAACACATCATGACACTGCACAAAAGCGCAAAAAGTACCCATACAGGCAAGTCTTTCCAGCTTGAGGCCCTCACTCAGCAATCCTGGGAGTATTCAGCAGTTTAAACCACTATTTTTACAGCCTGCTGGGCCTACCGTCAGACCGTGCTGATGAGGTCCAGACACCAAAACAAATGCTACTCTAATGATTCAAATCCAGCCTCTTTCCTGCCTGCAGCTAAACATGCAAGGAGGCATCTCCCGCTTAGCTGGTTGGCTTACAGAGGAGTCCTGAATTTGAGTTCAGATGCTTTCTTCGGAGCTCAGTCTTGCTTTGCTCACAGGTTTCCCACTGCATAGAGATCCTAATATAATCACAGCTATACTCAGCAGCATAATACATAAGCAGCAAAGGATGCAGATAAGTGGGTGGATTGAGAAGCACTCAGCATGGACCAGGATGACTCAGTGGGTGATCTTTAAGACTCATGTAGCTAGATGAGCAAACATGACTGCCTGGGGGAGAAGACTGGTTGTCCTTCAAGAAATGCAGATTTCTTATTAAGTAAATTATATACATGACTACTATTCAGTTAGAGGTCTAAGAACTCATTAGCAATTTGTAAATATTTTACATATGAAATTCCCCGATTTCTCAGATGATGGGCCACATTCCAATCTCAATATACCAGTCATGGAATTTGAAAAGTGTAATTAAGCCAAGCTAATGACAGCAAACAGGGAAGTGAAAGGCAGAGCCCAGAATCGAGCTGCCAAACACTTTGAACTTTCCCATGGAAAACTGGCAATTTCAAACGCTGTAGGTCAGCCAGCTGATAATGCTATAAAGCTATGCTATAAAAAAATAGACCATTGTAGTTCAGCAGCAAAACCACAAGAAAATTTTCTTTTGATTAGTTCTTAAATAAAAAGTTTATCAGAATTTCCATTTAAAAAGCTGAAGTTTTTTCTTATCTCATTTTGTTGATTTTTTTTCTCACACAAAGTGGGTAGGAAAGCAAGAAACAATTAAACTGTTAATTGAAGACTGTGATTACAGGTGCTCGAGGGAAATGATGCAACCACCAGGATATAATATAAAGTCACTTTGGCCAATTCTCTTGGCCAAGCAAGACAGCTGTGCAAGATGAAGAGGACACTGATTCCACACAACCCCATAGCTTGGTGCCATGGGCTCCCTTCTGAAAAACGGGGAGTCAGATGTTAAATTCTTCTACCTCAATTGGAGCCACCTGAGGAACACTAACTCCTCATCTCATTTGGGTAAGACCAGACAAGACTCAGTTTCGATTCCCTTAACCAAGTAAACTAGTTCATGGGTTGTCAGCAGTCACCAAGCTTGTAAACCTATCCTAGTGACAAAAGATGCTCCCAAAATCTGCTCTATGTACGCTCTTCAGATACTTTTATGTATTCAGATAAAACTACTAACTGAATTTGTAAATATTTTACAAGGACCCCAAAGCTGCCTTTGAAAGTACAACTTCTCACTCTTCAAAAAAGCTTCACCTACATCTACTCCTGTGATAAAACCACTGGTAGGTAGCTGAGCAATAGGTGACTTCACGTAAAGCAAGGCCAGAGAGAGTGAATGGAATACAAATAAGGAGAACAACAAACAAAAGCAACATATGCTTTGAAAACATACAGCAGGAGAGAAGAAAAAGGAAGGAAAAGGTCACTAAGAATGCAAAGTTGAATAAAGTCAGAAAAACAGTCAGTTAAAATAATTTCTAATGGAAGCTCTCAGAAAACTAAGAAAGGAAGCTGAATGAGAATGCTGCAGTGTTTTATACAGATAAATAGTCTAGTGATTAAATAAAACAAAACACCAAAGGCAAAGTATTTGACTCACTGTGGAGTCACGCCTGACCAACAATGTTTAATTAAGACTCTGGGGCTAGTTCAAAGCTACCAGAGACAGTTTTAAACAAAATCCTCTAAGTTTTCCCAGAACCACCAAAAAAAGATACGTTGTTAGGAACATGCTGGAGGTGCAGAGAGCTTACACTGAGCTTGGAATTAAAAAATTAAATAACAATAAAAGGAACACCTTTTCTTTTCATCTCTGTCTACGTGACAAAGCTTCCCCTGGAAGCCTTTGGTTGACAGCAGAACATAAAGCAGCTCAGACCTGCCATCTGTGCCCAAGGGAGATGTAAAGGTGACCTAGAACCAGCACAGTTTCAGCACCAAGTCCAACTCCAAAGCTCCTGTCCTTAATGAAAAATAGGATACCTTCGATTTATGCAATTACATCATCTCATCCTCGCCGAGAGAGCTTCCAAACCACAGACGCAGTGATAAAATTTGGATCGCTAATGAAAAAATGCCTTCCGAGCTCTTTGGATCCTGCCAAAAAAGACACATCCGTTATTGCCAAATGTTTCATTCTTTGCAATTTCTAAACAGACGTGCCTCTTTACTGTACAGATCTTTAAATGGCTGTGTTTCAGTCCACTCAAGACTGACTTACTGGAAAGGGAAAATAGAAGGAATAAATGTATTACAAGTAGACAGTAAATCTGTTTCTTGCTGAAACTCATCAGCTCTGATGAGTTGGAGTAGGGACACACTGACAGCTCACTGAAGGCTCGATACAGCTGCAAGTGTTCCCAGTGTCAGTGACTGATCTAACTGCCTGTTCGCACCCATGCTGCCCCAATGTTTTGCCACACCACACTGACCTACTAGCCCACAGCATTCAACTCACAAACAACTCAAAGACACACACGTGCACACACACCCTGAAAAAAAAAAAAAAATCTGATGAACTGCCTCATCAAACAGGCAAGTCCCAAAGGTAGCAGAGCAGTGGAGCAGGAGCAGATAAGATCAGTGCAAAGCCAACTGTATTCAGGTGATAAACAGTGGACAATATACAGATAACTAACATGAGAAACACAGAAAGAGTTCACGTGAATGAACAGAGTCCTTCATATGTGCATCTAACTGTTTTACCCTCATTCTTTCCACAGCATTTCCCTATATTCCCCAACTTGTGACCTCCTGTCGGTCCTGTTATGTTCATCCACATCTTCCAGCTGTCACATATATCCACACTGCAGTACCCACAGTATACCACACAGATGGGAAATGCAAGATGATAATATCTGGTTTTCTTCCTGTCCAAGAAGGACAGGAGACTTCCATCTCTCCTTCAGCTCTTCTCATCATTTGGTTTTGAAAGCTGTCTCTGTAAGGGTGGTTTAAAGACATAACTTACAGCTACAGCCACGTCTGCAAATATGTTTCTTTGCATTGGCTTTTCCTCAATGTATTAGCCATAAGCACATTTGCTCTATGCATTGATGCAGTATTGACGCAGTATCAGCTGAAAATTACTATATCCTACCAAAGCTGTCATCTTCTTGAGACTAACAAATCCTGACTAGCCTCCTTCCCATGAAAGAAGGAAGCACATCCTTACTCACAAATGCCACAACTTCAAACACAAAGATATTGCCTTCAAACATTCGTCTTTTAACTCCATAGCAATGTTTCTCTTTTTGCAAGAGAACATTTTTATTTTCAATGTTTCTCTTCTTGCAAGAGAACATTTTTATTTTTACTGAGGTCTCTTCTTATAATGCTTACAAGTACACAAACAGCTTTGCCTTTATCTTCAATGAGTCTTTTAAGCCTCAAAGACTGGGGATTTTCAGTACAATGGTGGATTTTGCACTTTAAGTTACAGTATGCAACAAAAACCCACTTTAAAACAAGACCCTTCAGTTTCACAGCCAAGCTTGAAACAAAGTGACATTTAGGCTTTGATCCTCAATCCCAACTCACAAGTCAGCTTTGGAACTAGATCTAAAAATCATCAAGGACCAATCTCAGAATCAATTTCAAACATGACCCAAATTGTCAGTCTTGCACTAATCTCTTCTCTGCAGAAATTAACGCTGTATAAATTGACATATATTTAAATTCTTCTTCACGAGATGTAACTTTTTACAGCCAGATCACTTGACAAACTCCCCACTTTAACTTCAGTTAAGGCTTGGCTTCACTAGAATGCTAAGCTCTTTGATGCCATAAAATCTGCCTCTTTCAGACCAGCATAAATTAGGAGACCTTTTTCGTCTTAACTTTTTATAGTACCAAGAAGCATTTGTCTTTCACATCAGCGATGTACCTGTTTTCTCTTCTTGCCTCCCTTTGAGACAAAAGAATTGGCAACCTCAGTAACCTGCACTTCCAGCATTACAATAGTCACTGGCAAAGCCAAGCAGCATTACTGCCTATGTGATTGCTGTTCTACAGCCACGCTGTACAGACCAAAATAAAAATATTTTAAAAAATCTCACTTTTCAGTCAGTCTTTCTATAAGTCCTAAGAAACTCTCTTACAGCTTCCAAGTCTTTCTGGCCATCCTGTCTTCAGATACAAATCTAACTTATTTAACATTACTGTTGACCTGGGACAGTTTTCTGAACTGGTCAGTTGTATCACTTCAAACCTGCACACCACCACAACCCAGAAAGGCTAGTGCCTGTTCCAGGGTTTGTTCAACAACAGCTGAACATTCACAGTGAAATACAAGGAATTTCTTCCACTTCCAAGTCCTGTGCACAGGTGGAAGTGTCTTCCTTAAGATATTGCACCTGAATAACGTGTTTCTGTGAAAATAAAAGGGAAAAGCAGTCAAGCACAAGCCTGAAACTACAGCCAAGAATAACTGGTGGTAAAACACAAACAATATTAATCAATAATGCATCATAAAAATGTGATCTTTAGCAGTAAAAAGTAGCGTACTGAAGTGCTCATAAGACAAGGTTAATAAATTCCTTTCATAATGGAATTGAGTGACATATAATTGAGAATTAGGGAAACTTGTCCTTACAACTGGAGAATAACTGCACTTGCTTGTGCCTGTTAACCTCCCCATTTAATTTGAAGTATCTGTTAGCACTGATAACCTGATCTTAAAGTCATGACTGACAGAGTGAAATGCACCCGATTGACAGGCAACACTACAAAAGAATATTCATTTGCAAATTAACTATGACACATGACAAAAGGACAAAAATGTAAATTATTATAATTTTACTCCTCCACTTATTCTTCCAATGCAGATGGTGGAATCTGCTGCTAGTCAGGTTGACACTTTCTGGCTGAACCCACACAGGTTTCTTCTGCTCCCTCCTTTGGAATTGCAGTCCTCCCCTCCAGACAAACCTTCTGCATAGCCAACAGTAAGGAAGTCCCAGTGAGCATCAGCTCCTTTTGTCTGTTTTTGCAAAAATGCTTCCCTTATCTTAAAGTCACGCTGCAGGCAATGTGTCAGCACACTGCCTACGTGCATCCACAGGTTCCAGTGGTGTTCTTTAAGGAAAGCATTTATTTTAATAATATTAAGTTCAGTAATCTCTTTTTAATTATACTTAGATTCTGACTCAAAAACCTACTTGGTGACACATTTCTTCTCAGTATTAATGCCCACTAAGGGGAGATTTTAAAAATCTAACATTTTAAAAGCATGATCAGAAAATCCAATTAGGCATGTGCTTTGATCAGGTTTTGCCTGCTTCACCAGCAGTTCCTGCTCAAGAGATGTACCAACATAAATTGTGAAGAATGGCTCAGCGTGGAATGCATGCCAGCACTACCAAAACCAACAAACTAGACAAGGAGGGCAGTAGGTTCATGGCAGAAGAAGAATAAGCAACAAACACCATGACTTAAATGTATTTGCATATCTCCAGCTAACATTACCAGGGACCACACACTTGGCAAGTCAGTTCTGCTCCTCTACAAACATGTGCCAGGCTATATATCTATTTAGCAGAAAGTAACTAGTTTGCCTTTGAAAAAATATTCACAATGAAACAGATTCCTCCAGCAGGGACTCTTCCCCCTCAACAGATCAGATAACCTACACGTTTGTATCCCACAGACATTTTGTCCCCTTACACCCATCCATTTAAACCAAAAGTGCGTGCTTAAATAATAAAACAATGCTGCAAACCCCAGGATGACACCAGATGTTGTTCTGACCATCTGAAGGATAAATAACTTTACCAGATCTGAAGAAGTAGCTGCTCAGCAGGCATGGAGCATTCCTGGCTATAACTGCTACATGTTTCAATGTTGGTTAGAGATGTTTGGGGTTCTTTTTTATCCCCTAAAGCATCTTCACACTTACCATCCAAAAGTGGGAAAGTGTGGAAACAATGATTAACCACAACACATTACAGCTGTAAAAAACATGAAACCCTTATGATCATGGTGGTAGAGCAGCTAACACAGCAAATTCTTCTCACTGGCTACCACTCATCTCCAGGCTCCTCTACAGCACAAGGATATCTGTGATGCCTGTCAGAAGAACTTTTTTCAGAAGTCGGTAAGTCAGCAGAACATAAAATTGAGCCAGCAACTCTGCAGCCAGGGCCCTGAGAACCTTACATCCTTTTTATGGTTAAGCCCTGTCTCCTGGGTGAACACATTCTCAGTTTGTTACCTCATCCTACTTAGGACCATGGCCAGAGTCAGTCATGACCTTGCTTGGGTGCCATGGGGTTGCATTCCATCATTGAGAACACTTCCTACCCTGGGGTCACCCTCACCTCCCATCTCATTGACCCTCATGGGAAGCCCTGTTCCTGATGCTCCTGACACCTACATTCCCCCATGCTAAAAGAGAAAGCAATAAACAGAAGCAAACTTGCAGTAAAAATTACACTTTAAGAGTTGCAAGGAACATACTGACTTTCTGACCAGGAAGGAAAAATTCTTCTGGACCCAAACAATAAAAGAAGTGTAAAGTACCAGACACTGTTAATGACTTCTGCCTCTGGCCAGCTGATCAACTTACCTGGTAATCTCATAGTGTTGGTATAAGGCAGTATGAGTAAGGCAGTGAAGAACACAAGCGGGAAGTTGTGGACAACCTATGCTAGGCTCATATGTGCCACAGACAGGGATGTATGCATCCTAACTTCAGTAGAAATGAAAGCTCAACCGTTTTCTCCATCAGTACCATAGAGCTGTATCTGCACAGAAGCCCATTTCAAAGCAATTCAAAAGTGAAGTGGTAAGTGGAGTCAAGCACAAGCTCACGCTTGAGTTTGAATAAATCTGTCAGAATTAGCAGCTTTGGTAGCCCGAAATCGTTTTCAGCAATAACTTGCTCTTCTGTTGTTCTGGGGCTATCCCTTACCTATGCTGAACTAGGACAGATTCAAAGCAGCTCCATTACATGTGTCGGTGTTGCCACTTCAAGTGAGGCACAACAAGACCTGGTTCGTGGCTCAGCAGAGTCACAGAGGTAGAGAGTGTCCTGGTGCTGCAGAAGAGCAAGGACATTAAAGCAAAGCAGGAACCAACTGACCCCTCCTTCCTGCCAACTAATTGCTATGGTCCACTTGAGTATGAACTCTAATCTTTGCACCCTCTATTCTGGATGAAAGTCCTTAACAAGAACTCCCAGGCATACTTTACCATGGATACAGAAACACAAACACGGGGTTCTCAGACCATGGTCATTTACAGCATGACCTCTTGCAGCTGCCCAACTTGCATATGAGAAAGTGAGATACACTGGGGTCATGAGCGCTTAACTGCAAATTTGACCTCTCAACCTTGTACTGTAGAGACAGATTATTAACAGCCCAGGAAGACAAAGCCTGCTTCCTTCCTAGGTTCAACCTCTTCTCCCTACAGATCATCTTGTAACAGAAAAAGAAAGCAGCAAGTAAAATAAAATTTGACTCTTATTCCCAGAACTTGACAATGTCTTTGCTGGTTAAAAAAATTGCAAACCCACCTGCCAAAGGGCACAGAACAGATGGGAGAGGAAAGGGCTACTACATAAGCTAAACACAAACACTGGTTGTCTGCTCAGAAATAAGCTCCTTTTAATTTCCATGTACACGGTATTTGATGCAGCTTTAGTGCCATTCCTACATGCTTTCACTTGAGGATGACGGGTGTCTACTTTTCCAGTTTGCCATGTAACTATGTCATGCTTAAAACTGCCTACTGCTAGAAAAGATGACAAACATGACAACCCTGCTATTTCACGCAAGGAAATTAAATGTTGGGGGGAAAAAAGACTCCATATGTATTTTTGGGCTATAACTGAAGTTTTAAAGTAGCCCCTCTCCTGAACATGCAAACGCAGATGAAGTGCGTTGGCAATCTAGTATCAGCTACAACTTGTAGCAGAGCAACTTTTTTTATAACTCAATGCAGAATTAATCTCTGACAGACAAGGAAGAAGCAAACAAATCTAGAATTTCAGAATTTTCATGTGGGTATGTTTTTTGTTACACTTGTTTGACCATGAGGTGACACAGAGACTTTGAGATCAGCAGGGGAGGGAAAAAGACAGGAAAAAACATATTGCTAGATGCCTTGAAGTGCTGCCCCTTCAAAATGTGGCTAATAGACTAAGGCTGTTAGTCCTGTGCAGTTGTGGGAAACAGTCATACACACTATGCTAGTCAACACAATGCTCCTAGTCAGTGACTAGATCTCTTAAGTGATGGAAGCACCAAAGATGTCAAATGTTCCTACGTAGCAAACGTTGCCATACTCAGCTTGAAAAGAAGGATGTTTTGCTGCTTGCTTCCAAGCTCCATTTATAGAACTTGGCTTTAAGCCAGGTGCGCAACGCTGAAGTATTAGAAGACACTAACCAGAATCACTTCCCAAGATCTAGCGAGGGCCTTTGTTTTTCCTTCAAGTATGTCTTCCACTTCTGATCTAGAAAAGAGAGACCACTCAGCCTTCATCAGGGCATACACAGGGAAGATTTACACTTTAGAAACCTAAACATAAAGGCAAAACAGTGAAAAATTAGAAGCAAGAACCATTCATAGTTCTGCTTTATAGTAAAACCAAGCAGAGGACGGTTGTAGCTTAGCATAAGGATTCTGATGACTCGGGGAACAACTCATGGTACCACGGAGGCCACACCTTGTACAGCAGAGCTCAAAAGGAGCTCTCAAAGCCCCATGTATCTGCAACAGGAGGATTTTATTGGCAGAAGCGCCATAAAGGACGTACAAGAATGTCCACAAAGTCATCCTCGCAAGCCTAGAGCACACCTGGATGGGGTTGCAGTGGTGTCCCTTGCGCTGAGTGCTGGAACATTGGCTGTGCCTGACATCGAGGTCAAGCTACAAACTATTCCAACCCTAAGGGAGATTACAGCCCTCAAATCACACAAGCATCAGGCTCCACAAAACTATCCTACCCTCGAGTTTTACTTCTGAATGTGACACTAACCTGGTAGGAAACCATTAGCCAAATCCCTGCACACATACCCTCCTGTCCATGCCTCAGCTGCCCTGGCTGTGGAGTGAAAAAGAAGTACAGCTGACTTTGTGCAACGTTTTTAAGCCTTCTGATGAAAGCACAGTATTACTACCGCAGAATTAGACTTGGGCCCAAATTCTCAAAGATTTCCAGAAATAGTGCTCCTAACTTGCTGCTAGCAAGAGCTTTCAGCTGCAGCAGATCACAGGAAAACACAGACTTGCCATTAACCTATATACAACACATATGACTTGACATTCAGCAGTGTTTCCAGGCTCCCACAATGTTGGAGAACTACACCAAGCATAAACTGTTCTGGCAAGTGCAGCTGAGGTACAATCTGATGACAATCCCCTCACAGCTGGAAAGGGAGCATGAAATAAATCTCTTCTGGTCATATCACATTCCAATGAACACAGAAACAAGCAACAGGTCTAAAGAATAAAAAGACAAATAAAATAAAGGGGAGAAAAGTCTACATAAAGATTGGCAATAGGAAACAACCCAGGCTAGTTTGGATGTGCAAAAATTATGGCCTGTTTCCCTTGGTGCCCAACCACACAGGAGGGAACGAGACACATTTCTAGCTGCACGAAGAGTTCTCACAGTAAGATGTTACCAAGTTGGTTACAGCATTCTTGAGATAGATGAGGCTGTAAGTCACTGACATTATACTGATATACAGGCTTTGTATAATATTAATCATTTAGACAACATCCCCATGTATAGTTTTGTTTTGCAAACTGTCCTGTTATCCTCTGCAACCATTCTCACTTCTCTACTCTGCAAGATTAAGAAAAGCATTTGGGAAACAGACAACAGAACAAGAAAGACTCACCAGAAACACTGACACTTTCTGGGGAGAAAAAAAAAACAAGACCCCTCCCAAAAAAAGCTGGATTAAGACAGCCAAATATAAGGACACATTTCATTAAATCATGTCTTATATTATCCATTTCAGTTCATTTAGTATCTCAGAAGAGTTTTATCTCAAAATAGTTAACAGCTCCAGGAGCTCCAACTTTTTCCCACTGCTTTCTTTAAAGCCATTACACTTTTGCTGTCACACCAGAAATATTAATAGCCTTTTCTGCGTGGGATAGAGAAGCGCTACAGCAAGACCAGAAGAACTCTATCATGTTGATGGCCTGCAAGCTAATGATTACATATAGCTTATCTGTCAATGTCATTTCCACTGAAACTAATGAAAATAGACAGCACCCCCTTCAAAACTTCAAGCGTGTATCTCTGTGGGGGAAAAGCTACCGTTCTCTTGAATGCAGAAGTACTCTGTGAAGGACAAATATATGAGACAGTGAAAAAGCAAACCTGTTATTCTATTGTATATTGCTCTGTAGGAAGACACAGAGGGACAAATTTTGCTTTTTGTTACAACAGCTTTGATCCAGAATTGATTTAAGGAAATCAATGGAGCTGACCCAGATTTACAGGAAAGAAACAATTCAGAGCTCCACCAAAACCTGAAATCTTATATTTCTACCACAACAAGGGATGTGTGCCCTTTATGCAATTCAAAAGACTGCTCTGGCACAGTACAACTGACCCACTGCTCAGTAAAATCAACTGAAAAGCAACCATTGACTCCTCCAGTCAATCACACACGACCTCACGAAATCAATCCACCAGCATATTCAAACCACTCAATGTACTCTTTTCATAAAAACTCCTAGAAGTCTTACGACTCATCCTATACAAAACCCCATATCCAACAGCCTAGCAGGCAGGTGCATTGATCCTCTTTGAGCTTCCCTAAACTTGCCACAAAGGACCACCAGGTCTGCTTTGGGAAGAGGAGGAGGAGGAGACGACTCGTCCTACTAAACCAAGAGAGTGGGACACAGCAATCCTTGGGGAGCCAAGTATATGTGTCAGTAGCAACCCTGATTCTTTGGTGTATTTGTTCCACTTGATTAGCAGTTATGTCAGCTTCACAATTATGTGCACATATACACACACAACTCCAAAGATAAAGCACTTACATTTGAGTTTCCAGATGGGGGTATTTTAGAAGCTAATCAAGACCAAAATATATCATTAAGAAAGGCTTTATCAGTTTTAAATTTATGACCCCAAATGACATGTTTTATTAATCACAAAGTGATTAATGGAAGTGTTACTTCCCTCCCCCTCAGTTACTATAAGTTCTCCACTCTCATTTCCACCACAGGCTGTAAAACTACAGATTACTAGAAGGAAATGTTCAGTTCCTGGTACCCACCAGTGTGGGTGTGGAATGCACTATTCCATGTCAGGTCACTTCAGATAATACAGATATTTTTGTTCTGCCAGCATGCCAATCAACTTTAAAGCAGAATAATGCAAATAGCCTTTAAAAGGATTTTAACTACCTAAAGCTCTTTGTTTTAAGACAAGGCATTACAGTAGAGATCATCCATTGGATCCAATTATAGCCACCTTATTAATTATATGTCTACCTTCTCTAATTCAAAAATCCCTACGAGTTATTCATTTTCAAGTTTTTGACCCCCTTATATAATAATTTCTCAGCCAAGAAACCATGAAAATCACTATCTACAAAGTACGTCAGGTAAGAGACTTCAGAGGGCATTACTGAGGGTCCTGAAATCTATCTTTTTACTGTTACAAAACGTATCTTGAATTGTCAGAATATCTTAAAAATGAACAGAAAGTGTTGGCTTTTAAAATAAAACAAACTAGGGAAAAATAAAGAAAACACAGCTCTGCTTTCTACAGATTATATGTTTAGGAATTGGATTCAAACCCAACAAAGCCTTTCATTCCTATTGGATTATTATGTGTGGACTCCACAATGAAAAACCATAGTCTCCCATCACCCAGCCAAGAGACACAGCAAGATGCAATCTTTTCTTATTAAGATTACTAAGGATGGCATCTTTTAACCTAAGACAATTTTCAAAGCAGCAGCAGCTCCTTTGCAGATCAAGCATGGCTGAGAAGGACCATATCCTCCTCTTTCACCTTCTAGAGAAGGGAGAGAAGGGGGGTCAGATCCTGCAAAACCACATGCAGATCATTCACAACCTTGAAATCAAGGCTACTTCTCATTGCAAAATGAGAGGCAAACAACATTTACAGGATGTGATCATTTCACACCCATTTTCCCATGATGCAGTCCGTCTTCCTTCATGCCATTTGCTGGATAGAGTTACCATCTCCCAAACCCCTGGAATCACAGCGCCGTGAGAAATTCTGCTTGATTGCATTGTTTGTATTTTCCATTTCCCCCAGTACCTTCTTTTAAGTTTTTTCATAGGAGTGTGAAGACATTGCAGCAGTGATTGATAGTAACGGATGCAAAGTCATCCTTCAGTGTCTACAGCCAGGCACAAACAAGATAAAGGCTACCTTCAAGAGGCACTCTTACTGTTTAAACTGATATGACCCCATAAAAATTCCTGCTTTCGCACAGCCTAGGAAAAAAAAATAATCATAAGGTCATTACTTCTCTCAAGCTGGATGTTTCCAAACATTGTATAAGTTGAGAAGTAACAGAAATTAGAAATCAAATTGACTATACGTTTCAATTAGTAAAATTGAAGGCACCTACCTGGAGCATTTTGCAGTTCTGGAATTTCTGCTAACAGCAAAGAACTTCACATTCCTTATAGCAGCCTTGTCAAGAGAAAAGAGTTTGCACTTCAGAAATCAATGTGTTTGGATTACCTGGGCAGCCAAGTACAGATTTCATAGGGAGAGAGTAGATGGGTGACTGCATGTGCACATCCACACTCCTTTTGCATGCACTTCCCTCTTTTTTTAAGTCAGCATTTTATAAGTGCTCACACTCAGCTTTTTTAATCCAGAGATTGAAATTTGTTAAGAGAATAATACTAAGTTTCCAAGTCTAGTCTCAGTGCCAGTCAGTGCGCTGTAATGATATTTTACTACAAAGATTCCAGTGGCAGCCATCTAATTTTGTTTCTTTTAAATAACATCCCCTTCTGATGGTTACAAGCTAAGTATTAATGCCTCACTTAGGATCTCATTTTTAACGTGTAAAATTAATACAGCCAAAAGCAAAGCTGTCATTTCCTTTCATTGCCAACGTCGGGCAAGGTGTAAAAAAGCAACCAAAAAGAGCATATTAGTTTAAAGTAAAAACAAACTGGATATTTAAATGTGAAATGCATAAGGCAGGGAAATCTCCTTAATAAAGTCTCCCTGCTGCAAATTGACAAATGCTTATGCTACACCTATTTATATCACAGAAATGAGGATGCTCTCATCTGCTCTGTCTCTCCAAGACTTGCCAGCACAAAGTTTTTCAACCATCTTTAAGTTCATAGAGTGGAACAGCTAAAAAAGCAAGTTCCCAAAGACACATCCGCAATTCCCATGTCATCTGCAAGGGGCTCCCCACCAGCTGCCAGGGATGAAATAGGCCATCACAGAAGGAGCAGAGCAGACGATGTAAACTGCTACAGGATGGTCACCATCCTTCATGCACCGGTTGCCTTATGTATAAGTGCACACTATTTGTGCACTGGTGATGCTACAGCTGTTGAGAGGATCCAAGAAGACAGCGAGTAGGAAGACAAAATCTAATACAGGTTATTCATATGAAAACTTCTGATTTCAGCTTGACAGAAGGGAATGGGTCTACCCCAGACAATCTCACCAACAAATAACTCCTTATTAAGGAGCACGTGGAGAGGACAAGCCAACAAACCACATTCATTGATCTGGCATTAAAAGAAAAATGGGGGATAACACCATTACTCAGAGAAGTGACACAAAGTCTTACTGTACATGTGGCAGAATTTTGATTTATTCATGAAACCTTAGTTTCAGGTGCCAAACAATTACATGAAAGGGGAACACTCTGAACTCTCCACTGATTATATTCACAAAATTGGAATTCAAGAAAATCCCTCTGTCTGGGGGCATGAGCCAGAGATAATTAGGAACTGAATTCTCCTGGTTCACTGTGGTCTCATCTTCTAGTTAGAGCACAAGCCTTGTGCCAGAAACACCGCTTTGTCACATGCAAGTGTTCTGCCTACAACAAAAGGACATGATCTATAGTCTGGATATCGAAACACAAATAATGAGGAATTTACCAAACTCCGCAGTTTGAATTGCGACTGTAGGGACAAATACCTAGACAAATACTTCATTGGTGAAGATTTTACATGAATGGGTTCCAGAGGGAACAGGAACATCCAACAAAACACGAATGTGCTTCGAACATTAACCTTGTAATACAGTAGGACGCTGCTGAATCTAAATGACCCACCACAGACATCTCTTTGTGTTTATCCCAGCCACTCCAGGTCCACACAAACATAAAATTCCTGAACTTAGCTTTATTTCTTTAATGTAGAGGTGAAAACTCCTGCTCTTTTCATTGATTTGAACTGGGACCTTCACTCGTGCATCCACACTTGATTTTATATATGCCGACACTTAGACAAGCCACATACAGAACTCAAACATTCGCCATGAACGAATCGTCAAGAAAAAAACATCAGATTCAAACCCTTGCATCCCCCAACCCCGTCCTTACCTCCCTCAGGATCACCATAGAGTTGATACATAATACATATGTATCAGCCCAAAAGGCTTGAGAGGAAATAAAAACTCTGCTGGAATGACATTCACACAAGGACAACTGCAGCAGCTTTGTCAGGCAGGATTTGATACAGTACATCTGGCAACAAAGTCAAACAAAATACAGTAGTGCTGGCTCTGGGAAAAGTAACATGGATCTAATTTCTTCCAATTCTCTGAAGCACTTCTAAAGTTAGCTGCTTGGTACAATACAAGACAAACTACCTGTCACTTCTCAGAAGTAATGGAAACAATTTAAGAATCCAGAAATATGCTCACCCTAGACAGAGATACAATTGACATACTAGTTGCACCCAATCAACTGTAGAAATTTGTTCATGAAAAGCACTGGACATTTCTGCTCCACATGTTTATTTCTAATGGAAATATAAAGTTTCCATTCATGTTGACTTTATCTCTGAAAAACTTAGCCTTCAGCCAAGTCACAATACTTTAAAATATGTGAATACAGAATATCAATGCTATGAGAGTCAGCGCGCAGTTTCCCCAATATCGGTTCACAGTAACAAAAGAAATTTAAAATCTTGTGAAAACATATACCCTGGAAATGGTAACCATGGCATAATAAATATTCTGATAAATTAAAGCTTAGTAAGACATTACTGTTGACAGTGCTGGGTAATTTTTGCTTTAATACATTCAGAAACAGAAATTTCTGCAAGTAGTTGTTGCAAAAATCTACACTCCTGTACTGAGACAGAAAAAGCTGAATATTCACTAACTAGGAAGATTTTCAGAAGTACCAGAGAGCAGTTTAACTCTCAGCTCAAAGCTGTTCTAAACTAACAGTACCTTTGTGAAGAGGGACCAGAGTAAGCTTGCTCACACTGATGATGCAGTCCCACAGAAGTCAGTGAAAAGCTTATAAGGACACTGACAAAAGGACACAGTACGGCCCCCTCACAGGCACACGGCAGGGTTTCTGCCTGCACATGGGGGATGGATTTCATTACATGCAATTAAACGAGGGCCAGATTGTTGTGGCTGTCAAATGAACTCCATTTCTCTGTATCCCAAACAGAATAATTTAAAACCAGTACACAGGGTCCATCAAAGGATGCCCCACTGCTTTGCAGATCTCAATTCCACTTTATAAGCAAGGGAGAAAGCAAGGATCAATTGCGAGATGGGAGACTGCTGCATTGATTTTCAAACAGAATCTTCCATCAAAACCAATGGCAAGCTTGTCTTTAGACATAAGGAAAAAACTTCATATGATCTGAGTTGTTCTGACATTTGAGCAGAGGTAGACATCAGCCTTCCATAAGGAACAAGCAGCTATCAATCAGAGAGTGCTGCACGCGCAACTGAGATGATCACAGACAGGAGGCAAGTTTCAGGATCTAACCTTTGTTAGCATCCACAGGAGAACATTACAGGTCTATAAGAGTAGATGAAAATGGTGCAATAACACCCTGGTCTGCAGTACAAAGAAAGCAATATCAGATTTAGAATAAGTTAGCTTCATAAACTTGTCTCTGGAAAGATAAATACAGTATTAATTATTCTATGCTCATGTGGAATTTCTCATCTAGCAGGATCCCAGTGTATTGACAGTCTGACCTCAGCCTAGCAGAGCAGCTTCTGCCTCCAGTTACTGACATGCAGTCCCCTGCTCACTGCAGCTGGGATGTCTACAGAATAAAGCAAACATCTGTGACAGCGTGAGCAGCCTAAGGACTAGTGAACAAACCGATTTCACAGGAAAGGGAGCAGATACAACTATGATGGGCTGTCATATAAAACCCCACGACTGACCCAGTCTGTACACAGACAGCAGATCCAGGGTCAAGGAGCAGGAGTCACCTTGCGCTCAGTTACCCAGACAGCACATGGCAGGAGAGCAAAGGGTGGAAATATCCTGAGTGAAGAGACATGGAAAATCTCCATCCAGCTATAACAAACATTGTAGAATGTTTTTTACTTTTCAGAAAAGGCTAGACAAGCAAAGGAAAACACTCCAAAGCTTCCACTGCCATTTCCTTCCTAAGGAGCAGTCACCCAAGCCCATCGATAAGCCACAAAAGCCAGAATAATCTCCCAAGTTTTCTTTACCATGCTCCTGAGCACCAGAGAGCAGCATCATTCACCTTCCTCCACTAGCAACTGGTCAAGGAACTAATTTCAGAGAGTAGGTTCCCCAGTACACAGGCAAATCTCTGCCAAAATTGAGACAAATTTGAGGTATGATGCAAGGGACACATCATATACCTTCACAAAGATAAGGCTAAGCTCCCTTTTGTTGACTACAGGCTCTGGGTTGTTTTCCTTTGTTGTTGTTAGGGGGTTTTGTTTGTTTCCTTTTCAGAAAGGTGTCTGTTAACTGTGTCATTTTCCTCTTTATTTATCCCAGAGAAAAAAAAGCTGCCAGCAGAAATTTGTTTTTCTAATGTCTGTAGCAAGAGATCCACATTCAGAGATAGAGTTTCTGGTCCCCAAGGTGGGGGTGTGGAGTCATTATTTGACGACCTTCTAGCATCTTTCACCTTCTCTGTATCAAATCTAAAATTGTATGAAAAGCTCTGTAGGCAGACTACAAGCCTCCTGAAACTCACCGAGAGAACTCGGAGGCATGAAGAAATTGCCAAATTTTGAATAAGGAGCTGACACTTCTGGCAAAAAATTTCACCTTATTTTCCATCCAAAGGGTCTGGGTGGGAACTTTTTAGCTAATTCCGATTATAAAGCGCCCGTCTTACAGGACACAGTAAGCTACCAACAGTAACAGGCAGCCAGCCTGGGTATGAGAGACAGCTCTATCCAATAGCCAAAGACACTCCAGCAGTGACCAGCTAAAATTTAGAACACCCTTCACAATAACAAGGGCATCAGCCAAGATTTTGAAAGCTGTTAATACATACATACACATACAATCAGATAACAGATACCTAGTGAAAGCAGCCATTCAAGCTTCACGAACCATATACAAAATGAAGTGTCATACTATGTGGGTCTAGATTAGAGTTCAATAGATTTCTAGGTGCTTTCACTACAGAAACAGCCCATGAAAAAAGCAGAATTGGTTATGATCAAAGAGGTACAATAAGGACAGACAGGTTGTGATCGCATTTGTTTCCAGTTTTACTCCACTCACGCTAACAACCTAAATATGCGTCAAAGGGAAAATGAGTGCAGATTATCCTTCAAGTAATTTCACAGCACCACATCCTCCCCTCAGAGTTTACGGTAAATCCTTTGAATAGTACTAAAATCTCAACCTATTTATAGTTCCACAACAGAACAAACATAAAGCCATAAACTTCAGCAGTTAGAGCACATAGAGAATTTCTGAAAGGAGATTTTTCTAGATTCAAAAATGTAATTTAATCTTTCACCTACTGTATGCCAAGTTTGTGTTCCAACTGTATAATTCATCTGAAACAAGGGGAAATAATAGGTCTTGGACAAATTTTCTGAATATGTGTGCAAACCATATTACCTGTGGAATGCAACTAATAGAAATACCATCCTTCTATTAAACTGGTGAAGATGTCTTACAACCGAGAATTCTGCATGGTGCCTTGAAGACCTGAAATAAAGCCTTTCCCAGGTCTGCTAAGGGCTTAGTGCTCCTTGTGAAACCAGCAAGCACTGAGCAGACACAGCAGGAAAGAAAAAAAATACTAATTTTTCCAAGAAGTTGGAAGGTATTAACACAGATGGACACCATACGAGAGCACATTCATCAAGCCAGTGATACCAACTTCAGAGGAGCAAACAGCTGATAGAAAAACACCCAACGGGACTTGGCTTCACCACAGAACAGCAGATCCACCGATTCCTAACCCCATCAGCACACGAAGCCTCCACCATTTGACTCCAAAAAGTTTAAGGAAAGATCATTTTTCCTCAACTATTGTTTAGTAGCCACAAGAAGGGAAGGGAACGCTCAAACCGAATACATCCTTCCCCTTTTTCCCTTGTTTGCTACAGGTACGCCGGTCACCACGATGCTGAGAGCGGGTATGAGAGATTTACAGGTACGGCTGACAAGAAGCGTGGCCGCTCTGCCAATCACTCCCTCTTATAGCTGCTCAGCTGTCAGATCCCTCCAAAAAAGACACTCCCAAGTCTAATTTCCACCTTGTTCTCAGGCAAGAAGGGGAAAGCGTGAGACAGGCGGACAGATCACAATGAAATTTCTGTTCGCCACGCCGGATAAAATTCACAGCCAAGCTGCACGCAGCAGCCTCACCGCGATCCAGGCTGGATCTGTGCACGCAGCACACACCGGGGAAAGTTTCTGTGGCCCCATCCCACCTTTGCGTGACTCAGTAGCCGAACTCCGCTGGAATTCCATAGGAGCCAGCACCCGCTGCTCCCAGCACAGCCCTATCCCTAGCGTGAACTGGAAACATAGAGCCTGGTGAGGCAGCGAGGAGTTCGGGCAGGGGTTATCACGCCCCTTCGCCGCTCGATCCGCGCGAACACCCGCTCCTGGCACCCCCGGAGCTCCCGAGCCGCCCGGGGCAGCCGCTCCGGCGAGACCGGGGCGAACCGGAGCGAAGTTGCCCGCCGGCAGCGGTCGCCGCGTCCCCGAAAAGCAGCGGAGCCGGCGGCGGGTGAGGAGCCGGGGACGCTCCCCCCACCCCCAACCCCCGACCCCTCGGCACCCGCACCGCATCCCCGCGGGGACCGGGATGCTCGCGGAGCCGCTCGCCGCCGCGATGTAAGCCAGAAAAATAAATAAATAAATGACAAGATGTTAAAATAAGACAACTTTCCGGCCTCCCGCGGGAAGTTTCCCGCAGGACCGGGGAGCGAAGCGACCTTCCCGCGGCTGCCCCGGGCGCCGGCCGGGACGGGGCTCCGGGGCGCTGCCGCAGCGGCGGCTCCCGGGGCTCCCGGCACCTGCGGCGGCGGAGCCGGTGGCGCTACGGGTGCTGCGGCGGTGCCGGTGCCCTACCTGGGTGCAACGTACTTTGGAAATAGAAGATGACGAGGATGAAGGAGCCCACGGAAGTGACCAAGACCATCCTGCACACCCGGTTCATCCTCATTACTTCCAGCACCGCCGGCTTCATGACGCTGCCGGGCGGCGGAGCGCGCGCGGCCGGCGCCGGGAGAGCCGCTCCGAGGAGCCGGGATCGGGATGGGGATCGGGATGCGGACGGAGCCGCCGCCGCGCCGGAGGATGCCCGGGCGCCCCCGCCTCGCGCCGGGGGGGGCGCTAATGCCTGCGCCGGGCGCGACCACGGCGGGCGGAGGGGCGGCGTGCGCGGCGCGGGGGGGCGGCTCGCCGGGCGGGGAGCCGGGGCGGAGCGCGAGTCCCCCCCCTCGCCCAGGGCGCAGATGGTCCCGCCCGGTGGCTGCGGGCGGGGACGCGCCGGGCTGCCTCGGGGCTTGGGATTGGGGGGCGGGGGGTGAGGATGAGGCGGGGGGCGCAACCGCCGCGGTCCCTCCCGGGGGGATGATGCTGCGGGGCCGGGGCCGGCGAACTTGACCTCCCCTGGGTCGCCGCCGACCTCCTCGGGCCCTCTGGCGCGGGCTGGGTCGCCCCGGAGGATGCTTCGCCCCGTGCGCGCAGGGAAATTCTCCCACGCTTTTCTGCTGGCGGTGCCCGGCGCTTGATCAGGGATCCTAAACGCCTTCTCCCGGCTCCGATCTCCCTCTAGGCAAAATAACACAATGACCCGAGCTGGAAGGGACCCGCGAGGACCGTCGAGTCCCCGCACAGGGCAACCCCAGCCCTCACACCCTGGGTTGTCCAAACGCTTCTTGGCTGTTCCCAGGCTTGGCACCGCGACTCCTGCCCTGGGGAGCCGCTCCAAGTGCTCCACCACCCGCGGGGTATTCCTAACATCCAGACAATGTGAGACATTATTTTACAGCCAGTGCTTGTTGTTTCTTCTTCCCTGTCCCGACCGGTAGCTGCTAATATTTATAATCGGTGTAAACACTGACTTCCAGTAGCAGTGAATCATCCCTGAGGAAAAACAGTGCCACCTGGCATGCCAGAGCTGAAAGAGGGTGCGTTGGGGTTTTGGGTTTTTTTTTTTTGTTTTTTAAGTTTTTTGAATTAACCAGCCGATTGCTCATTTGCCTGTGGGAAACAAAAAATAAATAAATTATTTTTTGTTTCCCACAGGCAAACGAGCCATCCCACAGGCAAATGAGCAATAAATAAATAAAAGGTTCCTCCACCGGAGTCTACCTCTGGCAGTGGGGAGAGCGACAACAGGCAATGAGATACAAGACCGTACGTGGGGGGAATGCAGAAGAGCTTAGTGCAACAGAACAAAAGGCATCTGCCTCGTCCACGCGTGCGTTGGGGTTCGGGAGGTCTGGGGCTCCCAGTGAGATGGGGGGGTGTGAGCAACTGCAGGTCAACAAAGTCCTGAACTCGGTTCCTAACGTTAACCACGCTGCGAAGCTCCCAAACTGGCACTATCTGCTTGCTCAGAACTAGATGGGTGTTGGAAAGTACATTGCTGAATTAAATCAGCTTCTTGGCAATATACCATTTATCCTTGCACTGTCTTAACTGTTCTATTTCTCCCTCTGATGCACCCAAATACTGATTTGCTATTGCCTTTCTCTTTTTGCTACAATGAAAATCATTTTGCTGATGCTGATACCATCTTCGTGTGTAAAGGGATTCTTTTTCCCCCTCAGATTTCTGTCTGATCTCCCCATGTGGTTGGGGGAGGGGTCTTTAAAATGAAAACAGCCCTAGATAGCCCAAAGCCAGGAATTGAGGGGGATAAACCAAATTTTAATCTTAAAAAAACCACAACCAATAAACCCAAAAGGTATGAGTATTCCTTCCTGAGTAATTGTGACAGAAATGTGTGATCAGGGTCTTCCATTCAGACTTTCAGAAAGCTCATTAAAAGGATTTTACCTCAAGGATAAACCAATAATTAGGTAGACATTAGTAACAGAGTAGGTTATTTAGGCTTGGCCTAGAGTTCCTTTTATTAGAAATAATTCCCATGGTTCATTAAGGTTTTACACAATATTTTGCTTACTTTCTGTAGAATTTTTCCAGATTAGGGTGGGGTTTTTGGCAGTTTTGATGTGCAACAACCATTTTCTAATCTTCCTAATGTAAAGGAAACTTTAAATTGATTTTTCACTTTTAAATCCCAACTTCAAATGTAACACAAAAGCTTTCTATGAGAAATGCTGGATAAAGGGAGGCACTGATATGTAATGCATCAAAGTGGCAAATCTTTTAAGTCGGTCAACAAAAGTCAAGTAGAAGCACAACCCAGCATTTCAGCATCCACCTGTCAATACAGATACTGCAGCACAATAGTAACTGCAGTATTTTAACAGAAAGAACTGGAATGTGTATCAGGAATGTAGATAAGACACTGAGGGATGAGGGCAAAAGCACTTGGTCAAATAACACAAGAGAAACTATGCTGCTAGACAGGGTGGTCAGTTGCTCAGTGTGCCTTAACAATAGTTACTCTTTTCTTCTGAGCATCATCCTCTGATGGAATTATGGGGCATTTTAAAACAGCAGAAAGAAAGTCACCAGCTGTGTTGCCATTTACTATTAAAAGAATATTGTAAAGCACCACCTTCATTACGGGCATTGGTGATTACAAACTGACTTGCAGCATCTCTGCACATTTCAAACTATGACAAACTTTCTAATATCTAGTCAGTTAGGACAACGAAATGCAGCAGCCTGTTTTTTAGAGACTGAGGCAGCTGTGCTTTGGTTTTCCTACAAAAAAGAGCATAACAAAGGGAACACAAGGAAATGCACTTGTCTTTCCAGAGGGGTGCCAAGTTATAGAATAGGTATATGAACAGCTCAAGCACTTCTTCTAAAGCAGCTGCAGAGCAGTAGGGAGTCCGGATAGTACTGTAGGTATGATCACCTACCACTCCCATGATAATAACCAGCATTCAGTATCTCTGAATAAAAATAGTCTCCTCATCCAAGAAGCTTCTGGAAAGAAAGACTTAAGAGATTAAGAACCAGATGCCAGTGACATCAAAAGAAGTCCAGACAGTGTTTTGTAGATTATTTTGTGTAACAAAGCAGCTTTACAGAAAACTAACCAAACAAAACCACCCACAACACCATTTATTGATAAAGCTCTAAAGAATAACAAAACTGCAGCTGAAAATTAGTACAGGCAGAAATACGAGTGTGTAGTAAATTCAAGGTGCAACTTATCAAAAATTGGCAAGCAGACCAGTATTGAATAACCTGTTGAAACGTGAAACAAAACCGTTACAAAATACAGGTATTGGTGAGAGACATAGGTGTCCCTGCAACTTTTCATTTGTGAGGAAAGAATCTCAGGAAAGAGTTACTTTGTTTTATACTGATGACCTTCACCCTCTTAAAAACAGAAGGTGACATTTTTGGAGAACGTTTTCAGCTGGAGGAACTAGTATTACTGAAGGAACATGCACAAGTTTTAAGCGTGTAAACCACCTTCAGATCTTAAAGAGAAACAGCAAATTTCAGACTCTCTGTCTGTCCTTGGATGTTATGACTCCAGTCTCACCACGGCTCTTGCCACCATAGAGTGAAGTAGTCTAATTAGGTGGATCAGCAAATCTGCACACAACTTCTGGTTATATTCTGTGGGGATAGAGGGGATAGGTTTTAACTATCTCTGACTAAACCAGCCCTACTGAAAAGAGACTAGGTCTTGGGGTTTGTCCCCCAGGGCACATTGCTTTAATGATTCCACATTGTCAGTAGGTTTTCATTTGACTAGCTGCCCAAAACTGTGCGTCTGAAGGTAGGAAGTCAAACAAGAGAAGACCCCTTTTAATGGCCAGACACCTCACTACCTCATACGTTGTAAGGGCCTGTGTTGCAACCTAGGATTGCTTGTCAGTCAAAATACGTTTAGTAATGTTATTCTATTAATAGATGATAACAGTCTTTTAAGATACTGATTCCAGTTCCATTAGAAAAAGACACTGAGAACCTTCTTACCGCAGCTGATTTCAGTGGAAGTAGGACAAAGCTTACTTACCTACACAGATTTCTCAGTCAGCAATTCACTGTATGCACGAATGAAAGGACAACCATTCCCAGGAAGCTCCCACCAAAGAAAATTGAAAGACAATCCTTACTGGAACTAAGTAGATGTCTTGCTCCCTTCCTCTTCCCTCCAAATAAGAAGACCACCTAACATCTTCCCAAAGCTGTGGAATATGCTGCGTTTCTGAAATACCTCATCCTGCATCTTGCATTTTCTACAGTGATGCCTTAGGTAACACTTTAATGCCTTTATCCTCTGTGCAACCTGAGGTGCTAAATAAGAAAAAAAAGCCCATATTCTTGCAGTATCTACCTCTTGGTTCCAGGCAGACCTCCAGTGTCCCTTACCAGGAATAGATGAGTTATCTTTTTTTCAGATTTTAAAATACTTTGTACTAGATGTCACTTTGCCACCCAGCCGGCTGCCTCCTGAATTTTAGAGAGAATTCCATCTGTCTTCATTCTAGCTGAAACAAGTTTATGGTTTCTTGGACTGCATGCCTCCCAGGTAATGCAAACCAGACTGACAAGAGACAGTATTTCTAAGAGTGCAATGTGTATTTCCTGAACAATCATATCTGAAAGGCATTGTTGTCTCCACCTCCCCCGTATTGACAGACCACAGGTTAGTTTTATGCTTTATTTGACCATTAAGGAATTACAGCTTCCTCCCTTCCTCATAACGCTCACTAGCAGTTTCGTCCTGTGATGGGAGCAGATACTTGTCTTCTCTGAGGAGAGTTTGAGAAGCTAGGGAGCAGCATAGCATTTCCAGGGCTAAATATAGAGCCACTCCCATCTTCAAAATACATGTGGTACCTTTATAATTCCCTTTATTACTATCTACTTGCTACTATTTACCTCAACACAAAAACATCCAGACAAGCTTTAGGAAGCTTCCGTCTAGTGCAAACCTGTGCAAGAAACATTTTTGCTGGAATAGTAACATGCCTGGTCTGCAAGCACACTGAACTGTGCTGCTATTTTCAGTTTTCCAACAAGACTAGATGAACATGCTTGTGCCTCTGAAAACCAAGAACGATGCTGTATATTTAAATGACTTCACAATGCTGATGAAAGTTTCTGTTGTAGAACTGCCTTAGTTTAAAGGTGGCAGAGTACCAGTATCATGGTTAAGTTAAACAAGACACCTGAAAGGACAAACATACATTTGGCTTAACTAAATTCATAGGAAGAAGTAATACATGATGGATTTCAAGATTAAAGTAGGACCAACAAGCGAAATAGGTGGTTGATGCAAGACCACTGCAATATTAATTGCAACGGTCTCAGTGAAAAATTTGGAGGAGATAGGCATAGAAGCAATCTGTTAAGTTTTGCATTGAAGGATGCAATTTCTAGAGGTGGTAGATACTTAACAGCTCTGTGCACAGTGATCAACAGCTGTAGTGGATCAAACACAGTGGTCCAGCACTGTCCAGGACAATGTCACTAGCTTCAGAGGAAGTATCAGTAAGCCCCACAAGAGGTAGCAGTGGTCAAATCTCCCAAAAGACTGACTTTTGCATGTGACATTTATTAGCTAGAGCTTGGCTTTTGTCCTACAATGCAAATGATGGCATTTGGGGAACACTCCCCAAAAATCAAATTCAAGAAAATTCTGATATATCTTTTCACCACAACCACAACAAATCTTTTTCACTGCAACCAGGGATGCCAACACAAATCCCTGGGCAAAGCAGACACTAAAATATTTGCCAGGTTTCACTGAAGCTTAGCTCTCTTTTTTTTTTTTTTTTTCCACCCTGTGTGCACTTTGACAGTTTCTCCATTGCTAGTTAAGAACAACTTTTATGAAGTGAAATTATTAGAGTAAAACTTAACAAATGTAAGGGCCAGGGCAGCTGCAAGGCAAGCTGTTCTGCCTGTGCAAGTTCCCCTTGTACTGAGTTGCTTTTGTTAAAAAGGACATTTAAATGGACAAGTGTTATCTCCAGTAATGGTGAGCACCCTTAAAATGAACTGTAATTCAGATCTCTTTTCCGACTGACCTTAGGGCATCATCTGAAGTGTGACTCAGAGCACATAGAGGCTGAAATAAGGAGAATTTGCTGACTTCTCATAGGGTTGCTCATATTCTCAGACACTAGGGATTACTCATACTCTTTGGAACATATTGCTGGCATCCTGCTATGCTGCTCATTGAACACAAGGGTCGCAGAATAAAACCTAGTAGCCGGGAAGGCAGGATGCAGTAGCTGTTGGCTAGCAGAAGCAGCACAACACTGGATCACTGCGAACTGCATGTACTTTACGGAACATAAGTGTGCTCGGTCCATTCACCCTGGAGCACTTTCTTAGCTGAAATCCAAGCAAGCTACTTTCAGGAGCAAATTGATTCATCTCCAAGAGTTGGAATGCCTTACACGCTACTCTGAGGGGAAAAAAATCCAGCTGGATAGGAGCAAACACATATATAAAAGAAAAATCATCTTTCTTTGTAGAAGAAGTGGAGAGAATCATTGAAGAAATTATTGGGGAGCGGGGAGGGCGAGTGGAAATTTACAAGGAAAAATACCTACTCCACCAAAAAAAAAAAGAAAGGGTGGGGGACACTGGAAAAACAGTTGCATAGATTGTTGCCATTTTACTTTTTTTGAATTAAAGACTCATCTCCTGTGTTTGGGGATTTTAAGAGCACCTTAACATGATTGTTTGGATCTTCTGAAACAGTCTTTAATTATTTCTGGTTACATAAAAAAATTGGTGGTATTTTTTGTAAAGTGTTTCTTTCATAACCATTATTATTGTCACCCCTAGGGTATATCTATCTCACCAACCCTTATATTCTGTCCAGCTGGACTCCAACTGGCCACATGTCATAGAATTATAGAATAATATGGGTTGGGAGGGACCTTAAAGATCATCCAGTTCCACCCCCCCTGCCATGGGCAGGGACATCCCACTAGATTAGGTTGCCCAAGGCCCCATCCAACCTGGACTTGTGTAATGCTTCTGGGACTGGGAAAGAAAGATTAGTGTAAGACCATGGGGAATTCAGGATGGAGGGAGACCTGGAGACTGCACAAAGCTAAGTCACAGACTAGATACAACTCTCTGAGAATTAATAATCATAGAATGTGTGCCGATACAGTGTTGGTCAACAGAATAGACATTTACATGACAGAAATCATTTACTCTGTTTTGGACATCTCAGGTGCCATGAGAGGAATCGTGCCCTAAAAGTGCCCATTGACTGAAAAGCTTTGCTACAGACACCTCTATTGTACATGGGGAAGGTTAAGTGAAACAAATCCCAACACAGCTTTCTAAATGTCTTTTTGTATGGAAGGAAATGCTGCCAAAACTTTTTTTTTTTTTACTCCGATGTTCAGTATTATATTTTGTTTTGTTGTCACATACATCACAAAATACTTTGCAGTCAAAAGTGGGAGCCACATTCTTCATTGCTCGTTGAGCATGTTAATTTCACCAGAGGTTCGTTTAGGTAAATAGTAAGCTATTTCTTTTCCTATGTATTTTTCTACACACACACAAAAAATGCAAGTAGGTACAAATATAAACATTCTCCTTTATAAAAGTTTCTCATTTAAAGTTTAACCCTATCTCAAAATTCAATATTTTCACACAAGATTTTAGTTCATTATGGTCACCAGAACATCCTTTTTTATTTTTTTTTTCTTGTTTTTTCCCTTTTCAGCTAAAACTGAATATAAACACACATCCTCTTTGCTGGAAAAATCCTCTGTTATTTTTCAGTGGTGAAATAAGTTCCGTGAAATTTTTTATTCTTGTTTACATGTATAATTACTATGTTCAATTTTGAATGTATGCTTAAAGTCCTTAGGACTTAAGTGTGTTGAAGATTTTCCAGAATCAACAGCAAATCAACATTGTTTTAAGTGGAAAGTCACATACTTCTCACGTTGTTATGCTTTTCCTATGTCTTGTTCCTCTAATGTTTGCACTAGGAGAAAACAATCTACTGCAGCCAATAGAAGTACAGGTGTAAAAAAAGATCCAAGGCTGAAAACAAGTTTTTTGTCCTCAAAGGAAAATTGCACTACTGCAAATTATCGGACTGAACAGGAAAGGCAGCAATTTATACTTAGAAGTAGGACTTTCTCACTCTCTACACTGCAGTGACCTTAGGCTTGAGAAGTTCTGTAACATGCTTGACTGAAAAGCACTACGCAATTATAAGGAGCAGTTTAGAAGCACATCTAAAATAAAAACATTTTCTAGAGCTAATTACATACTACTTTTTTTTCTTTTTCACCATCCCTCCTCAATTAAAAGGTGTGACATCAGGGACTCTTTCTATTTAAAGGGCGTCTAGGTGATATTACAGGAGAGGGAACAGAGATGATAAATCACACAGCAGCTGTTGAAATAATATTATTGGACCTGTAAAGAGATTTTTCCAAATCACTTCACACATCCGTCACTCCACCAGTGCTGCATCTGTACAATGAGTTACTCCTTACCTTTCCCCTCTGGTGTGGCTCCTCATTCTTAGGAACCTCCCACGATGGGGCTACGATTCCAACTACACTATTAGGTCTCTGCGAAGGAAAACATGACTCAACTCCAGCAAAGAGAATCTATAAGCTCAGTTGGTAGTAGACTATGGAAAACCCACAGTTTATATGGTGAAGCATATGTTGACCTAAGGAAAAGATTTGAGTTTACCACTAGTTTAGCCATATAAAGAAAAATCAGAACAATTAGAAAGATTGCCCAGTTTTCATCCTTCGATAAACCTTCCTTCAGCAGTGTAGAAAGTGAAAAGGGATATTTATGTCACCTTTTTTTCTGAAGAGCAAGTTAACAACTTCTTACAGAGCACAGCAGCAACTACAGCACATTTTCTTGACCTATTCTGGTATGGTTTCTAATCTGGTTTATGAAACACAAGTCATAGCTCTATCAAAGCTTATCTCTTCCTTGAGATAGGCTAGGATAACATATCCATGTTGACTCTGCAACATCTATCAAAGGCTGATGAGGAGTGAATACCGTTAAGCTGTCTGTCTGACCTGCACAGGAAGAAGAATGGCCATTTGCTATATATGACATGCTTTCTGGAGGATCAATGCTGCCTCGTTGCTTTCCTGTAGTCAATATTCAAATAAAACCAATAGAGAATGCATATACATAGTCTGGACTGCGGAAGTTTACAACTTTGATGACTTTCAAACCTGTCTTAGTTCCCTTTTCACTGGTCTTAAAATCAAATAGCATTGCAAATGCATCCCGAAATCATTGTTTTTCAAAAGAAAAGAAACATTTAGGTAACCTAGAGAAGAAAGTTTTCCGTTAATGCAACTGCAAACTATCTTTTTCAATGACACAAAAAGGACTTCATATCACTTTATAAATAACTACTGCTGGTATAGTGTTCTTTTGAGCAACGGAACTTCAAACTCAGACTACTGAAAAACAAACTGATCTAATTCTACTGACAGAGTGCTGCCCTTTCAGCATTTATCATACTCAGGGAGAATAAGATTTTCTTAGAGGAGATCAACCACTTGTGGACTGAGAGATTGTTCTGTTGTCAGAAGATCCATTCAAGGAAGTCTGCATCTCCATATAGTGCTAGTTGTTCATTCTTACCAAGACCAGAGATTTCTGCTACCTTTGTGTGTGTCAGTTACCAAGCCAACTTTATATGTGGCTCTACTGTAACTGAGCATGGTGGGTTAACCTTGACCATCTGCTACACCCCCACTGTGTTACCCCCTGCTCCTCAACAGGACGGGGGTAGAAAGTAAAATGTGAGAGCTCATGGGCTCAGATAAGGATAGTGACATCACCAATTACCATCATCAGCAAACCAGGCTCCACATGCGGAAGACTAATTTAATTTGTTGCCAAGTAGAAATAGAGTAGGATGCTGAGAAACAAAGACAGAACTAAAAAAGCCTACCACCTTCCCCCTAGACCTCCTTCTTCCCAGGCTCATCTACACTTCTTCAGGGCTAACTCTTCTTAACCTTCTTTTCCCCCAAGTAACACAGAGGGGTGGGGAATGGGGATTGTGTTCAGTTCATAACAGTTCTTCTCTGCCCCTCCTTCCTCTTTGTGTGGTTCCCCTGCTCCAGCATGGGAACGTCCGTGGGCTGCAGTATGGAGATCTGCTCTGGCACGGTGCTCTATGAACTGCAGAGGGACAACCTGCTTCACCATGTTCTTCTCCATGAGCTGCAGAGCAACCTCCGCTCCAGTGCTTGGAGTCCCTCCTTGCTCTCCTTCACTAACCTGGGTGTCTGCAGGGCTGTTTCTTTCAATGTTTTTCCTCACTCTTCTTTTTCACAACAGCTGCACAGCGTGTTTTACCCTTTGTTAAATACATCTCCACAGGGGTGCCACCAGCTTTGCTGATGGGCTCAGCTTTGGACTGTGGTGGATCTCTTTTGGTGCCAGTTGTGTCTGGCATGGGGGCAGCCCCTGGTCTCTTTCTCACAGGGGCCACCCTGCAGCCTTTCAGCTACTAAAACCTGGACTCAGTCAAATACACTGAGGAAGTACATGTGATAATCCTTTGGGTGTTTGGAATATAAACCTCTCTTCCTCCCCTTTCCCACAGTACTACCAGTTTGTTTGCGAAGTAAAAGATTAAACAGACCTAGTTCAAACCACAGCCTGCTAGCCCACCATATAACTGATGAGATTAAGGAAAAAAAAACTCTATCTGTAATTCATTCTGAGCAGAACATAAACCATGATGAGAAAGCACTTTAGGGAGGTGGATTTTAGCAGTGTGTGCACAGCTTTAGATACACATTAACACAACTTTTACTGAAATGAGATTTGAGGCTTTACAGAGCCAAACCAGTAGCAATCCATACCACTGGCACAAATCCCACATGAGGCTGAGGAACTACATCATCCCTTCTTCCACAAGGTCTCAGCAATTGTAATCAGTGTTTCTGGTCTCCTTCAGGCTGGCTGATTCCCTGAAGAGCTCTTTGCTTTGAAGGGAAACAACAGGTTTCTTCTGGCATTGAAGGCAGAGAGTCCTCTTTAAGGTGCACGAGCACACTAGGAGATCACCTTTCCTCTTCTGGTAGCAAGCAGGTGTAAAGTAACAAGAGAAGGCTTGTAAAAGCCCTTGTCTTTACTGTACTTTCAGAGACAGAGAAGCTCCCTTAGAAGAGGGTGTCCTTCCTCTTCTGTAGGGGAGATTTCCTTAAAATTCCTTTGTTGCTTCTGTTTGGTCTTACACCAGTAGTTTCAGACTCACCATAGGGTAGAGGGCTGAGGGAAGAAAATTGTTAAAGAAATGACTTTGTTCTCCTAAGCCCAGTAGCAGGCCCTGCCTTTAGTTTAACCTTTGCAGTTGTGCTTTTCTTGACACTACTTATAAATTTATGTTAATTTTTGTAACTACTTTCATCTGTCACAGCGCTAGCAGCAGGTGCCAAACCCTTGTATACTACAGCAAATATGAAGTAGCTTTACATTTATAGACTCACTGAATCATTTAGGCCAGAAAAAAAAAAAAAATTAAGTTATCTCTCCAGGGACCCAATCATCTTGCCAGTTTAAGTTGCAATACACACCTGATGAAATGATTGTGCCTCAAATTAAGCCTTCTAATTTGTGAATAAAACTGGGTCACAAAACTTATTTCCTCTTCCCCTCACCCCCCTTCACAGCTCCTATATATGTTAGTGTACTATATTACAGAGCTTTGCAGTATCTCTTCTGAATATCTGTGCTGTGTGTTAGAAGTACAGCTTGCAGCCAACTTGAAATCTGAATCAAAACAATGTATATTTTACAGAAATGCTCTTTGAATCTGTTATTTTTATGCTTCTCACTAAGCTTAAGGCTATCAATGAGGTAACCTAGCCCTCCAACCCCCCCAATTGTATCACCAACATCGCAAAATCTTGTGGGGTTTTTCAAGTCTTTCTCAGTCTCTTGAGTTATGCAGGCAGTTTTTAGATCAACATTTGTAAGCTAACTTAAGAATTGTTGTTATTCATTTGCAAGAAGTCCATTGCAACATGCAGTAGTTGCTGAAGATTTCTGTTTTTCTTCTCCTCCAAGTGCAGGTTTAAAAAAAACAATATCAAAGAATAGATCCAAAGTAATCTCTAATTATTTACAAGAATTATCATTATACTGTAAACTGGGAGATAAAACGTTTGTTACATACTGACAGAGCTCCCCAGCTGAAGTCTCTTATCACTCAACCATTCAGACAAACCACTGATCGTTTTATCCCTCCAACAGATGTTCCAGCTGCTCAGGCTAGTGGAATACCCACTTCCATCTCTGACCAACAGCAGCATACTCAAGCTCTTGAAAGTCACCATCTGACACCATGACCAAAAGGTCAAACCATAGTCTAGACAGAAGCTGTAAACTGGGATGCTCAAAAGCCATCAGTCTGACAGAATTAAAGAGAAGCCTAGAAGGATTTTTGCAACAGATTATGTGCAAAATAGATATCTTATCAAACCTACCTCCTTCCCCTTAACTTAAACAATGAACACAGGTCAGATTTTTGGCCCACATGACATTTTGTATAATTTCATCATTGCTTATGCATTTTAGATTATAAAAATAAAGCACATTTTTCTCTCTTTCTTTCTCAGTATGGTACTGAGTCACCTTATGTCAGGAAATGAGATTCAAAAGCATGACTTAAACACACTGAAGATGTACCTTGATGTACACAGGACCAATTCAACAGAAGTTACCAGGGATTCATTTAAATTTAGGATTAAATTCAGTCTTCTGTCTGGAAACACCACATTGAAAAGCCATGGCGAAACAAAGAACTCAGCTATACGGCTGTTGCAGTTTCATTCTTTTTCTTTCCAAACCCATCACAACACAGTTACTGTCATGTCAACATCAGGTAATACTGGCATCCCAGTCAGATGTCTGGTAGGTTTTATTTGACCTCTTCAGGGCTCAGATTTTACCCCACCTATTTTACAGCTCACGAGTAGCAACCTGAAGGCGATGCATGAAAAATGCAGCAAATCATTCAGGACATACATTCAGTTAGTGCCTCGTCATGTCTCCTCTTGCTAAGCTCTGCTGTGGCACCACAGAGCAGAGCTGAACACCTTCTGCATTTAGCCACATAGCTCTAATACACATGCAGCTCCTATGCCCCCTGCCTACTTTGATTACTCCTGTTTTTGGCAATTAACACCAGGAGATTAACAATTGGCTCTAGGACAATTGACTCTGGAGGCAATTAGCCTGTTACAGGCACCTCACTAGTTGCCAATTTCATAGAGGTGAGAGATGCAGGGGCTATTAATGAAATCCATCAGGAAGAAATATCTGAGCTGTTGGTTAGTCTTGGGTCTCATCCATAATTCTGTTTAAGAACGCCATAATTCTACATCCCATGTGAATCACAGAAGGCTAAGTGAAATCACCTTACAAGGACTGCTTTCCTTTGCCACAAATGAGGAATTCATTGCATGCTCCTGTTGCAGTAACATCCATTTAAAACTTACCCTGTTTTATACAAATGAGGTGGTAGTGGAGTTAAATAGCAAGGACATGGCTGTACCAATTTGAATTCTGCCTTCTAAAACACTGAACAGACACAGGTCTCTTGCCAGTCTCATGTTGTGTATAAAAAGTTATCTTCACAGATGAGTGCTGTTTGCAATGCTGTGGTCAGTTCATAACCAAATCCAAAAATACATGAGCTGTTTCAGAAGCAGATGGTCTACTTGAGCCACTTAAACAGCAACAAAAAATGTTAGTGTTTTTTTTTACTGTTTGTAGTACACCATGACCTAAGCTCAGCAATCCTTAACTATTTAAAACCTTGTTTATATTGGCAAGAGTTGTGTGGGCATACAATCCTTTGAGAATAAAGAAGATGGCTTCTAGGTTTTTACTGTTCAAAGAGCAAAGAAATACTCCATTCAGCAAATCCACATGTTGGAAAATTGGGTAATGAACCAGGAGCTTCTGGGAAATAAATCTGTGAAAGGAATTAAGTGTTTTATCACAGCAGAGGGATCCTTGTGCTCCCAGGAGAGAAAGAAATGCTCAAGACTGATAAGAAACAGAGTGCTGAGCTGTCGTCATCCTCCAACATCAGAGGGTGCCGTGGGGGAGGCTGCACCTTACATCTTGTTCCTATCTACGACTTTCTTTTGCAGCTATGTCAACCTGGGAGCCCAGTTAAGTATATTATCCAGTAATATGTAGGTATTAACAACCTCTGCACCCAGAACTGGAGTTCAGGACACCTGTCAGCTCTAAAGACCAGGGTGGGAAGTCTCAGCCCTCCACCAGTTTGTCTGTGAGAATAAACAGTGGGAGACGGTGTCATAAACCTTATTATAACAGAGATAAACAGTGTCCACTGTTCTCTGCTTGTCCATCATACTAGTCATCTCATCATATAAGGCTAGCAGATTGCTTTAAGTGTGTTTTTGCTTCATAAATCCATGCTGACTACTCCAAATCATCTTATCCTTCGTGCATTTGCAAATGTTTTCCAGGATTATCTGTTCCATTCCTGTCCCAGGTATCAAGGTAAAGCTGACCAGCCTGTAGTTCCCCCAGATCCTCTTTCTTGTCCCTCTTGCAGATGGGAATGGCATTGGCTTTCTTCCTGTCTTTAAGGACCTCTGCTGATCAGTACAATTTTTCAAAGGTAAGTGAGAGTGGCTCCAGGTTCTCCCTCTGGTCTCAAGGGCCAGGGATTCCTTGAAGGCAAGTCCTACAAGTAAAGACCAAGGCAATGACACTGAGGACACACTTCAGCCTTTCCTATGTCCTTTGCCCCATTCAGCACAAGCCTACATTTTGCCTACTCTTCCATCTGCTACAGATATAATAGTAGAATACCTTCCTGTTGTACTTCATAGCCCTCACCAGTTTAAAATCTTATCATTCATCCATACAGGCCTCCTGCCACTTTTGGTTGACCTCATGCATGGTACATACGTGGGCACCGACACTATGGGAGGGCTCCAGGAGCAGAGCGGTTCCCTGTTGCTGGTCTCGGAGAACATCTCCCACATCTTCACTTCCAGATATTTGTACTGCTCCTTTCAGCATAACATCCTTGGCATGCTTACAAAAAAACCTGAAGACGAAGGTCACCCTGGGCTGAATGAAGAACAAGGTAGCACAGTCTACCAGAGAGATTCCTTTGGGCAGGACCAAATTACTTTATGATGCTGAAACACCTTTTTAAACAGCAGTAGCAATTCGGCTTTTCCTGCTAGCTGCAACACAAGGGACAGCAGGACAACCTCTCTGGAGAACCTTCTTTGTACAACAAGAAAAAGGGGCAGAATTTAAGCAATTTGAAAACACATTGCAGAAGAAGATTAATAGTTAAGGCTGCACCCGTTTATTCTATGCTTGAGTGTGTTTCCTGGAGTTCATTGGCTGCTATTTCACTTTCTGTCTCCCATTCTAAAAATGACTCTTAGCTTGTATAATCCTCCTTCAATAGATTTTTCTCCTGTTAGCAAATTAAAACTAGTGCTCTAGGGGCCAACAAAAAGCAGTCTCTGAGTGCAGGTGGGATTTTTAAAAGGTACTGAGCATTTTATTTGAGAATTGGAGAGGGAGAAACAGTCACATAAAATTTAAATTACACCTATTTGATACCAGTCATCATTTTATTGCACATAAAATCTGAGAAGCAAAACATTTAAACTCTTCTATATTTTCAAGTCAGTTATCTTGTAAAATATTATATTTAGCATAAAATATATTCTCAACCAAAATATTGATCTACCAGCTGCCCTAGACAGAAGGCAAATAAGTATCAGTTTAATGGTGTCTGGCATTTCAGTTTAAAACTTTGCAATTGCAAAAGAAGAATGTGGATTCTGAAACCCCATATGCACACTGGGATGCATCTTCTCCAGGCCACAAGCAAGGGATGTACCTGGAGGTGTCTGGAAGGAGGATCCGTACAGACCTGAGAGGAACTCAGAGCAAAATCCATTGAAAACCTGTATTCCTACAGAGACAGATACAGCTACTCATTATCTGACAGGATGCATAGTATACCACACTAATTCCAACTGATCCAAGCTGAGTGCCTCTGTAGACCGTCTAGAAGAAAAGGATGGGTGCGTCCTTTGCTAGCATACAGCATTCAAGGTAAGGGTACTACAAAAGAATGGCAGCTATGCTTCCATGTGCTCTGGTATTCCAGCACTTCCGTGACACAGTTTCAGAACAAGAGCAAATAAGCAGTGACTGAGAAACAGAAAAAAAAATATCATTTGGATAGTTTCAAAGTTTTTCAGTCCAACCAAAACTAAAATCCGTTCCACAGTGTGGAATAAGAAAATGTAGGTGCGCATTTTTATACCCACTAATCAGTATAGTGCCTGACAGCCTCACAATAAAAATCATATAATGAGCTTAAGGGGTTGGGGCAGGGAAAAGCCTTTGAATTTGACCCTAGTCAGAACAGGATTAGGACTTTAAGGCCACACGTACAGCTAAAACCACAATACTGATGCACACACCCTTGTAAAATAAATAGTTAGAAGAGCTTTGAAGAGCTACTGCTGCCAGTAAAGACTAGCTTCAGTCTTGTGACGAGCATATTAGCCTTTTGAAGCTCTGAATCAAATGTCTTATCAGTTCTGTGATAATTCTGTCTCCCCCAGTCAGTGTGCACACTGCAGTCTTGCTATTCCATTTGCCAGACAGGTTGCAAGGTGCTGCTGCTCCAAGCTCATCCGTGGTTTAATTTCACACACCCCTCCTCCATTTTTTTCAGTCTTAAGAAAGCTTAGCTCCTGTAAAGAGGCCAGATTTTTTCAGAAGTTCTTAAGCTCCCAGAGTCTCCTCTTGTCCTCAACAGGAGATGAGCCCTTTAGAAAATGCCAAATCTCCATTTAGAGTGTTCAGCTCTGTTGGAAATCCAATCCTTAGCATTTTGGATAACATTACATAGTCACATCACATGCCCATTGCAATTCAATTTGCAGCTAAAAAGCACTCTGGCAATATACAACTGTATTCTTAATGCATGGTTTGCAACTGGACAAAGCATGCTCTTATTTATCTGCAAAAAAAATGCAAACCAGCTACCTCTCAAGAGTGCAATAGTATTAGCTCCTGCTTAACCTTCATATTTAGATAAGTAATCTTAGGTATTTTGTGTTTGTTAGTACAATAACACCTGCACAATCTCTTGATTACATTTATTTCCATGTCACCCCTATGAGGCAGTGTTATCACCTCCACCTTGCTCGGAAGGAGTTGAGACAGGGAGATGGATTAAGTTAAAAGTCATCTGAGAGGCGTAGGAAGTCTGTACTAAAACTGACAGCTAACCCAGGATTCTGCTTAGTGCTTGCCAACGGATGTGGACTCTTTACACAAAGGAACTACAAAATGCTGAAACTATGACTTTATAGTCTGGAATTAAAAAAAAAAAAAGACATTGACGTCGTTTGATTATTTTATGGAATATATTGATAGCTAGCGCCAAGAATGACTGCTGCATTCTAGAGAGAGTCCTAATACCATATATATATATATATATACAGAAACCAGCAGGCAGATGGAGAACTGCAATATAGGTCTCTAAGAAACCAGCAACAACCTTTAGCTTAATACCGTAAAGCTGCTGTATTTCTTCATACATCATAGCAGTAGGAAATTCCACTGGAAAAATGGTTTTGTAGAGTTGCTGAGAGTTGTTGTTTACCCTTAATGTCTTTTATTTAGGTTCTGGTCCCATGAACCCTTACACCCCTTTACGTTCCAACCAGCAGAGGTTCTCACAAGTGTTTCTCAAAGAGATTCTTCTTCCATGTAAAATACTTATAGAATTGGATTCTTCAAGACTAGAATGTATCATTCGTGAGTTGGGTAATAGTAATGGATTTTTTTTCCCTTGTGTGAATGAAGCAAGCTGATATTAGGAGAATATTAACAAACCCTACTCTCTCCTCCAGACTGCCTTTCAAACCTCACTTATCTAAGTGTCCAGCCCCTTTCAAAAAATGCTACACTTGCCTTCACCTTTTTCTTATCCCCTCCTTGGAGCCAGAACCTACCATGCTCTAAGAGCATAGTTGTTATCATTGGTGTGAGTTGTTATCATTGTTACCATTCCTTCCTCATCTACCAGAGATGCTGTACTTCAAGAGCCTTTGTAACTGAAGCTTGACCCTGAAAATGCTTTTGCACACATGAAATCTCTCAAAAACATTTGTCTGTTCTCACTACTCTGTTGCAAAGAGCATTTCCTTCTTCCTCCTTCGTGTGCTGGGAAGATACCACACAGGGTTGCAAGTGTGAATGTAGCCCTCTGGGTCTGCAGTGTGCTCACAGCAGATTACTTGTCTACAAAGCATTTTCTCGCCTAGGTCACCTCTTTAAAGGGAATTTCTACAGCCTGTGTTTGTTATGTTTCTCTAGAACATCTATTACATTGCCATTCACCAGCATGAAATCCATGCCCCATATGAATTCGTCGGCTACAGCACAGCAACTTCCTAGACATCCTGCTATGCCCGAGGTCCAATTCTTAAATCCAATTTTCTCCACTGGCTGTCACAGTTACCATTTGAGACTAATTCAGTAGCTCTATTTCAGAATCCATTACTCCCACCAATTTTAGCAAGACCGGTCTAATAAAGGCAATTTTTCAAAGGCAAGTTGGTATGATTCTTTGTTTCTCCATCAGCTTTGCAGGCAAATTATTTCTATTCAGTACACGCTAAGAGGATCTCCAATTCTGGATTAGCGCTATATTTCACACAGAGTGAGATGCTGCCATCATGCCCTGCAGGTACCGTCTTTTCTTCCCTACAGAAGTAGCATTCCAAGGCTAATATTACTAGTATTGTCATCAGCAGACTTTTATTATGCATCTGTCTCTACCACTAAGATGCCATGGAAGGCCAGTACTTTACTTTCTGTCCTTCAGCTCCTTTACCTCCAAAGTACAGATAACACGGATATTGCCATACAGGGCCACCAATGCTTCAGGAAAGAGGGAAGACTTATGGGCTAACCAGAAGTGGGAGACCGAGACAGAATGCAGCATTTAACTATCCCCATCTCAACTAACTTGTTTTTGTTAGCCTTAGCTATTTGTCCTACTGCAGTGATCGCCTGCCTCCTTGCACAGTTTCAGTCTCATCCACAGTCAGTAACAGAAAAGGTCTGTCTCATCTGCTCTCTAAGTGATGCTGAACAGAACAAGTTTCTTGGACGTTTTCTGCACTCTCTGACGGAAAGGGTCATCGGGCACTGGATCAGGCTGCCCAGGGAGGTGGTTGAGTTACCTTCCCTGGAGGTGTTTAAGGGACGGGTGGACAAGGCACTGAGGGGCATGGTTTAGTATTTGATAGGAATGGTTGGACTCAAAGATCCGATGGGTCTTTTCCAACCTGGTGATTCTATGATTCTATGTTCATCACTGTTAATTACTCATGGTGTCATTACAGACCTCTAACCAATGAAAAAGGCCACCACAGAATCTTGCACTGGATACACCTTGGATGAAAAGATGGCACCTCTCCCTGCAGGTTTGTAATCATGGATCACTATGTGGATGCTCAGAGGTCCATGTAAGAGTAAAGATGACGGTTAGGTAACAGGTTCTTTCTGTTACCTCTTTGAGACACCGTATGTGACTTGTTAATCCTCTCTCTTCTCCTGGATACCAGCCACAGATTGATGCATATCACAGAATCACAGAATCACAGAATAACCAGGTTGGAAGAGACCCACCGGATCATCGAGTCCAACCGTTCCCATCAAACACTAAACCATATCCCTCAGCACCTCATCCACCCGTGCCTTAAACACCTCCAGGGAAGGTGAATCAACCACCTCCCTGGGCAGCCTGTTCCAGTGCCCAATGACCCTTTCTGTAAAGAATTTTTTCCTAACGTCTAGCCTAAACCTCCCCTGGCGGAGCTTGAGGCCATTCCTTCTTGTCCTGTCCCCTGTCACTTGGGAGAAGAGGCCAGCACCCTCCTCTCTACAATGTCCTTTCAGGTAGTTGTAGAGAGCAATGAGGTCTCCCCTCAGCCTCCTCTTCTCCAGGCTAAACAACCCCAGCTCTCTCAGCCGCTCCTCATAAGGCCTGTTCTCCAGCCCTTTCACCAGCTTTGTTGCTCTTCTCTGGACTCTCTCCAGAGCCTCAACATCCTTCTTATGGTGAGGGGCCCAGAACTGAACACAGGAGTCGAGGAGCGGTCTCACCAGTGCCGAGTACAGAGGGAGGATAACCTCCCTGGACCTGCTGGTCACGCCGTTTCTGATACAAGCCAAGATGCCATTGGCCTTCTTGGCCACCTGGGCACACTGCTGGCTCATATTCAGTCGGTTGTCAACCAACACCCCCAGGTCCCTCTCCTCCAGGCAGCTTTCTAGACAGACTTCTCCTAGTCTGTAGCACTGCAACACTCCAGACTATTTTATTCCTGGCTTCCTCACAAGGGACCATCTCAGTGCATTCTTGCCACAAACTCAGCCTGCTTAGCTCAGGGCAGACAGGCCACACCAGGTCCTGGATCAGCAGCTTCTGCAGCCATAACATCATGTAGGATGAAAGCAGACTAGGGCCAGAAGGAACTACTTTTCTGTCCCCACCAGAGAGGAAAGGGAGAGCTGCAAGGCAGCAATATCCTTGCAGCCTGAGGGGATGCTTCATCAGATTTAGGTTGTGTAAGGAGAGCTGTGCTGCCCCTTCAATTACCTACTGATGATCAGATGAGCAGCTTCTATCTTCTACCCCTAAGCAGATATACATTTACAAATAGGGGGTGGGGAGTTCCGAGTGCTGCTTCTGGATCTTAGGGAGAAATTAGTGCTGAACTTCAGCTGCAAAATCTAGCTTACTAAAGAGATCCCCACAAAGGAAGGAGGGTCTGATGTTTCTATACCCTTAAGACACTTAGGACTTCCATAGACTCTCAGGGCCAGTCCTACATATAGTGAAAACCATAACAAAATCCAGAGACCTTTGGGGTGAAAGAATAGAAAATAAGGACTGAAGCCTGAAAATTAACTTCTTTTTGCCTTATTGCCTATGCAGAACCTCATCCGCTGGGACAGGAGCAGGAATTCCCCTACGCTAAACTGCTCCCCAAGGGGAGGCCCAGGATCACATCTAACTAACTGGGTGGCCTTTTGCTGAGCTAGTTTCCTCCTCATTTGCGAAGAGAGCACAGCAGGGTCAGATCAAGGCACAGACAAAACGGAATTTTGCGTCCCTGAGGAGCAGGAGGCAAATCAAAGCCAAGCTCCTCCTGCTGCAGAGCCCCAGAGGGGACAGCGGGGGTTCCTGCCCTCGGAGGGGCTGTGGAGCACAGAGGAGGTGGCACATGGCCTGCAGAAACAGGACATCCCCGTCCCCCGTGCCCCACACACCCTCACCACCTCAGTGGCCCACTTGGCTCCCTGGGGCTCAGGCACACGAATCAGACAGGCATTTTGTTTCCCCCAGCAGCTGCTGCCGTTACATTTAGCAATAATTGTATAAGAAACCTGTCTTTTTTTTTTTTTTACTTTTTTTTTTTTACTTTTTTTTTTTTTTACTTTTTTTTTTTTTTGTCTGTTTCCCAGTTTATGGCTTGCTTTTGGTCAGGAGTTGCCTGAACTGGCAGCATAAAAGAAAACGCTGATGGAGCCAGACTTCCTGCAGGTATAGGCTAACAGATAACTCAGCTGGATGTTTTTGGTAGCAGGAGAAGCTCCCAAGATTCCTGCTTTATTTGTTTGTGTTTCTTTTTTTCCCCTGTATATGAAGCACAGTTAGAGGAAAAAGAGCCGTGTGTGAGCCTTGTGGTAAGGGTGCTTTTAACCATTTGCCTTCTATTGCCGTTGTCCCTTTGGTGCAGCTTTGCTTCAAGTTGCTTGCTGTGTCCCCCTCCTCACAGCAAGCAAAGGAGCTCCCCAGGCTTCTTCTTCCCTGGTGATAAATGAGCTTTCAGGAGGAGTTATTCAAGATACATCATTCCCCTGTAGATTTATAGTGGCTTCATTATCATCTTGTATTACATGGTGGGCCAGCTGCACAGGATCAGGCTGCCCAAGGCTCCATCCAACCTGGCCCTGAACATCTCGAGGGATGGGGCAGCCACAGCTTCCCTGGGCAACCTATGCCAGTGTCTCACCACTCTCATCATGAAGAAATTCCTCCTTACGTCTAGTCTAGATCTGCCTCTCTCCAGTTTATACCCATCGCCCCTCATTCTATCACTACAAGCCTTTGTGAACAGTCTTTCTTTGTAGCCCAGGCTTTCTTGTACCCCCTTCAGGTACTGGAAGGTCGCTATGAGGTCTCCTCGGAGCCTTCTCTTCTCCAAGCTGAACAACCCCAGCTCTCTCAGCCTGTCCTTATAGCAGAGGTGTTTCAGCCCTCTGACCATCCTCATAGCCCTCCTCTGGAACCGTTCCAACAGTTCCACATCCTTCTTATGTTGAGAATTCCAGACCTGGACACAGTACTCCAGATGAGGTCTCACAAGAGAGGAACAGAGGGGCAGAATCGCCTCCCTCACCCTGCTGCCCCCACGGGTGCAGAGGGAGCTGAGCACTTGAGGCGGGAGCAGCTGGGGAACCAGGGGTGTTGTTTTTGTCATTTTACATGGATGGTCCTGGGATGGTCCCTGCTGTCACATCAGAGAATGTGAGAGTTGGCATAGCACCAATGATCTTATGGTCACTGGAACCTAAGCCTTGACTGAAGTAGATTACCATCAACACCACATTTCAGCTGCTCCACGTCAAAGGCACTGAGGTACTTACCGAACCCCTCAACAAGTACTGTAACATTGCTTTAAAGTAAAGTGCTTCCTACCACGTGCACTGCTTGAAAAAGGAATTAGAGGATATTCCCTGTAATTTCAGATTAAACGTTCTCTTCTGTTGCTGATTTAAATGTGATCACCCCCCATGGCATATATTTGTAGCTTTGATGGGAGCTGGGATGAGGAGTTTGGCTGGAAATAATTCCTTTATTGGCCCAGACAGTAAAAATCCTTTGAAAATGTTTTCATTATTTGAGTTTTCTCAGGGGATCACTGCAGGGATCAGGAAGAGATGCACAGGACAAGGAATGTCTCCAGTCTGTGCTGAGGCTGTGTGCTCTGCTACAGTCAACTTGAGCTCAGAGCAGATGAGTGAGCTCTCCCCATAAGCAGAGCAGGGTAGCAAATGGAGTAGTAGAAATGGACAGTGCTGAGAACTGATATGTAACGGCTTCGGGATATGGAAGAGGGTGAGGGGGAAGCCCACACCGAAGTATTTTAGTTTCCCTGGCAGACAGTCACCTTTGAGAGAAATCACTCTTCATAAATAGAATATTCTCCAACACATGTTGTCATGCAGAGAAAACACACTTTTAACAAAATGCCTCTCTTAACCAGTTTGCTGACCAAACCTTTAGCTTTTGGCAAAGGGGAAGGTAGTATTTATAATGTGGACTTCTGCTGAGAATTACAGATGAGCCCTTGTCTCAGCAGAAACAGAGAAACGTCATTGAGAGGCATGTATGATCAGTTACAAAGAGGGTTATTCTGAAGAGTGGAAGGTTTTTACAGGATTGCCATTTTATTTGCAGGGAGATTTTATTTGCAGGGAGGCTGCAAGGCAAATGTCCATGCTAGAGTGGGCATGTCTACAATTCTCTAGGAATTTTTTGTTCATAGAATTCATGAATGATGAGCTGGAGAGGACCTGATCTTTGTGGGGACGAACCAGGTGTATTCCATGCTGAATAGACAATTTTCTAGCTGTTTCTTAAAGACCTTTACCAGCACTGAAGATAATGCAGTCTTCCTGCATAATCTATGCCAGTGCTTCACTATCCTTTCAGGGACAGGCATTTTCAGATGCCTAAGCACAATTCCTGGGGCAGAAATAAGTGGACGTACATGATGTGATCAGTAGTGGTTCATGGTCTTGTATCCAGCAAGGCTGCTGGCAATCTCAAAATCCCAACCAGATACTCAAAATTTTGAAATTCCATTTGGTGAAATTTCTGGGCATGAAAGCTGTAAAGATGTCAAATGTATGTCATACATAACCCTGCACTTTGTTGTTGGCACTGCAGAAAAACATAATGCAAAGTCAAAAAAATTGCCATTTTACTCAACATCATCCACTCTAAGGAAGAGGCAAAGTAATATAAAAAGATAAAAAATCTACCACATCAGAATTTCTATTTTATCACCAGCAATCGAAGAGGCTGTTTGTAGTACCCCACCCCTCTAAAACCTATGTTTGTTTGTGTTTATACAGACATCTATTTTTGCTTGTTTAAGAAACAGGTGTGGGAGTGAATCCAGTTACAATGTGTGAAATTCTCTACAGCTTCTCAGTTTAAACTGTAAACCGATTATTCTTTGAGGTTACATTGTTAACTAGAACAGCAGCCATGCAGGAAAGGTAAACTGTTTGGCTGGCCAACGCTTGCATGATCAAATAATTAATCAGCCTCAAAGGCAAAATTAGATTTACAGGAACCCTGCTTCTTTGGGATTAGATTTTGGAGTGGAAAAGGTCAGACTGAGCTACCAGCTCTAATAACTCACTATACTTTCTTCTGTCATTTTAATTTAATTTGTAACAAGAAAAATAAGCTTCCATCTAGAGCAAGGTAAAGGAGTTTTCTCTTTCTCGTTAAGGTCCATAGGGCAAAATCCTGACATACTTTCTTAAACCTTCAGTAATTATTTTTGGCTTGGTCCCAGTTTGGTTTCTAGCTGATATTTGCTTGCAATACAGGAGCCCCCCTTGTCAACAGTAAATTTATTCACTGTCTGGAAAGAATTGCCAGTCTGGATGGTCAGAACCCACTAACTTGCCATTTATCATAGATCTGACCAAGATAACACTTCTACTGAGATCTGGTTGTGGAACACGTACTGCTGCAGAAAGATGGCAGGACCTGTTTCACGTGAAAGGGGAATTAATCCTCTTGTGATAACCAGGATCTGGAGAGTGCAGTGGGGAACAGCAAACCTGAAAGGACTTGACCCATCCCTACAGAGACTGCAAGCTGTGCCAGCAGTACAGTAAGCCGCTGGACCACAGAATGTGTTCATATGATTAATGCCTCTAAATTTCATTGGGATGCCAATTTGTGATAACGATGTACATAGATGTGGAATGCAAAGCCTGTTAAAGGCAGGAGTTATGTCCAGGATCATATGTTCTCAGCTATTTCAAAAGCAGAGATGAATGGAAGAAAAAAAACACAGTATGAAAACTCCTTAGGGCTTTTCCTTCTGCTCAGGAGACATCTCCCAGCTCTTCCCAGTACAGCTTTGACACTATTGCCTGCCAGGGGCTGAGTTAATTTCTGATGCTTATACACAACTGCAATATGTTTGCTTCAAATGGGAAATCCCCCATGACCTCCATTGCTAACAATTTGAAAATTTTTTTCTTTTTTGATAATAGTTTGACTAAAAATATCTATTATCCCTTGCAGCACTTAAAAGCTAAGTAGACAAGGCAGACCAAGACATGGCAAGGTATGAGAGCAGGATGAAGTGATTCTCAACAGCCACCTAGCAGTCAGTGTTCAGGCAGAGACAAAAGCTTTGGTCACCCACTACAGTTTATATTATTTTAGTACCCATAACCTTCAGCCATGCAGCAGAAGTCCAGAATATTCCTGACAAGCACACGCTGGGAACAGGCAATTCTGCCCTTGCAGAGGATGTCCGTACCAACCTTTAGAGCACCTCCAAAGAAGCAGCTTGTGTGCAGCAAGCAAGATGGTGAGTTACAGTGCACAAAACATTAACTCCTGACATCGGTGTGCATGAAATGCATGAGGAACAAACTAACCTGCCTCCCTCACACAGAGAGCATGTGTGGTGCCTGCGCAGGAATGACTGTAGTGCAAAGTGGATGCTCCAAGTTCACAGCTTAGCTTTCTTACATGGACCCAGAAAAACCCTGAATGTAACACCTGGAGCTTGTGAGAAATCGAGTGGATCTGTCGCCCAAAATGTTCTGCCTTCCGTTTATGGAAAGGCACAGCCTTATAGAATTCTTTCTTTAATATGTGTAAGGAAAATACTTTTATCCTACAGCTTAGGAGTGTTTCAGCTAAACAGCAGGCTGCTCTACATCAGGTACACAGGACATCAGTAGAACTGAATGTAATTCATGTGTTTCCCACCAGTGCTAAGCTCAGCTTTCACAAGCACTTTCAGTCCTCTCCTTCCCTGAGCAAAGAAATCTTTCCCATTTGTTTGTTTTCTAAATAAGAAATAAAAACTAGGAAGAGGGATATTTCTAAGCTCTCTATTCACTCTTAGTTGTTTACAGGTATGCTGCTGGGACAGCAAAGTCTGGTTTTAATGACTGGTTGCACTATGAAACTTCCCAAAGACAGATCTCTGTTTTGCCAAGAATAACTTTTCTGTACCAAATTAATTTCCATAGTGAATGTACCAGGAGGAATGGAAATTTTAGGAGTGCACTTGAGAAATGAGACTTACAATTACAGTCTCTCAATAGGTCCTGGAAAAATTTTTTTTGATCCACTCACCTATGTGCTTTGAAATTATATAAGGCCACACCATAACTAGGGTACTGTTGCCATCATTTTAAAACTTCAAGAACAGCAAGTAGATTGCATCTTATCAGTAAACACCTCTGGGGTTATATGTAAGTGACACACACACAGAGCTCGATGAGATGTTTGTTGGCAGTAAGCTCCCAGCTACTGCTTTCTGTTCTTTACAGTTCTAGCACACGGTCACTGTCTTCGAAAAACAGGCAGACGATGACAAAGTGTATTGCTTAAGTTATCCAGCTGCAGTTAAGCTGGGAGTCCTCCTCTCTTTTGCCACTGATCAGAATCTTTTCCATTTCTTCCCCTAACTTGCAAATTCCTCTTTAGGAACCCTAACTCCATTGTATTTAGGAGCAAACGAGAACCAGATCGCTAGCTGTGACTTTCTAGTCCCTTTCAAAGATATCTGTGGTTGGCATTTATATGAAAAGGAAGGAAATTTAGGGTTATCTGGCAAAGAATTCGTGGCTGAACAATTTTAGGTGTGTTTCTGCAACTGTGATGCTGAAGTGGGTTGAACATCCCTAAAGAGCGGGATGCTGTGAAATGGTGATTTTAGTTTTTTTTTAATTGATGTCTTCCACTTGAGAAATACAGAAAAATTCTTGCTTATCTATCAGCCAAAAAAAAACCCCTAAACTCAAAATACCTTGCAGAAAAGTTGACCTATTCACAACAAACAGTACATCTTGATCATTTGCTAGGGCAAGTTGGTCTAAGTTCCCTCATTTTTTGTCAGCTTAATGTGCAAAATGTAACAAATAATTATAACATTTGTGCAATCTAAACAAAATTATGGACAAAGGAACAATGGTTGTGCACTCTCTCACTCTCTCTCTCTTCACAGGTAGAAAGATAGAGTGCCAAGACAGTGATGGCAGTGAATTCATGGGGAAACAGGTTTGCCTTATGCTAGGAAATCCACGCGGACTAGCTTTTCCTAACTTGGACAAACTGCCTGATGCTTCTGGACATATATGTGCAGGCTTACTGCTGTAGGTGAAAATTTACAGTAAATGCAATGCAGGGAGAGCATTCCCAATGTTGTGTTAGATGTTCCCCACCTTCTGTTCCCATTTCAAGTGATGCGACCTCATGTGAGGCTCAGGACACACCTACTGTTTCAGGTCACATCATGGGTATGACTCGCAATACAAGTTATTTGACTACGACGGTTGAGTCAGTAAATGCCTTCTGTGAGGGCTGAGAGGAAGTACCATATCCCAGCTGAAAATCTGAGAAGAAATTGCATCCCAGAGATTTCTGAGGATGATGATATTTTCCAGGGTTGCCAAGGTCCAGCCAAGACATCTAGTGACCAAATCATGATAGGCTGGGCATTTCATGCCAGGGATCCCAGCTATTCAAGTCTCTGAGCCTGAAAGGTTGCTTGCACCCAGCTGCTGCGTATGATGATAATCAGATGTCTACATGATGTCTGGCATCACTACAGAGAACCCAAAGTTGCATGCCTGCCTAAGGAAGAGCAAAAAGGTCTCTCTTCTGTCCTAGTCCACTGACACAGCCACAGAAAACCATCCTTCCTCTGAAAGGAACTACAGAAGCAGAAAGGTCTGGCACGGCAGTTTGTCAAAGGCAGTGTTTTCCTTGTGATTTTTATGAGTCGCCACAAGAAGGAAATTAGAAACTGAAGTCTACACTCTCTCCCATTTATAAATGTGTCCATAATGTGTACGGTGTGCTGTAGGTTAATGATGTAGTTCTCAAGCAAGATTAACTGCTGCTTCAGACAGTCATCAATTTTTTATGATTGCAAGACCATTTCCCTACTAAAAATGAATGTTACATTCCCCAAGGGATGGGCTGTATTCAGCATCAGTCAGGTGTATAGGGTGGGAAGATGAGAACAAAATAATAAAAAAAAAGAAATAGCAAAAGACACAAGCTAGTTCCCCAGCTCCTACACCAGGAAAGAGGTACGTGACTTTCCTCGCTGTCATTTCTGGGAATCCTGAATAAGGTTAAGTATAGAAGAGAGTCTGATGCTTAATCTAGATTAGAAGCATGTTTTTAGATGTCTGAAACAAGGGGTGATGAATTCTCATCTGAAATACAAGTCTTTGACCCAGTAACTCTAACCAGGTACAACTGGTCAGCCTGAAAGGATCACTAACTATAATCCATGTTTTAATCTGATTGGTAAAACCATTACCACTCAGTCTAAACCTTTCAGAAGATTAAGCCAAATGACCACAGGGTCTTCATGACTGTATCCTTTGGTTCAGCTTTGGGCTGGCTTGTCCTTACATACCTTATTTTGATTCTGTGTAGAGAGATAAGTTACATCTATGCAAAAAGCCTTGTGTCCCAATAACCATATCTTTGTTTGGGTTTTGACTAATGAAAGGAGAGAGACTGAGAAAAATAAATGAAAGTCAGGCCTCATATGACTAACCAGCTAGATGTTATATTGTATTTACTATAAGGGCAGCTGAGATTTTTATTAAAAAATGGAACTGGAAAAAGTTGGTGGGGAACATTGCAACACTAAATAGGCTAATTAAATACAATCCAGCTACTTTAAAAATTGTTTTGGTGTTGGTTACCTGATAGCAGTCAAATTATCCTCCGAGAAAGCCCATGCTTAGGTTCATGCTTAACTGCATTTCTTTCGCCCAACTCCTATCCACACTTGGAACTCATAGCTGAAAACTCTAGGCCTCAGTAAACTCAATATTTTCTAGACAACTCCTGTTATTCCACAGTCACAACTACAGCTATAGTTGGCTTTTGCCATTTGCAGCTGTGTTGAAGAAAAAAAATCTGGTGTTGTTCTGTTGCAAGGACTTAGGATGGGAGGGTCCAGATGTGAACCCTGAAACATTTAGCTGCCTTTTGCTGCAAACCACTATTGAGTTTACCTTTATGCTTCAATATCTGAATGGTGAGATAGAGCTGGATTATCTTCCAGTCCCCTAAAGCAATTTGAACATGTTCCTTGATGAAGCAAGGATGGACCTTGAAGTATTTTGCATAAAAAATGTTTTCCAGACTGAAGTCAATGAGGACCTTTTATGTTAAGCCTGAGTTAACACAATACAGATAAAAGTAAGCTGATGCATCTACTAGTACTGCATCCATACAGCAAACCATTTAAATATTTATGAGGAAGGAAAATATTCCAGCCTTTACCACAAATACGCTAGATCTCCTAACCTTCTGAAGGGAAGTACTGTGAATCTTACAAGCATACATACATAACTACCCTGAGTTGCTACAGAACAATTGTTTATAGGGCAGAATATTATTCAAATATGCCAGATTTGAGACATCAGAAGTATACCCAGTGAACTGTATATAGGCCAAGCACTAATTGTATAGTTTATTTTTCTTTCAATAAAACCCACAGGCCAAGTATTATCAAATTACTGTAGGTAAAAATACTGGTAATGTCTGCACCTTCAGGTTTTTAAAAGAAACAGTTTGCATATTGGATGGTTGGTATGAGTCGTTCATAAGAGACGTGATCATTTTCAGGGCATCCAATGCGTTACTGGACTGCTGAATCCTCATAACATGAAAGCCAGGTCAGGTCGTAACCACAAAGGCCAGAGACCACCATGATTCACAGGGTGATTCACTGACTTCTTCTTATACAGCCCAGCAAGGAGGAGGGCAAGTGCATAATCAGCCAGACCACTTTTGAGGAGCAAATATTTATTAGTGCCTATGCCAGAACAGACTCAAAACTCTAACACAAGAACTGGTTGAAAGAGGTATCTCTCCTCCTGTATTCCTTAGCCATGTGGAAAACAGCAATCACTATATGTCAAAAAGCTGAAAGGCTAGACAAAGTCATATATAAATGCAGGAAGGGTGCCAAAATGGTAAAGGCAGGGACTTGAGCTTTCCATTCATATGCAGAACAGGTATAGTACAAGCTGTCGCAATGCAAACTTCAATTTATCTATTTCTGTGGTTCTGCCATCTCCATAGCATGGCAGCTCCCCCACGTCCTCTGACACAGCAGTAATATTTTCCCTTGAGCACATTGGAGATAAAATTTGATTAATTTCAAGCTTCTTTGCCTGCTCTAGCTCTGCATGTGCATATGCGTATATGGAAACATCAATGCCTTTGCCTGCTTGTTTTCATGCACAGTGCTGCTCAGAAGAAGGATATTGGATATCCACAAGCTTACAGGAAAACCAAACCTAATGTAAAATACAGATAAAAAAAAAAATCAACAACTCCTGAAGTGGCTCCCTTCCATCAACCTGGAGGGAAGGCAAAATGTCATTCTTGTGTACAGAAGACAAGAGTTACCCTCTTGTTGCCTAATAAATACAAGCAGATGCACAATACAGGGAACTAAGACTGTAAAACAGTTTTAAACAAGCTAAAGACATTTAATCACACATGCCACATGAGAGCCATGGCAATTGCACTGGCAATTACTTTCATGCTTCTTAATTCTACCACAAGGAACTCGTTTCACTAGCTATTATACTCAAAAAATGTCACAGTGCAGGAGGAAGCAAGAGACAGTTTGTATATCCGTGGTGTGATCAATGCCAGTATATCAGTGTATGAAAACAAATGAATGCATTTTTCCCCTCAAGTATCAGAATAAGAGCCTATATATCAAAATCATTTGACTTAGTCTTATGAGGAGAAGAGCTGTTTTTAAAGAAATAGTATTGGGGGCAGAAAAGCAGAACAGAACAACTTTATGGTCATTTCAAGAGAAAAGCAGCAGGCTTAGATGAGGGTATCTCTTATACCAGAGTGGTTGGTCCTTGTATCAGCAAAGAAAGGAACAGAAGAAATAAGTCAAATTTATTCTTTGTTGTGTTTTTAATTAAATTATTTCCCTTGTGCTTTTATTTAGGCTATAAATGTCAAACCTTGACTTCATAGTCTTCTCTGGAGGATCCTGGCAAGCTCATCGTGACATTGCATAAAGTTGTATCTTGAATGGCATGTCTTTTCCTCTCCTTCGAATAGCAGATCCTTTCCTCACAGCTCAAGTTACAGGGAAAGCATGCTGAAACTTAGCCCAAAGTCTGTCACTTTCAGATGAGCCCCTACTTTGCTTCCCAGCTTGCTTGGAGCATGAGATTTAGTCAAGGAAAGGCAGAGAAATATTGGGTTAAAGAGGAAGAGGGAGAAGAGAACAGCTTGATTGTCTGGTCCTTCGAACACTTTGGCTGTTCTGAATTCTAACTATAGCGAGAATTAATGAGGCAGAACTGTCCTTCAACATTAAAATTGCCCAGAAAGCATTAATGCTCTGTCACTGAATACAACAGAAGAAAACACAAGACAAACTCCTGCACGCACCTTCACACAGCCATACTTGATCAGTCTCCCATTCAAAAAAGTAAGTTTATACTTCCTTATGATGGAGCATATTGATGGACCATCCTAAGGTACAAGCTGACTGAACACAGAGAGCAGCTAACCAAGCCAATGGGGGATCACAGTACTAGCAAGGAGAGCAGAAGGAAGTTTTTTTGAGTTATAACCATGTATCTGGTTCTTCCAGATCAGGTAGGAAAGACTACGACAATAATTTTTACCACCAGCTCATAATTGCTCCCTGTCACAGAGGTTTTCAACAAGTATCGATCATTTTGTGAGGGACATTGATGCTTCTGATCAAGATACTTTCTGAAAGGAAAAAAAACCAAACTAGGCTGCAGAGTAGTAGGTTTGGGGCTGGTCTCATGTGCCTGTGAGTTTGAATATTCCTAGGTCTGGAGGGCTGGCTTAGGGGTTCTGCTAACCGAGAGGCAAATGGAAAAATAACCTAATTTACTTAAACTGTTTTCAGCTGAGGAAAGAGATTTATGTGTCTGTCTTCAAATCCATATAATGCATTTTGGAAAAAAACTAGGTGTCACAACTATAATTTCTGCGCAATTGCATTTAATGAATCTTGATTGATGCCAACCTAATGCACTTGTGCACCCAACAGCCTTCTTCTGCTGCTTGATTTGGATAAGCAACTGAAAAATATCCTTGTAAGAGAAGACAGATAAGCAATATTGATTTTTTTTTCCCTCCTAAATCTCTCTCTGGTTAGTAGATGTATTCAAAACTCTACTTTCTAGGATGCAACATGGCAGCTTTCAGCAGCAGTGAAAACTGGAATTACTGTCAATAACTTTCACATTGAGTTTAGTGTTCTGTTAATTGCCTCATTATTACCATTCTTCACAATACTGGGCAGGTCCATAAGAGGCAGGACAAGAAGGCAGTTCATGGAATCTTCATAGAATGATTTGTGTTGGAAGGGACCTTCAAGATCATCACTGAACACCATAAACCTGACCCATGAATGAACAAACACAGTTACAAAGAAACAGGCAAGGAAGACAATAGATATAATCTGGAGCAGAACCAATAATAAAGTTTGTCCCTAGGCACATATTAGTCAATATTTTTAATGTCTATTTAATTTAATTGCCTTCAACTTCAGACTTGTGAAGTGAGGCAGAGGAAAGTTGAGGAGGAGTACAGGGTCTCACCATTGGTGGTTCATAAACATGATTTTCAAAATCAGCCACAACTCTCCACCTGTGCAATCCAATTGAGGTGGCATTCAGCATCAACAATAGGTTTTCATATTTGTCATCATTCTGTATTTGTCACTGTAGCAGAAATAAAAATACAATAATGAGCAGTACACCCTGTAGCCTTGGAGCTAATCACGCATCTTTCTTCTTGAAGTAAGTGGAAAACACATGATCTTGGAAGATATCCACGGAACAATTAAACACGCACTTGTCAACCTGTCACAAATACTGTGTTTTTACAGTGGCAATGAAAACACAAAATGCCATTTGACTGAACTTCAGAATAATTAGCACATCACAGCACACAACCACGACAAGTACCTGTCAACAGCTATCAGCACTGCAGTGACATTTTCCTCTGTGAATAATAACGCAATTTCCCATTTTTAATAGCAATGTTATTTTTTGCCTTGCAAATAAACAGCATTGTTTGATACAGATACAAATATATGCTCCCTAAAACAGAACCTCATTCTGCTAAGTTAACACTCAAACAGAAGTGTTTCATACATGCAAAAGCAAACTAAGCTCTAATTCCACACGTTTCCTGCAGAGGGAGGAAGATGTTGCTTGTGGGACACTATCCTTTTTAGCCAATGCCTAGTACAACCTGCATAACCAGGAACATACTGAACTTGTGCTAAACTGGTGATTTCTTGTAGGAAACGGCAACAGAAAAACATACCCAAGTCAGTTACTGTGGGTGATTTTCAGCAATTTTCAAGCAATTTAAGAGTGACAGCTCTGCTGTGCCCCAGGAGTAGCTTGTTAAGAGAGAGGTAAGCAAAAGCCAGAAGAATTTTCCACAGAGTTTTATTACAGTTATAAACTCCTCTATGGGTCTGTTTTCTGTAAACAGGTTTGTTATTAATAGATGTGATTGAAAATGCATGTTAAATTGCACAGACTGGCAAGTACAGTCTCACCCTTTCTGGGTGGCTGTGTACGATTTTATGCTTGTTGACTCCGACTTTAATTAACAAGTCATATGAATTTAGACTGTTTGGTCTCTGAAGTCTGTTCAGAGAAAATATTGTCTCTTACTAGAAACAACAAACTAACAATCCTATAAACACAATTTTTCAAAGAAAGGCTGAAAGAAATCAATGTAGGATCAGCCTTGGGTACTGTAGGGCAGCATTGGGCAAGAGTCAGATCCCCTACTTGATGTGGCTGACAGCAGAATCAATATGTTGATTTGCCACATTGAGGGTGTGGGTTTCCTATTTGCGGCAGACCACAGCCTTCCTCTCTTCTAACTCGTCCTGTGCTCTGAAACAACACAGCACAGTGAAGCATCAAGTGGAGATACTGAAGTTAGCTTTAAGAGCCCTAGACTTGGGTGGTAGCAGCGGTACAGCCGTGCTGGCTGAGCACGCTGCCCAGGCTGAGGAGCAGGGGGAGTTTAGAGGGGGCTGAGTATTTCTGCGTGATGCTCTGTTGTGACATATCATTTTGCCTTACATGAGAGGTAAGCCAATTCCTGTAGCTGTTCCTAACTTGGCTTGCCTGCCCACCAGAGCGACAGCTTTGAATGCCAGCTGGAATGAGGTTGGTGCCATCACAACAAAAATTCTCTATTTATATTAATAAGATTAAGTAACTGATCTATGGAGACAGTTCATCGCCACTCAGAGCTCAGATAAACACCTCCACTGAAATATGTATCGTTATATCACAGTCCAGAGCAGTCAATTCTGCCAAGGCTTTACATCCCCTGGGGTGGGATCTGTCTTGTCTTGTCTTCAGCTATTTAAAAGGTAGGTGTTTATCTTAACCAGTAGCGGTGGCTTCTCCTATAACCTGTGGAAAGATAACTGGTATCAGCAGCCAGACGTCTCACTTGTCACACTTGCAGCTGTAGTTTCCAAATTGTTTAGAGAGCACAATATGTCCTGGAAATTTGGCACTGTTATATGCCAAGCCAACCTGGGTCTTGACAGGCTCTGGAATTGTAACCTAAATAATACAGAATTCTGCATTGTGCTTAAATGGCTTCTGCTTCTGACGCACCTCAGAGTGAAAGAAGCCCTCTCCTGACTGCATAATTTTTATATCACTGGTGCTATTGAAGGAAAAAGCAGCTTTACAGTAGAAAATTTGAGAATCAGTAAGACATTCTACTAAATGGCATTATCCTCTGAGTATTTGCTGTCAAGTTTAGTGATTAGGAATGAGCATGGATGAGGTTGATAAAGCTGTTCTCTGTGCCAAACTCCCACGTTACGTAAAGTTCAGATAAAATTTTATTTAAAATGTAATAACCAAGATTTTCAAGGGCAAGGTATATCTGTCTCTGTCCCCTTAAGCACTAATCTGCAAATCTCTATACTTCCATCCACCATAAAGAGAGGGACTAATGCTACCAAAAGGCATATCTGTAGGATTTTAAGCTCAACAGCAAGTATGAAAAGAAATCATGAGGAAACAAATTGCTGAAATTTCCAACAGGCCTCCACAAATGCAATGTCCACAGAATTCCTGTAGTGACCGAGTTGCTGTTATGGTTGCCTGCGCTGCAGACTGGTGTCCCAGAAAAGAGGCGACCAGCCCCACCTATAAACACGGCCACCATCTCTTTGAAGCTGTGGGGCAGGGCCACCAACCCCTCTACTCCAAGCTAGCAAGAAAACTATCACTTTTCCTTTGGCTGAGTGGTAGCAAAACAGCACCTTAGAATGAGAACCTCTGCTTTACTGTAGATGTGTGCTGTTTACAGATGGAGCCTTAAGCATACGCAGTACAGAATTCCTACTTGGCTTTTATTTTACAGCAGTGCAGATTTAGAGAATCATGTCTTAAGGAGTCAAGAAACTTGTGTGGAAGAGCTTTCAAATAAACCATCTACTGAGCTGTGGAGACACAGTCATTCTGGCTCTAGATAGCCTACGCACACTGTCCTCTAGCTGTGAAAAGTAATAGTGTTCAAGTTAAATTACTTGCTTCCAAACCACCATCAACTGGAAGACAGAGTAAATCTTCCTTGAAAATAAAATTACACCGGGAGATACTAGAATTGCACCAGCCAAGGTAAAGAAGAAAGTTCCTACTCTGCGGGTATTAGCCATTTAATTTTGCCCTCTCTTGAGGTGAAATAGGCTGAACTGATCTGTTAGATTAGTTTTCTCATCGAAAAGGTTGACTCTATTCTCCTATCCTCCCACTCCATCACTTCCTCTACTGCTCACCTGGCTGCTTGATGAGCCACTTCGGTCCTCAGTCAATTAACCTGTGGGAAGGGAAAAGAGGGCAGAACACAGCTCCCCATTAACAGTTTCTTGTTTTCAGGGTTTTCATTCTTAACCTATTTCGTGGTTTTTTAATTTGTTTTGTTTTGGTGGGGTTTTTCCTTTTTCAGTAAAGAAGCGGAGAAGGACTGAAGAGAAAATCCACCAGAGTGAATAGTAGATGAATGCAAGACCAGACAGGGAGACTCTTTTTCTCCACAAAACCAGCAGTGAGCTCAGCAGGTAACTGAGCTTGTGGTTTCTAGTACAAAACGCCCTCCAGAGACAATTATTATAATCCTTTGTCCACAGTGGTTGATGTCAGCAACCAGGGTGGACACGGGGTACTTCGTGACAGCTCCATACGAGAGAATCTTCATGCAGAGGCAGCATTACAACTCTCTTGGCTGAAAGATCTTAGGTAGGGTAACGGCATTTTTGCGTGCCAGAGCCATCAATTCAGCTCATGGTGCTGCTTGAGAGAACTGAAGACTCTTTAGTGACAGTACAAACACACCTTACCACATCTGTGCTATACCAGAAGAACTCCAAAATGGAAGCAAATGACCTTACTCATAAAATGTAGGGTTAACAATTACTCTCAAAGGAAACAAATCTTCTGTAAACTCAAACACTTCACTCAGAAATGCTTCATTTTATGCTTAAAAGAAAAAGCAAGAGATGCCTTGTCGGTATTGCACATTGCAGAGATTGAATGAGAGATACCATTTAAAGTAATTCAGTCAGACTACTAAAAATATCCTGGGAGGATATTTAATTGAATTTTTATATGATTTGCACTGGTTTAGTTCAAGGCCAACCCTTATTACTTTCAGCTGCTCACTGAGAATCTAAAGGACATGCTCTTGTCTTGGCTGACAGCGGCCAATAGGTGGGCTCCCCTGTGGCAATGCCCCAACTTGGGAAACTCAAAGCTGACCCTAGGAAGTGGAAACTAAAGATGCCATCTGAGGGACAGCAACATCTGGGTGGACTGCAGGTGTATCTGAGGAACAGGCCCATGTAGAAGCTTTTGTTGTTTAGCTGTCACATTGGCCTCCCTCCAACTCATCCCCAGGACAGAGCATGGCAGAACTTGTGGGGAAAAGCTTTGAGGCATGAAAAGTCTGAGCCTCAAAAGGACCAAGGAATTACAAATCCTTTTTGGAAGGCTTGAACAATCCAGACCCCAAGGAAGGGAATACTAAGCATGGAGAGCCTATACCATAGGTTCCTCTAATGTGATATCCTGTTCCCCAGGACAAGATGATTATTTAAAGGTTATATAAAAAAACCACACTGAATATATAAAGTGATGCTTCCTGTAGGTTCTCTTCCCACCCAAGCTTCCAGCCCTTAGTGCTATAAGGGCATCCTGCACTCTAAGTTACAGTCAGATCACCATTTTACTAACCTCCCACCCCGCATGCATACAATTAATCACTTTTTCAACATAGGTGTATTTTTAGACTACAAGATCCTGTGGCAGTTATTTCCATTTAGTTATTCGTAATGCAGAAAAAAACAAAAAAACCCAGCCTTCTTGACTGCTTTAGCCATACCTCTCGTATGGTGAGAAATGGTGACTCACTCCTGCTTGTTTGCCTTTCCCACAAGATTTTAGCACTGCTAAAAGCCTGTGCTGGGAGAACTCCCCAAGACAAGCCTAAAACAGCAAAAACTGGGAAAAGAAACAAAGGGGGAAAAGTGAGAAGCAGATTAAAGCAAAAGTAAACATATATTAACACAGAGTTGTAAAGCTCTGCAAGATTTAAATAGGGAGTCAGTAACCATTTCTCTTGTTCTAAGAATATCAGCAGCATCTCACATTTCCTGAGTGCATCTCTTTTCTTCTCCCTAATTTGTAAGAGGCAGCATGTCTAAGATGGAGACATCACTTTAAGGTGCTTTAAGGCAACTTCCTCACCCGTTTTCTTTTCAGGTCGCTTTGATTTCCACCACGACTTTACCTTCAAAAGTACTTCAGAGCATACCCAGCTGATGGTTCGTGTACGTTCTCAGCCTAGCCAAGAGTCTAGCTCTTGCTTTGACACACAGTTTTCATTTTTATCTTCCTAAATTGAAAAACACGCATGCCTAACCCCCAATATATTTCCCATCCAGTGTTCCAGGCTAACAACTGTGCTTTAATTGCCCCAAGGCATTAAACTGAGCCCAATAGCTATCTGAACACAGAGCTGTGGCTCACTTACATTTGCCATTGCTTTAATATACCTCAGATAGCAGAGAAGTAAACATAGGCTGATACCCATCTCTCAGGCTGATTAAAATAACGCATTTGACAGGGTTAGCAGCATCTCTGCTTTGTTTCCTGCTCTAGCTCCGCAGTGAGAGCTGCTCAGATTGGTCCTGAGGAGAGGTTATCTGTAGAGAGAGCCCCAAGAAGCTGCCTTCACCCATGCCAGCCCCAGGACAGGTTCTGCCCACCAAATGTCCTCCAGAAATAACCCCAAATTCTGGCATTATAGCCCTCAGGAAGCACTGCTCATCTCGGACACAGACATCTTTCTACCCTTCTTGAGCTGACCCTGCTTCAAAATGTCCCTTCTAGGGGAGCTTCCTGCCATACACAGGAGATGTGACAGCCTGCGGACCAGGGGACAGAGAGCTGGAGCCAAACAAGACCAGCATGTTGGCCAAGGACACCACATATTCCCGGCACAGCCACCACAAACGCTCTACCACGTTGAATCAAGTAGACAGGACGTGGCACGTACTTGGGATTCAAGTACAATGGCCATTACTCAGCTTGTCTAAATGAGAAGCTAATGATGAAGCAGGTGGAATGACAACTCCACAGCAGGAGGGAATTAAAGCTTGCTGCTGGAAGTGAACATTTGGAACCAAACCTCACATTGTCCCCCTTAGTTTGACACACACTTAACGTGGCTCCGTTTGGGAGCACAGGAACGAGGTCAGAAATGGGACTTTCAGCCCGTGTGATCAACAGTCACCTCTTGCCCCTTGCAAGAGATGCTCTGAGCCCCCATGCCCACCAGCAGCCTTGGGACCAGGTCAGGCATGGATCAAGCTGCCAAGGGACAGGCACAAGCATGACTTTATGCCACCCAGCTCTGTGACTCCAAAAGTTCTGGGAGACACAGAAAGCTTGTGATTCGTAGGATATAAAATTTGATTTAGCTAAGTTGAAGTTCTTTTTAATTCGAGAAAATATTACTCTAAAAAAACCCAAACACTCACACAATCAGTCTTATCCATCTGACTTCAGTTACAGAAAAGAAACCTTGAGCAATCTCATTTAAACTAGAAATATGCAATGAGCAGCAGTTTCAGTGCGTGCTGTTGGAGTGACCACTGTGAGTTCAATGGTGTAATGCAAACATAAGCCATTAATTTAAGGCAGTTATTTTTAGCAGCTGTAGAGTTAAGGGAGAAATGGTGCTGGCGGAGCCAAGAAAAACACGAACAAGGACAGTGTGAGTCTCTCTGCATCCCCTCTTGCCACTGCAGTGCTGACCCGCCATGCCCTCTGCCACACACGGCTCTCTCATGGCACATCTCTACTCCAGGGGAAGTTATTACAAGTCATGTATGTTTATTTTCAGATACACTGGTGGTGCTGGGCTGACCCAGCTCCTCACAAGAAGTAGTTACACTACACAACTTGTTCACTTGTGTCGTGCCATTTCTCTCTCTGGGATCTTCCTTCCTTCTGTGATATAGCAACACCATGGTGACACCAAAGGGAAATTTGCCTAGAGAGACCTTAAGTTGCTCCATCCCACAATCCACATATACATATACGTGCATATATGTACGTATCTATCTATCTATCTATCTACCTACCTACCTACCTCTCTTTCTCCAAAAGACAGCAGGAGCCCCAGAGTGGGAAGACCACCTTGAGGTCAAACCTGAATGCAAGTCACTGCTTTTGTTTGCCTTGCATCACATCTCATGTGGCACAATCCACATCTTATTGTGGATGGTATTGCATGTCAATTGACATTAAAAGGGAAAAGAGATCTTTAGGATAAATACGTTACCACTTGGTTTTGAAAGCAAGCAATAAGCAGAACTTGATCTACTCTGTGCCTAACCCAGAGTAAAACCCATTTTCAAGGAAAGAAGTGCTCATGAAGACAAGCATATACAGACTAAAGAAGCAGCTGGATTTTAGCAGCCAATCTGTCACTATGAGCCCAGGTCATCTCCCATTAAAATCTAAAGAGGGGGATGGCTGCAGCGGGGGATGTGCTCAACAGCAGCAGATGCTTCATGGAGGGGTCTGGCCACAGCACAATCTCCCTATATCCCTGCAATCACTTGCAGGCACCTGATTTTCAGCCAACATAGTAGGGCAGGACAAGAGTCATTGATGGTCCTGAGCAAGGCCAGTCATGATGCTTTACCAGGGGAAGGAAAGCCTTCCCTCTCTGTCCTCGTACATAAGCCCCTGTCAGCTTACTTCATAATCTTAAGAGGTAAAAATGCTGTGTGAGAACTCCCTCAGATGAGTCTGTAACAAGGAAGATTTCATGGGAAAAGGGTGATTGAATGAAAAAGGAGCATTTGGCAAATGAAAGAAAGATCAACATAATTTTCACCAACAGAAAGAAAAAAAAACCCAGCAGACCCCTTAGTGGAGTACGGGAGCAGAGTGAGGGGTGCAAACAGGGAGGAAGGAGTCCCCAAAACTCAGTGACTCCCCAAGTCCCCGCTGGAGGTGCAGCTGACCCCTCACTGAGGTGTGACTCGCCCCTCAGCAGTGCCCTGCGGTCCCAGGCAACAGTTTCTGCTGCACAGCAAGTCCTTATGGGCGCATTGAGCCCTCACCACGTGGGGCTGAGTGAGACCTGGAGCCCACGAGCCGTGCCTTTCACCAGGAAACAATGGTGGATCAGCAGCTCATGGGCTTCTTGCCCCACAGATGCAGCTGTTTCTCTGAGCACTGGCAGTAAATCCCAAGGCACATCGTTCTGCCCATGCTGCCTCTGGGATGCCTGGCCATGAGGACTTGCAGCCTCTTATGATAAAGCCGTCCTACACCTCCAGAAGGGCAGCTTTCACCCAGCGCTGCAAGGGAGAGGAGCATCCTGCTGAAGGCACCTGGCAGTATCCTCTCCTGCTCTTCAGCAACAAGCACCTTCTGGAGCCAACTTTGGGTTCAGTCACAACATCTCAGCCTGGCAAAATGTGTGGTTCAGATCTGCTGGTTCCCACAAGCCCCGCAGGATGGGCTCAGCTTGCCATTGTGTAGACCCTCCTGCATTGTCCAGGTTTGGCTGTCTCTGGGGAGCACTCTCACGACCAAGCCCTCTGCTACTCCCCCCACAGACATCACAGCTGCTGCCCTGCACTGTACCTCCTCCTTTCCCCACCTACAACCCTTCCCGCCTCCCATGATGGCCCCATACAACACCTTCTCTGACAAATGCACAGGCCCTTGCTCCCACCTCCCTGCCGACAGCCCCCAAACCAAAACCCCACACTGATACAAACTCTGCCTCTGAGACAGAAATCTCTCAGGAACCTTTTGCTATTTTGTGCATCCAGAAAGGAGGCTAATGGTGTGGCAGATCCATTGGTGCCTTCTTTCTGGGTTTTTTTAGGTTTCATTTGTCTACAGAGGCCAAATAGGCCTTGGCAAGAAAGCAGTCTCACACCATCCCACGCAGAAGACAACTGAGCAACCAGAAAAAACAGTCATCAGAGAGAAAGGGCTTCTGAGACTTCACTGCCAGCAGAGCTGCCATCTTACCACAAACATTTATACCATATTTTGACCTGAAAGGAGTCTATCAAGTCTTACGTGAAAGATTCAGCCATCTGGCCTTCTTCACACTTCTGCATTGGCACAGTGTGCACCAGCAGCACAAAGCCACAGCTTTTCTCCTGCAGTCATCCACCAGCTGCCACGCGGCATCATGCAGCAAAGGATGTGCCGCAGCAGCACAGCCAGAGACATAATTAGCAGGCTTTACGAGTGCGAGGTCTTCCCACAAGGTACAGCAAGATGCGTGTCCTACCATGAAACTTCCAGTGCTTATGGCATCTTCAGGACACCCACCTTGTCTGAAATTGGTCTTGCCTCTCTCCACAACTAGAGTTTCCTGCACTGGGAGCCTGGGCAACCAGCAGGTCTTGAAGGAGGGAAGGCAGCACACAAGTTGGAATACAAGACTTACAGGAAAGCGAGGATTGCTCCAATGACTTACACTGAGGATAGGAGGGGTTAAAGGGCACGATCAGCTGGGGAGGGGGAGCTTACAAAAAACCACAAAACCATAATTCTTGGAGCTGTTAGTGAAACTCTACTAATTCCATGCTAAAGATCATGAAATTTGCTGTCTATATTTTTATCTGTAGTATCTCAAGTTACTATTACACTCTGGCAATAGTTCCAAAAGAACGTTTATAACTAATGAATACAAGATGAACATAAATACCATTTAACTTGCTACATTTTCTAGTACGTACTTCCAAAGCATGTATTAGCAAATGCATGTTTAATTTGATACAAGCATTCAATACTTTGCTTTGGCATTTAATACATCTTTATGTGATGCTATCATAAATATATATATATATATCATCACACATGGGTGACACAGAAATACACATCAGAAAATGTTTTCCTTCTGGAGAAAGAAAAGAAAAAGCCCTCCCGAAAAAAAAAAAAAGAAAAAAAGAAAAATCCTCCCAGTTTTAAATTTAAAGTAAAAATAAAAGTAATTAAGAACAACAACAACTCAATCGTAAGTCACTAGGGTAAAAATACACACTATTAATGATGACATGACCTGTCAGAACAGACACACATGGGTCAAATCTTGCAAAGCCAAGCTCATGCATGTCTTTATTCCCTACTGTCCAGGATCTGACTTTCTTATGTACTTGTTTGAAAATGTTGCTGCTACGCATGTGCTTAAAAATGAACAGCTATACTGCTGAGCAACTCGGGAACCTGTACTCCTGGGTTTGCAGAAGTTATACGGACAGCAGCTAGTGCAAAGAGTGGAATGTTGGTTTCCTAATTAATTGCTTAGTTTTAAGTATGCCCTTCTCATATGTTTAACATGCAAAAAAATGCACATAAAATAGACCCAACCCCTTTTTCTCAGGAAACTACCTACCTTCAAAACTCAAAAGACTGGAAAAAAATCACAGTTGGGTTTATCAAGGTGCCCTCTTCTGGTCTTTAAAAAAACACCATCTTGCTGTCACCTGGTTTCTTTGCTTGGAAGAGGAATCAACATGAGCATCTGTTTGTGCAAATATTCCATTTATTTAATAAACTAGACATAAAAATACCACCACAGAACATTCTTGATACCATACAAAATGTTAAAAATCCTTCAGTTACGCATGAGTTTATAAAAATAACTTACAACATTATTCTAGAAATCTCAGTAGAAATACATAGTTTTGTTACTAGGTAGAATTTTAGGCATAATGTGTTTTGCCCAGAGGGCTGGAGCATTTACCTCCTATTCCTACCGCACTACTAAACTCCCAAGAACCAATTAAAAAAACTAATTCAAATCTTTTTGCTAAAATAGAGGGAAATGAATTAAACTGTTCAAAAGCCACATTCATTTCCACTATGACGAGACATTTTTTACCATTTCTTGAGAAATATGTATGCAGTTTATCCAACAGAGGAGGAATATTCAAGAAAGTACATTTGTTATTTTCCACGGAAATTTCTGTTTTAAAAGTATTGTTTTCTTAATTAAATATAAACCAAAGCATACACTGAACGAAATACAGCTTTTAGGGCATACTGAGATAGACAATTTTCACTATTGGTTTTTAGAGGAGTTTGCTTGTTTGTTTTGGGGAGGAGCTTCTTCAGTTGTTATTTTTTTATTCTACAGGCCCACTAGTCTGAAGGAAAATCAAAGTGGTTCAAAGTGGCCAATTCATACCTGAGACAGTGCAGCGTACAGTAGCTCACCGTGAAAGGAATAATTTATTCAAACTGAACAAAGTTCAGAGCTGTCGGAAATATAATTCATTCCTCATTGGAATTCTGTCAGTTACAGACTGGATTAATTATAATCACGTAAGCTTCCAGATAAAGCTAAAATGATCACATCTGTGTTACACAGTTGTTACTGTCAGGGAAAAAAAAATCTACTTTTCTGTAGAACAAGGTCTTAATAAACAGTATTTTCCTTTCTCACCAAGAACAACATTTTCACAAATAATTTTCTCCAGAATAAAAAGTCAAAATGGAGACGGTTTGGAAGCCAAGAAATATAAAATTCTAGGTGGTATTAAATTATTCTATGGTATCTTCTTCCTCATGTTCAAACATGTAGATACGATTTCCCATCCGTAGGCCCATAAGCTGGTAAAACGCACGCTCGTGAGGAGATCTTGCAATTGTAGTGTTACAACCTAATGCACAGGGGCGCTATATAGTTATCTGAACTTGTGGTAATTTTCTGGAGTTTGTAAGTTCTTTGTTCAGCTAAGAAACTAGAGAGGAATAAAACTAAAAATAGTTACTGTCCAGCTGTGCTAGCAGTTCTTCCATCACTGCCCACCAGACAATGCAGGCTTCAGGCTATGATTTCATGAAAGCATTTGTTAAATGCCCTGCTAAGCAACAGCTCAATAGTCAATATTCCCATTGCATTGCTAATTGCCAGCCAATCACCGCAAGTGACTGATTCCCAGAGTGCTCTTCTCCTTAGCATGAGGGAATGCTCTGGTTAAGATCCACACCTTCCTGCAGATGACCAAGGATGGCTCTTCCCCAAGCCTTTCTTCCAAATTGCACAAGTCAGCCACTGCAATGAAAGTCAGTCTCTGGCAATAACAAGAATGGGGGTCTTTAACCTCAGCATCCAGACAGAAGGGTATTTTCACCAGAACGCTTAGTCACGGACAGAGTGGTGAATATCTTAAAAGAAAGAAAAAAAGGCAAATTTTAGTATGGTTAGAATGAATTTTCTCTTCTATAAGACCAACCTGGGCATAATGCTCAAAACCACAGTAATTTCTTAAAGTAACAAAATAATAAAATACATTTTAAATCCTTACCACTAAATAGCACCCACATATACAAATACCCTTTGTTCTCTTCATTTACTTGATGGTCTTCCTCTTAACAGTGGAAAGGAAAGAATCAAGGAAATCACACTGCTTTCTACCACCTTTGTCTTAGTGCTCTTAAGTTTTTACAGCAGGAACAAACTCAGCAATAATAAAGTCTGGTCTGTACAGCTAATGAATACATGTATTTATGGCTCAAGGATAACTTCTTTGTTTGGAAAGTGAAGTTAACTCAACGCTACGGCATTTGGAGAGAACATAAATTTTGCCTCTGTACCTTTCTAGATATTACAGAAATGTGGAACCGATTGCTGATGTTGTTTATGTCTGAGATTTGTATCCTGTGGACAATAGCTATGAAACAGTAAATCTAGTCTTAATCTAGTCCATTCTTTACTGCTTTCAAGACACATTAAAGAAAACATTTTCAAGAATCATCGCAAAATTAAAATATATCAAAATTCAAGAAGAAAAATTCTAAAAACCTTGTTTAATGTTAGATCTTTACTATGCAAATAATTGCATAGTTTTGCATAGACATAATACAGAAAGGAAAACAGGAAATCAAATCCACTTCTATCTAAATGGTTCAAAGTTGCAATAATTATCTATCATCAAAGCTATCTCACAGGAAGAATAAACTTAGCACAGAATAAAGTATATCCACATCTCAGTTATGCAAATAACACTGAAGTATCTAAAGATAATGGGGATCTGAAAACCCTACAGTTCTCTAAGCAGAAGCTTTGCTGCATTAAGGCTGCTAGCAGCTCTTCAGAGAACATCAATAAATGATCTCTCTTCCACTTTCTATAAGCACGTAAAGCATTATGCACAAATCAGGAAGACAAATGCATGTCTAATGTATACGGCAAAAGAACAGCAATACATTTAAACTATAGTGCATGGCTTAAGACAGGGTTTCTAACTCTTCAGTTCTGAAGGTTCCATATAGGAATGTTTATTTATTATTATTCTGCTTTGAAACACGAAGATTTCAAAGCCTAAAATTTATCTGCTTTCTCCTTGCCCAGTTGCAAGCTCTGGGTGTGCAAGCCAGTTCCAACAGCTATGGGGACCACACAGCTCCCTAATTCCAGTAAGATAGCTGGGAGTCATTTGATAATTATTGGAAACTTGAGGTTTTTGACAGAATTTGTTAGTTACTTCAGTGAAGACAAAACCTCAGATCCAATGAAGGGAAAGCCATCATTAACTAACTTGAAGAATCATTCCAGCTTTCAGAAGAAACTTTCTCTTCATCACAAATGTCCGATTAGACACGTCTGTATTTCTAGCAGTGCTGTACAGTCTAGGCTGAGAGGTAATTCTCTGTCAGGCTGAGGTCCTACCAATCTGTGCTTACAGTTATTTGTACTCTGCCTTGCAACAAACTCCATTCAGCGTTCAGCGTTCACACTTTCTGCAGAATAAAATGCTCAAATACGAGAAGTGAAATCTGGCTCTAATTTGTAAGCAATGAGAAATGGGATGCTCAGTCTTAGAGTCTTCTTCAAGTTGAGAAATACCATGTTTCACAGGAGACTCTTAGAGCAATGAATTAGCACTAATGCCAGTGAAAACGTCAAAATCTGACTCTGCAACACTGTCCCTTTCCTGCTCGGATCAGACTTCATTCTCCTTAGTTTTTACATGGATGTAAGATAAAAATAATGCTGATATTATCCATAAATCTGTTAATCCAGATATATGCAGTCCTCAAAAATTCCAAACAATTTTTCAGCATTTTTTTAATCAAAGAGCACCATCTTGCACTTTGATTTTTGTTTACTGCTGAAGAGATTAAATTAACTAACAGGAACAAAAAAAACCCCTCCTTTTGAAGACCGGCACTAAAAATGATTGCTGTTCCCTGAAGCTTTTAAATAGTGTATTTCTCCTGAGCCAATTTCTTCCTCCCCCACTCAAACAAATATGATTATCTGAAATTACCTCCCTAAATTACGTCTAATCATCATTCTATTCTGTTTCATTTTTAGCAGCTCAGATGTCCAGAATAAATTATGACTATCATCCTCTCTTCACACTGCATATGCTAATATTCTGCTTGAGTTCACAGGTTTGAATGCCTCACTCAGAGTTCCCCCTCCACAGGGCCCCTGGTAAGATAAGGACCAGCTACCCCTCTTCAAGGGCTTCCAAGAACACCATTAGATGATAGTACAGAAAAAAACCCAACAGAATCTGTACTGCAGATGCTTTGAAGATGATTCAGATTGCTAGCAGTTCATTCCAATAACAAAGTCCATATTATATTGCTTATCAATTTGGGATCATAGAACAAGAGAAGTGGACTTCACTACTGCAGATCAACATCCTGATGCTCTCTGTATTACACTTTGTAGCTAAAAAGCTACAAAGGTGTGTGTTTAAGGCACGGGTGGACGATGTGCTAAGGAGAATGGTTTAGTGTTTGATAGGAATGGTTGGACTCGATGATCCGGTGGGTCTCTTCCAACCTGGTATTCTATGATTCTATGATTCTAACACATGCAGGTAAAACCACAGATTCTGTAAAAAGACCTACAAGTTGATATACAGTTTTTGCAGGGATCTTTAGCTCATATAAGCAATTCTAATACTACTAAAATCAGTGGAGCAACTCTGATTTACACCTGGGAGGAGTTGTCCCCCTCCACTAGAGAAAATTAAGCTCTTTAATGAAGAGAAACAGCAAGACAAACACAAGAGAAAATGGTTGTGTGGCCTCATATGCTTCACTTCAAAACTGAAGTCCTAAGGAGTAAAGAAGAGATCTTTAGAAGGGTAGAATTTAATGAAAGTAACTGTCATGTAGCTGGTCCCCTTCCATAGCAGCAGTTTATAACCTCTTTGGGGTACACATATCTAAAAAAACTAGTTTGGACAATCACTTAAGCAGAAGCAGCATTTGAAGCCTTCATAAAAACATCTTGGAGTGGGAGGAAAATTCTGTACTTCCCAGTAGAGGGAGCACTGGATTAGGAAAGATCATAAACATTTCACAAATTAAGATTAAAAAAAAATAATCCCAGATTAAATTTAAACATTACAATTTATAAATATTCAATACAGATAATTTCCTGTCCTTCCCTCCCTCCTACATTCTCCCGAATTCTGACCTCTTTAGGAGAGCTCCGCTGTTCTATTCAGATTCCCAACACTCATCCCAGAAAGCTATGAAAGCTGAGATACAAGGTGACTTCACATACAAACCTCTGCACAGACAGGATGAATGCCAATGGTATTGTCCAGCTGTTCTTTTGTCAACCCACACTTAATAGCAGCTGCAAATCCTTGGGTGACTTCTCCAGCATTTGGACCAAGGACATGGAAACCAATGACTCTCTCCTAAATACCAAAGGCAATGAAATACAATCACAGTTACGCGTTCAGTTCTTTTTAGATAACATGTAAGATTTTCTTACTCAGAGTATATAATTTCAACAGTTCACAAAGCATACCACAAATTAATGTAACTACCATTAGCACCAACAGATGGGAGATTACGGGTATAATTTCATTCTCTCTACATTTTTGGAGACTGAATTAGGAACTTTTGTAGAAAAGATACAACTATGAATTCGAGAATCGGCTTCCTCACAAAGTTTTGTGCAGGAGTCCTCTGCTTACATCAACAGCGTACAAATTTAACACACACCATAATCTATGCTTGATAATGGTGTACGTCCAAATTGCAAATATGCATTTAAATGTTATTCAGACAAGCTATTACACTTGTTCCACCAGACTGCTTGCCTAAGTAAAGATGAGCACCTTGCACAAAGGTCTCCAACATCAGGGCCTATGCTGGCTTCATACAACATGAGTATCTATTGAAGAAATTTCAGGTTGTTGGAATGGGTCCAGAGGAGGGCTACAAAGATGATCAAAGGGCTGGAGCACCTCCCATATGAGGACAAGCTGAGAGAGTTGGGCTTGTTCAGCCTGCAGAAGGCTCCAAGGAGACCTTATAGCAACCTTTCACTACTTGAAGGGGCTACTGGAAAGCTGGGGAGGAGCTGTTTACAAAGGTTTGTAGTGATAGGACGAGGGGCAATGGGTATAAATTGGAGAGGGGAAGATTTAGACTAGACATAAGGAAGAATTTCTTCACTCTGAGGGTGAGGCACTGGCCCAGGTTGCTCAGGGAAGCTGTGGCTGCCCCATCCCTGGAGGTGTTCAAGGCCAGGTTGGATGGGGCTCTGAGCAGCCTGATCTAGTGGGAAGTGTCCCTGCCCATGGCAGGGGGGTTGGAGCTGGATGATAACTTTAAGGTCCCTTCCAACCTGAAGTATTCTATGATTCTGTGACAGTTGCTAACAGGGCCACAAGCCAAAGTTCTGGCTAACCAGATGTGGCAAGAAGTGTATTGTAACTAAACTGACACCTACTCTTGTTGCAGTGTTTCCTGCCATGGAGAGAGAATTGGGAGAGGCTGGCAAAATTAATGGGAAGGCATCCAGTTTACAAGGATGACACTGTTACTTCACACTTCTCACATCTATACGACTGTTCAATTGCAAAGTAACTCAAAATGCACATATATCCCCAGCAAACAGAACAAGCTGGATTGACTCAACCTGCTTTTTTTCTTAAAGAAAAGCTTGCTTCTCACAGAAAAGCAAGTTTTCTTCAGCAAATACCAACTGCTGTGAGCTTCAGTGGCTTTCAGGGGATTAACTGCATTTTGCTGAGCATTTGCCCAGTTGGGTATCAGAAGTTATTTGCTACTCCCGCTAAATAGAAGCATATATAAGGGAGTGTGGATACTCACTACACTGGAAGGTTATTTTTCTTTCATAACTCTTGAGGACTGGTATTTACCACAGGGTTTATTTAAGTAAGAAAAGCTATAATTAGGCAATGGCTAAAATGGAATCATAGTTATTTTCCTTTAAAAATATGTGCATACCTAAAAATAAAACCATAGTAAAACCATGGGGTAACTACAGTTTTAAATAGTTACTGAACAAATTTGTAATTGAGGCTAACTTTCAGCTCTAACTCTAGATGTTTAAACACGTTCCCCATTTGCAGGACAAGAAATGGAAACAAATCAATGGAACTCTTTAAAATCACCATTGAGCGTTTTCATTTTCTTAAGTAACTTTGGATTAGGAACATAACCATGGGTTCCGAAATAGCTTCCACACTAGGGCAAACTTCTCCAGGAAGAAGAGATGGGCAAAATCAGCCAGGTTTTCAATTTTTACAATACAGTGACGTAATGCCTAGAAAGACTGCAGTAAGATAAATCTTTCACTGATGATAAAAGAAAACAAAGTAGCTCCAAAATTTTATTAGGACTGATAACATCATGCCACTACACATCTTTATAACCTATTATTTTTCATAATAATTCATATTTTTAAAATCAACTACATTCTTATGATTATGACCATTCAGAGGAGGGCATACCAATTCTTTTTACCAACTAATAATTATGCTTGTGCTTCAGCAGGTACTGCACATTTCCACAGCCAGGAAGTTTTAACCTGGTGCAAGGATAATCCTGGCATTATCACCCTAAATGAGATTTGTGCAGGCAAGATATCTTAATCCTGTTAGAACGCGCTCAAGAGTTTTACAGACACGTGGATTTGCAGAGGTTACAAGTTTTGATGGTTTTCGATTGGCCTCAATTTCAGAAAGAAGAATCTCCAGGAAAAGAATGTCCCAGATTGGGGAGGGGAGAATAAAATAAACACATAAGACGTCTAATAATTCTTATACGCATTGATTTGTTCACTTTTCAAAGTTAATGCACACTCTTAAAGATCTCTACTTATTTGACACATATGAAATATCTTTTACCAATAGCAATGACAGAATTTTCTACTTTACTGAGGGTCATTTCTGTATAAGTAGAACTATTGTATCGCTATTAGCATTTATTAAATTTCAAAATGCAGAAAAAAAATAATTCATTTTTAACTTGTTAAATTTATAGTTGTGGTATAAACGGTTCCTATAGCAAACATATGTCTGCTGTTTTCCCTGAAGGAAAGACGTACTTACGTTATCTTGAATATTGCAAATTATCTTCGCATAGCATTTGTTGTTGTCTCTGGATGGCACAGTCCATTCCAGGGGCCAGAAATGACTGTGGTACACCTGGAAATATAACACAGGGTAAAAAAAAAAAACAAAATTTGTATAATTTCACAACAGAGAGCACAATCTCCCAAGACCTGCCAAATTATCTTAAATTTGCCTCTCTACTTCCAAACGTGGAGCTTTACTACTGACTGCAATTGCTTTTAGAAATCACACATGTAAAAACTTTCAACAATTGTGATGCAGCACAAGGATGAACTGTTAACTAATAACTCTTCATTAGCAATCAGCCACGCACAGAGAATTTGGAATACTTGAAATCAGAGTGAAACTCTTTTCCCTTGATGAATGCCAAAGAAGGAGACTCTACAAAACAGGGTCTAGCATCACCCAATAATTAAAGCACAATAAGCTGTAAGTGTATTACACTGGATCTAGACAGGATGAAGGCAAAGATATTTCTCAGAGCAGAAAAAGCGAAGAAACAGCCTCAGAGTCTGGGCTTAGGAGAGAGGAGGGTGTGCTTTTCGCACGTTCTCTTAGATTACATGTAACTGCAATAAGGATAGAACACTAAAAAAAGAGAATAAACCGCAAACCACATTTTCCTGTCTGCTCCAGCCAGCGTCACTGGACAGATTCCCAACTGCAGACAAGGTTGCTCTCCCACCTGTCATTCAGAAAATGACAGGGTGTTTTGAGGCACAGACACAGACCTCTCAACGGCTCCTAGTACAAGCTAACTTCAAAGTGATGAGCATTTGAAAGCAGCTTTTAATTGACCATAGCTCAGTAAAAATATGTCCCTTCACAAACTAGGCTAGACGGCTGAGTTTTTTTCCATCTTAATGGGGTTACAAAGCATTTATAAGCATCACTATCTGAAACTGAAATTTAACAGGTCTGAATGACAGATGCAACTCAATAACCCCTCTGAAGCTCACAAAAGCCAATATAGAGAGATGATGGAGAGGTCAGAATAAACAAAATTAGGACTTAGTCACAGTACAAATGCTTCTGGATTTATACTTTTAAAAATCACTTAGAAAACGAAAGAGCATTCTCCATAAAGAAGGGCCCCTTGTTACATACGTAACAGCAAGGATTTGACTCAATAACAAAAAATTGACTGTGTATATACAAACTCTGCAGAGAGAATAGAATTTAAACACCTGCCCTGTAATCAGATTAACAGTACTTGACATGCTGCCATTCTAAGTCATATTTACTTCTTTTCTTGAGAATCCAAGTAAAAAAATATAACTGGCAAAGCCAAGAGGAAGACAAGTTCTCAGCTAATGAGCCACCGCTTATCTGATTATTTCCCTAAATAATGCTCCTCAGGTGATCTTCATGGGACACAGAAATTCAGTTTAATGTCAGAGTCCCTCCCCTCATGCTTTCTGTAATGCAGTTTTTACAGCATTTTGTAAGAACAGCCTTAGGCACTAAGTGCTTACACATGTCTAATTTCACTCTTGACTAGCAATCCCAGTGACTGAAAAGAGATCACTCACGTGAATCACTCACAATTAAGCGCGTACTTTCTTGCACAGTCAAAATAAACAGGAAAAATGAGCAAGGAATTTGCCACACTGTAGCTACAAAAAGCTCCAGTTTGAGATGAAAGCTGATATCTTGCTTCCAATATAAAACCAGCTTGAGTTCATGCTGAAGTATTTGCAGACACAAAGAAACCTTTTTTTTTGAAACCAAATATTCCACCTTTGAGCCATATTTGCCAAAAATAGAACATACTTGCAACTACAGCTATCGGAGTTGGGGACTATTTTTGTAACAAGTCTAGGAACTGCCAAGGAACACAAAATGTGCCTAGTCACCTCCAGCCCTTACATCAGAATGCAAAATGCTGTTTTAATTGACTCTTAACATTATTTTAAATTACAAATTGGCAACTTAAAATCAAGATGAAACCAAGGCATTTACCTCGATGTTTTCCTCTCCAAACTTCTCCACCGCAGCCTCCTCAGAATATCCACAGGCTCCATACTCCAAAGGAGTGAATACAGTGGTTGGAACATTCACATAGTCACACTGTGTGGCATTCAAGACAAATAAAAAACCACACAACATCAGTAACAAAATCAGCATTATAGGTAAAAATTCAGCAGTATGAAATTCAGAGAAGAAGAACAATTGGATTATTCACAATTCTGAAAGCTACTTTCTTTTTCAATAAAAAAATTCATTTTAAATTAAACTACAGTTTTGGTGTTCTCCCTCTCAGAGGCGTTAACTACAGCAAGAACAGAAAGACAAACTTAAAGCCACACTAACATTAACATGCATAGAGTAAAAGGAAACTCAGTGTATGGTTTTAAAAATGTACCAGACCCTGTAGACTGTTTAAGTGCCTCTACGAAGCATGCTACTTTTAGCTGGGAATGCTGCAAAGACAAGATCACTATCAAAACCCATCATCTTTTTTTATCAATTGTGGCCAAGGCAATGCCAAAGTACCAGACTCACGAACTGCAGACATTTGAGGGGATGGCTACAAACTGGAGCTTATACTGTGCGCCTAATCACACACTAGGAGAGACCAACACTGACCCGTGACTTCACTGGAGCTTTAAAGTGTTCTAGAGGCTCCCTCTCTGGGTCTGACCACCCTCACTGTAAGCTACTTTTTTCCTAATGTTTAAATGGAATTTTCCTGTCCATCAGTTTGAATCCACTGCTTTCTGTCCTTGCACTTTATAATGCTGAAAAGAGCCTGGCTCCATCTTCTTTACTCTCTTGCCATCAGGTATTAAAAGACATTGATAGAAGAGCCCCCCAAGTCATCTCTTCTACAGGGTATAAAAATTTCCAGCTGTCTCTGCCTCTCCTCATGTGCCAGATAGCGAATCACAGAACCATAGAATCACCAGATTTGAAAAGACCTCGTAGACCATCAAGTCCAACCACTCCTACCTGCCACTAAACCATGTCCCTGAGCACCTCATCTCCCCATCTTTTAAATACCTCCAGGTATACAGAATATAGACATTGAATAGAATATAGACATAGAATATGGACAGATGCTCCAGTCCCTTAGTTATAGTCATAACCCTTTACTGGACTTGCCCTGTCCTTCTCGTACTAGAGAGCCCAAAACTGGACACAAAATCCAAACCTGTCTAACCAGAGCTAAGTGGAGAGGAAAAGGCTACTTCCTTCCACTTGCTGGCAAATGCACTGCCAGACGCACTTGCAGGATGCAGCCCAGGACGTCACTGGCCTTTGCCATGAGGACACATTGCTGGCTCAGGGTCAAGATGTCCTTCAGATCCCCTAAGGCTTTCACTGCACAGCTGCTTTCCAGCTGGTAGGTCCCCAGACTGCACTGGTGCATGGGGTTACATCTCCCCAGGCCAGAACTTTGCACTTCTTGATGAACTCTGTGAGATTCCTATCAGCCCATTTCTCCAGCCTAACAAGGTCCTTCTGAGTGACAGCACAACCATCAGGAGCATCAGTCACTTCCCTCTAGTTTTGTATCATCTGCAGACTTGCTGAAGGTGCACTGTCTCATCATCTAGATCATTAATGAAGATGAACAGTACTGGACCAAGTATCCGGCTCTGTGTCACACCATTAGTGACCAGTTCTCCAGCTGGTCTTTGCAACACTTGTCACAGCTCTTTAAGCCTAGCAGTTAAGTCAGTTTTCAGTCCACCTCACTGTCCACTTATCCAGATTTTATATATACTTCATTTTTCTATGAGAATGTTACAGGAAACAGTGTCAAAAGCCTTTACTACAGTTAAAGCAAACAGCATCCACTGCTCTCCCTGTATTCACCAAATCTGCCATGGCAGACCAGCAGGCTGGTCTGTTCCATTTAATTACTGGTAATTTTAAATTCTACAGATTTCAGTACTAATGAATTTCCTTCGTGACTGGGGATCAACTAAGATGCTGTTTACCATTCTTTCACCACCTATCCATAACACTTCATTATGTTTCATAAAATCACCCTTGCCAATTTGTAACTGCAGTGTAACCCAGGATCCCATCTAAGTAGTTACTTATTTATTGGATTCACTGAAAGAGATGATGCTTTCTTTGGCAACCTAAGGATTTTCATACCCAGAGAGACAGTTATCTGACATCAAATGTAAATTAAGACATATTCATAGCATTGCGACAAAAAAAGCCATTCTGGCTCCAGCTATGGTTTTCTCAAGATTTATCCGGCCTATGTAATAACATTATGCACATTGATTCACGATTCTGTTAGTGCAATACCTGCCAACCTAAAACAAACATCTCAGTCAAGCTCTAAACCTGACTGACAGCTGGACTTGATAAGAATACGGCAGGCTCTGAAAGAGAAAAACCTTTATGCTTATGCCCTATGGTTATGAAGGTGAGACAAGCACCCATATTAATGGTGTTTAGGTAACATTCTTGAAAGGCACTCTGCCTTCCTCCTGTTTTAAAGATAAGGTGTAAATGAGTACCCATGTTACTCCTATTTGGACTAGTATAACTTGACTAAAACCTACAGCTGCAACAGTGTGAAAAATAAACACGGAATTGATTAAATCAACATATCAGATATAAGCACACGCTGACTTACTGGTAGCTCAGATCTTCCTCTGTGTCTGTATCCAATAATAAGCAGAATTATGCATTACATTGAAAACATACAAATGAGAGGTGAAAAAAATAGCTGAAAATGAAAAGCATCACAACCCCCTTTTACACTCTATTTAGGGACTGCAGGTAGATTTAGTAAACTGCTATAAATTAGAGTTAAAGCATTTAATGGAATAGGTATGATTGCTGACTTTTAGGGAAGGTGGTAGAGTTAAAAACAAGTTACATATCTCAGTTAATTTTATCATCATTGCACTCTGAGAGAGAAATAAAACCTCTTAATAGGAAAAAGAAAGACTAGTGCTTAATCCGTAAGGTATTAACTTCATCCTACACAATTAGCAGAACATATCCACAGTAATATCTTTGCAAGGAGGAAATTAAAGTGATCAGCAAAACTAATCCATAAAAGCCTACAGTCTTCCATTAACGAGCAGACTTGCACTTGACACTTAAAAGCAGAGCAAAGACAGTATTTTGTGGCAATTCATTCTTTACCTTCCTGGTGGCCCCAGCATAAAGTCTTCGGACTAACAGTCTTCCTGCCTGGATTGCCACTGGTGTGAGTTCCAGTTTGTCCTGCAGTATATCTCCAATAGCATAGATATACGGCACGTTTGTTTGCTCCTCATCGTTGACAGGAATCTTTCCTGTTCTGCAATTTGAGTTAACAAGAAGAAAGATCTAAGCGTTCTGTTGTGAAGACTGGAAGTGTAAATAACTGTGCAGGAGTTAGGTCCTTTAGCTCTGAGAGAAAGACATAGTTTTAAAGCATGAGGGAAAGAATTAATATTCATAATATTACAATATTGGGCAAGAATACAAAGTAGTGCAATTTAACTAATACTACAGGAAATTACAGACTGGATAAAAAGGTAGCCCATGAAGTTGAATCAATTTACAGTGAGGCATAAATCTTTTCGTCAAACATCCTCTACTACCAACCAAGCTGGGTACTGGCAACCTTGAAGAATGACAGGAAGAGACATTCACCCACTCAGGCTGTAGGACAAAAGAATTCCTCCACGACTGAAATTCCAGTCCAGTGGCTGAAGTAGTTTCTACAGATTTACCCTTCAGGCTTCTACACAGAGACAGGAGAAGCTGTTACACACTCTTCTTAAGGGACAGCCCAAGTGTACTGAGCTAATGAAAGTTTTTAATTATTAATATTTCCCACTTCATTAATAAATTAGATGGTGCAGCAATCACTGCAGGAAACATGCAATAGGGAAACCCCAGACAGGCACAGAAACAGTCACACAGTTACTTGAGGGATCAGTGGCAATTCTCATATTAAAATCCAACTTCCTCAATTTCGCTTGTTAACAAATATACAGTTTATGCTAACAATGTTATAGTTCGCTCTATTAAACTAGTAATAAGTGTCCTGATGTCAGAAAGATGTGTACTGTTCTACAAGACAACGTGGGTCTGCCAGTTTTGAGTGGACCAAAATTTCCACTTACCTAGAACATCTCTGCAATCCCTTTCAGCAATGCCAGTCGCTGCATTCATACGTAAGCTGCCCTCTGCACTGTTTTTCCACAGACTACTAAGTCATGTCCCTGTGTCCTTTCTTCAAGGGGAACATCATCTAGGCCCCATACACCTTGAAGACGTTTCAGTTACCAATACTGAAAACGGTACCAATAGTTCCACTCCCTGGTGCAACAACCCCATTACATTAAACATGTAATGCTCCTCTACAGGCGACCTATTGTTCCCAAGGGTTTCTTGAAGGCAAGAAATAAACTTGCTCAAAACCTAAAACACATCACTAACTCCAACTGTGAATTTAAGGAAAGCTACTTTGACCTTATTTTTAAAAATAAACACACAGTAGCATTTACATTAAAAACCTAAGCAAAACCCACCACACTAATAGCTTTTACAAACAAACAGATCCCTGCTCTCCCCAGGAGGTTGCAGAGAGGAAAAAATAAGTGGATGGGAATAAGAACACAAAGAACAACCGACATGCTAGAAAGCCCAGTTACTGGAAGAAGCTGAGACTGATCTGTGAACCTAGACAGAATGGAACACTTGTGACTTTCAGCATTTAGGAACTCACATTTCAGTATCAAGAAAGCAAACGTGGCAGTACTATAGGAGAAAATGCAGCAATCTACTGCACAGTCTCCTATCCAAGCACATGGAAACTGGAAACCATCTTTTCCTTAAAATGTTTGAATGTCTGTGAGCCACTACCAGTACAACAGTAAACGGCAAGCTCACTAGCCAGGGCTGTACAGACATCTGTCCTTACTTTTCATTGATCTTCACTCCAACTTTGTCTAAACCAATGTTTCTTGTGCATGCATCTCTTCCGATTGCTAGCAGCACCTGCAAAACAGCAATGCACATTAAAGACTTTTTAAAACCTCAAAAGTGCATCTGCATATGGTCATCTATTATTTTGATTATATACTAAGGATTAGTCACTAAAGCTTGGTCACATTAAGATGAACACGCTTGTTTATCCATTGTACGTTCACAGACCTCATGACAAGTCACGCCATCACTATGACCTAACAATACCAGGTTTAATTGATAGGAATAAATACAGTCAAGAAGCTTTCCCTGTAAAAATACCTCAAAAGTATTCTAAACAAACTGGTTAGGGTCAGATCTTTTACTTTATTTCCTTGCATTTTTATACTAAAGTGCTATACTATATCCCTACCAGAGCAGATGACCCTGAAATGTTCCACAAGGAAAGGGTTCTTCAAGGAAGCAAACTCAGATGCTTAGGCAAATAAAAAGACAATAAAATTAACTTTTTTATTTTTAATCAGAAAACATCATTTACTTTTATAGGCTCTCGGCCAAGTCATGCCAAAAAAGATTAGTTGTTGAATATAATGTGTTTGAACATTTGTTCAGAATGATGGACAGACTAGGCCAAATTCTTACCCATCCCATCAACTTGGCTACCTTAACAAGCAGAACAAGTTCCAGCCTATACTAACACAAGGAAAAGAGCTATGTGCTTTGCAGTCTCGGAGAACTGCTCAGGTAACCGCACAATGCTTCTCATTTGACAACTATGAAGGAGTGAGATCTACTTCAAGCCTCACACCAGGTCTTCAGAGACAAAAGTCTTAAAACTCATCACACGCAGCTCAGCTTCTAGGACTGACAGCACTGCAGTGAAAGGTAGAGTAGCAATTAGAAATCAGAAGTTCCTTTAATGAAAAGATGGCGCTGATTTGCTAGCTAAAAAGCTTTCATTACTATGGACCAGGACAAACAGTACTGCAACACTACGCAACAACGCTGCTGTTAGCATTAAAACTTTCTCATAATATTATCCCTCAGATGCAGAGGCATGTCCTTGTTATGGGATGACAGATGCACTACAAAGGTAAATGAAGCCACAGTTATTTGCAGTCTAAAATCCCAGGCTGGCAAACACTTGTCTTCACATATTCTGTATAGTTCCAAATACTTAGCTCACAATTATTTTTGTTCTACTTTCAGCATCAAGACCTAGGAAAATAAATGGCGTGAGCAGGGATGGAAACAGTCAATCAAACACATAATGGAACACCTGCACACTGTAATTTTACTGTTTTAAGGGTGTAATGCAATTCTCTGACTGACCTGCGCATACTGTTAGCTGGTTCTGTAAAAATGCTACAACAGGTCTTGAAAAGGCATGACACCTGTTTGTTTAGCTCTTGCACAGACCACTCTTTTGGGCTAATTCCAGAACATGCTTTAGTTACAATGAAAGCTATTACAAATCATTACTTATAGTTTATGACAAATATCCCACCAGGGAAAAATCCTGCAACCAGTTGCACATGATCAAGTTCTGCTACATCCCTAAGCTACGAAACAGGCTTTGGAACTATCCAGGTGATCACAGGCCTGATGCCCATGGATTCTGGAACTTTTGTCACATTAATTACCTGTTGATTGCACACAATGTAATGATTAAAAATAATTTTTACAAAATCTATACTATGGATAAAAAAACTCCAAAATCTTAACATTAAATGGAAGCTTATTGCACACTCCTTATGTATGTAGACAGGACTCACAGTATTGTATTCCCCTTCAATTATTTGGTTCCCCTTTGTGGACTTCGCTGTAACTTTCAATCTTCCAGGAGTTCCTTCCTCAATCTGCTCAACCTACAATATCGGAGGGAAAAAAACCCAAAACTGGTTTAGTTTCAAATAAAGATATTCAAATGTATTTTTGTTCCACCACACATACCATCATTGAAAATGAGCACTTAACCATGACCTAACATTCAATTCATTCTGAAGATATTTTCACCTTTCTTTAGATTTGTGATTACTTCCCTGGGCAGCCTGTGACAATGCCTCACCACTCTTTCATTAAAGAAATTTTTCCTAATATCCAACCTAAACCTCCCCTAGTGAGACTTGAGGCAATTTTCTCTTGTCCTAACACAAATGAACAAGTGAATGGGCTTCGAAGCTACACAGGTGGATTCTCTTTTGTCCTCATTCATGTTCACTGGACTGCAAGGAGAGGACTGGATATACTCAGCTACAGTCCTTCCCTTGCCCTCCCCAGAACAGCAAGGCACCCAGCTGCTTCTCACAACTAGCTGTACATACAACAGATGTGTACATGTGCAACACAACTTAATTCTGTGAAATTTTTAGTGTACACTCTACAGAAGAAAAAGTGTTTTTCAACAGCTGCCCTAGTTCCTACTTCATATTCAGCAACTTAAGACAGAAAAAGCAACATTTCTGATGAAGTTCTCTTCCCCTTTGATTTAAAAACACCCAAACCATCTTTGCCACTCTACCAGCTTTAAAGGATCACTACATTAAATCACTTCTATTCAAAGGCAGCATTATTTATAATAATTCCTCTTCTCTCTTCAAACATTCCAATGAAGCATTTTAATAAGCACAACATGCAAAACTTCAAAAATAATGTTTGAAAGAGATGAGAAGACCTGCTAAAAACATACCCAGCAATTTAAGGATATGCTGAACTAAAACCAGGGCCAAATAGTTTATTCCCATTGAAATAAAAGACATGTACTGATGGGACAAGGCAAAATAAATAAAGTGCATTTTGTGATTAAGGTGATGGACTCCCCCTTGCAGGATGCATTTGACACTTGCCATTTAGTTGAAATGACCTGATTCTTATAAAATCAGCTTCCTTCTTTCCTACCCCCAAGAAGAATCTACAAAAAGCTACATCTGAAACAAGCTACATGATCAATGCTGCTTTTCATACAAGATGGGTTTTCTACAACACAAACGTGCAAGGTTCCTCAAAACGTCCACTTTGATGTCTCACAGCAAAGCTCTTACACTCTGTGAGAAGGGGTCAGATCCACAGCATAGTAACTGGCAAGAGCTGCTCTCGATATTGCCAAGGGTGAAAATGAACAGTCTTCACTCAATTTAAATGCAAATCTCCAAAGAGTTAACATGCTGGCTTAACACCAAATTGAACACAGCTTAATACACTATTTCCTATTTCATGATAATTAAGCACTAAGTATTGCAAAAAAAACATTAAGAAAAATACTATTCATACCCTCTGAAATCTTTGACAAGGCAGTTTTACATTAGAAATGCTCCAGAGCCTATCTAACCTGCTTTTCAACCTGAATTTATCTATAAATGTACATAACTAGCTGCACAAGTAACCCCACTGAATTTAAAAAAAAAAAAAAAACAAACCACAAACCCAAAAACCCCCAAAATAACCAACTGAGCAAGTATTTAAGGACTCTGAAAAGTAAAGGATATAGACGGATACTTATAAAGCCCATTTACTTTTCTGGTCCACTGGTCCTGGGCACATAAGCAGTATTTGCTTGCCAAGAATTTGAGAACTGGCAATTAAAAACATGACTATTTGTGATGCACTGGCCCTGATCTTACAGAAAATTATATATCTTTAATGAAGAGTCTGGAAGAAGTTTCACAGATTTCAGGACAACTGCTGAATTTAAGTATATCCAACATTCGCAGGACCAGGATCAGTAGGATTAACAACATTTTTAAAGCAACATATACTAACCCATCTAATTCTGATAAAGACAACGAATTCTGGAATCTCATATGATTTTAACACTAAGAACTAAATTGTACTTTTCAGTTATGTTAAGATACAGGGACTTATCCAGTTTAAAACAAAAAGAATTAACCCATACTATATCATAGCAGATTCTGTATTGCAAATTTAACTTTTGCATTCACTATAATAATTTAAATCTTAAAACATTATGATAGGTATATTGCAACCAATTGCAGTCATGTAGCACTTTGAGCCTACCTTGATTGGCACAAACTCCCTAATAAAGCTGATTCCATGTTCCTCCATATATTCGCCGATTTTTTTCGCAATATCCTGGTCAAATCCTCTTAAGAGAATGGATCTCACCATTACAGTGACATCTAACCCAAGACCTGCAAGAAATCCTGCACATTCCAAGGCAACATACGAAGCTCCAACCACCAGGGTTTTCCCTGGACAGTAAGGCAGAGAGAAAAGATCATCACTGGTTAAAAAAAAAAAAGAGAAAAGAAAAGCAAGTTAGAGACAACCAGAAGAATGTATCCTGTTTTGTAATTATCTAATTACTTCTGACAGTGGGCTGTGGCAAGCACTAACAAAACACAGCAACTTATTTTTTTGGGAATTCAACTGGAATACAAGATCAGTACACAACGGATTAAATTAAAGGTCTAATAGGAGTACGCATAAAAGAGTATGAAAATTTTGAATCGTCACAAAAAATGTTGAGTCTGTTCTTTCACAGAAACTTATGACAAATTATTAAAAATAGGTAGGTCGGTGGTGGTTTTTTTCCAACTGAATCTTGCTTCAAATATTATGCTGCAAATTTTAGCTCCTGAGAGCTAAAAGACAGAGGAAGGTGTTCAGCTTTCAGATAAAAATATCATCTTCACTTCCTTGAAGAATTATCCTTCCACTCCACCATATGTGCCAAATACACATAGGCAATAAAACAAATTAATGCAAACCACAGTAAGAGTCAGGGACAGAGTATGGAATTATGGAAAACATGTTTATTTGCCTGCTTTCCATTTCATTCAACTGCCTCATCAAGCTATGTCAATTCTGCCACACTTTGGATCTAGGCTTCTCAAAGAAGCAGGGACTCGTGAAGGCATCACGCTTGTTCACCTGAGACTTAAGCAGAATTTGGCAGTGCAACTTGTGAAAGATTTAAATCTAACCTAAGTGTCTCTTTCTCAGTCAACAACTGCAAAAGCAAAATAAAGATGGTCTCTGCAAATGTTGTGGTGGAATAAAATGTGATTGTGTAATTAAAGGCTACATCATAGTTCCTCTCCCGCAGGGAATTTAGTGAAGATTACACAGTCTCAATGTGATAGTCTTTAACTCTGGCATTCCTGACTCTTCCACCTCAATGTTATTTTAAAGCACCACTTTACAAGCTATATTATCTGTTGCCTTTAATTTCACTACTACTTATTAGAAGGGAATCACACACCATGGTGTTTTAGCTTCACGGGAATTTTGCCGGTTATTTATTTCATTGCCATAGGTTTTCAAGACAGAAATTCCAACCTATGTTAAAAGTTAGTCTGATATTAAAACACATTTCATCTGTATATCACTTTTTTTGGTTCAAATTGTGCTAGAATTGCTTTGTCTCATCAATTAACCAGACATTTGAAATAGGATTTCCCAGAGGCTGAACTCACTCCACTGAGTAGCTGGGAAAAAAAAAATGGATAGAGTGTAAAGACTGTCCTAATCCATGAAGACAGATACATTACAACCAGCTTCACAACATCAACTGCTTTGCAACTCCCCCTTTCCTTGATGTTTGAGCAGGGAGGTTGTTTCCAAGCAGACTGCTTTTCATTACCAAAAAAAACTTTAGAAAGCAAACCAAAAGGCCATAAGGAATAGAGAGGAAGTGAGTGTAATGGTAACTTCCGCAGGGCTGATGAATTAATTTTATGATGGACACACACATGCTTTACGGCATTCTCAGTTACTGCTGTTGTCAGTCACAAACAGAACCATCCTAGCCAGCCACCCACAGTTCTGTCGTGTCTACTGGACACCAACGCTTTTGGTACCTTGACATCTGTCTACAGCTATTCTCCTTTGCTTACCTGTCTCTAACAAAGAGTTACATAGGAAAGAAAACCAGCAACCAAGCAGTCCTGCTCATGTGTTGCCACTTCCTCTTACAGGTGAAGAATTTACATATGGTGAATAATTTCATATTCATCTGCATTTTTACCTGCTAATGCAGTATTCCTTGTCTCCAGGTATACCCAGGTAGCGTGGTCGTTCACCAGTGGCAATGAGAAATCTCTCAGCTGTGTACAGCTTTTCAATTCCTCTTTTATTTGTTGCCTGTGGACAAAGTATTAGTCCAAAGTAAATATTTCACAATCCCACAAAGGGAAACCCTATTCTATTTGAAAAGTACTTCTAATCCAGAAGTACTATAGGAAGACCCAGCAAACATGGCTAGGGAGTACCTTAACTGTGTGTGGACCAACAAATTCTCCATATGCATTCTCATATGTGACTTTCTTCTCTCTCAGTGCAACCCGATAGCCCCAGTTCAGTGAGCCAATGTAATTCTGAACAGATTCTGTCATAGTCATCCAGTTATGTTTGACTGAAACAAAAGAGAAAGGTTCAACTTTCAGCCTGTGAATTATTCTTTTTCCATAGCCAACCCTGTTTTCTCAGACAGATTTTTTTTCATGATGCAGTCGACTTTGTCTTATCCCTTTTTTATTCCAGGGTAACTCTACTGAGAATTACATCAGTGTAGACATCACAAGAGGTCACAGTGGAATAGATTTGACTTACACCACAAAAAAAATTTAGAAACTGCATTATCAATAGTTTTCCATATGCTCTTGCCATGAGCAGGTGACATGGTTCAACAGACGAAGATAATGCATCTCCGAGAGGTGCCTCTACATGTTTCCAAATACAGGATCACACCCTAAATAAAACCCAATGCTATAACTATGCATATTAGAGCTAATATAAAGTAAAATTAATCTTCCTCCGTAGAACTGACAGAGACTGAGGGAAGGGAAATCCTTGCCTGCAATTATGAATAAGTTTCTAACAGGGGACCTTCCAGGGTACTCTCTTAGATGTTGTGTTACATTCAGAAAAAGAATAGAATTTATTCCTTTTATTCACGCTGCAATCTTATCAAATACTAACAAGATCAGAAGCTATTAATAAACTGATCAAATGCTGCAAGGCAATAAGCCCCGTGGCTTTTGACCTGAAGAGCACTTAAGCTCATGTGCAATCTCTGAAGTTGCCCCACATTGTTAAAGCCAGCACATGCTTAAGTGTAACAAGCACTTGACTGCAGAAAGAACCCCTGGATTTCCATTACAAGTGGCAAGACTGCAAAAAAAGTTCTCCTTTACCTTCTTCGGCAAACTGCCATCCAAATTTGCGTGAATCTTGCAAGGCTTGTCCTAGTAAAGCTGCCTGGTGCATCAGCTTTTTAGGTATACAGCCCACATTTACACACGTTCCTCCAAGACCTGAGAAAAAGGAACAGAATGTGTTTCTCACATTGGTGTGGCTGATCTCAGAGGAGAATCATGAGTCTCTGAGTAAAGCTTCTCTTTAACAGGTTTGCAATGAAATTTACCCCACGAGTTTCCTAGAGGTGTAGGTGTGACGAAGTCCAGCACCATCACTTTCTTTTCATATTTGGCAGCCTCCTGCAAAACAAATTAAATAAGACGCGTATCTAAACATAGAGGTTATATTTGGAGTAGATGATAACATCATGCATTACTAAAAAGCTTTGTGACTTTTAATTAAGTAATAATGAATGATTTGCAAGGAAACAGCCAGACAGTTATTAATCTTCCAAATGAATCTGTGCACTCAGCAGGAAAAATAGATTAAGGGGAAAAAAAGCAGGCATTCATCCTGCTACACAACAGCATGGCACCAGTTGATAAACATAAGACTCTGGGAACTAAACTTCCCCTTCTCTCCTCCATCCTGCCAGCTTATTCACACTGCTTCCCAACATGCCATTTACTTTTAACATATTTAAGAAATTCTTCACTAATCCAGTTTTCCCTTCATAGATGGCTTCTAAAACATTCGCTTGAAACTGCATCACACAATCACATAATCAAATGAACAGTCACGTGGCCAAGTCTTACAACTGTGCTTATCCCATCTTTTTTCCCATAGCAGAAGGAAACACTTGATTTTGAGTACCATCTGTAATTGTCAGGATAAGATCTTGGTCTTCAAGTTAGCCAACCTGCAGAAAATTGACTTTACTGTCGGGATGTGCAGATGTCATCCAGACTAGAAAAGTGATTTATTTTGTGATATTTCCCCTGAGAAGTTTCATTAGGAAAACTACTGCATGTAAATGATACTGTGAGCTAGAATTTCTGTACTGATTTCATTATTCCATTTGTGCTTAAGAAAAAGGCAAAAAATGACAGTGATAAGTGGTACCAGAGAAAAACACTTAAGTAAGTGCTACATAGCTGAGAAACAACAATGACAGATTCCCCCATGAGATGCAGCAAAATAACTTTGATACTTAGAGCAACCACAACTGTGCTGCATCACGAGATCTTAGACATGCAAGCAGTAACAATTATAGGTGCAGGACATTACCCTAAGGCCTTGGGTTTGGTTTAGGAGGAGCTGGATAGCCTTCTGCATCATGTCACCAGTAATACTTGTTAATCCAAACAGTTGACAATCATAATTTAAATTTTATATGTATGTTACTTCATGCAAAATGCAAATCATATTTCAGACAACATAGGCTGTAGACACCCTTAGAAAATTAATGTACTGGATTTCTGCTTCAAATTAAAGGTGAACGTTGGCCAAGAAGCTAATTTTTATTCATTAGAAGCACCTTTGAGAACGTTCCTCAGAAAGGTGCCTAGGGACTGAGGTGCATTATTAATGCTCCTTTATAATGACAACTCTTATATACAGCTTGAAAGAGTTTTACTGTTGTCAGCTAACTATAATGTATGGATTCCCAAGCTCACACGCAGTTCTGTGCTCACACGATACAGCGCAGCACTGCATCGCCATCTCAGCAGAGATCTCAAACAGATCCAATCACATCTGCAGACTGATGTGTCCACGCTAACAAACCTGCCCCACAGGCTTTTAAATCTTGCTGGGTTCATGCAGTGCTGTACGAGCACAAGACTGCTTAGGGCTGGAGCTGTTGTTCTGCGTGAACTGATAGTGGCAGCCTGGCACTCTGATCTAGCTCAGTGACTGGGTTGCACAGAGTCAGTTTGGCAGCATTTTCACACACCGTTGAGACTAGGTTCCAAAATAACAAACTCTGAGCCCAATAGAGAAAGAAAAGGGAAGACATGCACACAAAGCTGCATGTGTCATTGTGAAAAGAACACATTTATTCAACCTGGTTAAACTGCTGCAAACCTGAGTGTAGATATGTGGAACTTGGTATAAGAGCTGAGTAGTCCTGGGTTTTTTTTCTTTCGTTTTATTTTGTTTTGCTTTTTAAAGCCCTGCATGTCAACTCACTAAAAACAAACTGAGTAATCTAAGTCAGAAGTTTATGCATGTAAAATAGTTTCAATTAAACTTAACGAATCTGATTTCAAACACATACATTAGTACTGATAGCGATGTCGACTTTATTGATCTACCATCCCCGGCTCTACTCTACAATCACTTGAGAACACTAAGAAGCAATATACTTTACACACTGAGTTGAAGGAATAAGGCAATTTATCTTCCTAGCAACATACCTTTTCTTACCCACAGCTAAAAAATGGTGCAATAAGTATCACTGCTGTAGCTTCACAACCTAGTATATGTATATAACAAAGCAGAGCAATCTCCTAACAGAAATTTCAACAGATTCTTCTTTATTACTGCAACTGTTTTTGCATTACAGCAAGCTCCCTTTTACTCTTGTCACTCTCTTCTGTCCTAAAACATCCACGTCCTCTGAAAAGCCACATCTGCTTCTTTTTACAGGTTCTGAGAATTTTTTTAGATCTTATTTTCCATCCTAAACCACGACAATAATGCCCTTACCAATGCGAAAGCAATAAACTACCAAAATAAATTATTGGCATAAGTCACATTAAAATTCACCACTCAGCACTGCACTCTTACATTATAACAATACATACACATATTACACACATTATCTTCTCCGTTATCAAGAATTAAAACAACACACACAACTATTTCTGAATAGATACTACTTTCAGATAGAACCAGAAACCTCTCAATGTTAATTCTGAATACTTTTTAAAACTTTCTGATTGAGAGCTGAATTTTAATTCAACTACTAATAAACACTGTTGAGACATCTACCTACTGTTTTCCAACAGCATCATGTCCCATTAGTGGGGATACAGAGGAACCAAGTTTTATTCTATTAAGAAGTATATAATGACAGTTTAATGTTTTTCTTCTTCACAACGTAAGGAAAAGAGTATCATATAACTGGGACTAACCTCCAAATCCTACTGAGCAGGCAGAAATGTTATGCCCCTACAGAGTTAAAGATACCCAGATCCAAGTCATTGAGGATGTTGCCCACCTACTTACAAGGAAAGTATAAACCTGTATTTCCTCTTTCATACCTTGGCTGCTGCCAGACCACCTGAGCCCCCACCAATGACAATGAGATCATAGTCGTAGGAATGTGGCACCGCTGTATGCCCGTTCATTTCCAGCAGTTTCTGAGGCTTGCCTTCCTTCTTGGTCTGAACAGAAAAAATGAAAAGGATTTGATAACATTGAAACATTACCCATAGCACTCAAAAATTAGTATTTTTTGCAGCAAATATTGTGATAAAGGAATGTAAATGCATCTGGATTTTCAGAGCCCTGCTTTTCATTAGCTTTTTAAAATTTCAGTTTCTTAATCTATTGTTGAATAGCTCAGTACCTATTAGATACTAAACTATGAATTTTCTTGTTCATTGGAGCCTGAAGTTTCCATGTAGAGCTTAGTTTCCACATCAATGCCACCCCAGTGCCTCCTCATACTGTTTATTTCAGGATGAGATATATACATGCTGACACAGGTAATTTACTTCATTCTTTTCATCTGCCCTTGACTTTCCTAATTAGTGGTTTCCCCCTTCTCCTGCATATATTGGTAGGAAAATGTAACAATCATATACAATATCATAATAATCTGCAATTACCAGCCTTACCAACTGAATGATCAGAAATGGAAAAAGAAAACAATTTCTGAAAACTACATTTTTGTAACACAATTGCATTTATTTTTTGCTTTGGTTTAGCACTGTAACTAACTTCAGAGTGAATGGAATAAGCATGAATGCTACAGTTTCAAGAGAATCAGGGTTTTTTGATGAGACAACTACTACAACAGAAAAACAACTCTTAAGTCCTAAAATGCATTTTGACAGCTGTATGCCATGAAGAACTGCCTGTATAAAGCTTTTATAACCCTGGGTAGCATGTTAACTGTAGAAACAGAACCTAGAAAACACCTGTGGCTGTTAAGACACCCCAAAATAGCTCATCTTCCTTCCTCTTCTCTGGCACATCTATAACCCTGTCACTAAATCCAGTTTGGAGCTTAGTTCTCCTTTTTTCTGTTTTTCTAACATAGCTATTGGCCAGGCTTAAACTTCCTACTGCAATCAGAGTAAGCGTAGTGTGACTTTATCTGTGATTTGACTTTTTTGTCTGTGGTTTGACTTTATCTGCATTTAGAGACATAAAACAGAGAATTCTTTTCCAAATCACACCTTCTTGTTTGCTCAGTGGCAACAGGATGGTGTGAAGCTTAAGGGCAGACTCAGACTAACTCCCACGCAGTCATCAGACTTGACTACCAAGAACAGCATCTCTTTGACGCATACAAAGAAACCACAGTATCTACTACTGAAGTTTTAGATCACTACTTAGGTCATGCTACTTTTTTTCCCTTTTAAGAAAAATGCTTTATATTTTCACTTATGGATTAAGAAACTTCAGCTTTAATTCCATCAATGTTTCCCTACTCCTTGGTTCATTTTTCACCAGTTCTTTGCAATCATTCTTCCTGAAAACATATTAGAAGTTTAAATCAGACAAAGCAAATGATAACCTCCCCCTCTGAAAACATCATCTAAAACCTTGCTTTTGTCAAGATCTGCTTCCCATTTACCAAGCGAACTTGCTTAGGACCATGAACCAGGACTGTGATTCCATCCAGAGAAGAGATCTCCATTCTTCTCCCAGGAACTACAATTAAAAGTAAGTCTACATTCTTACCATTTTTCAATGTCAAAACTAAATTACAGAGTTTAAAATGTACCTCCCCCTACCTTTAAAGTTTTCTCATCATCTCTTATTTGCTCCTCTTGTACAAAACCAACTGGCCGTGAAGTTTCTGCTGTTTCTTCGTGCTGCCCTTCTTGAAGCTTCTGTGTTCCCTCTGTGAAATAAAGGATAAAATAACGTACTGTCTGGAGAGACCTCCTTTATGAAGGCTGCGTTCCTCAAGCGAAATTGTCTGGGGGAGTGGCCTGGCAGCTTCATCGCTTCCTCATCATCAGCGTGCTTGTCTCAGGCGAGTTTCCTGAGGGAACCGATGACTCATTTTGCAACGTTAGGATGACTTGCTGTATTTTTCTACCTATACAAAAGTTGACTTGGATTTCAGTGCTTTTTGCCAACCTAACAATATGCTTGGAACAAAACAAGTAAATAAGATTTTGCTGTGGCTAATCCTGAAACTTTAGTCTTACAGGAAAACAATGATTTTTACCTTTCTTGCCCAGAATGTGATTTTCTTATGCTGATGAGCTGTCATTTTTCTCAGCCTTGTTCTTTTTAAACTGAATTCAAAATTTTTACTTTTCTCCTGCAATTAGTTCCCTAGAAACTTCTTTCAGTTCAAGTTATTGACATAATTGGTTTTTCCACATAACTTCTGCCATATGGTATTGTTCATAATATGAACTTGTACTCTAAAGTCTGGAAAACATCTGTTTGTCCACAGGTCATAACTGATCTTATAAACATATTGGACATATAGGTATCTCCAGCAGAAAAGGTTAAGAATATTAGTGGAAAGGAAATAACTAACATATTTACACACGGTAATACTTTTATTTGATATGATATGGAAAAAGAAAAAAAGGAAATCTAATATGTGTTCCTGCTCTTCGCAGGGGGGTTGGAACTAGACAACCTTTAAGGTCCCTTCCAGCCCAAACTATTCTACGACTTTATGAATCCATTATCAGCTCTGCCTTCCTCCACATAACTCCGAGTTACGGTAAGTTTAATTTGCAATAAATGGGTCAGTACACAGTTGTTTGTACTTAATCACATACATACTTTGCACTGCACAACCAACATTAATTAGCAAAACACGTGCACATAGTTCAACAAGCAGCCATACCGAATACATATACATTCCTTGGGCACTGAGCCCACAAACCTGAAGAGCATTCACACACATGCACACAAATACAAAAAAAGCAGTCATTGAAAACTAGCATGTAATCCTGTCATCTCAGTTTTCTTCTCTGAAACTAAGTGATAAAATTCTTTCATCTCATACAGCTATTAGAAAGTATGTCGCTGGTGTTGCTAAAGAGGTTTAAAGATTAGAATAATTCTGTAATGGTTAATAACAATGTTAGCAATGGATAACACTCGGCCTATTCTCACTTGGGGAAGGAACACAGGAATTAATTTGTGTGTACACATGCAATTGGGAAAAACCAAGAACACAGGTTTTGAACAGAGGCCACGACTTGCAAAAAGGGGAAATTCTTCTTCAATATATTATCAAAGCTACAATCCTGTAGGTACCTGCGGCAAATAAAGCCTTATATTTTATTCCTATAACAAGTTTGGACAACCTCAGGTATGTTCTCGTAAAACTATTTCTTCAATGAGATAAAAAAATCTAACCTTCAGACAGCACGGGCTTTTACATAAACATCTCTAATTGTTTTCAGGTAGATCTGTGTTGGAGGTGCCTAGCACTAGCAACAGCCCCAAGCTCCAAAGGCAACAACAACCTCTGGCAGAGACTTGAAAGAGTTTCTGTGCAGGCTGCTGCTGGGGCCTCTCCCTTGTTGGCTCAGGCGATCTGACACAGTCAGGATGACAAAGCAAAAAGTGCTCTATGTGTCACATGCTTGCTCTCCATAAAATTCCATCCACTAACGGCTATTGCAATAATCCACAGTCTTCGCGAATCGATACTTCTCAGAAATCAATCAGCAGGCAACTTTTTGCAGAGCAAGAATGCTAAGGAGAATCTGGACCACAGATCCACTGCTCTGGATAATCCTCAGAGATCACAGAATCACAGAATCACAGAATAACCAGGTTGGAAGAGACCCACCGGATCACCGAGTCCAACCGTTCCTACCAAACACTAAACCATATCCCTCAGCACCTCGTCCACCCGTGCCTTAAACACCTCCAGGGAAGGTGACTCAACCACCTCCCTGGGCAGCCTGTTCCAGTGCCCAATGACCCTTTCTGTAAAGAATTTTTTCCTAACGTCTAGCCTAAACCTCCCCTGGCGGAGCTTGAGGCCATTCCCTCTTGTCCTGTCCCCTGTCACTTGGGAGAAGAGGCCAGCACCCTCCTCTCCATAACGTCCTTTCAGGTAGTTGTAGAGAGCAATGAGGTCACCCCTCAGCCTCCTCTTCTCCAGGCTAAACAACCCCAGCTCTCTCAGCCGCTCCTCATAAGGCCTGTTCTCCAGCCCTTTCACCAGCTTTGTTGCTCTTCTCTGGACTCTCTCCAGAGCCTCAACATCCTTCTTGTGGTGAGGGGCCCAGAACTGAACACAGTATTCGAGGAGTGGTCTCACCAGTGCCGAGTACAGATGTATCAGTGAGGTCAACTTTCTTTGCCCGTAAGGTTGAGCAAACATGTAGGAACTCTCTGCCACTGCAGGAGGATCCTGTGAGACTCTTACCTTGCGCTACCGCTGTCTCTGGTATTGGTTAGTCCAAATCTACAAGGTGGTGGCTGCTGAGTGCCACCTCCCCTAGAACCTTGCAAGTGCTTTTTCACATGGAATGAACCAGTCTAATGAATCATTACTATCAAAAGGGGACTAGCACACTCTCTTCCACCATACTGTTTTTTTCTTTTTCTTGTTGACAAAATACCCTGTCTGCACACTTGGCACCAGCTCTGGCAGTCAACACACCCTTACATGAGCTAAATCAACTCACTTAGATGAAAACTAGCACAGGAGAAGAAAAGACATGGACAGTTTCCCACTAGCCTAGCAAGTTTAGCCAGCCCAGGGAAATATCCCACAAGGACCGCAGTCGGTGCCAGGCAGAATGCATATCCACACAGACTAGGATGAAAGAAGAGGAGGCAGCAACATTTCTCTCCCTGGCGGCAGCGACATCGCCAGATTTCCTCAAAAATCTTGTTAAACCAGCCAACCCCCACCTTTTTAGCATTTACCGGAATCCACTGCTGAAGTGGCCTACATTAACCTTCACTGCCACTTCTTAAGCACAGCAGAAAAAAAACAAACCAAAACCAAACAGGGAAACAACTACGGTGTTTTAAATTCTTCCTTTTGGGAGCAGTCTTCCTCATGAACCAAAGTCCTCCCCGGTACTGAGACCTCTGAACTTTCGACTGTTGCTTGCGTAACTTCTGGCAGGACTGAATAAAGGTACAATCAGTTCCAAAAGGCCTTGACCGGATAGGAACATGACCAGCCCAACACAACAGCTTGGACCAGCTTCGTGAGCAGAACTGTTCCAGGATAAGAATCACCTTACTCTGCAAAAGTGTCCACCCAGGAATCAAATGGGCTGCCAAGGGAGGACACGGGGACCCACGGGAAGCACCTGCCCTGCAACTACTCACCATGAAGGTCTGTAAGCAGTGCTTCAAGGCAAAGATCTTCACTGATTCACCTAAATTTTCTATATCATGCAGAAGGACATTATCCACAAGTATATTCATATTTTTGACAAACAATGTAATTAAAAAATAGGTGTGTCTACTCCAGTAGTTCAGAAGAGATGCCTCTAATTTTTTAATGCTTATAAGCACACATGTAACTTGCTTTACAACTTTATCTTCAGGCATCTGAGAATACAGGCTATTTCATATGACAACAAACGTTTACCTTATGCTCAAATGAGGTTTTTAGGTTTCAGCTTTTCCTTCTAGAATTGCTCACTTCTGCCCTTTCAAGACAGGTCACTACCTCCTCCATTGCATAAACTCAAACATTTGGAAGTGAAGGTAACAGAGCCATTGTATCAACCAGATTATGACAAGGGAAAAACACAAGCTTTTAAAATACACACCTCCAGCCTGGATAATACCATACACCCACGCTGAGAGGCTTCCTTGCAATCAGCTGAACTGACAACACTAGAAGGAATGGAAACCTGGGGCAGAGTGCAGGGAAGGCTGAGAACCTTCTAAAGTGCCTTGGCCCCTACAGGAATCACAATGTCCCTACTTCCCTGAGGGCCAGGATCAGTGTGTGGCAATTCAAAAATAATACTTAGAAACTGCACTTTGGTGTAAGTTAGACCTCAACCTATCCCTCACACACTTTATTATTCACTGTGACGGAGACACAATGCAGCCTTATGGCTAATCAAGAGAAGCAATCGAGTTGGCTAAGATGTGTCAGGGCTTGCTTAAATAAGGGCTGCGTGTGCTATGCTCTAGTGATCCTGGCCAAAAACCACTGGTACCTTTGACAGGATAATAGCCCTATGGCTATTCTCTTTCTTTCCAAGTGTTGATTCAGCGCTTGGCTGCCCTGTCAGAGGATGTATAAAGATAGCTTAGAGGTACACTTTCCTCTTTACCTGAACTCAGCCAAAGTTAAAGCTGTAACAAGTCAGTAATGTTAAGACAGGCCAACTTAACATTATTTACACAAAGAATTCAGTGTTGTTAATCAAGAGTGAACCACTGATGTCACATGAATGCTACTTCTGACGGCTGCTATACATAAGCCTTGAATCCTGCTGTCTACAGATTGGACCAAGATGTATGTCACACCCAATTACAAGTACCTTAGCTACTTATCCTTAACTCTGTGTAAGGCACCATGTCTGATCACTGCACAGAAATGATACAGCTAGAGTAAAACCTTTACTTTGCCTCATAAGTGTCAAACATTAACACAAAACCCAGAAGGTGAAAAACCTCAGAGCATCTTTTGCATGTACTTAAATAAGCAGAAGCTTGCAACACTTGGTCTATACTGTGTATTGCTCAAAATTTTATCCTTTTCCTTGCAGGAAAAGGTTCCATGGTGAGCGGAACAAACAAAAGCACTTCATCAATACCACAAAACCATGCACCTTTCCCATGGATAAAGGCTGTTTTCTCTTAAAGAATCTCACTGTCTGCATATGCAAGCACTGAGGAACAACTTAAAGACTGACCTATGTGCTCAGTCATGAAGACTGCTTGCTTGCTTAACGATTCAGTGCATTTCAAGTGAAAAATAAAGAATTTCTGAGCATTTTAATAGCTCCTTCACCTGCAGAGCACACAAGCATCAAAAGATCATGCTGAACAGTGAAATCAGTCATCCTCTTCTCCCTAGATCACAACTCTTGTTTTATTATCTGCTGGCTTCCCACATATGCAATCTTCACGCAGCACAAAGAAAGCACCACATGCATAAGCTCAGAAAATAGCATTGATGCTCTTCTTGTTCTGCCAATGACTGGCTTGACATATTGCTGGAATGTCCTAAAGGTGTTTAAGGGCTTGAAAAGTGTTTGAAATGACTGAGAGGAAGCATCCCATCAGAAAGTAGATGCACAAGTTTTCTTGGCTTTATGCTCTCTTCATGTCTGACCAAGAAGCCCATAAAACCACTGGTGAGAGTTACTTCATGCAGTTATTGCATTTCTCTTAGCAATCCCTGACTACGGATATAAATGAGATCAGATCCAAACCAGCTCTAATTTCACCAGGAGACTGGTTGTGTAATCTGGCTCACTGATGCCCTTTCCTGCACTCATTTCACTAAGCCTACAGAATTCATGAACAAATGTGAACAGGGTGTTACATACGAAGTTTGTTTCTGATTCACTCTCAAATTCAAAAATCACTAAGCTTCAAGACTGACAAGTGTAAAGTGTGTTTTCCTAAGAAACTGAAAGCTTTCCAGACTATGTTATTGCTTATATTTATTCAGGGTGTTGCCACAAAGCACTTTAGTTCTCATTGTATCCTTGTTAATTCGCTTTTTCATATGTTCTTCCATTTAAATAAAGCATAATTCAAAAGGATCAACACCAAGACATAATTTAACTCAGTGGAATAATTTAACTTAGTTAAAACAGGACACAGATAGAGAAACTGGGGGGGATTTACTTCAGCACAGATTTTTGTTAATAGAGTCCTGGACTTTAGTCCATAGCGTTACTCCAAAACACCTTCAAGAAAATATAGATTATTTTTTACCACAATTATTTGAGCATAAATGGGAAGGCACAACTCTCCATGGCAACCTGTTGAAATTAGGTTTAGGTTTATGGTTAGGGTCAGAGCTGTCCCTGTGGAGAATCATCCCAGACCTGAGTATAAAAGGTATGAAAATGCTTTTAAATAAGTGTTAAAAACATGCAGATAGAAATTTTCCTCTGGGAACTTTCAACCTCAAGTGTTAAGTTCTTTAAGACAGAGAAGAAAACCACCTCTTTATTCTCAGCAAATCAAAAAAGGCAGAAAATTACAGAAAGCTTCACAGCACTGTTCTCTCTAAGGTCAATAAAAATCTACCAAGAACTTTTAATCTAATCTCTACACAGCAGGCTGGTAATTACAAAACCAATATGAGCCGAAGAGGAAATACTGACAGAAGCAGCACAAATGCCAAAAAAAAAGAAACACAAACTTCCAAGTGGCATCTATCTATTCCTATACCAAACAGAAAAACTCCCATCCAAATGAAGGCTTTCAGTGGCAAAATTCACCCCCTTGAAACTAATTTTCTAATGAACATCTGGGGACTGAGTCAGCAAAATCCTCTTACCTGTTTTTCCCTCAATATGGGTCAGCACTGTGTTGTGAGCAGGCTGCAATCCACCACCTTTAGCAACTCTTCTCATTCTTGAATGCAATGTAGGTCAAGAAAATCAACACTACAGTGCCTCCTTCTCAGCCTCTACACCAGCACACACACACAAGGTTATAATACACCACATCCTGATACTCTGAAAAAGTAGTTCCGAGTCTGGCCTCAGTTCTAGCAAAAGAAGGAATTTTTACTTCAAGTCACTCCCTTTTTGCTTTTCTAAACATCCATGCATTTACCACGCAAGTCCAACTGTAACGTCAAAAAGTATTTTACTGATCTCAACAGGGACATGATTGTACTCCTTGGCTTGCTATGAAAAGTCCTACAAGACACATTTCTCACCTAATAGTTATGGAACTCGAAATCCCACTCCAACAAGAGCTGGGCTTTCTCACAGACTTTCCTAGTAGCTCTCATACCACCAAAGCCCTTGGCATTATCAGACAATTGGTATTTGTCCTAGAAAGTCTTCAGTCTTTACTCTTTTCTTATGTAATTGTTAGGAGTAAATCATATAGGAATTAGCCAGGCTGCTCTAATTAGCATTAACAGGTATGTTTTCTGGGAGCATAACATCACATGCTGACCTCAAATATTTCTGCAACACCTACAATACAAACTATTGGCTTAAACAGAGCAAACTGTATAAATGAAACAAAAGTAAGCTTCAGAATATCTCTTCCTCGGTGAAAAGGCAAGTAATGCTAAATTAATTAGGTTTCTTTGGTCACTTCCATCTTCCATTTCATTGTGAACTAAATTAACTAGATTATGAAAAACTTCAAGCTTCTCTGCTTCTGGAACTGTAGTAAAAAGTGCAACATCCCACATAATGACTTATATGCAACCTTTATGGAAAATACCACCTTAAAATACCAACAGTTTTTAACATGGATTTTTGCCCATTTCCTTCAAAAGTCACTGTTGCTCATGGATTTACCCATATTATTATGATGTTTTGTCAACTCCAAACCAAAACAAAGGAAGCTGATTTCTGGTATGACTACCCTTAGGTATATCATTCTCACAGTGCCATCCATACCGGGTCATCTTTCATTTGGGATGACCTGAAAAAGCTGAGCTTCCTGATTGTTTTCTTGAAATTCCTGCGGCCAACACAAACCTGTGGCTCTCATAAACTGTGATTAATACTCTCATGCTACTTTTTTTTCTTTTTTCTGGTCAGTAAATAAACAACTCTCTGCAAAAGGATGAATTAGCAGCAGCCTGAGGCACAGAGAGGTGAAACAGCCTCAGCAGGGCTGGAACAGGATCTGCTGGTATTGGTGCCATTCATTAGTCCATACTGCCACCGGCCATGCCTTTATTGTCTCTACATCAGCTAAAGCCATTTATTCATTCCCACACATCTCTATGTAACTAGGGTTGCATTTGAGGCACAGAGAACATCAAAAAAACAGTGGAAAGCATCTCTCACACATTTTTTTACCCAACAAGCCAGTATTAAAAATTAACATGGCTAAAGGAAAACAAACTTTTTGCAGGCGATCTCCAAGAATGCACGTGAAGTTTAGGACAGGTACTGCACCATGAAAACTACCTGGGTACCTGGCTCAGAAGCCTGTGATTTTCCCCCTCCAAGCAGGGCTTTTTTAAGAGAGGGGAAGAAAAACACTTATTTAGTGTACAGTAATAAGTTTCTCATGTATGAAAAGCAGAAGGACTCGGGTGGAACAATTTAATCTTGCTTGTAGCAACCCAGCAAACAATGACATAGCATTTGTACAAGGTGAGTGAAGCAGGATAACCTAACACGTCACAGCCCTCCAACCTGCCTTGTCACCTGAGTGATAGGACAAACCAATCCGATACATACAGGTTCTGACAAAGGTCTAGCTGGAAACGGTTGTGAAAGATGGGTGGAAAACAGTAAATACGGAACACTTCTTGGAGCTACAGTTACAGAGACGTGCTTGCTTTGTGTCAGGCTGTGCAAACAGTGGAGGAGTTAAGGAAGTTAAGAGCTTCCTTCCCGCAACACTAGGGATGCGATTCTAGTCCATGGGCGAGGTGACCGTGCCAAACAACACTTTCTTCTCTGAGCAGCTGAGTCAAGAAGTAAAACAGGTGAGTCTGCTACAGGAGCAGATTAAATGAGATGATATCTCAGCTCACTCCGTAAAACTAGTTCATTCACAGATTCTTAAGAAAAGCTTAGGACTAGACCAGGCTACTGTTGTTGTCTACAGAAAGATAAGTACTTGCATACTTTACTTACTTCCTCCCTTTGCATTTGTTATCTATTTTATGCAAATCAAAGTGCTGGGTCAGATGTTTGGCTGTTGCAACAGTCAAAAATCACAGGGGGTCGCACAGTTCCACAGAGTTTGCCACGGATGAGTCCCAGCTACTCAGTCAACAGTGCAAGGCACAGAGACTACATGTAGGAAAGGCAATATGTTAAGGAAAGCAACAGCTGTGACCTTTTTGGAAGAAAAATAGAAAGTAAAATAATCAGGCTGAAGAGAAAAAAGAGATGGTATCAGATCTTGCTTGACAAGTTAGAGGAAGACCTACAATGTGACACCACATTCAAAAAAGGAAGTTACTGGAAAGTATAAATGAGGAAAGACCTGAATCAGCGCTGAAAAAGAGTTTCACAGGAAATACCTGAGTTAAGATTCAACAGACTGAAAGGCACCTGCAGTACAACAGGCAGATACCAAAACCAGAGGAGGCATCAAAGATAAAATTTTCTCAGGAGACAGCTGTGGTGAAGTGCACTCACTTTCAAACAACAGAAAAAAAAAGAGTAAGTAAACAATTCAGCACACTGAAAAAGCCGAAGTGCACAATTTTATCTCACATTTGGTTTGTTTTCTGCAAGCACAATTAAAGATGTAACAAGTTCTTCTACTAAACAATGTCCAAGATGGGCTTAATAGAGGAAATGACCTTCAAACAGGAACAAGCAGCAAAGTTTTCTCTCTAAGGAAGTCTTGAAAATAGAGAAACCGTAACAATGAATCAGAAAAAAAGGGGACCAGTACTGTACACCCTGAGGGCCAAGCACTGTTCCTGTTCACAGCAGAAATCAAGCGTAACTATAAACAAGGGCAGAGGAAGAACATGGGCAACCTTGACACCACCTCCAGGAGTCAAGTCCACGCTACTCCAGAGTGCTATGACACACCTGTTATTGTAACACCTGAGCACTTCACCTGTAAATTATATGGTCAAAACATTTGCAGGAAATACTGCAAAATTAAAAATATTTGGGGCCTCATTACTCACGTGCTCACCATACATAAATGTCTACGCAACTTAATCACCAGTGTTTGTACTTCAGCACAGACGTAGGACCACCAAAGTGGATCCCCTATTATTCTGTCTCACACTTACACTGTATGTAGAGGCTTCCCTATTGGCACTAAAAAATCAGGAGAAATTAAATTCAAACAGCTTGAGGATCTGAGGCAGGGGGGCAGTAGCATTTGAGGTGATACCAAGGTGGAGTCCCACAAAAATAATATGTTTTATAAAGCAAAAGCTGCAACTCAGGATATCTTAATTCTGATATATGTAAGTTTATTCCCTTATTGTAGAGCTTTGATGGTTCACATTAACCCTTTCTGCAGTAAAATGAATGTTTATGAGACACAAAAAACTAAAGTACTGCAGAGATAAATTAACAAAAAATCAGGAAAAGCATAGAGTTATTTCCAATTTTCATACCTTCACACCCACAAAATGTGGTAAATACTGCAAAAGCAAGATGCAGTTGCTGAAGTAAGCTGAATGCTATTTGAAGATGGTAGGATAACCTTTTTGAAAGCATAAGCTAAGGGCAAGAGAATGTATTTAATAGCTATTTTATGCAAAACATATATAGGCACTTTTACATTTTTACTTTTTCTTTTGCAAGCCATCATTTTCCTTGTCAGTTTTGCTCATGGCCAGTTTGCTGTTTGCTTTTTAAAAAATCCTTATTTCTTAAAACAAATTAATAAATTTGAATTTATTACTCCTGTTGATAAAATGATGGAAAGGTAGCAATAGATCCAGAGAGTAATTAAAAAATTCTTACATCTATGAATGGCCCAATTTCTTCCTCCTAATACACACATAGGTGCCTCATCCATGAGATGTACGTAGATATAAAAAAAACCTCTTCTGTTTGGTATGACTAACTATAGAAAGAGGTTAATTTAAGATTGTTCATGTTTTAGAGTCAATTAAACAATGACTAATTAGCGTACTTAAATTATATTTCAGTTTTAAAGTATATTACATATCTCTGTTTGCATTTCTGCGATTCCTTGGGTTTAATCTTCTATTCAACCTCTCCAACAGCTCAACCTCTTCAACCTCCTCAACTCCCTTCATCTCCTGTTCTTGGTGGGTATTAAAAACTTTGTTTTGTTCCTTCAGGAAATGGATGTTGGGTTTCAGATAATAATCCATCGGTACGCGACCATGCCGGAAGCAAAGCTGCCTAGATGCTGAAACATAAACCTTGACGTCACAATTTAAACCAATTTTCCTGGGGAATTACTTTAAGACACTGAGTTGTAGAATGGGCAGCAGAGAGTAGTAATATCTTAAACTGAAAAACCAAAGATAGAGCAAAGCATGTAAACCAAAGCCCAAATAATATGTTCTTTTAAGTTATTTAGCCTAAATGAGTCCGCTTCACAAAGCTGAAAAAGATCATTAATTTCCGAGGCTTAATTTCTGAGCTTGTGTTAGCAGATACATTGTCGACCAGAGGAACTAGGCTTGGGTATAACTCCATAGCAGTCTACTCTGCCCCAGACTCTGTGCCTAGTTTTCAGTATCTGTTTTGAAGCTAAATCAGGAATTTCTAAATCACAGTGTTGCAGTGGCGGCATTAGGTAAGGGAACTGTTGTGGGTTAATCCTACCCAGTCTCAGGGCACTGTGCTTCCATGAAAATACAAGGACAAATGGACTCTACTGACAGTAGTTTGAGTTTTCTTTTTCCCAGTCCTTCCTCTTAGGGTCAGGGAACATCCAGTGCTTCCAATGCCAGGCTTTTAACTCAGGCTGGAAGTTTTTATGTTGGTATAACTGAAAGATACTAAGCAATATGGAGCCATAATGATAAACCTGTTTCATGAGTTTAAACTGCTAGAAACTTCATCATTGTGTTTGCCAGCTCCTGCTGTGCTCCTGCCTTACGGAAATTCTCGCGGCGTGGGCACCTTTATTCTTTGTTTGCCAAGCTTCTGACAATTTACATTTTGCACAATAAGACTTAAAATACCATATAATACTTTCAACTGACCAACGTGCTTTAGCTTCAGTATTCTCAAATGATTGCATATATCTAAGTATCTTTAAAAACAGACCCTTTTTACCCAAGGATTTGGCAGAGCTGAAAACATTCAGTAGTAGATGCTCAGTGAAATAGTACATCCTAAAAGTGCTTCTTCATTTGTGCAGAACTGGTGTACAGTGCCAGGTGTAAACATAAATTAATTTTCAGGCATTCGTTACTTCAAAGCTTGTTTTTTTTCCATTGCTCCTCTTTTTTTTTCCAGTGGGTGTTAAAGACCCAGTGAGAGCATGGTTAATTCTATGTCCAAGGAGCACCAGCGACTGAGGTTCTGGCTCCAAAGAGGGACAAAGCTGACAACATGAGTGTCCCCATTGCTGTTGCGGCAACATGCTTCAACCCTGGCAGGCAAACTACCTCCATGGACCAGAGGGCCATTCACACCCATCTAATTAGAAATCTTCTTCTCAGCGCTTGCACAGCGAGCTGCAATCTGCCTTGGGGCAGCAGCTCCTGCCCTGGGAACCCGCTCCCAGCACTGCTGATTCCAAGGCGAGCTGCAACCTCTTTGGGGCAGCAGCTCCTGCGCTGGGGACCTGCTCCCAGCACTTCAGCTTGCAAAGCAAGCTGCAAGCTCCCCTGAGGCAGCAGCTCCTGCCCCGGCGACCTGCTTCCAGCACTTCAGCTTGCACAGCGAGCTGCAATCTGCCTTGGGGCAGCAGCTCCTGCCTTGGGGACCCGCTCCCAGCATTGCTGCTTGTACAAGCGAGCTGCCATCTCCCTTGGGCAGCAGCTCCTGCCCCGGGGACCCGCTCCCAGCATTGCTACTTGCACAACGAGCTGCAACGTGCCTTGGGGCAGCAGCTCCTGCCCCGGGGACCCGCTCCCAGCATTGCTGCTTGTACAAGCGAGCTGCCATCTCCCCTTGGGCATCAACTCTGGCCCTGGGGACCCGCTCCCAGCATTGCTGCTTGCAAGGCGAGCTGCAACCTCCTTGGGGCAGCAGCTCCTGCCCTGGGGACCCACTCCCAGAATTGCTGCTTGCAAGGCGAGCTGCAATGTGCCTTGGAGCAGCAGCTCCTGCCCTGGGGACCCGCTCCCAGCACTGCTGCTTGCACAACGAGCTGCAATGTGCCTTGGGGCAGCAGCTCCTGCCCCGGGGATCCGCTCCCGGCGCTGCTCAGCCCGAGGTCCCGGGTCCGGCCCCCGCACTCGCCCCGCGCCGCGTCTCCCCTCGCTCCCTGCAGCGGGATGGAGCGCGCAGCCCTGCCCAGCCCCGCCGCCGTCCGCCTTGGCCTCACATGAAGTCAGGCAGGAGGCAAACCGAGCGTCGGAGGTCGCGGTTGGCAACGCGTAACTAACACCCGCCGCCGCTTCCGCGCTCACGGCGGCTGGAGGCACATCAAAGCTGTTTGGCCGCGCACGAAGAAGGCAGGGAGGGGGTGGCCGGCCGGGATGCGCCCTACTCCGACTTCCCGGGGGGTTTTATCGGGAAAACGAAGTCACTTCAACCCTCCCCCCCCCCGCCCCGTACCTGCCGGGCGCCGCCGCCCCGAGCCGGGCGCCTGCCGCACCGCTTTGCTCTTCCTCAGCGCGCTGCCCATGGCGCGGCCGCCCCGCCCCGCGGCGCCCCCTGCCGGCCGGGGGAGGGAGCGCGGAGTCCCGAGGAGGCTGCGGGGCGGGTGTCCCCAAGGAGGACGGGCTGGAGGGGTGTGTGAGAACCTCGGGAGGGCCAACACGGCCAAGGGCAAGGTCCTGCGCCTGGGACAGGGCAGTCCCCGATTTCAGTAAACGATGGGGGATGATGTGATGGCGAGCGGCCCCGCGGAGAAGGGCTCGGGGGGGGCTGGTCGAGGAGAAGCTCGATATGAGCCGGCAGTGTGCGCTCACAGCCCAGAGGGCCAAACGTGCCCTGGGCTGCATCAAAAGCAGAGTGGCCAGCAGGGCGAGAGAGGGGATTCTGCCCCTCTGTTCCTCTCCTGTGAGACCTCATCTGGAGTATTGTGTCCAGTTCTGGAATCCTCAATGTAAGAAGGATATGGAACTGTTGGAACAGGTCCAGAGGAGGGCTACAAGGATGATCAGGGGGCTGAAGCACCTCCCATATGAGGACAAACAGAGAGTTGGGGTTGTTCAGCCTGGAGAAGAGAAGCCACTGAGGAGACCTTATAGCAACCTTTCAGTACCTGAAGGAGCTACAAGAAGGCTTGGGAGAGACTATTAGCAAAGGTTTGTAGTGATAGGACTAGGGACAATGGGTATAAACTGGAGAGGAGCAGATTTACACTAGACACAAGGAAGAATTTCTTCACTATAAGAGTTGTGAGACACTGACACAGGTTGCCCAGGGAAGCTGTGGCTGCCCCATCCCTGGAGGTGTTCAAGGCCAGGTTGGATGGGTCCCTGGGCAGCCTGATTCAGTAGGACGTGTCCCTGCCCATGGCAGGGGGTTGGGAGTGGATGATCTTTAGGGTCCCTTCCAACCCAAACTATTCTATGATTCTACAATTCTACGATTCTATGATTCTATGACTCTCTGAAATCATCTTACTCAAGTTATTACAGCAAGAAAGAAAATGAATGACTAGTAGTGATCAACAAGTTAACAGCAACAGCTTGTAAAGGCAATGCATCTAATCTTACCACAAGACAATAGATCTAGTGATTAAGATACATCACCAGCTGCTTTCTTATCATCATCCAGATCTGCAGCTGCTAGGAGGGAGGCTTTCTTTTTTGAAGCAAGGATTTGGAAAGGCTATTTCAGTAATTGAGAACCCCATGCAGTGTGTCCACTGCTGGGTGAGGTCTCCCAACCACTGCTGGGAGGGGCTTAGCTTTTATACCATTGAACAAACAACTTACAACACCCCAAAACTGCAGTCTCTGGCCCCAGATGCTTTCTGCCTCTATTTCTTATGCTTTCTTGCACCAAGAATAGCACAGCACAATCACACTGATAATAAAACACTTTCTCACACTCTTATATATTAGGAACAGCACAGCACAATTCTACTGATAATAGTAATGTGAAAAGTTAGACTGAGCAGTAGACATAGCTATGCTACAGTAATCATCCATGGGTGACCCACACTGCTCTAGGCCTGTCTATCAGGCCCTGTCACCTCAGGAGGTGCTCTAGAAATACTTTTATTAATTAATGTGCATTCTAAGAAATCTGTATATAAAGAAGACGCTCTAACCGTGTGAAGAACTGTGTGAGTCTGATGAGACTTATCACTCTGCTACCTTCAGAGCCCTGGACATTATTTGTCATCCTTATCTCACAGCGCTACCTGGGTCGTGGCCCCATTGTGGTTGCTTTCACAGGAGTATGTGGCAAAAGGAGTGCCTGCCAAGAATGATTTCTGGCATGAACTGAGAAGACAGAGAGAGTGAGATGAAAGCCATGACCCTATAAACCACCCATAAACGTGCACCCAAGTGGCTGCTGTTATTGTCAGCTCAAATTTGAACTTTCTTCACTATTCATGTGTGAGCGTGTTGTTATATCAAACTTGGCCATCTATCTGATCTGTATTCTCACCTACGACATCCCTGGAGGTGTTCAAGGCCAGGTTGGAGAATCTAGTGGAAGGTGCCACTACCCATGGCTATTCCAAGGGCATTGGAACTGGGTGATCTTTAAGGTCCCTTCCAACCCAACTCCTTCTATGATTCTATGAAATACCAACATTTGTTTGAAAGGCTTTAAAAACCTGCTAAGCCGTTCATGTTTTTGATGGTTGGATCTTCTCAGTTGTACAGATTGACTAAGGGGCGTGAGGGCTGTGGTAACACTGGAGCGCTGCAACGGAATGCATGCTACAGAATTGGGAGCCCCTAGTCCAGTTCCTAACACAGCCATCGGACTGCTCTGTGGTCCTGTGGAACTCATCCCTGCTCAGTATCCCTCATTGTAAAATGTAAATGTCATGTCTGTTGATCCTGTAACCCCTTCTGAGCTGTGATTATCTTAATAACGCTTTTAGTACAGGACGCTAACCACATCAGCTCTCAGTACTCTGCCACAAAAGTAATCATGAGTGACAGTGAAGGACCAAATGAAATAACAGCTTCAAGCCTTTTGAGCTTTAAGAGGTATTGCCTCCCCGCCCTCCGCTTTTTTTTCTTTGCATAGAGGACTTCAGCAATTTCTGGTACTGTACTACTGTTCCACTCTGCAGTGACGTCTCCAGTGTCAGCTGGAGTTTCTAATACCAAAGAAAAATACAACTTGACTTAAGACTGTGAGTGGAAAAAAAAGGCTCTGAACTCCCTGTGGGAGTTGCCACTGAGATTTTAGAAATTATGTCTTCAGTATAGACACCTATAATAGTAAAAGTTATTACAATAATGAGGATAATAATTGTTATGGGCACTTGGGGATTATTATAGCTTCAGAAATAAAGTTATTGAAATAATTTGCTGAACAAGCTTAGGTAAGGGACTCTATTCCGCCAACTCCCCTCTCAATATTTTCATTAAATGAGGACTACCAGCTGGCAATTCAGTCAATTTGAGAAAAATCATGTGTAGAAAAAACACCTTGGAGTGCTGTTATTGTCCTTGAAATTGTTCGTAATGTTTTATTTTGCTCATTGTTTTGCAATTACATTCTAATCACATTTCCTTTCATTAAAAAAATTTAAAAGGTCTTATGTTGCTGTGGTGAAGATTTCATTGGAGCAGTGGAAAATATAAAGTTCTACATTTGAGTAAGTTTGAAAGCCAGTGCATCCAAAAATCAGAATTAACCAAGATCACTTATAAGCAAAGGGCCTGTCACTGCAGAACAGAATCTTGATGCTGCACCCAAAGATGAACATTCATTTTCACCTCCCTTACACCACTCCTCCAAATCTGTTCCTTCTTCCTACAGTTTTCCTGGCCCACATCACCTCTTACATGAGTTACTACAGCTCCTCACAAACACTACCTTCAAGCCACTCAAAGAATAGCCTGAGAACTTAGGTTCCTTAACTCTTATTTTCATCAGGCCACTCCTGATTTTGGCCTTTTAAAAGATAAATTCTTTCCCATTTTTCCACAGGCTTTATGCTTTGTCCTGCATCACAGATTGTGATCAACTCCAGGGTCCTATATGAATCTTTCCTTTTGTCTGACTCACTCCTATTATCTTGCCAGATCATCCTCTCTCTGTTTTTACCTACTTCTTTCTTCAGTTTGTGAACTTCTCCACAGAGGACTTTTGTTTGCTTTTATTGTGTTCCCCATGTTAAATCCTTTTTTCTGGGCAAATCTAAATGCCCTCTTTCTGTTTAATTTTTACACAGAAATTGCATTTTTACGAGGCTCTTTTTATGAGGCTTATGGAATGCCAAGTATCTCCATTTATCTTGTAATTTATTCTTAGTTGACTGAACTGCATGCAGACATACATGAAGACCAGTGTTGGACCACTGAAATGTAAGCAGAATATGATGAGAAGAAAAACAGAAAGGAAAAGGATAGAAGAAAAGTGCAGTATATTCCAGTTATTACTAATGTGATCTCCTGATGTCTTGTCTGTACGTTACATATTTTTTTTCTCAGTCTTTGCCTTTCTTTCCTCGTTTAGACTCATTGGAAGAGAGATTTATCTTCCTCTGTGTTTAGGAAATGCTTGACATTTCAATTTCTACTGCTGTCCTCCTCATAAATAATCTTCATGCTCTCCTTTTCCAGTAGCAAGGACACACGTAGGAGAGCAGTCTTCAGGATCATAAAGCTGAAGGACACCCTGGATCCTATAATGTCTCCTTGATGCAGACACCAACTTAAACCCCTGCTGGAGTCAGAGATGAGTCTGAGTACTGAAGCTGCTGGGAGACTGTAAGCCTGTTTCAGTCTGATTCCAAAGCACTGATTTAAATATGGTTTGGGTTTGCCTGTTTGTCTGTTAGTTTGATTTACATGAAAATTAGTGCAGATCTTCAGAATAGCAAGACAGCAAAGACTGTTTCATTAGAAATATCTGTAGAACAAAGGAAAGTCTTGAAAATCTGTCTCACTGCTCCCTGTTTTCAATATTGGGCTATCATAAGACAGATTGCATAAGCTACCAGTGTTGGAATTAAGAGATCAGCTGAGATAAATTTACTTAATGTGTAAAAAGTCTATAAAATACTTGAATAACTAGTAAAAACAGTAACTACATTAAGATATTAACTGCTAATGTTCTTTGTAAGGATGAAGTGTAAGGTGTTTCACTCTGTCTTGAACTCTAAATAAAGGTATTTTTTGCAAACTTATTTGGTGCTTGATTGCTGCTGAAGAAGCCTGTAATAGAGATGTGATAATCTAAGCAGTATGTCAATGGGACCAATCCCCCAGTAGGTTCTCAGATAACTGATTCCCAGTTCCCCATGGCCATTATAAGAGTGATCATTAAAATAATATCAAAATTTCTGTTCCCACAAAGATTTTCTATATATTCCTTCTATATACAAACTAGTAGGAAGGCTGTCTCAATAAATGAAGAGCTTCTAGTGCCACCTTCTTATAAAGTACAGAATTCTTGGTACTGAATGCAAAATCACCTAAATATTAGTTATTATTAAAGCTAACACACTCCTATTTTCAGAATATTAACATCATTGAAATAGCACCAGTCATTTTTGCAAGCTTGACTCAGCTTACATCAGCCACCTAAAATTTGGCTTCTTGTATAAGCTCTTGATCTAAGCTCCTTCTGTAGCCAACAGAGAAACACAGGCACATGCAGAGGTAACTCATCCTTCCAAAGACAGACACTTCAAAAGAGTGGGCCTATCACTAACCTTTAGTTTCGAGAAATTCAAGTAAGAAGGAATTCCTGCTTTCACCTTTAAGTTGACAGGAGAAATCTATGTCTTGCCTATACTGCAAATGTGACAGTTAAGAAGCAAAGTTAAGATCTACCAGTGCAACAGATTCTAAGAGAACAGTTTTGGTTTAGTGATGCCACTGACGCAGTGGTAACATACACAGGCCTTTGAATCAGTGCAGTTAGAAATCCCATATAAATACCTCTACAGGAAAGAAACTACAAATACTGACAAGTGCCACAGCCTCTGGAAACCACTGATACTTCCAGGAAAGCCCTGAATTCCTCCAGTCACACTAAGCAAAACTAAGTAATCCAATCTATTACCATTGTGCAATTTGACCACATCAACTGAAAGTGAGGATGTAGGCTTTGTGAAAAAATCTTCATGATACAATGCAAAACTCAGTTTTGTAGTCCTCCAGAGCTCTTACTCCATAACACCAGTATATCAGTACTGACAGCCTCAGGGCTCTGATAACTGTTAACTCTGTAATCGGAACTGAACTGGGCATTAGTCCACATATCCTCACTTCCCATCTTAATCTGACTTGCCTTCTGTGCTCCCTCTGCAGTACCCAAAACAGAACTGTAATGGAACCCAGCTTTCCTACCCAGGGGAGATGCAGGGTTTCACTGCATAGCCATTAAGGAGCTGCTTGTCCTCTTGCACGGCAGAATTAAATAAGGCATCTTTTACCAGACTTAGGCTACTGAGAAATTTCAATCCCACACTTAGCTAATAAGAGGAGAAAATCCAAAATACATAACCACAGAATACAGCTGAATGCAGATGATAATAAATAAACCCACATGAACAACACTGGCAAATGTGGCATAAATTAATCTACAAAAAAAAAAGTTAAAATTTTACTAGAGCTACTTAGGCTTTTCATTTTATACATTGTATCACTTGTCATAAGGTTTGAAAAAGCTAAGTGATTTCATCCTTTTCTATTTAAAATGAGCATTGATTTTTTTTTTCGTCTGTATTTCAAAAAGTGCCCAAACCAATAAAAATGTTTTTATCCAGGAGTCTATAAAGGCACAAATGTAAAGCAAGCCTCCTGTCAGACTGCATCTCAAAACGGTGGCATTGCTTTGTTGAAAACAAAGCAGAGAAGATATTGTCACAGTTTCACCTCCAGCTGTTGCTGTGTTATTCATGGACAAGATAGAGGCTACTGCCAAGATCTGTACTAATCCTTCAAGTGGTTCTGTCTGGACCATCATCTTGCACGTGCACTGTGAAGTTCTTTGTTGCTCTTGTGGAATGTTTATATTTGACGTCTTAGACATGTTTTAACATATAAATTATCTGATTACAAGTCAGTTCTGCTGCAGGTACATTTCAAAGGAATTGCTGCTAGCCACACTTAACCCCACCTGGCTGTGATTAACTAGCACATCTAAACTCCAAGCAGTATCTTTGAATCTGCTTGCTTGGCTACCTATTACACTGGCGAAAACAATAAATTGATTTTTCTTTAAAGGAACAAGACTTAGGGATCTATGCACTGCCTATCTGTCTTAGCTCCCCCAATAACGTTTGAAACATTAGCTGATTTTAATCAAATTTACTTACTGGAATATGTCTCAAACTACATTTTTGTGATAGAATGGCAGTTGTGCAGCAGTGAGGAAAAGGCTCAAAGATTAGTTCACCTCTTATTAGAGATTGCACACAGGAGCTCGGTCTCAAGAAGGCTTCAGGAAACATGTTCATCTGTCACTTGTTAGCTGTGTTACTCTTAACTCTCCTGTTCTCCTAGTATCTAAGCCATTCACAGTTTAGCTCAAAGTAGGAAAGTAAGATTGCTACTGGTTCAGCAGATAGGGAATTGAAGCACAGTATGATTAAAATTCAGAACCTCGAAGGTATTTATGCACCTCTCATGCATCTCACGTAATGGCCTGGATTTAAAGTAGTTTGCTCAAGGTCATACAAGAAGCATGCAGCAGGCCTGCCTGCACCTTGCTCTTTGGTCCATACTTCCCAAATGAGTTGTACGAATTTCAGAATCATGCTCTAGGCCCCTCTTTGGCTGGATACCAAAGTCTGCTGTGAATAAACACATCCATTGGTCCTCATGGTGTGGATATCAATGCTCTGCCTCTCAGGTGTAATGTCACCGTATAGACCTTGTACATGATTCCATTTCAGATCTGGGGGACCACACAGCATGAAGGCCACCTGAGCACCTCCTTCCTTCCAAGTGTGGCAGAAATTTATACTGTTAAAGGGGCAGTACTATCCAAAAGCAAAGTACACTTGGGTAGCTAAAGCATTTTACAACACAAGCAAGAGCGATTGATCCTTGGAAAGATGAAGAAAGTTCTGAATTTCAATTAATTCCAACTGATCTCATCCTATGGTAACTTGGTTAATCACCTGTACATAATTTCTTCTGGATTTCTGCATTCAGTCATTTTTCACATAGCATCGCCTGACTCTGCAGCATATTCCAAATATGTTTTAATAAGAATGCTCCAATCTAAAAAAGAAAAAGAAAAGAGATAAGAGATAAGTATCAGAAAGATGACTATTAAGAATGAAAATAAAATCCTGAAGCACCACAGAGTTTGTAGTGTGACGACAGACCTATTCCCTGCCTGATTCACTCGGAAATTCACAGCAATGAAAACTCTGAAGAATGTTAGACATGTCCCCAGCAATACTATACAGTGATATTTATACAGAAAAAAAAGTAATTTCTTATTTCAAACATGTAACTTATCAAATGGCAGGGTCCAGACCACAAGTAAGGCACATTTCCAAGCAGGCTGATAGAGAATCATAGAATCACAGAATCATAGAATCATAGAATAGTTTGGGTTAGAAGGGAACTTAAAGATCATCCAGTTCCAACTCCCCTGCCATGGGCAGGGACACCTCCCACTAGATCAGGCTGCCCAAGGCCCCATCCAACGCGGCCTTGATCACTTCCAGGGATGGGGGAGCTACAGCTTCCCTGTGCAACCTGTGCCACTGCCTAACCACCCTCATGGTGAAGAAATTCCTCCTTATGTCTAGTCTAAATGTGCCCCTCTCCAATTTATACCCATTGCCCCTAGTCCTATCACTGCAAGCCTTTGTGAACAGTCTCTCCCCAGCTTTCTTGTAGCCCCTTCAGGCACTGGAAGGTCACTGTAAGGTCTCCTTGGAGCCTTCTCTTCTCCAGGCTGAAAAACCCCAACTCTCTTAGCTTGTCCTCATATGGGAGGTGCTCCAGCCCTCGGATCATCCTTGTAGCCCTCCTCTGGACCAGTTCTGACAGTTCCATATCCTTCTTACATTGAGGATTCCAGAACTAGACACAATACTCCCAATGAGGTCTCACAAGAGAGGAACAGAGGGGCAGAATCACCTCCCTTGACCTGCTGGCAACGCTTCTTCTGATGCAGCCCAGGATATGGTTGGCCTTCTGGGCTGCGAGCACACACTGCCGGCTCATGTTGAGCTTCTCATCAATCAGCATATATATTTGTTCTGGTTTCAAGAAGCATACTCACTTGCCTTTGACAGCTTTCTTAGCTAACAGCTACTAAGCAGAACGGAAGATATATTTATTGAAAATTTCAGATGCAAAATGACAACCTCACCAGATAGATCACAACCTCAGGAAACTCTTTGCCATCTTACTACACTTAATGCCACCTGCTCTTGACCACTCTTCCCTTCTTTTTGTATAGACAGAATTTGAGCTGTTCTAAATGGAGAGGTAGATGAGGTACAGACTATGAGGAACACACTGCAGACTAGAGAAATTCTAAGTGAACCTGGAGATTATAAAATCTAAATGACATGATAGGGAATTTGAGACTGTAATTGATAAGCAGATAGCTAACACAGCAACAAACATCATTCAAGATGATTTATCAAGGTTCTCACAATACACTCCTGATATTGTACAGAGCAGACGTGCATATCAGACACGTCGAAATACACGTTTCCAGGATATACACTATGACTAGAATACATGGTGTTGCAAATATATGGACCTTGAGAATGTCCTTAGCATATGGATAATATAATAAACCAATTCAAGACTGCATAATTGCATGTGACAGAAATTGTTACTAATGAAGGAACACAAATGTATGTAAGTGGGAATGCTGACTTGGATTCCCTGGCTTCAGTCAGCTGACAAGTTTAACCACTGAATGATGTTGGGTTACCCATAACAGTGAACACTTGTTTACACTATGCTATCCTCAAGAAAAGCATCGAGTAAAGTAACTGGGTAAGTAGTTTTCCCATCAGTACAACACTGATAAATGCCAGCAAAAACACCACAGGAGAAACAATATTTTTGTTTTACATTTGAAAACTATGCAGCAGAAAGATTTGAGGCCTATGCTTTCAAGGAAAGATTCAAAACCAGCTTCTCCAAAAAAGGACATTGCCTGCTGCTCTTTTCCCTGAGGAACCTGCACAATGGTCAGCATTCATCTTTCTACTCACTTGTGAAATTCTGGGCTGAGATGAGAGAATCCATCCAAGGATCTTAAAACTCTACAGCAAGATAAATAGGGTGTTGTCACAGTATTATATGTAGTGAAGACAAGCTATAAAGCAGATCAAGGGGAAAATGCATTCCCAAAGGTCCTAATCTTGGTGGGTGTTCTTGCATTACTTTACATCTTCCAGATATTTTCAAAAAATTAACTAATTACTGCTCACAGTACCCACAAGGCAGAACTAAGCTGCATATAGCATTTGCAGTAAAAACCTGAGACCATACAATATTTGTCTCATTTGGTGTTTTCGTTTAAACTCAAAACAGTCCAACTATATGGACATTTTGAGTGAATCTGAATCTTTATGATATATTGAAACACATGAAAACTAAAGCTGTTAAGTGAAACCAAGTGGAAATATGTAAGGTTGAGTTTTGCTTTGTTTAAATCCAAATGCCAGAAGAAAGCTAGGAGATGAATGTACTGTATTTATCAAGTATTAACCAAGAGAAGAATGCTGGCAGAGGCCATTGTGAAACATGAACTTCATACCAGTTCAGATAAAATAATTAAGATTCTCATGTAATTACAAATGGCTATAGGTTATAAAGAACTGCATAAAACAAAATTCTTCTTGTTACCTCCATTGTGGAGACTGAACATACATGTGTGTTGCTGGCTGGTGCGTGGAATGTCTTTGTCTGCCTTCACCTAAAAGAAAAAAACATCTCTCAGATTCTAGTGAATGGTAGGAATGGTGTATTATGAAGTGTTTCATATAAATGCTTTGTAAAAGAGGTTTATAAATCTCAGTGGAGAAGTCAGTCCAACTATCACTATTCACCCAGCAGCCTGTATTTCTTCTGAACAAAACCTAGAAGAGGAAGGAAAATGTGTTCTGCAGGCCCTGTATCACCAGCAGGAAACGATCCTTTCAGGTTTGCAGTGAGATTTTATTTCTGTAGCAGAAAGAGGCAACACAGGACTGCAGAGCCTCTCACCCCAGCTTTTGTTCCACCAAATGGCTGGCGGAGCCTAGGTCCCAGGGGCTATCCTCATCAAATGACACAATTATTTGGGTTGGAAGGGACCTTAAAGATCAGCCAGTTGCAACCCTCCTGCCAAGGCCAAGGACACCTTCCACTCAATCAGGTTGCTCAAAGCCTTATCCAGCCTGGCCTTTAACACCTCCAGGGACGGGGCTTCCACAACTTCTCCAGGCAACCTGTTCCAGTGTCTCACCACCCTCACAGTAACACATTTCTTCCTAATATCTAATCTAAATCTCCCCTCTTTAGGTTTAAAACCGTTACCCCTCATCCTATCCCTGATAAAGAGCTCCCCCCTAGCTTTCCTGTAGGCCCCCTTTAATTACTGGAAGGCTGCTATAATGTCTCCCTGGAGACTTTTCTAGGCTAAACAAGCCCAACTCTCTCAGCCTGTCCTCATAGGGGAGGTGCTCAAGCCCTGTGGTCATCTTTCTGGTCCTCCTCTGGACTCATTCTAACAGATGCATCTCCCTCCTGTGTCTGAGTGCTCCAGAGCTGAATGCAATACTCCAGGCAAGATCTCACAGGAGCAGAGAGGCACAATCACCTCCCTTGACCTGCTGGTAACACTTCTCTTGATGCAGCCCAGGATACAGTTGCCTTCCTGGGCTGCACACAGATATTGCCAGCCCACATTGAGCTTCTCAGCCACCAGCACGCCCAAGTCCTTCTCTTCAGACCACTCTCAATCCATTCCCTGCCCAGCGTGTATTTGTGCTTGGGATTGCCCTGACTCAGGTGCAGGATCTGTTGAACTTCATGAAGTTTATTCATCCTGTGCAGGGACAGGACTTGGACTCAATGATCCCTGTGAGTCCCTTCCAACTCAAGACATTCTATGATTCCTTCTCAGTCTATGTAAGACCTAGGAAGGCAAAGTCACCATAGATGTAATATGTTTTACTTTCAAACAATGAACCCAGATGCAGGTGTCAGACAGCTGAGAAACCTCTTGACCCTCTACAAAAACAGCATCTGTCCTACTGACAGTAGACCCCTGCCGCTAAACTGATCTGGGCAGAGGACAGGGGCATAGAATCATAGAATGGTTTGGGTTGGAAGGGACCCTAAAGATCATCCAGTTCCAGCCCCGCTGCCATGGGCAGGGACACTTTGCACTAGATCAGATACTCAAGGCCTTATCCAAATCTGACCATGAACACCTTCAGGGATGGGGCATCCACAGCTTCCCTGGTGCAGCCTGCGCCAGTGCCTCGCTGCCCTCAGCATGAAGAATTTCTTCCTGATGTCTGATCTTTCACAGAAAGGGTCATTGGGCACTGGCACAGGCTGCCCAGGGAGGTGGTTGAGTCACCTTCCCTGGAGGTGTTTAAGGCACAGGTGGACGAGGTGCTGAGGGGCATGGTTTAGTGTTTGATAGGAACGGTTGGACTCGATGATGCGGTGGGTCTCTTCCAACCTGGTTATTCTATGAGTCTATGATCTAAATCTTCCTCCTTCCAATTTATAGCCATTGCCCCTAGTCCTATGACTACAAGCCTTTGTAAGAAGTCCCTTCCCAGCTTTTCGTAGGCCCTCTTCAAGGATTGGGAGGTCGCTATAAGGTCTCCTTGGAGCCTTCTCTTCTCCAGGCTGAACAACCCCAACTCTCTCAGCCTGTCCTCGTGTGGGAGGTGCTCCAGCCCTCGGATCATCCTCGTAGCCCTCCTCTGGACCCGTCCCAACAGCTCCGTATCCTTCTTATGCTGAGGATTCCAGACCTGGACACAGTACCCCAGATGAGGTCTCCGATCACCTTCGCGGCCCTCCTCTGACCCGTCCCAACAGCTCCACGCCGTCCCTACGTTGGGGATCCCAGAACCAGACACCGTACACTGCCGGGAAAGCCACCTTACCCGCATCCCCCACCTCCCAGGCTTCCCTTCGGGAACCTCCGCGCCCTCTCCCCGACCCCACGCCTCGAACATCCCCGCACCATCGCCCTTCATCCCGGGATAACACCCCCCGCCCTCTCCCTTCCCGCCCTCCTCCCCCCGGGGGCTCCTCGGGGCGGCGGGCGGCGCGCGGCGGCGGTGGCGGGGGGGAGGGGGGTGCGCGCGCTGGGCGGAAGAGCCGCGGCGCGCGGCGGGGTAGGCGGCGCGGAGGGAGGGCGGCCGGGCTGCGGGAAGCGGGGCTCCGCGCTGGGACTGGTTCCTTCGCAGCCATTTTCTGTCCAACCAAACAGCCGATTTGCGGAGGGAGCCAACCAGGGCCGCACTGGAGGTTTGTGCCTGGCTCCGGCCAATGATTGGTAACCGGTTCTACTGCAGGCTCGAATGAAATGTCCGTCTCCCTCCACGGGCCCCGGCGCTGCCGCCGCGACGCCGCTGAGGGGACCAGGAAGTGGGGGGCGGCGGCGGCGCCCGGGCCCGCGCCTCGCTTTGTGCGGCCGGGGGAGCCGGAGCCGGAGCTGAGGCCGGGGAGGGAGGGCGGGGGGGGAGGTGTGGGGGGCGAGCGCCCGGCCCGCGCCTCGCTTTGTGCGGCCGGGGCTGGGGACTCCGGGGCGGCCGCGCCTCGCTCCGTGCGGGCCGAGCTGGGGGGAGCGGGGGCATCGCGCCTCGCTCCGTGCGGGGGGGGGGCGTCCTCGCGCCTCGTTCTATGCGGGGGATTTGGATTGGGGTGGGGTGGTGCGCGCGCCGCGTTGTGAGCCCGCGGGAAGCCGCGCGCCTCGCTCTGAGGGAGCGGGGGCCTCGATCCGTGCCGGGAGGGGGGTGGGTGGGTTTGTTTCTTATCAGGGGTGGCGGGGCGCCTGGTGATCTTCCCCCCCACCGCCCCCCTGCTCCGCCGTGCGAGGAGGTGCCCGGCCCCGGCTCCATTTTGCGGCCTAGGCCGGGGCTGGAGGCGCCGCTGCCCCCGGTGACCCCGTGGGGTGCAGGGCTGGGAAGGGTCCGGGGCCGGAGGCAGCGCTTCCCTGGGGATATGGGGAAGGAAAGCGTGGGGAGTGGGGGGTGTGGATAGGGTGGCCTTCTAGCTGTGTGCTGTGGCCAGTTCTGGAGTCCCCAGCGTAGGGATATGGAGCCGCTGGTATAGGGCCGGAGGAGGGAGGCCATGGAGATGACCCGGTCGCAGGGCAGGACCAGCTCTGCTGTTAGGACAGGCTGAGAGAGTTGGGGTTGTTCGGACTGGAAAAGAGAAGGCTCTGAGGAGACCTTACAGTGACCTTCCCGTACCTGAAGGGGCTACAGAGAAGCTCGAGAGGGACTGTTTACAAAGGCTTGGAGCAATAGGATGAGGTGGAATGGCATTAGATTGGAAAGGGGAAGATTTAGAGTAGTTATTAGGACGAAATCATTCACTCTGAGGGTGCTGAGGCACTGGCACAGGTTGCCCAGGGAAGCTGTGGCTGCCCCATCCCTTTAAGTGTTTAAGGCCAGGTTCGATGGAGCTTTGAGCAGCCTGGTCTGGTGGGAGGCGTCCCTGCCCATGGCAGGGGGGTTGGAACTGGATGATCTTTAGGGTCCTTACCAACCCAAACCATTCTATGATTCTGCAAGTGACAGGGGGGATGCGGCTTTGTAGCGGCTGCACCTTTCGCCGTGAGGGGGGGGGGCTCTGCTCCCTTTTATCTCGGCCCGTGCAGCACCGCAGCATGCAGAGCCCCCTCCCCTCGCTGCGGGAACGAGAGGCCCCAGCCCCAAGTTGACCCCCGCCACCCGTGTTTCTACTGTGATCGAAATTTCGTGGAAGGCTTGGGGGTGTTTTGTTGGGATAAGGAGTATAGAACACACCTCAAATGCAGTGTTCAGTTTTGGGCCCCTCAACTTGAAGGACGTTGTGGTGTTGGAGCGCATGCAGAGAAGGGCAGTGAAGCTCGTCAAGGGGCTGGAGAACAAGTCTTATGAGGAGCAGGTGAGGGAACTGGAGTTGTTTAGTCTATGGAAAAGGAAGCTGAGGGGAGATCTTACTTATTGCCGTCTACAGCTACCTCAGAGGAGATTGTGGCGAGGTGGGTGTTGGTCTCTTCTCCCAAATGACAGGCGATAGGACAAGAAGGAATGGCCTCAGGTTTCACCAGGGGAGGTTCAGATTAGACATTAGGAAAAATTTCTTCACTGAAAGGGTTATCAAGTACTGGAAAAAGCTGCCTAAGGGAGTGGTTGAGTCACCTTCCCTAGAGCTGTTTAAAAGTTGGGCAGAGGAGGTGCTCAGGGTTAGGGTTTAGTATTGGATAGGTATGGTTGGACTTGATTTCAAAGGTCTTTTCCAACGGAACGATTCTATGAGAGTTTCCATGTTACGGTGTGGGTACCTGAGTTGGGGCATGGGGCTTTCTGGGGGAGGAATACAAGGCAGTGGTCTGTAGGAGTTGTTGTCCCAAATCTACAGGAGGATTTTGGCTAAAAGCTCCCAGCCAGCGGGCAGGTACAGGTGTGCAACCTTTCCTGCTCACGTTTATGGGAGTCCACCTGATCCAGCATGGAAGTTGAAGCCAAGGTGATTTACAATAAAGTTGCTGTATAACTGGGAATGTGTTGCCTTATTTGATTGGGAAAAAAAAAAGAGTCACAATAGATGAGGTGTCTTGGAACACAGGCGAGCTAAGTGCAAGGAAGACTTTGAGGCTATTTGAGGTTTGCCCCCCATGCCCCTGCACTGGCAGCTGTTGCACAGTTGAAGGACGTGAAATGAGAGAGTGAGATCAATCGGCTGGCACGGCCAAGCACCGTTGACGGCTTGTCCTGTAACACATGACAGGTAGGAGAGAGATGGAGCTTTGCCATTCTCCACTCTACACAACTTTTGTATGTTTGGCAGCTGTTCTCAGGCATACTTCTGCGTGGTTCTGTCCATCAGTTACATAGTTGGTGGTCCTGAAGAGTGTTGTGTAGGTTATTCACAGACAAATTGAAAAATTAAAAACAAAAGATGTGTACCAGTAATGTTTCTGCAGGCATAAGATACACTGGTTAAAGAAACCTTCCTAGGTCCTGCTGTAGTATGTCAGTGATAGAAAATCAGTCAATCCCTAGCTTTACCAACTTCTTCAAGGCTTAACCAAAAAGATTTTGTTCTACAAAGAACTGTCATGTGAAAACCACCTAGTTGCTTAATTGCTTTTGGGAGGGCAAAATAATATATAATAGTGACTCAAACACTTCTAGGCAGTGAAGGATGTGGAAACCTGGATTTCATTCCTGAATGGGCTCTCTTACGTGTAAGTGTCTTGCTGGTAGATGGAAGTTATTGTTAATAAAAAAAATATTGTAGGTTTCTCAAAAGAAACTCAGGCAAAATAGCAGCAAAAAGCAAAATGGAAGGAGCTACTTTGGGAATTATTCACAGTCTGGTTTTAATTGGCTTGCAGGAATAGTTAAGTTGTTATGCATAATCATTAGCATAGTGTTCCTAAACAGTAAGCTTAGCGATTCCTTTTTTTTTTGTCTTTGCTTATGGCATGACAGTTATAACATTAAGAGAGGATCCATTTGTAATTCTCTGGGAGACACAGGATGGTTTAATCTGAAACATTATTTATGAAGTCTGTGAAAGTTGCTTATGCTCTGCATTAAGTGACTGATTATATGTGGTCTTGGCTACTAGCATTTACAGCTATGAAGTTGTATTTGAAAGAAGTTGGAAATAATGGATATTAATCCCTAGGCTTTAATATTTGACAATTACAGCAGTTAAAAGTTTAATAGATAACCTCTTGTTTGTGGTAATAATTACACAAGGGAAGGCAGTGTACAGAAATCGAGGGAGAAAGATTGTTCAAGGTACTGTGAAGATATGAAATGCTAAATACTATGAAACTTTTGAAGTCGGATAACTTGCTTTGTCAACATTTCAGAACATCTTGCAAGGTTCTTTCTGTAGTGCTTTCAAATGCAAATCCCTAATGTCACTTCACCTTTAAAATTTTACTTAGAGAGAAACTTTGACTTTCTAGTGCTGAGTTTTGTAATAGTACTTTAAAGGAACAAGGTACTTGGAAATTGATGTTGTACTGGCAGGTTGCTTGTAAAGTGCAAAACATGACTATATACGCTTACTTAACGTGTGAATAACATCAGTATAATAAATCAGCAAATTTGTTAATTTTAACTGAAAATAATGGCCTGGTCTGATCTACCTTTGTGAAACTATAACTTGCCCTGTTGCCTCAGAGAAATAAACTTCTTGACACACTTGGTGTGCTACCACAGTGAAGGAAGAAAGTAATCAACTTAAAAATGTTATCATAGTTATAAAATAAAAAGGCAGGATTTATGGGTTTCTACATTAATGAACAGATAAGCTTAGTATTTCACAAAAAAATAAAAAGTAAAGCATCAGTAATATAATATGAAGAGGTAACACGGGGCTTTCAATTGGTGTTGCAGGAGGGAGGTGCTGGTGCAGTCTGTTCATCACTGCTGTTCTCTTCCAGCTTCTGCAAAAACAACAAAACTGTATCCCTTCATCCATTCATCTCATTTTTTCCCCTCCAGCTTCTCTTTTACTGCCAAAAAAGAAGGCATGGAGACTCATTTTCTCCTGCTTGCTTCGTATCACTGGTGCACTCCTACCTCATGTAAAAATATGTGCATTGTTAGTCCGCCCATGTACACCGCAGATAACCAGGCTAGTGAATGGTTAGCCAGCCTAGTAAGAAGCTACCATGTACTCTAGCACAGCTGGATCTATGTAGAAAGCACCTGTGGCCAGTGATGTCAGGGCTGGTAAGATGAACTGTTAAGTTGACAATACTGGTGCACAGAGAGGGAAGGTGGAAGAGTAAAAAGTCTAAATGGGAGAGTTCCAAGGGAAGGAGTCTGGTACAGCCTAGATGGTAACAAGCCTTAGAGACACTCTTAGGTCCTCTCCACATCAGCCTGTTTCTCCTAGTGGTGTTCTGCTGTGGAGGAAAACAGAATGTGGGAGCTTAGAAGCGCTCGAGATGGAGAGAGACAGTGCAGCATCTGTTTGTGTTCCAGGCGTGTGCTAAGGGGTTTTAACATTACATTTTTATGGATCTGCTGGAATGATGTCCTGTGTCCCCTGAATGCATTTATCAGTTAATGTTTCCTGCTGACAAGACACTGCTTTGCTGCCAGGTGAGAATTTGGTGGGAAATTAGGTTCTTCAGAAGTTGTTGAAAAATAAAAAGAAATTAAAATTGTATTTTCAATTAATTTTTTTTTTTATTTCTGTTTAGGAACATCAAGTAAAGATGCAGGAAGCTCAAATAAAACTTTGTTGTCTATGCTGTTACGTACTGCTTTACAGCATTACATCTCTTGTGATAAGGTGTGGTGCAAAATTAATGTACGATGACTGATCTGGTTACTACCTGCAGCTTTAGTTAACATTTCTATCCTGCGTCTGTGGCAGGGACAACTGTGTGGGAAGTGTACCAAGTACTTCGGTTCATTGCATATCATTTTCTGCTGTCCCTCTTGAAGGGCAGTAGTTTTGGCAGATGTGGAGTCTGTAAATCCTATGTGAAGTACTTAAGTCACAAGAGGCCTTTCGTTTCCCATCAAGGCACTAGTTTTGCAGGTCGTTGCGAGATAACTTCCCATTCCGAAAGCAAAATCTTTTTTCTTTGATTCTATTTTTTTGCTTTTAGACTGATTTTAAGTTCTAGATTCTTCCTCTTCTCAGTCCTAACAGGTCTAAGCTTGCATTCTTCTTTAGTTGTCACTTAGCTGAGCCACTGATACTACTCTCTTAAGAGAGCTCTTAAGATTAAACAGGATGCAAGATATAATTTGAGATAACTGCAATTTTATTAATTCAGTGTAGTATAGATGTATTCTAGAAACAGTTCCAGTTGTGGACAGCTGATGGGAGCATAATTTTTTAAGCACCCTCCACAAAATTTTCTGCGAGATGTAAACCTGCCTATTCATTTGCTTGCATCTTACCACTCAAGTTTTCTTTGATGCCTTGATCTGAAATATTTCTCTTTTAATGTATTTCTCAGGTTAATTTCCCTAAATTGATTAATTTGTATATTCCTAGTAATGTTCTTTTTCATTAGAGAAAAAACAAACAGAAAACCACCACCAGAAGTCTTTGTGCTGCTGCATTCTGTGTTCATGCTTTTTACAATGTATCACTGAATGTTTGCGTTGTGTCTTGTACTTGTTTTTTCTCCTTGGTTCTTGGTAAACATTGGATAGTGACCTGGTCACTTTAAAGACTGAAATGTCACTTTTAATATGCTTAGCTTGTAGTCTTTGTTCAGTCATTATGCGTATGCATGGAGGAGCTTCAGTGTTTTCCTAGTGCTCAAGGCTAAGGATAAGGTAAAACATGTAGCTAAGTGCTTCTTGGAGATGTGCACAATGTGTGCTACTAGACTGATGAAGCCCTCCTCCCTCTTGATTTTGTAGCTGCATAGGTGTAGCAGACACTGATATTGCAGTGTCTGCATGCTGAAATCGTTATGCAGATGGAATATATAGTCTACAAATAGGTACTTTTTTTCAAAGGGAGTTGTAACAGCTCTAGGGGCTAAAGCAAAATCAAAAAAGAGAGGAACCTATTAGGACTGGATTTTCCAGGATTCTGCTGTTGGTGAAATCAAGCATCTACTTCCATCCAAAGAAGTAGCTCTTCCTCTTAAACCTGCCAGTGTCAAGAACTGTTGTCCTTTTAGTCTCTCAGTGGCTGCAGTTACTGTAGGCAGGGTATTGTTTCTGTGCTACATTAGACTGCTGCCTTTTTAGAATAATTTCAGGGACACTGAAAATCTATTTTGTTTTCTGTCTTTGTTTGAAGGGGGTATTAATTAGCTACAGTGTATTGAGAACAGTGTTTTCTCATTTTCTGAGCATTGTATTGTTTTGTGTGTATTACAGGCCCTGTGCTGAGCTGATGATCAGATATGTAGTGATTGACTTGTTTTGAATATCTGAAATTAAAAACTTAATGAATACCGTTATATGTGTATTATGAAATTACTAGGATAGCACTGGCCACTTTTTTCAGCAGTTGTATCATCCAGTGGGCTCAAAGAAATGCTAGTAGAGTGACTATATATTAATTACAGTTGCTCTATTCAGATACCTAGATCTAGATTTAAATTAAATGACAAAATTAAAACTGACTGAAATGCATCCATCGAACTTACTTGGATTCAGGGAGTGTGTAGAGGTGCCTCTCCTTTTCTCAGCACGAGGCCAGCCAAGCACTGGAAGAGCCTCCTGGAGCAGCTGGGCAGGCTCCATCTGTGGAGGTCTTCAAGACAGAGCTGCTCAAGACAAAGCCCCAAGCGACCTTTGAGAAGGAGTTGGATTAAAGGCCTCCAGAGCCCCCTTCCAGACTGAATTGTCTTGTGATCCTGGATTAGGACCTGGTTATGTGAAGCATCGTGCAAAAAGTGTTACGTTGTGTGTAATCCCCTGTCCCAAGATTGTCCCAGCAGCTAAAGATCTTCCTTAAAGTAATACCCACAGAAGTAATTTCAGTTGATGCTAAGCTGCCAGTGTCAGTTTTCTTTATCTGAAACAGATCTGCTCTTTTTCTTTTGCAAGCCTTTTCCTGTCAATTTTGCTAATCGCTGTTTTGATTCATAATGTTGATAAGCTTCCACTCAAATCCTCATTAATTGTGAAATAATACATACTGTGAGTAGACGCGGAAATGTGCACACAGATAAGAATGAAAGCAAAGACAGTACCTAGAGGATACACTAGTCTCACATGGCCAAAACTGTCTGAAGATGCAGCAGAGGTTTAAAAGAGATTCAAGTAGGAACTGCCTTTTGAAGTTAACCTGGGCTAATGAAAGCAGTGTGGTTTCTTAACTAATATTGCTGGGTCTTGGCAATAAAGATTCAGATGGGGTAGCCTGCAGGACGAGTGATCAGAAACAAGTGGGTTACCACATCACTGCAGCAATATTAAAGAACATTGCAATCCTGAAAGAAGGAAACTTTTTAGAATATATGTTTCATAGAAGACTGAAAAAAGAGAGGGAAGAAACATCAAGGCATTTAAAATAGTGCTGGGGCTGAGTAAACTTAGTACTTAAAGTTTGTGGAGACCCTGGGTCTGAAATAAATTCTAGTAGAGATCAAAGAGCTGAAACTAAGAACAAGACTGCCAGAAAATCCTAACTTAATTTTGGAGGTAGCATTTGGGATTTACCAGCTGCAGATGTTAATTGCTTCAAATTGCAGAAGGAAAAGAGAGACACAACTCTTTTAATGATGGATGATGTCGGTTTTGGTGATCTTGGTGTGCAGGATTGTGATATCCTTGCGTTGTCATTGCAGTAAGCTGAGTAAGCAAACTGCAGACCCTTTGGAAAATTGAAAAGCAAAGTTAAATCTCCCAACAAAGGGTCTGCAAAATGCAAACTAAGCGAATTTATGTGAAAGTTGGCACATGGAAGGCTAAAGCTTAAAATGCTGCCCTTCTGTTGGGAAGAGCTGCTGCTGCGTTAAGAAGTGAGACCGTTTACAGAAGCACATCAAAAGGGACCAAAAGTGGTTTAAAAGAAGCAGTGCATGTAATATTCTGTACAATGAAGAAGAGGTAGAGATTTTTTTCCTCTTTAACAGCTCCTAAGGTTCTGTCCAGCTATTGCAGTATTGCCTTGAGTGTGAGCAGTGCTGGGGTTACATGTGCATCTTTGGCCAAGTGTAGCACCAGATGCTGCCTAAAGGTTTGAAAGCAAACCTCAGCCCTGCAGCCAAAGGCAGAGCACAGATTACAGAGGTTAAATTGCTCGTATTTCTTGGTAGGTGTAAAACAGTATATGATTGCTTCTCTCTCCCTCTTCAGGCTAATGCTTCTGGAAGAAGTGAGCTGCATGGTCTCACCAGCAATGACCATGCAACCCTTTGGCACAGAGGTTATTTTCCAAAGACACTCTGGTACCTGCGCAGCTGGTGTAGGTCAGTGAGTGAACTGAGCCGGGTTCTGTCACCTGCGGGGGCTTGCCAGTAAGGCAGGCTGCTCAGGTTGGAAACAGCTGAGGTTGGAAGGGAGGAGGATAGGAAGTGCTGATCCAGAGAAGCAACTGAATGAAGTATAGAATGGGAATGGAAGAGCCAATTTTCTAGCAAACAGGTAAATAAGCAAATGCTAACAAAGCTGTTTGTTAAACATAGGAAAGAAAATTTGGGGCAAAGGCAAATCTAGTGCTGTGCTTCTAAATGTGTAAAACCAAAAATCTTTGGATTGGTCTGCCAGTGTTGAAAGAGTTTGCATGCGCTGGAAACCCTTCTCCTTCCCTAATTTTTGCATTGTTTACTCTCTGCAAAATAAGCTTTATTAAAGCATGTGACTTCAAAAACACAGCCTTACCTGTGGAAAAACAAAAGGTATTTTGGAAGGATGGGAGCTTAATATCCTGCAAAAGTTTATTTTTAATATACTAATTTTCAAGACGGAAATGGAAGGAAGTCAAGGTTGTCCAAAAGTTTTAAAAAGCTCAGGGCTTAAATTGAAACTTAGGTTTAGCACTGCTGAAATAGCTGCTTTTGAAAGTGAAACTGTTGTCTGCCATGATTCTTGATAGATCAGAGCTTTCTACGGAGCGCCTGGTGATAGTGCTTAAGGAAACTTGTTATTCCTGTAAAAAGGCAAAATGTGATATGGTAACAGGTTACATGGGCTGAAGTATTTGCTGTTGCAAGAAAGCAAATATTCTCTGTGTATGCGTGTTGTGTATGGTGGGTGCAGAAGGCAACGATGTGTTGAGTTGCTGTTGTGGCAATTTCTCACTGAGGAGGTGTGAACTTCCAAGGGGCGTAGGAAGCATCTTCACCTCTTCATCTCTGCAGAACGAGGAGGTGCAGTACATGCCATGTCTCTGAGCAGTGAGACAGGAGGCTGCTGAGGAGCTTCTGGACCACAGCCTCTCTTTGGAGCAGCACTGTAAGACCCATTTACTCATTCACAAAGCAGGTTTTCTGGCAAACGTTAAGACTTACCAGCAAATGGCTGCTGGTGGTCTTAGTAGTTTTGCCCTGTTGGAAGGGGGAAGGCAGGAAGGGCAGGCTTCTCCCAGACTGCTCCATCTGAAATGTGGTCAGTGCCTCCTGGGACAAAGGTCCCTAGCCAGGAAGGGAAGTGGTGACTTTTTTGGCTTATCTCTTTCTCCTGGCATTCAAATTGCCCTTGTCACCACATCTCTAAAGCCCAAAGGAGAAGAATTCTTGTTGGCCACCATGTAAGAATATTTTGAGAGGAGCACTGAAGGATGCCCAGAGGACCGGGGGAAGCAAAGGAAAGCATGACTTGGAAGGCATCTAGGAGTGACTGGTGCCTCGGGGAGGAGGAGGATGCAGAGCTGGTCCTGAGGTCTAGCTAGGAGAAGTTTGTTGGTAGTCTTGACAAAAGCTGTTTGGGTGAAGGGTAGAGGTGAGTGAAGGATGCAGTCTGTGTCATAATTGTAGTTAAAGCATTCAGCGAGCAGTGGGCTGGTGTTGAGGTTTGAGGGTTGCTCCGAGAACGAGATTCCTGGTCAGACTCTCATGGGCACAGCACAAGATTGCTGTCTGTGTGCTGCATGAACCAAATGTTTCTGTGTGCAGCCTGTGCCTCCGGATGAGTTTTTGGGGAAGCTTTGCAGAAGTTTCACTACTTCTACTGCCAGTAAAGCTCAATAGCAAGAGAGAGGATGCTGTTCTCAAATGACAAAATAGTTTAAACTATGACACTCATTTATATAGAGTATAAGTTGGTTACAGTGCTTTTTTTTCAGCAGTAGCTGCACTTAATGGTATAACAAACGTACTTGAAAGGTTTCTTTCTTCTATTTATAGATGGATGGTGATAGCTCCACAACGGATGCTTCTCAGTTAGGAATTGCTGGAGATTACATGGGTGGCAGCCATTATGTGATACAGCCTCATGAGGGTAAGAAATGTTACAGTAGATGTTACATTTCACTCTGGATGTATATAATCTCTATTTCCTTCCAGTTCTTGTATAGTTCTCTGCTATCTTCTCTCAAGCTAAGAATTTGCAATTGTTTGTATCCATAATGCCTCACTACATAAAACATTTTTTCTGCAGTCTGAAGGTGGATTTTTCCATGTTGACACCGAGTCCTTCAGGGTGATAACAAAAAAAAAAAGATGTCCTAGGAAACAGTTTGTATTTTGACATGATGTTAAAAGTGCTTGGTGTCCAGCAGCCAACATACGTTTCTTTATGTTCACAATATAAATATCATATTGAACACTCGTAAAGGTACTCTGGTGTTACATCTATTTCTTAAATTATTTCCGCAGTGTTAATAGACAGGGTTTTCAAGAGTTCTTCATCCTTCAGACTAGGATTTTAAACTTGATTTAATTCTTGCCTGCTGTCTGTCAAATATGATTTCTGTTAACTTTTCTTTATTTCATTAGACACAGAGGACAGCATGAATGATCATGAAGATACAAATGGCTCAAAAGAGAGTTTTAGAGAACAAGATATATATCTTCCAATTGCAAATGTGGCAAGGATAATGAAAAATGCCATACCTCAAACAGGAAAGGTAACTCTTGTCTGGTAAAGAAGTCATGTTAATGAGTTTTATTCCATCCTCTGGGCTTGAGCTGGTAGAACAATACCTTTTTCCAAATGATCCTGGTTTATTGGAGAAAAGCCTTTTTTAAAACTAAAAAACCCAACACAAACCTTAGGCTTCTGAAAGCTTTTAATAACTACTGTAACTGGAGTATCCACAGTTCATAGGGCTTTCAAGAGCTTGCTTTTTCTGAGATGTTTTCTCTGCAGTTACTGTAACAGGTCAGATTTGGTGACAATGCTCTATTAGTAAGAATCTTTTCAATGCAATTCTCTTATGAAATTTAATCTGCATTTATTGACATGTATAACATTTTGAATAAGCAAGTGAACCATTTTGGATGAAATAAAAAGCCATTCCTCATCCTGATTAGTCTTCCAAATCTTCACCTGTCCAACTGCCCAAATGACCTAAGAAGTCTGCCTTATACCACATAAGAGATAAGGCCAGATACTGAAAGACTTATTTTATTTCTTACTTTTGAGTGTAGACGTTTTGATCCATTCTGCTGAGCAGAATGTGATTGTATAAGCGTTTGACGATTCTACTTGGTCATCTTTAAACCTTTTCAGGGCTCCTCTTACTTGCTGTTTCTCTATTGTATTCCACTACAGTTCCTGCCCCAGTAACATTTCCTCTGGCTAAAGCTGATTTCTTTTTTTGAGCTCACTCTAAATAGAAGCAAGACATAATTTACTTGCATCTGCTTGTACTTTCATAAGTGTTCAGGGCTTTCTGGAGATCTGGGTGCTACATTTATATCATTGCTGTGAAAATCTCTTCCCTAGTCCATATTGTCATAAATTTTCAGTGATCAAGATGAGATTTTTCTCAAGAATTTTAACATATGGGATGTCAAGTTATCCTGAGAAATCAGGGAGGTTTATATGAAAAACTGCAGGAGAAGCTGCTGTCTGTGTACTTTTGAAAATCTCGCCCAACGTGTCTGAAAATATCGGAGAAACTAGTGAAGATTCTGTATACGGTTACTGTTTCATTATTTTTTTTTTTTTAATACAAATAGGTTCTTCTCTTCTGAAGAATCTTAATTATTGTAATCTTTCAGTTGGCTACTGTCAGCTTCCCAAATAACGAGTAATTCTTGCTGTTGTCTTAAGTCAGGTAAATTACTTTTGTCCAGCCGAAAGCCATAATCAAATTTACTTATTTCATTCTAGCCAGGGGCATATGTTTCTTCATTTGAGTTTTCATTGGGAAAACTCATAGCAGAATATTAAAACATTAGAGAGTCTTGCTGCTAGGCATATATTATAGTCCCTGAATCTGGTCAGGGTAAAAAGCACTTGTCATTAACAGACTTGTGGGAATGTACTGTGCAGTGGGGCTGGAGCTGCCGGGCCTACTTAAAGGAAGTGGTCTAAGACATCATATTGGACGGATTTAAAGAGGAGGCATAGGTAAGCAAAGTAGGCAAAACTGAGATGCATCTGTATGTAAAACTGTGTTCAGAACATAGTTATGACTTTGGAAGATCTTGGCAATTGGCTGTGCTGCTTGAAATAGTAACACTTAGCACAGCTGCAATATGATTTTAACCTTACATGGAGCAGTGTTAGCAATGATGACATCCAGGGGTTCCCTCACATACAGATATTGCCTGAATGAGTATTACCATCAGGTTTTTGGATGTTTCCTTTATCTAGTGATGTTTTGTCGGGTTTTTTTTAATCTTCTTATGTCTTGATCAATCATTTTATGATACCTTTTCCTTACTAGATTGCTAAGGATGCAAAGGAATGTGTGCAAGAGTGTGTAAGTGAATTCATCAGCTTTATAACGTCAGAAGCAAGTGAGAGGTGTCACCAAGAGAAAAGAAAGACCATCAACGGAGAGGATATTCTCTTTGCCATGTCTACCTTGGGGTTCGATAGCTATGTGGAACCTTTGAAGTTATACCTCCAAAAATTCAGAGAGGTTAGTATACACTTCAGTATTTCCTCATATATTTAACCTGGTTGTGTTTACCCTTGGCTCCCTGTCATTGTGATTACATAATGGATAACTTGCACAGTGTCTCACAACTATTGTCAGGGGTTGATGTAGTTTTTAAAAGCATTCCAGACGATATCAAGAGGAAAAGGAGTAAGTAAGCATTTTGATTATACCCGTTAATTCAGAGTACTTAAAGCTTTCAGCTGAATACATTCTCTAATATATTGCTTGGTAGTAAGTCACTTTGTTCTTTAAAGGTGCCTATTAAGAGTACTTAATTCAATCTTTGGGTTCAGTCAATAAAACTGTACTAGACTGCATCCTCTGAAGAAGTGGCCTAATGCCTGTTGTTTGTCTGGGCTTCGGGTCTGCCAAAGAAAAACTTGAGTTTTTTTATGTCAGTATTCTACGTGAATCATTTCACCTGCTTCAGTTTTTTTTATTAATCGGTTTTTTTAGCTTTTGATACCTGGTACATGCTAAGCATGTGATCCAAGCAGTTTAACTTAGCTCTTCTCTAGCATAAAGTGACTTTTTTTTTTTTTCCTGGCAATTTAAACTTTTCCAAAAAGAAGTTGCTACTGCTTGGGTTTTTTGTTATGGTCCCCCATTCCCCTGCCTCCTGTCTGGAGAACAAACAGAATTATGCTTGCCTGCTTCTTTACTTTGGTGTTCTTTTACCTCAGAATACCAGATTTAACTAAATAAATGAAACATATATTTATCCAGTGACCTCTGGAAAAGAACTTTCTAGGAAAAGAACTTCAAGCAGATTATTGTGTTTAGGCTTTTTAAATGTGAATCTTTATGTTGGTATGGCTGCTTGATTTTGCTGGCATGAGTGAGGCTGGTATGTCCAAATTGGCAGTGCTGCAGATAAAGATGTTCTTCAGACTTTATTTGTTCTGTAAACTTAAGGTTTTTTAATTAATGGGGTCAGACTTGCTAGTGATATTTAATTCACTGATAGCACTTGACGCTCCCCCTTCCCAGAAGGTCATTTTCTGTGCAAATTGAGTAACAGGAGGTGTAATCTTGAAGTACTAATATGTGCTATCTTTTTCCAGTTCTGCATAGTATTTGCATGTGTCATCTAAGTGCTGTGTATGCTTTAATTAAAAAATGCAAGTAGTAGCTAAATAGTTTCAGTACTTCTGGTAAGGCCTGAAGTGGGTCTATGCTGCTGCCATTCTGAAGTGACCATTTTTGCAGGTACATGTGCTGTGATATCAGAGCAGTGGGATTGGGTTTTTATAGGATGAATGAATTGGGTGGTTTTGCTCATCAGTATTGAACCTCCGTTCCAGCTAGTTCTGTTTTCAGGGTACCATATAGAGTGAAATATTTGTTTCCTAGCTTAGTGTTCAGTCTACAACGAACAGTTGCAGAGGGCTAGAGCACCTGTGCTGAGGGAGTTGGGGTTGTTCAGTCTGGTGAAGAGATGGCTTGGGGGAGATCTTATAACAGCAGTCCAGTATCTGCAGCGGGGCTTACAGGAAAGCTGGGGAGGGACTTTTTACAAGGGCTTGGAGTGATAGGACAAGGGGGAATGGCTTTCACTTGGAAGGGGGAAGATTTAGATTAGACATTAGGAAGAAATTCTTCATGATGAGGAACTGGAACAGGTTGCCTAGGGAAGCTGTGGATGCATCCTCCCTGGAAGTGTTCAAGGCCAGATTGGATGATCTGGTGGGAGGTGTCCCTGCCAATGGCTGGGGGGTTGGAACTGATCTTTAGGTCCCTTCCAACCCAAAGAATTCTGATTCTATGATTGTTTTCTTAGATGGCCTTAAGTAATGGCATAGAGCATCAAACTTCATGTCTAGAACTGCATGCAGATGACTGGGAGCCTTGGCTGATATCCTTTCTGCCTGTAATCTTTGATCTGGGAAAAGAAATCCAATATCTTAGTTTTAAATGTCAGCCCTTAGTTGTATGATGATGGCACTACCTTGGGGTTGGTGAGCAAATGTTGCATGTTCTTGGTAGTTCTGAGTTTCTGTGGTTTCTTGTAAATTCTTTTAACTGCTCCTTCTGGATTACTTCAAATTTTCAACTTTCTGCAGAAGTTGAAAGACTTTCTTACAACTACACAATCCTAGTTTCAGAGTTTTTCAGAGGAGTATAGCTAAGATAAAAAACACCCTTCATATATTCTTGTACTATGCACATTCTCTAATCCAATAGTTTTATAGTTCTTGGATTTCAAAATCAGCTACTGCACAGTGACTCTTCTGCAAGTTTCAAACCTTGGCTAGGGCTTCTGGGACCTTGAAACAATCTCAAGCAAACTATACTCTAACACAAATTCTTTATTTTTTTTTAATTTCTCTCCAGGCAATGAAAGGAGAAAAGGGAATTGGGGGAACAGTTACAACTGGAGATGGTCTAAGTGAGGAGCTCACAGAGGAAGCATTTAGTAAGTAACATGTTTTAATTTATTATATTATTACTATGCCTTTCCTAAAAACAGCAGTTCCTTTAGTCATCAGAATTCTTACTTGACTGGACTGGCCACATGTTATACCTGTGATTTCATTTAAGGTGTCTAGAGGACAACCTGTGCTCAGATAAACCCCTCCTAGTCAGCGGAATTTATGGTCAGAATGAAGTAATGCAGGGATAACACACATCTCCATATAATTCTAAAACAGTTAGTGTTTTTTTAATTCAAAAGAATGCAGAGACTGGCTACTAAAAAGTATAGGGCAAGGAGTCTTATATGCAGTCACTGTAGTTTTTCATCCTTATGCAGTGAATTAAACCCTGAGTCTTGTTGGCACTTTGCATTGGTTTTGTTGATGTTGGATTTTTTTGTGTAGTCTTCATCTTGGTTTTTAAAGGTTTTGGGCTGGTCATCTTGAAGCTGATACAAGAAAAATTAGGCGGTAAAGTCTTGGTCATACCTATTGATAGATTATTTTTTCAAGTAGCTGATAAGTCTTCTGTTTAAAATTATTGGTAAACTACTGAACCAGCAAAAATTCACAGCGTGAGGACACAAATGACCTATTCAGGGTCTGAAACACACTTTGCTTCCAGTATGATGACTTTGGTCAGTCAGTACAGACTCTTCCGTTCTCTCCTAGCCTGGAAGTTAAGCTCATAAAAATGGCTGGAAATTAAGAATCTAAACCTAAATATTACAGTGAACTTACAGAAAACTTTATTTTAAAAAATGCGATTTTAGTTTTGCAATTAGTCATTAGGCAATGCAAATAGTAAAATCTTATCCATACTCACTCCTATGTAATAGCTCCGGTGGTTCAGAAGTAATAAGATGCTAGCACAGCTATAGGCCCTAAACTTGATCTTCGATAGGTTGTAAATGATTTCTGGATTGCAGCTATTGGTACTCTGTCCATCTTGGAAGCTTCTCAAATCAATATATAGAAATTGTTCTAAAAGCTTTGGTTTCTATATATTCTGATTTGTACTTTGGGCATTTAAACTGCAGCTCAAGAGTTGAGGGAGAATAGAGAGTTGGAAACTTCTTTTGTCTGTGTCTAGTATCTTGTTTTGTATCAGCAAAGAGGCAAATTCACAAGAAGTTTCTCCTCTGGATTCTCATGCTCCATTTAGCCAGAGTACAAAGCCCACCAGAAAGTGGAAACCAGAAAAAAAGGAATCCCCTTACGTCTGTGGATCCTCTGTTCCCTTCCCAAATTTGATATGGTCCCTATTAAAAGGCAGAAGGTTGAAGATCTCCTAACCACACGTTCAAATATCTCAGGCCTGGGAACCCCAAGTGCTCTATAAAATAAGCCTTAATTTGCTGTGATTTGAAAAGAGCAGCTCAGGAAGCAAGTATTAAGTCTTGGCAGGATGCAGAGCACATGTTGCAGTAGTTGGAATGATGGTCTCTCTGCAGGACTAGCAGTAATAACTGTGGCAAAGCACTTAGCTCTTTGTCTTAGCCTAATGCCAGGGCAGGTGAGCAGCCTGGCATTAAACTGTGCTGGATGTGAAACATGCATGTGGAAGGGCAGCAAAATCATGGACCTGCCAGAGCCACTTCTCAATACGATCTTAATGCATCTTTAACTTGCAAATAAAGTATTTGAAAGTTACAAAGTGGTGGGGCAATGATTAAAAATGCAACAAAAGCCCCATAAGCATCAGCTTTCAAATGAAAACTGTTCAGATTGTGCTGTTTTGAGAAGTTTTATGAGTTATACCTCTTGTTTATAAGTTTATGAAGTACGATATGCTGCAGAAAGAAAAAAGTCCCATTGTTTCTCTCCTAGCAGAGAATGTTCTGCTACAGTAATGTAACTTAAAAAAAAGTGTTTTGCAGCTTTACTTCCAAGTAGCAGTTGTAACGTACCTACTCTAGATGTCACAAGAGCTCAATGTACACATTATTGTAAAGGTTTATTTTAGTGTCACACCTTGTGTTGTCTCTCTCTAAATCTCAGAAGTACTATTTACTCTGTTGGCCCCCTCTCAACTGCATGGAAGAGCTCTTGTGTGTACTGCGCAGGGCATGCTGAAGTTGTCTAGTGCAACGTCAGGTCTTTGGCTTCCTATCAGTAACTTTGCTGCTAGCAGGGCCTTATTTGTCATTGCCTGCCTGTTCATCTCTGCTGCCTTCCATGCAACTTCCATGTTATGGAGTTCCTGATGGATCCCATTTTATAAAGCGGTGCTATATTTACATTGACTTCCTCATGCACATATATGTTTAAGTGCTAACCTTATGTCTAAACAAAACAAACTGAATTCCCCAGGTTTCTCGGGATATTGAATGCTGGAGATTGCTTTTTCAGGCGTCAGGATGGCAAGCTCCATTCCATTTGCCAGCACACAGCTGTGTGTGTTCTGCTTCAGATAGGTACAGGGGAAGAACAAGGCTTACAGGTTATCTGATGCAGAGTTAATTTGAATCTTTTTTTTTTCTTAAGTGCTAATGGGAATAAATTTGTTTACTTTTAACAGTAACAATCACAACTGCACAGATTGTGGGATGGTAGCCCCTGAGGGATGGTAGCCCTCGGGAGCGGAACTGCTCCATAGCCCCCAAGTGGACCATAACTAAATATCATTTAATGGTGACAGACACATCAAACAAGGCTCCATGTATCGTGCAGTTCCCATCTGACTTTCTTAAAATGCTCTTTCTTTCAGCTAACCAGTTGCCAGCAGGCTTAATAACAACAGACGGCCAACAGCAGAATGTTATGGTCTACACAACATCATATCAACAGGTACTGTATCCCATCCCCTACTCTCCCTTCTGCTGCTCAGATTCAGATGCTAATTCAACTCAACTGCCCTGTAATGAAAGATGAGAATGAATTTTATTTAGTCCCTCGGTGACTGTCGTGACGTTCCAACGCTGACTATTTAAGGCTGCTTAGCTGCGGTGAGGTTTCAGAAAAGGTGTGTTTGAATGTAAGCTTGCATTTTCTTTCTCTAGATCTCTGGTGTTCAACAAATTCAGTTCTCATGATTTGAAGAAAACTTTGGATCTGGGAACATAAGGTGGAAAAGCTGTGCATCTCTAACGAAGACGCAGTTTTAATGACTGGTGAAGAGATTTATCTCTTTGTATATTAAATAGCTGTAATGTAGCTACCAGAAAGCTTGACTAATTGAGGTATGAATTCTGACTCAAATCTTTTTCATGATGATTTTAAAAATTGGATTTTAAAGGTATTAAAGTATTTTTGTTTTGTACAAGAGTTTGTTGCTCTGTATAACTCCTGTATGCATTGTATATTGCAATTTATTACTGTCAGAGATTTGTAGACAGTTTCTTATTTTCATATTGAATCGTTACTTTTGTAATTCAGGTAAAAAGCTGGGTTAATTCATGTTTACCCTTTGAATAAAATTGTAAGGGTAAAGTTCATTTTTGAATGCAAGTTGCCTTTATTATAAAGATTGAGTTGGTCTTGATGATGTAACTTGTCTTGCATGACGACCTCAACTGACTTTACATGTCAGGATATTTATTGAACTTTTGAAAGGGACTTTTTCCTCACAAAAGAAGCGGCTCAAAAGAATTGCTGAAGCTGTTTTTTCTAAATGTAATTTCAGAATTAAAAATGAATCAAAACCAACCAATGCTCTGCTACATTTAGAGACTCAGAGCTTATCAGCACTGTTGATGAAAACACTGACTGTGTGCGACACAGGTCTTCATTTCATTTGTTTTTTTCAGTTGCATTAACTCTCCTGAGATGGACTTTGATATATTTAAGGTAGTCTTTGTGCTACTGAAAGTACTCTTCCTTTTTCTGTATGGTTTTTAGCATCCAAAACTTAGAAATTGAGGGGGGAGGGGTGGGATTTTATAGTCCTTGTGGTAAAAGATCTCATTTTAACTTTTTACTGAAATGTTCTAAGGTTTCTTGTGAGACTGTGGGAATTCGACTGTGTTAGCGACTTTATGTACAGGTGTGTGTGCGCGTGAGTGAATGGAACTTGAGTTCAAGTGATACAAATATGAAATGGAAGGCAGACTTCCAGTCTGCTGTCTCTTTCCCAATTTTGCAATAAACTTTACGTAGATAATATAGTTCTGTATATTTAGTGAGCTGTTCTAAGTCATATCGCTGTTTCTTTAAATATTGGGTGGGTAATTTTGTTAGATGCAATGTCTTAGCCTGTTAGGATAGGAGCGGTGGGTTTAGTAAATATATATTATTCAGACTGAATTTTGGGACCTTTGATATTTTTACTGTTTGCAGTAGACTGAAATGTAATATAATAATTATCTTTCCACATACCTGTCATTAATTTAAGCAAACCACACTTTGAATCTGTTGCCATTTCTTGTCTTCTTATTTTTTAAAAAAACAGTTTAATATTGAGAAAATAGTTTAAACCAAGGCATCCCAGAAGCCTGAAACAGGCAGTTCTTTGCTAAACAAAAAATTTGTGTGTGTGCGCGCGCGTGTGTGTGTTCAGATTTGAACAGTGTTTCTTACAAATCAGCATCGCGCTGCCAGAGCGGCTGGTGGCAATCCAGTGTTCTTTTGCGGCGGTCTGGGCAGATGTTCTGGGTCTGTAGCAGTCTGTCAACCTTCAGCAGCTATGACTGAACAAATGGAGTTTTTCATTAAATGAATAACACAATCCCTGCACGGGCCCCTTCTGTTTGTATTCTGTTTATTTCAGGCCGTCATACCCTGTTCTTGATGTTCCCAAATTTGCAACAGAAGAAGCTGTGATCACAGCTAAGGAGAAGCTAGGAGAGATTTGGCAGTGGATGTGCAGAAAGGGGGCTGAGGTCACCCATCACATTTGCTTGAAACCACCTACATTTTTCAGTCTGCCATCTCTTCTGTGAGTTTGGGTTAAAGTGTTTTGAGCTTCTGTTTTACAGACCATCATCCGAGCAAAGGAGCTGATGCTGCTTTGCCTTTCTCTTTTCTTCTCCCTCTCACTCCCTGAGGTCCAGGGCCAGAACCGTAGCCGACTTGCTCTTTCACTTCCTGAAAATGCTCATGTAGAAATAATAGTACAACACTTTGTTTTTTCTCTCTCTGAAACCATTCACCTAATAAAGTTTGCAGGGTCCTGTAGTGCTAGTCAAACAAATGCAGTCTGAGGAAATACTTGCCCAATTTATAGCAGTAGCAGCACAACCACTGTGGAGTCTTCATTTTTGTTGACAACTGGTTGTGAATACTCCAAGTTTCCACGTAACTTGGACCCAAACCAAGAGCAACCGTTCCTGCTGTATCCCATCTCCTTCTACAAAACTGATGTATTTGGTTCTTTTAATGTTTTGTTTGAACAAACATAGCCCCAAATTGAGCTTGAGCTCGAGCTGGCAGTGGCAGCCTATGCGAAAACCATGAGAAAGGCTGCTTGAACTAGCAGTGCTGTTCAAAGATCTTTTTCCAAGCACAGCAACTTTTTTTAGGTATCTTTCCATGACACAAGCAAATTTTACTACATTAATGTTTTTTAACAAATTTGTGTCACTTGATCCTTCTGATCTTTATAGAGGGCTCATGCCATCTTTAAAAGCAGAGACACTGTTCTCTCCAGTCAAAATGCAGTTATGAGAAAACCTAATTCGGATGGTGTTCTTCCGCATCCCATTTTCATTACAAGCTTAATGGGAGCTGAGGCCCTGCTTTTACCAGTCTTGCTGATGTACGCACACGTCTTTACTGTTTTATTTATTTCTCTGTTCTGATCTCTGCTGAACACTAAAGTATGTGGCTGGATGCTGTAGCCAGAACACAGAGGGAGTCTTGGCATGTGGCGGTATATCCCGAGTATCTAGTGACCCACGCTGATCTGCTTGCAGCTGAATATCGGTATGAATTAAGTGGGCTATACTTTAAATAGCCATCTCCCTTGAACTGCACCCTGGATACACTGTGAATCATGTCAGATGAGTGTTTCAAGATGAAGCTCATTAACATATAAGCTGTAGGCGATTTCTCTCTTGCCTCTGGCAGGAAAGAAAGCATATGGGCGACTGCACGTGCATGGGAGACTCTTCAATACAAAGCAACATGGAGAGCAAAGAAGCGAGCCGAAGGCTAGCATTCTCCCCAGCACCTTGCTGGTGTGATAAGAACTGGCAGCAGCCTTGCTTACAGCAATAAAATTGTTAATTTTGCAGAGTTCAGAACGTGATTAATGTTCCAGTTAAGTCACATAGACTTGCTGCTTTGGTCATATTTACAGTGGTAAGACAACTTGTTTTTAAATCACTGAATTCCTAAATGGTCCAGGCTAGACTTTATTCTTTTTTAATTTGTACCAAGTAGAGGAAAGGAAGTTTTTCCCTTAAATTTGAAGTGAATTTTCTTATGTTTGTAAACAAAAAGCCAGTACGTAGGTCATAGGATCATTAAAGCTATGGGGAACTATTTTTTTTACTTGGGGCCCAAGCAGTCTTATAGGAAGAAGGTAAATATTGATAATGCAGACAATGTACTGCAATGTACTTACTGTTATATTTGCCCATCACATTGGTTTGGTTGAAAGGGCAGTGGTGGGAAGATGTCTTTTGGCTAAGGTACAGTTGAACATGGGTGCTTGGTTGAAAACACAGAACAATATCTCCTCTCTGAAAGAGAAGAGAGGTTCTGGCATAATCATTCCTATTTTCCCCCTTTAAAAGTCTAAAAAAATTATAGTTAAGCCCCTGAATATTGATCTGCTTACCTATTGATTTGTGAAATTGGCATCATTATGAACTGCAAAGTCACCTCTGACCCTCAGTCTGTCAAAATGTAGCGGGAAGCTCTCTGGAAACTCAGTGCCAGTTCAGCTTGTGCTGACAGCCAAGGCCAAATGCTCTGGAGAGGGGGGGGCAGTTTGCCCCTGTGGGCGACAGCTGCCAAAGTGGTGCCAGCGCCACCAGGTTTATTAAACTGCAGTCTCCGAGTGTGGCTGCAGAGGCAGGGAGAGGTGAGGTAGCACACAGCAGCTCCCAGGGAGCCAGCCGCACCAGTTTAGGAAATCTTCCAGGCATATTGCCAGGGTGATTTCCTGGAATATCTTATTGCAGCACACTGGGCTAGGTGATCCATTTATCAGGAGCAACGGCACCTAATTTGCCTTTGTATGCAAGATTGCAAATTTAAATCTGTTGGGCAGAGACGTGTCCTTCGGGGTGCTAATCTGATCTGTGTGCTGGCCCAGCCTGAGCAGCATCAGAGATGGCAGCTGACTTCTAGAACAGAGCTGCCTGAAAGAGTTTGGTTTCTGGCTAACAAACCACATATATATGTATATATAAATAATAGATAGATATATGGCTCCGATATAGATAAACACGTGGCTCAGTGCTCACCCCAAGAAGGCACATCAATGACTGCACTGCAACTGAAGTTTTAGCAGCAATTTACTCCTGGTTGGAATCAGCCCAGGTTTTGGGTTCTGTTCAGGGTGCGGAGGGCATTTCTCCAGAAATCACTGGGTGCAGTGCGACCCATAGGTTAGAATTGTAGAATGGTTTGGATTGGGAGGGACCATGGTCATCTAGTCCATGTCCCATGCTGGGTTAACAGTGACTAAAGCACCTTCCTGCTGCTCCTAAACTGGTTTCACTGTGTGTCTTCTCTGTGCACAATAAAGAACAACAAAAAAAGGGCTGTTTCCAACTCAAAGCAGTTCCCTGCCCTAGTACACAGCCCTCCCCAAACTGGGGGTAAGTCACGGACCTAGTCAACGGTTGTAGCTTGCCCAGTGACAACTGCAGCAGAAGAGTAATTTCTTAGATGTGTTTCATAGAAGAATGGAATGAGAGACCTTAAAGATCATCCAGTTCCAGCCCAGCTTCCATGGGCAGGGACACCTCCCACTCAACCAGGTTGCTCAAAGCCTCATCCAACCTGGCCTTGAACACCTCCAGGGATGGGGCAGCCATAACTTCCCTGGGCAACCTGTGCCAGTGTCTCACCACTGTAAGAGTAACAAATTTCTTCCTAATATTTAACCCAAATCTCCCCTCTTTCAGCTCAAAACCATTACCCCTCATCCTGTCACTGATAAAGACCCCCTTCCCAGCTTTCCTGTTGGCCCTTCAGGTACTGGAAAGTTGTCATAAATTCTCCCTAGTGCCTTCTCCAGGCTGAACAAGCCCAACTCTCTCAAGCCTGTCCTCATAGCAGAGGTGCTCCAGCCTTCAGATCATCTTTCTGGCCCTTCATGGCACTTCGTGGTATTTGCTTCAGGTGGGTCTTTAGCATGGCAGAACTCAGAGGAATCTTTTTAAAATCACCAATATAATTCAGTAAATAAGGGCAAGGAATCTGTCTGAAATGACATGACTGCTATGATGAAAACATCTCCCACCCATGGCAGGAGGGGTGGAACTGGATGATCTTTAAGGTCCCTTCCAATCCCACCCATTCTATGACACCGGACCAGGGACAGCAAATCAAAGCAACTTCCACCTGCACACCTGAGACTTAGAGTTGAGATGTAAATGCTGTGTCACTTGAAATACAACTAGCTAAAATGTTGTCTCCATGTTATGAAAGAGCCAATTAGGAGGAGCGTGTACTATTTTCACTCCTCTCTGCAACCTCTGTGGAGACAAATAGTTGACTCCATCGCAACTTATGGAGATAAAGGACTTGGGAATGCACGAGTTTCTGCAGCATCCAGTTCCTTGTCCAAAGCCCACCCAGACGCCCAAGTTCCCTGTGCAATGTGACACAGCAGGAGAAACAATCTGGTGATCAGGAAGCTGCCTGGAGCTACAGGAAAAGCTGGGGAGAAGGGAAAGAATCTGAAATCTCACCTCTATCCAGCTGGAGAGCATTTCTGCCTCAGGGAAACAGGCTCTGTTGCTGTAGGATGAGAACGTGGACGGCAGGGTCTGGGGAGTTGCTGCATCGGAGGATGAGCCCGCTCTTTCTCCATTCAAAACCAGCAGCAACAGCCACGCTTCACATGCCAAGCAGCTGAAACTTGTCCAGAGTGGGTCTCAAGTGGATGCAGTGAGATCAGGTTCTGTACAAACACTGACAATAGGTGGCAGGTTTGTGCTGGCTGGCCGACAGCTCCCATGTTGCTTCAGGTGGCTCCGCAGCACCTTTCTACAGCAGCTTCGTCTTCCTAACCCTCTAATAGCAGCACAACTACAAGAAACGCATCTCAGTAATTAATCTTTAAATAATTATATAAATAGTCTGCATTTATTTATACTGAAACATTTATGCTGTAACCTAAGTAGGTGAAACCTTAAACTGTTAGATTGAAATTTCAAGTCTGTTCTTTCAAGACAGTAATTGCAGAGAGTTGCTTCCAGGCTCCGAACGTTTTCCTTCCAGAGGAGACAGCACATACATAAAGTCAACATACACGAGGCTCCTCCCTGCGCAGGCAAAGCGCAATGAAGAAAGAATTAAAAGTTGCTACTAAAATGAAAAAAATTAGGTACTTCCTACTACTCCTATACTCCTACCTAATAGCTTTTTCTTAACAGTGAATCATCAGCATTGTGTATCACGGAATCACAGAATGATTTTTCAGTTAGCAAAGATCATGAAGTCAAACCATCAGCCCAGCCCTGCTAAGTCTGCCACTAGGACCATGTCCTCAATCAAGTACGACATCTCATCATCTTTTAAACACCTCCAGGGATGGTGACTCAGCCACCTCCCTGGGCAGCCTGTTCCAATGTTTGATAACCCTTTCAGTAAAGAAATTCCTCCTAATAATCTGACCTAAATCTCCCCTGGTGCATCTTGAGTCCATTTCCCCTTGTCCTGTCAGTAGCTTCCAGGGAGAAGGGACCAACCTCCACCTCACTACAACCTCCTTTCAGGTGGTTGTAGAGAGTGATAAGGTCTCCCCTCAGTCTCATTTTCTCCAGATGAAACAGCCCCAGCTCCCTCAGCCACTCCTCATAAGGCCTGTGCTCGAAACCCCTCACCAGCTTTGCTGCCCTTCTCTGGACACGCTCCAGCATCTCGATGTCCCTGTTGCGCGGGGCCCAAAACTGCCCACAGCATGTAAGGTGCGGCCTCACCAGCGCAAGTACAGTGGAAGGATCGCTTCCCAAGTCCTGCTGGCCATGCTCTTCCTGATGCAGGCCAGGATGCCACTGGCCACCTGGGGAACACTGCCGGCTCATATTCAGCCTCCTACCAATCAACACTCCCAGGTCCTTCTCCTCCTGGCATCCTTCCAGCCACTGCTCTCCAAGCCTGTAACACTACATGGGGTTGTGACCCAAGTGCAAGAACCAGCACTTGGCCTTGTTATATATAAGTGGGAGGTGGTTATCCCATAGGGCGTTTAAGAGTTTCTAGCAAAAAAAACATTTAAATGGAGGAATGCAAACAAAAAACCCCACTGCAAACAAACACAAGGAACTGATGGTTTTGAACCTCCTAAGATGGGACACGCCCAGGGTGCCTCTTTTAAGAATCCCTTGGAAATAACTCTATCTTGATAACTTCCATGTGTGGATAACAATTTCATCAGATGATACAGAAATAACTCTCTGAACACTACTTGTGCTTTGGCACACATGGAAATGCTTTGTCTCTTTTCTCTTTGAAGTTATCATATCCAAGCCTTAATTTTCATTTAAAGGAGCTGCTCTACCAGCTTAGCAATTATGTCATACATTAAAAGCAGATGCTTGCAAGAGGCAAGAACCTCCACAACAAAACAATGTCAGCAAACCAAACCCAGCTTCAGTTTGGTAATTTTTTTTTTGTTTACAGGCAGGTCTGTAAGTTCAACAGTTAACATGAAGCACTTCAGGCTTTTGAAGGATTTTGGGAACACAGCAAGGAGCCACTTATAGCCTGTTTAGATCCCAGATCTTCAGGACCTAACATCAGGGACGTACGGATGCAGTTAGACAAACGGGCCCAACAGCTCAGAGATCTCTCGTGTCTTCCTCCCATCCCAGCCCTCCTCCTCCTTCCCCCTCTCCCTTCTTGCTGTGCTGCTTCTGCCTCTTCGCTGATGAGCCAGCAGAGCAAACTCACACCATCTCATATCCAAAATTAAACTCGGCTGCCTTGTGCCCTCCAGGCACGACTCTCCCATTTTCCATTCTTTTCTCTGTGCAGCAATTCCGGTAACTGTCACTAGCAGCACAGCCCAATGGTGGCTTTTACACATGACTGGGGGATGTGTGGGCAGAGAAAGCAAAGGAGAGGGAGGAAGGAAGGCTGTGACTCCAGCACCAAGCCCTGCACTCCTGGGCACCCACAGTCTGCAGCCAAGGCTGCCCCCAGATCCAGACCAGGACAGGATTTGCAAAGGGCTGTTTTTAAGTGGGTTCAACCACCACCCCGTGGTTTGGGGAAGACAGGTGGATTCTGTCTTGTGGACCCTGTTGCTTGTCCTCAGGCCAGGCCACACACCTGGGCTTGGTTTGGGATTTTTATCAAAATCCAGGCCTGTGTAAGGGCACAACAGGTGCTGCAGGTGAAGGCAAAAAGTTTTCTGGCTGAGACCCAGCACCGTTCATTCACGCTAGGATCCAGCTCCGTGCCCAACCTCCCCCTCCTGCCCCACAGAGCACGCCGGAGGGATTTCCTCGCTCTGGAGGAAGCATTGGGGGTGCAGTATCCTAAGGGTTCATTAATGAGGGAGGTGATTCTGCCCCTCTTTTCCTCTCTTGTGAGACCTCATCTGGAGTACTGTGTGCAGGTCTGGAATCCTCAACAGAAGAAGGATATGGAGCTGCTGGAACGGGTCCAGAGGAGGGCTACAAGGATGATCAGAGGGCTGGAGCACCTCCCATAGGAGGAAAGGCTGACAGAGGTGAGGTTGTTCAGCCTGGAGAAGGCTCCAAGGAGACCTTATAGTGACCTTCCAGTACCTGCAAGGGGGGAGGGACTGTTCACAAAGGTTTGCAGTGATAGGATGAGGGGCAATGAGTATAAAGTGGAGAGGGGCAGATTTAGACTAGACACAAGGAAGAATTTCTTCACTCTGGGAGTGGTGAGATACTGGCCCAGGCTGCCCAGGGAAGCTGTGGCTGCCCCATCCCTGGAGGTGTTCCAGGCCAGGTTGGATGGGGCCTGGGGCAGGCTGGTCTGGTGGGAGGTGTCCCTGCCCATGGCAGGGGGGTTGGAGCTGGATGATCTTTTAAGGTCCCTTCCAACCCAAACTCTTCTATGATTCAATGAAGAAACAGGATCCACTTAAAGCTCATTTTCCTGCTACTTTCAACTAACTTTTGGAAGTTCTAATAAAAGGGATCTCTCCTTTGCTTCAGATCAATGGAAAATGCACCAAAATGAAGTTTTTCACAGCTACTAACAGGAGGAGGAACACTTTAACTGCTAACACAATGCCAGCAGTTTATGCTCCACCTACCTATGCCTTGGGATTCTGGAAATGGTTCAGTGACAGAACTAGAAGCCACAGAATAAGACCCCTGGACTTTAGCTTGTTAGAAAATGTTATAGAAATACACCAGGAACCAGCTAATGCTATAAAGAAAAAACAACCTCTAAATTCTGAGTTGTTTTTAAGATAAATTCATGCAGCAAATTCATGTCTGCCTTAAAGAGAAAAGTAACTCCTATTCCAAGAATCTTAGCAACAGAAAGAAAAAAAAAACACAGTGAGGGAATTCTTCACTGATTGTTTAGGTTTTCCCATTTCTTTTTTGACCAATGCAAGGATCAGAAATAATTGAAAATAAGACAACAGTTACTTCATGGTAATAGCTAGGAAAGAAATCATATAGCTAAGGAAGCTAAAGGAATAGCTAAGGAAGAAATCATTTTGGAGCAGACAGCGTTTAGCAGTTTCTTATGTGAAGTCTCTTAAAGAGGTCTAGAAGTTCTGTAGACAGTTCAGTTCACTTGCTCCTCTCTTCTCTCCAGCTTCTGGAAACTTCTATTATTTATTTCCCCAGCATAGTCAAAAAGCTTAGCAACTTGCCCTAAGACTGGGACAGCTGGGGCAAGGTCGGACATGCACACAATTCCTACCCTTACTTGAAGCCTTCCAAGCACAGGAAATGCTCGCTCACATCCTATTCTTTTAATAAACCTCAACTAAGAAAAATCCCCATGAGGTAACCAAGAAGTTAACTTGGAAAATAATCTTTATGAAAGAGTACGAGTTACAATGCTTATCACTAACAACCCCCACCCCCTCACCCCTCCGAGACAAATATACTCACTCTCTTCTCTGTATCATCCCCCTTTCTAAAGAAGAGAAGAAATTTGAAGTTTGTACACACGCACCTTTGAAAAAACAGACACAGGCTTCAGTGTTTATAATGCATTCTGATAGGACAACCACTTTATTACAAAGAACAAACAATGCTTCGAAATAAGACTGATAACTTCAAATGTACAAAATGTCAGTTTCCTTGTAGAGGTCATTAAGTAACAGGCTGTAAGACTAAGTTCATGTCAAATTTGCTATCCTGAAATAGCCGATAACAACAGTTATACTTATTATATCTTCAGAGTTTATGGCATGATCATGTGCTCTACTCCAAACTACATTCAAAAGATATTGCTATAATTACTTTGAAAACACAAAGCGTAGGTTATTGTTCACTTCATTTCCACTTCCACAAGAACATTCTTAAGTTGAAGCTGTAGCGCTGTCTGCCCTAACTGGCACGACTGTCCTGTGCTTAACACAGGCACAATTTCCCCACGTTGTTTAGTAAACCTAGACACTTCTACAATATGGTTACTGTCATCTGATAGAGTTCAGCTTCCGTTATATGTCCTTTAGCGAGATATGAAATAAATGGATAACACAGATTCTCAAAGAGCCAGTGTCAACAGTCTTCCAAATGAATTGAAAAAAAATCGAAGAATCATTATTTGTCTGATATCTAGTTGACAGGCAAACAGGTGGGATTCAGACGTTATAAATACAGTTCTAAAAACAGACCACAGAGTGTATTTTACAGCGTTTACCACAATTTCATTGTAAAGTAAAACTGTGAGGAACCGAAGACTTGCATATGATCACTATTCAACATCACCCAGCTTGGACAAAGAAGAGAAAGTGACATCTCATGTCAAGTCAGCTGAAGAAAGCACACTTACAAGGAAATTATATTTTCATGGAAAACGCCACAGTTTTACCCTTTGGTAGGTTGTGACATACCCACTGAAAAAGAAATTGTGCAAAGCGTATGAAACCAAGTGCAAAAAACTCCACCCAGACATACCCAAGAGACTTTATTCTTAAATAACAACTCTACGATCACAGCTATCAACCAATAAAAATCAAAGCCACAAGTGTTTTCTCTACCTGCTTCTTTCACAGTACTAGTAAGAAAAAAACAAGTTCTATTCTTCTAGTTAACAGTTTGTCTGTATGGTATTTTAGTTATCAGACAGTATTGGTAGTGAGATCATACTTGATGAAACAGACCATTAAAACACAAATATTTTAAAGCCATTTGACTTCAGGAAAAGTCCTATACATTCATACTATATAAACACTGTTTAAAGTGAATCTGGGATATCTGTCATTGTCATAAACACAAGATTTTTCTCTGGAGTAAAACCACATGGATTACTCCTGTGCCACAATTAACACTATTATAGTGATTGATGGTCCCCAGCACTTTTTCATATGCTATTATAGCACGTGATGCGTTGCGATAATTAAGGCTGTATCAGTACTTCCACTACAACCCCGATTCTCAGGGTAGCTAAAACTTGGCTATTAAATCTGCTCTGGGATACTCGAGCTGTTAAACCTCTAGCGTTTTAGTGATACTTCTCCCACCAAACCAGGCACATCATTTATTTTAGTTTATATATTTACAAACCCTCTTAAGACAAATTTAACTGGCAGAGGCAAGAAATTCTACCTTGATGTACAGTCTTTTGGCATTCAGGGCAAAATTAAAGTGCAAAGTATAAACTTCATTGCACAGTAAATAATTTAGATTGTATTTTAAAATATATCTTATTTAGGTGCCTCAATCTATTCACCTAGTGACCTTGTTCAACTCAGCCATTTTCCTCTACACTTTGGTAAACATAGGTTTATATATAGATACATAAATAGCATTTAAAATGTTTACCTTTATTTCACTACTGTGAACAATTTTTTTTTCTTTTAGCATAGGAATGGATCAACCTATTCCTAGAAGTAATGCTTGTTGAATTTATCAGCTAGCTAGTTAATGTAAAAGGATGCATAGTAAAAGGGAGATACTGAACTTGACAGGGAAATACTGAACTTGATTGGAAGAATATACTGGTAAAGCAAACAAGCACTTTAGAAGATAAACTGGAATAAATCTGTTGGAAGTTGCCCTATAATATGTGCAAAATTGCTTACCGTGTATTCTAAACTTTGGTTAAAATTTTCAGATTGAAGCTTTACAGAAACATTATGGAAGCAACACAAGTGATTACAAACACAGGAGTGAGGTAAGTATTATTAGTGCAAAAAGCAAGCATATGCTAAAAGCAAAGCATATGGATTTAAAAAAAAACAAACAAAAAAAAAAAAAGAGAGAATGAATCTCATGGAAGTTTTAATACCAGACCAGAATGGTCTCTTGTAAACATTGGTATTTACAAGTTTAAGATTTGTACAACTACAAAAGGATAATTCTAAATATTAGTAGTGCATTTACAATGAATTTACGTTTTTTGTAATAAGAGAAATTACTAAGTTTATCTTCTTCCTTTTAAATCTTCGGGGGATATCTTTCAAGATTAAGATATTTGTTACAAATAGTAGAAAAATCATTTCTTTACAAAAAAAGTATATATTAAAATATTTATACATTTTAAGTTACTATATAATAACTGGAAATTCTTGCCTTGTACTCAGGCACCACAATGTGGTATAAGGAACTGGAATCAAACATAATTTGCTCATACACCAAATCTTAGGAATTATCTATGCAAGACCTGTAGCAATCATGGGGACTCTATCTCAAAAACTACTGCATGTGCCAATTCCTTATTTATTTTTAATTTGAAACCATGTATATCTTATGTTTCAACTATTGCTACCAAAAAGAGCTACTGGATAGAAGATCGTCCTTCACCCTGCCATCTTCAATTTAGTTTCTCTATGGTACTCACACCTGAGCAAGGCTGTGTAGCGCTGATGTTTCAAACATAAAAAAGGTTATATATTTTTTAAGATAAAAACAATGCAAAAATAAAATATTTGTAGCATTTACAAATAGTACAAGAGCTACATTGAACACTACATTCAAAACTTCAGATTATGTTGTTTCTACTTTGAGCTTGATGTTTTCAGATCTGCAAAAAGAAGGAGACACTGTTAAATGTTTCGTAATTTCACACTGTACAGTCAAACACTTTCAAACAACTACTTTTTAGAGTTCTAGGATATAGACCATGATCAAAAACCTTGCCAATTAAAGGGTTAAAATAGCAATACTAAAGATTCCAGAAGACAATTCCTTCACTGTTGCTCTCCACCTTAGGAAAAGGCATGTTAAAAGCAGCTGTGTATTCAGTTGGCTTTCAACCACACGCCATGGATCACAGCCCAGGTACCAGAGGTCTCCTACACTGATCGAACACTTCATTGCTCCCTGAGGGGTAGGCACGTTCGCCCTGCTCTGCCCTTCCTAACCTTCCTCCATGCTCACAGGAGCTCTTGAGCAAAGCCAGCTGCCAGCTAGCAGAAAGCTAAGCCAGAAAAGGAAAGGAGTAGGATGAGAGGAGAAGCCGGCAAAACTTGTCTTGAGCCCTTGGGACTGGCTTACTGATCAGTTCTGGCTCACCTTCTAAGACTAAAAACTAATCTTTATTTTCAGTGGATCCATTCCCATTCTCAACTCATCATGAACCTGCACAAATTCAAGCACAGAGACATGAACACAAAACCTCTTCTGGCTGTAATGCAGACTTATTTTTGCAATGCATAGATGTACCTATGTCACCTTATGAAAAATGTTTATAATACAGAGGGGGGAAAGGCTGGGAAAAAGCCCTGGTCACACCCATGCACATAATTAGATTACTTCTTACTAGAATGAAAGGTTTTTGAGCTGAAGTGAAGCCCAGAGAAATGAGAAGCTTACTGGACTTCTATTATTTGAGGAACTAGGTAAGGCTCAATAACCACCATTTCAGTACTTGCTTCTCTTTACTTGTGAGCAATTATAAAAAAAATTTTTCATCTTATGCCAAATTCAGCAACTAAATTTTCTTAACATTTTCAATAATGAACAAAACAACATTTCAAGAACTTCACAGGCACTGCTGGGAGAAGTGTTGGTTCTAGAGATGAGACACAATGCTCTGTTTTCTTCACTGCCCATTTAAACACTCTGCCTGACACCGACTTTACCTTGAAGCCACCGAACTTGTGTGGCTGGTCCATATCCTCTCTCATTCTTCGCAGAAATTCTGAATACGATAGCAGGTCGGGAAGTGTAATCAACATGAGCATTGGAAAGCTGGGCAGCAGTCACTATACACGACGTCTTAAGACCACAGTATATTCTCATAAACACAAGCTGACTTGGATTTTCCTGTAATTGTGGGGAACGGATTGCTAAATAGGCAGAATATTCTAAAATATTTCCAGAGGGTGAAGCAGGAGGCTCCCAGGAAAGATGAATACAATCTACACTCTGAAAAAAAAGGAGAAAACATGATAGTATGTAGGTAAGCACTGGATACTCTAATCACAGAATCAGGGAATGGGTTGGGTTGGAAGACACCTTAAAGCCCATCCAGTTCCAACCCCCCTGCTGTGGGCAGGGACACCTCCCACTGGCTGCCCAAGGCCCCATCCAATTTGGCCCCAAACACCTCCAGGGATGAGGCATCCACAGCTTCCCTGGGCAACCTATGCCAGTGCCTCACCACTCTCATCGTGAAAAATTTCTTCCCAATGTCTAACCTAAATCTTCCCCCTTCCAATTTAAAGCCATTGCCCCTCGTCCCATCACTAAGTGCCCTTGTGAACAGTCCCTCCCCAGCTTGCTTGTAGCCCCTTCAGGCACTAGAAGGTCACTGTAAGGTCTCCTTGGAGCCTCCTCTTCTCCAGGCTGAAAAACCCCAACTCCCTCAGCTTGTCCTCATATGGGAGGTGCTCCAGCCCTCTGATTATCTTCGTGGTTTTCTCTGGCCCCACTCCAACAAATCCCATGTCCTTATGTTGGGGATTTCAGAACTGGACACAGTACTCCAGGTGAGGTCTCATAAGAGCAGAGTAGAGGGGCTGGCTCCCTCAACCTGCTGACCACGTTTTTGATGCAGCCCAGGATACGATTGGCCTTTTGGGCTCTGAATGTGCATTTCTGGCTCATGTAAATTATATATAGATATATAAGATATAAAAATACAGAAAAAACCCTCTGAAGATAAAATTCTAACTTAACATCACTCTTTGGAGGCAAGGATGTGTCTTTTGACTCTTTTTTTAAAAAAAAGCAAGGTAAAAATCTATAGATTCAACTATGCAGAAAGAGAAAACCATGGGGAAACTATCAGATGATTTGAGTAGGATGTGTTTCTGGTAACTTGATCATTAAGTCTTAAAATAACTCTTTACAGAAATTTTCTTCAAGAATATTACATTAGCAGAATTAGCCAAGCAAGCATTTGACACTATTTGATATCACAATTTTAACATGGAAAAATATCCAACAGAAGACCAACAACCCATCTGAGATTAGGCTTGTGACTAGAATTTTATATATCAAAACTAGAATTATTTATATTTCTCACCTTGGTGATTTTGACTGTTGAAGGAGCTCCAGGAAAACCTGGAATGCAAGTTTTGAATTCACTGATTTTACTGAAAGGCCCAACACCACAGCCATTAATTGCAGCAACTCTGAACCTGTACACAGTGCCTGGAAAGAGATCCTGTTTCTTAAGTAATCTGTAGTCTGGTACATTCGCACTTCCCATCTGAAAATAAAGCAACAATTGAGTTAATTTTTAAAATATTCTAAACACAATTAGTTTTAGAAAATACAAAGTGGTTAGTGACAAACTGAGATTAATAAATTTAATTGAAAACAAAAATGTATCTAATACTTTTGTACTTAAATCAGTATTTACAAAAAGGCTCAAGTGAGGCACTAGCTCATCTCAAAACAATGTATCTAAGATGCAATATGAGGCTACATCTCAAACCAAAAAACCCTCCCATTTTTCAGTCACTTAAATTAAACTGCACTTCTTAGCTATTTTTACTCAGGAAAGTAGCAAAGTAGCATTTCCAGCTGTATAGATTATGACTGAATTAGCATACTCTTCTGTCCTAGAAAGAGTTGGCCAAGTTGGATGGGGCTTTGAGCTGCCTGGTCTGGTGGTAGGTGCCCCTGCCCCTGGTAAAGGGGGTTGGAACCGGATGATCTTTAAGGTCTCTTTCAGCCCAAACTATTCTGTGATTCTATGAAAAATATTTTTCTTTCAAAACCAGTTGTTCCTATAGGTGCAATTTGATGCAAAGGTAACCAAAATATTTTTAAAGAAAGACAGTGTAAGTTAGTAACAAATAGGTTTCTAAAACATTCTGTGCTACTGTATTCCCATGTTTAAGATGATTATTGATGCATCCTTTAAACTTCCAATGGAAGTATTTTCCTTCTGAATAACACATAAGAAATCACAATCAATATAAACACTGAAAATTGTACTACATTCTTTAGAACCAGTATGTGCAATATCTATAGTGAAGTGCTTTCAAAGAAAGTGTTCTGTTCTTTTGCTTCTCTCTCAAGAAAACACATACTCATTCCAGTTCACTAGGACATCATTAATTTTCATTTTCACCATCAAAACTGCAGCATTTTTGCAAGTTTCACACCTACAACATTTTCAGATATAAATTTACACATGCAACAACTTTACGTTAGAGAAATCTAATACAAAACCCAGTACAGCTCCATATCTTGTCTTTTCAACAGCCTAGCCTTTGTTTTACTAGTATCTTTAACAATTTGTAAGCAGATTCTGGAAACAGAGAAGAAACTTTGATCAAAACATTTCGGTTTTTAAGAATTTTCACTGGTTTGAAAGTTCACCAAGTTTAAAATTCTTTCCTAAGGCTAGAAATAAAAATATACAAAGAATTAGCAATAGCAAAATAAGATGTTCCATTTTATCATACAAAACAGAAGAGAATTAATCTGTTTTAGGAGAGCAAAATACGTAAGAAACCACTGGTCACAAAATACAAAACTCCTATAAGCACCAGACCCTGCTACAGTATCAGAAAATCCCACATTTCGTTGTCAACCACATGATCAACAGATTCCAAACTACGTATGTGTGAGTTATGTCAGAGAAGGATTAGCAACTACCTTGTTAGAGAAGTTTAGTGTTTCCTCAGGCAGCAAGTAGAACTGGCTCACCACAGCACTGTTGTTCTTAAAAATTCCAACATCGTACCACTGCCGGTCTCTTGTTCTCACTGGTGCCATCTGCCTTTGTGGAGTTTTCTAGTATGCGAAGAACACATTATGTAGACTACTTAACACAATGTAAAAAAAAAAGTTAAGACTCTAGTGTATGTAAGAGAGAATCTCCTGTTATACCAGTGTTACTTTCTTATACTTCAAATGAATATGCATGTGTTATTAAAATACTGTTCAAAACCAGCTGGTTCTTAGACATCGATTCACCGTCCAACATTTTTAAGAAACCAAACAGTTGGGATGTCACTTCTGACACTCTGTTTTAAACAGGGAGGGGAAGAAGTTTAAAGCTGTAGCACCTTTGTTTTGTAGGTAGCTCTAGCAGCATGTAGTTGTGAGTTAACTTCACTTGGAGATCAAGAAGTTCCACAACACAGTCCAATATCAGTAGCTCTACGTGGGATTCAGCTATCCCTCAGCCCCAAACATACTCTCTTTCAGGCGAGGTGAGGGTTGGTTTCTCCTCCCTGGTAGCTAGTGGCAGGACAAGGGGAAATGGCCTCAAGATACATTAGGGGAGATTTAGGTTGAATATTAGGAGGAACTTCTTTACTGAAAGGGTTATCAGGCATTGGAAAGGGCTGCCCAGGGAGGTGGCCGAGTCACCATTGCTGAAGGTGGTGTTTAAAAGACGAGCAGATGTTGTACCTGGGGACATGGTCTAGCGGCAGACTTAGCAGAACTCAATCAATGGTTGGACTTGACGATCTTAAAGTTCTTTTCCAACCAAAACCATTCTAACTTGCTTGCAGCTGAGAACAGGGTCTCTACTGTGGCATGGGGTGATGGGGCGGAGGGCACGGGAACTGTTTCTGACTGACCCACAAAGACAAACCGTCTTTCTTGCTTGTCTCCAGGCACCAAGGAGGGTGCTTGCACAGTCAGTGTGCCCAGCACACATGGGCCATGATCCTATGCAAAAAGGGCAGGAATGTCAACTACTCTTGGCAAAAGCACCCCAACCCTTTATTAGCTGCTGCTTCTTCCCATCCTTTGCTCCTCTCTATTTGTGGCAACACTGGCACCTTGGTTTTGTGTATTAACTTGTAAGCAGGTGAAATAGGAAGCATTTACTTTTTCAGGTAGTATTTACAGCTTGCATAGCCAGTCCCCATCTCTTCTAGGGAAAAACATCAAGATGTCAGTTTAGTTATGTTTCAAACCTATAGATCAGCAGCTAACGCTAGTCTGATCTAATACATACTTAATTTTAAATTCAGTTGTGCATACAGAAACACATTTTACATTTGCACATCATGCAGCAGAAAGACTGTTCCACTGTGCCAGTCAATAAAAATGACTCAACAGCTGAAGTACAGACTTGGATCTCCTCCCAGCTACACAACTGCTACTTAGACTCAAATCAAACCCACGCAATGTGATTAGTTTTACAACAAAAATGTTTACCCCAGTGTTATTCATTGCAAGCCCCAAATATACATTGCTCTTCTTTCAGAGAGATAATGAAAGGAAAACAGTAAAGCCCTTACAACTAATTAACAGAACAATAAATACAGCCATTAGATTATACTTTTTCAGACTTACAGAAGAGTGTGAATCATTTGTCTGTCCGGTACTGACCCTTGTTGAAGGCGTGATATAAGCAGTTTCAGCAGCTAGAAACAAAAAGTTATATTTTAAAAGCTTAATTGATATGAAAAGTTTAACACAAAGTCCACAGACTATGAAAGTTGACCTCAATTGCCATTTACAAGTATCTGTTGCAAAACTACATCTTGGACTTCTTTTGCATGCAGTACTATTTACAATACCAACAACTAATTTTGGCTTGCACCATATTTACAGAACAATTGCAAGAGCCCGGTGTTGCACTCTGCTACAGATAATACAAACAGAAGGCAGGACCCAGAAAATCCTAAGAAATGACTGAGTTATGAAAGTGATATGAAATATTTGTGAACAAATAATCTAAATACCACCTTGAGGCACATACTAAAAACACTGTATGAATTGTCTAAGCATGGAATCTTAATTTGCATGCATTGTTTCTAACATTAATTCAGCCAGAATTCTGAACATGAGAAGTAAATCTTTAAACAATGCTAGCAAAAAGGAAAATAATAATTATTAGATTTAAAATTGAATCTTAGGAAAAAAGAAAGATAAGTTAAAGCACATAAGCAACGCAACAGAATATTAGTATTCTATATTTGTGTTCGTGTTTTGCTTTTAAAATATAATATTTTTCGGTAAAAATTACACTACTCACATAGTTTCAATAAGAGAATAAAGTTCTTCAATTAACACTCTAAACAATAGCAAGTACAGCATGCTGACACTCACGAAAAAACTTCAAAAATCTACCAATATGATTTGTTTCTGCATTGCTGCTTATTTTCACATCTCTCAAACAGACTGTGAAGAGGCCACTACATTTGACTAGCTGTGAGCTAGCCACTTGAACTGGCCATGTTTGTTACTGAGGCCAACTGTTTAAAATCAAAACCATCTAAGGTTGCTATTTGTAGCCATTTGGTGACTAAATAAAATGACAATCACTTTATGTGCAAATGTGCTATGGGCACCAAAACTGGCTGCCACTGCTATTTAGAAAATGGGCTTCTGCATAAATGAAGATTCAAAGGACTTTCCACTTACAAGAAACAAAGTGGTTTTACAAATGAATAAAAGGAACATCCTGATTTCAAAAGATGTTTAAATCAGCAGAGATCATCCAGGCTGCCTAAGGTCCTCAACGCCCAAAGCCCTATCTCAGTCCCAGGTAGCAGTCAAGATGGGAATCCCACCACGCTAGAACTCTGATGGCCTTAGATATATATGGCTCAAAATACAGTACGTGAAACGCATTTCAAACCTTCAGATTTTGAATTGAATGTTGTTAGTGAAGTTTCATCTTTAACAACTGCCCCATTTGTACTTGATGATTCAGTTTTAACAGCCTGCTGGGTTACCATAGTTTGTGCGCTGGAGGTACTGGATACAGAAGCATCAGGATTTACAGTTCGTTTGTCCAAGTCATGCAATTCACCTACATTTGTTGAAGTCTGAGGACCTTAAAAAAAGAAAATATTAACTAGAATTCAATATTGATAACACCTAACAAACCTCAACTTGATCTAATGGTTTTAGTTTCATACAAAACCAGAGTTTAGCTCAGATTTGGGCTAGAATAGGTCAAATTATATTAATTGCTAGTACTTTCTTTAGATATATAACTTAATGAGAGTCTGTCTGCAGAGTCATAAATATGCAAACAGTTAAAGTAAAATGGTAATTTCATTTAAGCTTGCTATTCTATAGCTATTTGGTTACAACAGGTTTAATTTGCAAAAAAAAAATCTAATATAAAGTATCTACATAGATCAGTGTCACAAATGTGTAACAACCAACTTTAACCACTGCTGAAGTCTGTTTCTCACTTAGCACCAAGATCCAAAATTTCCACACAATGCTTAAATTACACCGTGAAGAAAATGAAAAGTCAACAACTACATGAAAGTCAAATATAAGCAGGTCAGATAATTGAGCCTGGATTCACCCCACTGAACTTAAGGCACCTTCAGTGAAACATTTAAATCAGTGCCTACTCACCTTCTATTTCCTCTACAGTGAGAGAGAAATGCACTGCTTTCTACATTGCCTAAAAGTTCACATCAGCTAATAGCTTTTCACTATTATCTGACAGCATTAGTATCAAAGAGAGCCTGGAGTTACTATCAGCTTAATGTTGTAAAATCGATCTGGTCCTGCCAGTCTGTTCTTTGATGTTAAGAAGGGCTATTTATGCTTAAAGAGACAAATTTTCCACCATAATGAGTACACTGAGAATTTCACTTCACTTGCAACCATTCAAACAACTTAAGGTTTCATTTTCCCTTGTATCTTATAAAATTATGTACAGTAATAACTAGCAGAAGTTACTTGTTCTTAAACTACAAAGACCTCTCAAATAATTTTAAATTGTAAGATGGAAATAAAATTCATCTTGTAAATGCAAAATAAAGTTAACTCCCCATTTTTAATTAATTTTTGTTCTATAGTCATCTTACTTGAAGTACAAACAGGCAAAAGAGAAGGGGCATTTGATTCTTTGAATCCTGTAGCATCGGCATGGTTTTTCACAGTCTCCTGCGTAATCTTGTTTTCAGGTGCTGTGACCTTGTCTTTTCCTTCTACTTTTAATAACGAGCTGGATGAAAGGGAAACTTGGACCTAACCAAAACAATAGATTTGTTAATGTTTAACTGCAAAGTTCAGAAATTTCAGTTGCAAACATGAAATTAGAATACTTGCTTGACAACAAACAAAAGCCCTCCAGCAAACTCCTCTAGCATTTTAATTTAAAGCAAGAAAGCAACCTCACAATCCACTTTATCTTAGCCATTATACACCAAAGTTGCCTTGGAAATGTCCCTGGCACACACTAAATTTTATCTGAGAGTAAGCTCACATTCTTACATTATTACATTGAAGTTCATTGATGCATACATTTAGTCTACTGGTGGGACTTGAGGGGATGGGGAAAAAAAATGACAATCACCGAGGCTTTCAACCTTTGCTGTCCTGGCACATACTGAAGAGATTTCTGCTGTTTGTAAAATTCACAGTACTTCTATAAGTGTTTTCTACAAGAATGCATTATGGATCCCATAAAGACCTGAGGCTTTACACAATTAAAAAAAAAACAAACCACCTCTAAATGCCTAAAACTGTCATCCTTTAGCCAGTTTTCCCCTCTCTTTCTTTTAAATCAGCAAATCAGTGGAACATGTGAAACTGCACAACCAGAACAATGATTAGTTTTAAACTGTAGTAGGAACCTACAACTAAGCAGACTAGTACAAAACCACTAACAAAGAATAAATGTGCCTTATCCTTTTTGCCTCCCACATTAATTTCACCATCATTTTGAGGACTGTATCAAGCTCCCAGTTAGCATGCTGGAAGCGAATACAGTTGCAGTTCCCCTTCTGCATTACCAGGAATAAGACTTAAGAGACTGCCTGTCAATCATACAAGTAAGAAGGATGTAAGAAAACAGACAGAACTACTTCAGCAGCTGCCTTTGTTTGTTTGTTTGCTTTTTGGGTTTTTTCTAAGGCCTAAAAAGTACGCAGGGACTTTTAAAACCAAGATCGCGTTTTAGCAGTTCTCTCACTTCCCATACTAATTTGGCACTCAGGTATTTTTCAATTTACACTTACGTTATTAGGAATGACATTATTTGTTTGGCTGGGATGATCCACCTTCATTTCTGGATAAGGGACGCTAGGCAATGACTGTGGACTTTGATGTAGAGAAGAGCCACCTTTCAGGTAAACGAAAGCAAATTTAAATCAGTTATGTAAAACTTAATATTGAGTTGGTTGGAATCTATCCCAGTAAGCAAGAGGGAGACCTGAAGCTGCCTGAAGGAAGACTTAGTCATGAAGATTGGAATGGCTAAACAGTTAGGAAGCAGTGAGGAACAGATTTTATCTATCTTTCTCAAATTGTGCCCAGCACTGTACAAATATCTAAATATCTGCAAATTCAGATAGCTGGCCAAAACTGACAGAGACAAGTTAAATCTGAGTTTTCCACAACTATGATGCACACATTTTGGGAACAACGAAAGAAATAGGGTCTCTGATGATAAAAAAACAAGGTCATATTAACTACTTAAGCAATCTCCTACTCTAAATTTGCACAAAGATCAGCATAATGTGACCTGACTACTACCTTGGGAACTCAGCATTGATGTCTCAGGAAGTGCAGTAACAGGTACTCCAGCTGCTGATGGCACTGGAGAGTCAGCGTGTAACTGAAGAAGATATCCTTCAACTGTAGGTACTTCATCCCATTTTACTTGAAAAGAGTTGGTTGTAGCTCTGATCAGCTGTACCTGTGATGGTGCTGGCGGTTTCTCTACAAGAAACCAACAAAACACAGATAGTATGTTTGGAATTGTCTTCCTTTACTAGTTTAAGAAATATCTACATAATGCAAGCAAAATCAATAGCTCCTTTTTCACTTATGTGCAATAAATGCCAGATTTGACAAGAAACAGTTGTCAAAGGTAGCAAGTTAAATCAGAGAATTATGAAGTGTCATTCTAGAGTGTTCAAAAATGCTGACATTTTGATACTTTCTTTGGTTTTTAATGGCCCTTCTGCTGACAGTAAGTCTTTGGATTGTATATACGTCACTATAAGAATTAAAAGGACAAGAGATCCTCTTCCTTCCCTAAAAGGCTGCACACAGCTCTTTGGCTCCTAAAGGTTTACATATTTCAGGAAAGGAGTCACATAAGATTGTGCTTCCTTATGCTTGTCCTCTGTAGCTCAAGTGAGTCTTCTCTCTAACTTCTTCTGCAAAGGCTGAAGCCTAGGCATGATTCAATGCCAATGACCTGCCCCTCTCCTGCCTTGATGCCTGACTAGGCTGCACTTTCAAGCACATCCCTCTCCGGCTACTCTTTCTCATCTTCAGATCTTCCTAATGTGGGGAGAAGAAAATAAGAAAACACTATCTCCTAAATGGTTCATGATCTTCAGTTACCATTCTCATGCTTCTGCTTAAGCAGGCAACAGCTCCCTCCCAAAAGTACTATTCTAGTTTTCTCTCCCACAACACCCTCTCAGTGTCCTGATATCAAGCCAGTTACTAATGAGTGATTATGCCCAGAATTCACTTCAGCCCCAGGAATAATTTGGTCATTTCTCAGATTCAACAGTTCTTTTCACAGTCCAAGAGATGAGGAAGCAGCAGCAGCAATGATCCCAAGAGAAGGACAGGTTTGGGGAAAAAAGAGTAAGTAGCAGCAGAAAAGATCACTAAGAGGAGAGACCAGGAACCCTGAGTTTAGGTAGAAGATCCTTTAGCACCTTGCACCTACTGACTAGGGCATGCAATGCAGAATCTAGCCACAAAGCTCTCTTTCAGAGGCTTTAAACAAGCCTTCCTAATTTTTTTTCAGTTTAAGTTATAGCTGTAGCCTTCAAACAGTCAACAGTGAAGTGCTATTTATTTAAATAAGCTTTAAAATTTAATTAAACTTTGAGTTTGCTACAGCTTTAGATGTTCTGATCAGCAATGCTGCCAGCTTCCCATATGTTAATAAAATATGGAACATAGTGAAAGTCTCTTATTTTTTTTCTGACTCACCAGTATCAAGGTACCAAAGATCTTTGCAGCAAACTTGATTGTTCCAAGCTTTTCTGTAACCATCTCTACCACTCCAGATATACAGACGAGTGCCAACCGCTACAGCACAGTGTCCTGCTCTTGGCCCTGGTAACAAGTTACTTTTGTCCTCCTGGCCATCTGAGATCAGACCTATCCATTCTGTGGTATCTAGTAAATGAAACTTGAAAAACTTAGTTTCTACATGTTTTCCAAATAAGCAATACATATGTTAATACACTTAACTGCTCAGAGAAAATTAAAGTAAATCACCTCTGTTTTTACAGACAATTGCATTTCAGTTTGCAGTATTACAAAGAGAAGGTCATCGTTCAATTAGTTTGTAAGTCATGATCACTTTGTACAGGATGAATTTTCTGAGCTCTGGTTGTCTCAAGCAAACATAAGATCAGAAGTTGAGGGCTCAGGGATATAGTACTATTGTATTTAGAGAACACTCATTTCGGGATCTGTTTCTCATGTTCTACAAACGATGAAGAAGGAGTACCTATATCACTTAGCATTAAAGTTGTATGAACGAAGACCTGCTGACTGTTCAAATAAACATAATAATAATTTTAAAAAATCACTTCTTAAAAATGCAGTAAACTAGCATCTTCTTTAGTCAGCTAAGATTACAACTGTGTACCCCAAAACCTCTCTCAGGGCCTTCAAAATGTTTATTCTACACTGTTAAGAAAGTATTAATTCAAAATGCCCACTCCCAGAAAGGCAGAAACACTGACCCAAATTAAGATAAGAAAATGAGCCGGTACATTTCCATTCACCATCATGAGCAGAAATTTCACCTCCTGCTGACTGTGGAACCCATCCACCAAAAACATACATTCTGAAACACAGGAGAAGAGGGAAAAGGGAAAAAGAAAAGAAAAGGCAATTAACATCCAGATCTGCTGCATGTGCTCTCTCAAACTAGGACAAAACAGGAAATTTCCAGTGCTTTACAGTTCTGGTTTACAGCAGATTTTATTTCTGTCTACTCTCCACACTGTTGCGGACATCTACCTTTGGAAATTTTACAGTAAGCTAACTGAATAAAAAATCCAACTGAACAAAACCCCTCTACACTCCCCAAACAACTTCCCAGAAACAGAAGTCAATACTGTGTCTTTTTACAAACCACCAAACTGCTAAAACTCTCCAGAAATCACACATTTACACGGAATTTCTACAACCCTTTACTGCAGACCACTCGATAAACCATTCTAAAATTAGAAAAACAGTATCTGAGTCAGATATAAAAATATAAAAAGATAATACAGCCTACAAACTAATAACATTTTATGCATGTAATGGAAAGGTAAGCTCTTGGATCATAAGATACAAAACTCTCACACCTCCCCTTCCCCCTCACCTTTCTCCTCATGCCAGCTTCTAAGCTAACATAAAATGGACTGAAATCCATGTTTAAAAGTCCATTTTATCAATGCTATGTCCCAAAGCAAACCACGCTCACAAGAAGCAAAGTAATGAAGAACAGACTACAGGAAAACTGACCCACAAAAGTCTGGAATGGTTTTGCCTAGAACTAGTTCCACTCTTTCGGAAGCTTCTTTGCATAGCTCATTCACTCTGTCACAGACACAGAGGCGCTCAAGTTGGCTCCCAACAGAGACAGCTTAGGTCCAGCTGAGACCACCCCAGAATGCACAAAGGTGCATTAAGAAGCCTGGAAAGCTGCTTGTGGGTTGGGCAGATTGTCCTGCTGGATGGAAACAAGTGACAGTTTGAAACCCTCAAATTTTCAATCATACTTCCTAATTTCCACTGAGGCAGGATCAAAGAAGCAGAAAAGTAGTCTACAGGAGTGATGGTTTATACTGAGCAGTAGTGGATAAGCATCATCATTCTCCTACTAGGTGTACCTTTCTAGAGTTGAGCTTTTAACAACAGACATACTTGTTTCCTATTACACTGGCCGTATGGAGACTACGAGGAAGTGGTACTGTCCCTTTAGTTTCAGGTCTTGACCAGGTCATGGTTTCTAAAAGAAAGAGAATAAAAAATAAAAACCCTTAAAACCAACTTAGTGTGTATTTCACTACTTAGATTTTAGGAGGGAACATACCTCGAACACACAACAAAGCAAAATTTCACCTTTTTAAAGATGGCCACTCTAAGAAAGTAGCACAATTACAAGCATGTAAAGCTTCTTTTAAAATTCCCAGGAAATACTGACAAACTAATTCTTTATCAGTTTATTGAAAAGATATATTATGGTTACATTATAGTTATTAAACTCAGTTATCACAGTGATAACTTTAAACTTTAAAGTACTCCCAGGAAACAATCTCACAGTGTAACCAAAATCAGTGAGGAAAATATATGCTAACCATGCCGTATCGACTGAATCCCAAAAATTACAAAGGTCAGCACCATGGTGTAAGTCCCAGCAATATCTGCACATCATGCCATTAATCATTATATAGCACATTTTTATCTCTTAGCCAGTAAAAGCCCCTGCAGCGAGTTCTACAGGCAAATCAACTCACCTATGTCAAGTTCCCAGAGATCATTAAGCCGACAGCCACACATGCCTCCAAAAATATACATCTTTGGACTTCCCAAGTCTTTTCTGCAGTATACAATGGCTGTGTGAGATTCTCGCGGAGATGGCAAGGTCCCTTTGGTCACAGGAATGCTCCAGCCGACAACGCCAGAACCGTGTTGCAGTTCCAGTTCATAGAAATCATTTAAATATCTAGGGAATTATTGACAAAGTATAAAAAATGTGCTCATAAGCAAGATCACAAATGAGCTTTATACCATTACCACTTCCAAATATTACAAACTCCAGTCTTGGGAGAGCGCAGAATTTTAAAAATCTCAAAACATTTCATGTAATTGTGAACAGTACCAAAATAAATGTATTTAAAAACAAGAAAAAAATAACTATTATAACTTGTTGCCTCTAAGGAAACCTGCTTTCATATCATACTTGATACACTGTATTACATGAAAGAAGCATTCAAAACTGATAAACAACATTTTCAGCAGAAATTACTACATATGGACAAACCTGGAATAAACAGCCAAGTTGTGAGAAATACAAAATAACATGGAACATTAGAGATGAATTTCTGCAACTCTAAGGCAACAAAGGTGAAAAGAAGCTCTTTCTTTATCAATGTCATCAGGCTAGCTAACAGACAATTAGCCATTTGTTGCTGAATCCATTGGCAAGTTATTTTTAGATTACAGCCTTTGAATCTTGGCATTCATACCAGATACCTTGTATCTACTGAGCTTAAAATTACTGGTTTACAGCTCAGTGGATATAACTGCTCCGAACTGCAGGTGAACGGGGATATAAAACTTCAGTAGTGCTATAGCACTTTTTGCCAATAATAAAGGCAACTTCAGCTGTTACTTCAAAAAAAAAAAAAATCCAGATTAATTCGTAACTGTTTTCTACAGCATTATAGAGAAAAATTCCATTGTGAATTCCCTGATGACTCATGAGACTTTGCTGATTTAAGTAATGCTAACAAACAAGCCATTCTTAAAAACATCACACAAAATAATAAGAAAAATACCAATGTCTACTCAGGTTTCCCTCCAAAAGTGCCAGAGCTGCCAGTCAGTGTTACGAATAGATCAGCAGAAGAAACATTTAAGCTTATTAGCATGAAACCCCTCCCCTTGCACAAACAATCCAAATATGAATACTTAGCACACTGGACAGCATCCCTAGAACATTGTTGCACCTGAGAATTGTATTTTTAAAGACACTGAATTCAAACCAACCCAGCATACCTGGGAACATTATTATTTGAATCCTCGCTTTCATTTGCCAGGCCACCAAATAAATAGCACTTGTTACCATATAAAGAGAAGCTGTGGCCAAGTCGAGGACAAGGTGGGGATCCACTGGAAGGAGCTTGAGGTTTTACTTTTTTCCAGAGCCATCGGCTTGCCTTAAAGACAAGAAATATACATTCAGAAATATCTTCATTTATAGTAACTCACAGCCAACAGAATTCAGGTAATATTAACACTTGTTTGTTTTCTGAATTATTTTTAAGAGAATGCTGGGCTTTTCTAAGGATATACATTAAAAGGGACATGTCAGAGCTAATTTTCATAAAGCAGTTAAATATTTTATAGTTTATCTAGACTAGATGGAAATCACTTTTTCAAAGTTATTTAGATTTTCTCCATCTTCAGAATCCATTTAAAGAGTTTATTCTTTCTGGAGCAAAGCGAAGCTCATCTAACCTTCCTCTGCAGCTCGTAATAAAAAACGTGTTTGTTCATGAAAAGATAAATAAAGAAGTCCTCAGTATCGAAACATCTTCATACATTTCCTACCTGTAATTCATATAAATCATTACTGTATCTTCCATACTCAACCATTCCTCCAAAAACTAGTATTCTGGTACCATCACAAACAAATCCATGCGCTGCGCAGCCTGGAGGAATATCTCCCCTTACAGCAGGAAGGAACCACTGATTTGTTGCTATAGGTAGGGGAGAAAAAAAAAAAGAAAGTGTTTTAATGGAATTAAAACCTTTTTTAAAAAAAGCAAAGCCAACACCTCTATCAAATCAATGTTATTCAATACATGAATGAGCATGAGGTCACTGTAACTAAACCAGTTACCAAGGGTCACACAGCAATTTAATAGACTTGCCAAAAAAAGACTAATAAGGAACATAACTGCAGCTCCACACAAGAGATAACTATGCTAACTCAGAGGGAGCTAGCCCTAGAAATAGAATTATTAGAGCTAAAGCAGCATGGCAGCGCTCCTGGACCTAATAGCCCTAGTAAAAAACTAATTACACTGTTCTGGGACCAATGTCAATACCTACAGAGCACTGCACTGATAAATGGGAGAGGAGAGGCACAGCGGCAAGAAAGAACAACTGAGACTGCCTGATTCAGTAGCAGCATATTAGCATTTTAAACTGTTCTGTAATGAAAGAATTAAAGGAAATTGCTTCCTTTTTTTCTAAGCCTTTTTTCCTGAGGAGAAAAGTGTGAAACTAGAAGCTTCCAGTGAACGTTGCTGCAGGGGATGAAGATAACCTCGCTGTACGTCAGCTCCTCCGAAGTCATCACACTCATAGCAAGAGCAATGGATGACATCCCAAACTCAGGCAGCCCATGTCCCAGACCCACAGCTCAGTCCCCAGGGAAAGAAAAAAGGTCAGTTTGAGCCAAACATACATCTAGGAACTGGAACAAATGAGACATCATCCTTATTGACACTGCTGTGAAGGGGCACACACTTTCAGCACTAAAAGGGCAGAAAAGTAAAAAAGCAATACTAAAACTCGCTCAAAAGGCACCCATCAGGACCTCTGTTGACAGAGAGCACAACTGCACCATCTAAAAGCTTTCTTTAGATTAGTTGTCGAACCACAAAGGTTAATTCTCTCCTCCTTGCCCCAAAACCAAACTATGACTGAGTACCTTCTATCTTTAAACCACCATGGAAAAATCTGTCTGGAAGAACTCTTAACAGTAAGCCAATCTCTTAATTAATTAAGCCATTCCTCTTAATAAATTACCTCCAAGACGTGTTTGTGCTCCCAGAGCTTATCTCAAAAAAAATTCAAAGCCTAGTTAGCACGCTCTCACTTTCACACTTTTGGTATGTTACACAAGCAGCAAACACCAGCTACCCGAGAAGCACAGATCAGTGAACTAACTTGCCCACCTCAGCATCTTTACACAAAAGTTTTCCAGCCTCACAGAGTATCCCATACAGCAACTATTTAAGCATCTACTCTTTCACGAATAAACTTGGTTCTCGGCAGCTTCCTGTTTGGAAAAGCTCCCACTGCCAACACATTCACTTTTCTACCCAGCATCTCTATTTCAGCACTTTAAGCTCTCAGGAGCTACCACCAGAGGGAAGAAAGGGGATGTGGACAGCGGAGGCGGGAGCTAACCCAGTCTCCAGTCGTTCCGCTGAGACCCGCTGGGGCAGAGACTCTGCACCCCAGGACCAAGAGGCTGGCAAAGCAAAACAACTGCGACGCACATAAAGATCCTTCAAAGATCCTTCTCCCCAGAGAGGAGCGTTAACCCCACAACATTAGCCAGGACACAGCACTGCCCCGGGAAGACCCCTCACCCAAGCGTACCCCGCTCCCCATTTTGGACCCAGGCAGCTTTTGTAGCCAGGGGACAGCCTGCCGGCCGCCTCAAAAGGCTCAACCAAACCCTCGCCAGGAGTCCTGGTGGAGACACTGGCACAGGTTGCCCAAGAAAGTTGTGGCTCCCCATTCCTACAGGTGTTCAAGGCCAGGTTGGATGGGGCCTTGGGCAGCCTGATCCAGTAGGAGGCGTCCCTGCCCATGGCAGAGAGGTTGGAACTGGATGATCTTTAAGGTCTCTTGCAACCCAAAGCATTCCAATACTCTATGAAACACATCTAAGAAATTACTTTTCTGCCGTAGTTGTCACTGGGCTAGCTACAACGAGGGACTAGGTCTATGCTTTACCCCCAGTTTGGGGATAGCTACGTATTGATCAGTGTTCTCTCTTATGGCATCCTTAGAAGTGTTGAAAGCCAGACTGGATGAGGCTTTGAGCAGCATGGTCTGGTAGAAAATATCCCTGCCCACAGCGAGGGTGCTGGAACTAAGCGCTTTAAGGTCCCTTCCAACCCAAACTATCCTGTGATTTTCTTCAGCTCCACTAGTCCCCAAACACCCCTGTCACTCTCCCAGTATCTTTTCTAAAGCATCTGAAAGAGCTTTTGCGGCTACATTCCTGCATCGCGTGCCACAGTCAGTAGATGTAAGGACCCTTTACCTTAACAGGAGGCTCGAGACATGGAAGGGTGCTGCCCCCTCGCTGGGACTGGACCGGTGCCTTCGCCAGACGTGACAGCGCCGCTGCTGCCACCTCCCTCTTCACCTCCCTCACCGCCTCTCCCCCCCATCCCCCCCCCCATCCTCACAGCCCTCAGCGCGGCCCCGCCCCGCGCACCCGTGTTGTAGACGTGCAGCTCATCGGCGATGCCTTCGTTGCCGCCCCCGAAGATAATGACCAGCTCTCGGATGGCGACCGCCCGGTGCCCGTGGCGGGAACGCGGCACCGGCCCCGTGGAGGAAGACACCCGCCTCCAGTTCAGCCCAGCGGCGGCCGCCGCCATCTTACCCGCCGCTCCCACAATGCGCCGCGCGGCCGCCGGGGAGGGGTGGGGGGGGGGTGGAGGGGGGTGAGTGTCACGTGACGGCGGCGCTACTCGTCCCTGACGGAGGTGATCGCTGCGGGGCGGCGCGGGTCACGTGACAGCGCTTCGCCTCGCCGTTCCCGCCCTGAGCGCGGGTGAGGGGGCGGGTCACGTGACAGCGCTTCGCCTCGCTCACCCCACCCCCCCCCCCATCGGCGAGGGGTGCGAAGTTCGTGGTCTCCGCCATCACAGTAGCCCCACCGCCCCCGGGTTGCTCCCCCTGCTCCCTCCCTCGGTAAAGGGCTCCCAGGAGAGCCCTGCCTGCTGGGCCGGGCAGAGCGGAGGCTTGGAGGCCGCTGTCTCCACGCGCTCCCCCGATACCAAAGTAGTTGCTATTAGAAAAAATTGAATATTTAGATTTAAGCTGAAGTAGGGTTAAATTCCACCAAATCACTGTATTTTTTTGAAGGTTAGGCGGGATGTCCCTCTTGTGAGAGTTGATTGATAAGTTTTGCTGCAGGTGGTTTGTATTGGAGGAAGAAATTGTAGAATCGTAGAATCACCCGCTTGGAAAAGACCCACCGGATCATCGAGTCCAGCCATTCCTATCAAACACTAACCCATGCCCCTCAGCACCTCGTCCACCCGTGCCTTAAACACCTCCAGGGAAGGTGACTCAACCACCTCCCTGGGCAGCCTGTGCCAGTGCCCAATGACACTTCTTGTGAAAAATGTTTTCCTAATGTTCAGCCTAAACCTCCCCTGGCGGAGCTTGAGGCCATTCCCTCTTGTCCTGTCCCCTGTCACTTGGGAGAAGAGGCCAGCTCCCTCCTCTCCACAACCTCCTTTCAGGTAGTTGTAGAGAGCAATGAGGTCTCCCCTCAGCCTCCTCTTCTCCAGGCTAAACAACCCCAGCTCTCTCAGCCGCTCCTCATAAGGCCTGTTCTCCAGCCCCTTCACCAGCTTTGTCGCTCTTCTCTGGACTCTCTCCAGAGCCTCAACATCCTTCTTGTGGTGAGGGGCCCAGAACTGAACACAATATTCGAGGAGCGGTCTCACCAGTGCCAAGTACAGAGGGAGAATAACCTCCCTGGACCTGCTGGTCACGCCGTTTCTGATACAAGCCAAGATGCCATTGGCCTTCTTGGCCACCTGGGCACACTGCTGGCTCATGTTCAGTCGCTGTCAACCAACACCCCCAGGTCCCTCTCCTCCAGGCAGCTTTCTAGACAGACTTCTTCTAGTCTGTAGCACTGCACAGGGTTGTTGTGCCCCAAATGCAGGACCCGGCATTTGGCCTTGTTAAACCTCATGCCATTGGACTCTGCCCAGCGGTCCAGCCTGTTCAGATCCCTTTGCAGAGCCTCCCTGCCCTCCAGCAGATCGACACTTCCACCCAGCTTAGTGTTGTCCGCAAACTTGCTAAGGGTGCACTCAATGCCTTCATCCAGGTCATTGATAAAGACATTGAACAGGGCTGGACCCAGCACTGAGCCCTGGGGAACACCACTTGTATCTGGAAATGATTTGTTATTAGTTACTAACCTGTTACGTTACATGCGGGTTTTGTGATTTTAGAACTAAAATATAGGATTAGCTTGAATAATAACTTTTAGCTGGCCTGTGCCTGGATACCTATGCTTAAATAAGGAATTTTAACAAGGCTGCAGTTAGAAAGAATGGGAGAGAATGTGACTGTATCTAATTAAGACAGATAAAAAGGACTAGCATGATAATAATCAGGAAAAAATTTTTCATGGAAAGGGTCATTGGGCACTGGCCCAGGCTGCCCAGGGAGGTGATTGAGTCGCCATCCCTGGAGGTGTTTAAAGGATGGGTGGACGAGGCGCTGAGCAGCATGGTTTAGAGATTGATAGGAATGGTTGGACTCGATGATCCAGTGGGTCCTTTCCAACCTAGGGATTCTATGATTCTATAAGAGTAAGAACAACCAGCTAGAACCAGATGCAGCCTTGAAGAGGTGCCCAAGGAGTCTTAAGAGCATCCGCAACAAGTAGAGTTGAAAAGTTTAACTGTGAGGAAGACCTACAGCCTGAGACCCCTGAAGAAGGGGGCAGAGCACGTGCGCTGAGGGGAGGAAACTCATGGAAATAAATTCCAGGAACTGATTGTAATAGTGATAGAATATGCATAAGTTTTGTGGGAAAATTCATATATGTATGTGTATGTTCCCACGTAAGTGGGAAATCTGTTCTGTCCCAGCCCTTGTTTCACTGCACATGACTCGTGGAGATCACTCCCTCATGTTGCTCAGGCCTGCATTAAAAGGATGCTTGCTTTCTAAAACTCCTGCACCAGTTTTACAGAGTTTTTTTGCCAGCATTTTTGGTATCTCCCCCTGGGCTGCGTCGCCATGGGACTCTGTGTGGCTCCCTCTGCCTCTCAGCGGCCCCAGTTTCAGCCTTGCTTCAGCAGGTGTCCTGTCAAGGGGTACCCAGGTCACCACAGGTGCGGGGTGTACTGTGCAGTTTAGGGCCCCCCGCTCTGCCTTCACACCCTTGGAAATGTTTGGCAGGGGTGTTTTTTTAACTTGCAAGTGGCAGATGCTGCCTGACACATCTGAGCAAGAAGCGAGCTGCTGGTTTGAATGCTGAAGGCTGCAATTAGAAACCGAGGTTTCAGTTCTATGGTGAAGAAGCGGATGATCTGAGTAAACCCAAAGATCTCATTCTGCAGGACAGAAGCTGCTCTCTTTCCTGTGTAGGGGGGATGTTAAGTGAGAATATAAACATGTGAGGCTGAGGGAAATCCACAGAAGGTGCTGCTGGGTTGCCAGGAATCCAGGGGTTGCTGCCAGGTGAAGCAGATGGTCCCAATGCTGCAGGCTCGTTTGGCTGTGCACATCTTGGATCTGTTCAAGATGCACATAGGAATGGAAGGGAGGGAAACAAAACATGAGAGGGTTTTGATTCTGAGTATTTTTGATTTTGAACACAAACTTAATACAGTTTACACTGTACTGTAGGACAGAAAAAGTAGTCATATTTCAGCTGCCTACATGAAGCATGTAACTATTAATTTATTTTTCCTTCAAGCAGCTCTCCAAAGGATGGATTTGTGTGTAAGATCAGACAATACAGTTCTAGCGTGTTTGAGACATACAAATGAAATGCCACATTTTCAGTTCCTGCAAACTGAAGAACAATTAGATTTTTAAAACCTTGACAGAATACTTCTCATGAGTTTTGCAGTGCCTCTTGCTGAAAACATGAAAATATTTTGGAATTCGTTATTACTATTATTGTTATTATTATCTCCATTCAGTACTCCAGAAAGTCTTGTGACAAAGCAGCGTTTTATCGCATAGAAGGAATGCTCCTAGAAGGGAGGGAGATACAAATAAAATGGGTGATGTAGAAATAAAATTGCCAAAGCATTCCAGGAGAGCTTAGGAAGCAGAGTATCAACATGTGCTGGTTACTTTGATCTCAGGTCCCTTTAAGTCCAATGCACACCCATGGATTTAGATTCTCTTAACTGCTCAAAGATTCGGAAATGAGGCGATTCCAGTATAAATGCATGTTCAGAGTTGAATTTTGCAAGTTTCCCTTAGCTTTCAGCTCACAATGACTCTGCAAACTGACACGGGGAAAATTTCGGCTCTCAATTTGACTTTGGCGTGTTGTTTGGCTCTTGCACACTCATTATCTGTTCACATTTGCTATAAATAATGACTAGAAACCTAACCTGCAACTAGACTGTTGGAAGTAACTTCTGGCAGAGTTTGTTTCCTTCTCTTTCCTCCACCCCCTTAAGACTTTTTTTTTTGTCTTATGGGATTTGTTTGCAATCTGCTAGCTGAAGCTCTGAGGAAAGTTTGCCAGATCTGGGGCTGCATCATCGTTCTGCACATCTGGAAGTGGTTTATGGGCTCTCATTCCTCCAGTGTGGCGTCTGGATCCTGTGCTATTCCTCAGCAGCAGAGAAAGAAAAGAAAACCAGCACAACTCCAAAGTAAACTTTGAAGAGTTTGAAAAAGGAATTGGATTTTCAAACTGTTACTGTGCCCTGTAAGGCCCTTGTGTGGGGGACTTCAAAGGAGGATGATGGTCAAGGAAGCTTTGGCAAGAGTGCTTACAGCTGTTTGCTATCTAGGATCCAAGTAAATATCTCTACAGTTCTTCACGAGAGAGGAGTACCGAATACTGTGCTGCTTTAAAGAGGTAAAAAGACTTAATTAAGCAGGAAATATCTGAGCAGTAATGTCACTGTTTCTGATCTTTCCCTTCTGCAGCCCCTCATTTTGTTACAGGATTTGGCAACCAAGTCAGGGGCTGCCAGGTTCCAGGAATTAATGTCTACAGTCAGGAAAATTTGAATAAATACTTGCAGGAGAACAAATATTCCTCTCTTTCCTTAAAAGTCAGTATGTAATGAATCTGAGTTTCTGAAGCTTAGGAATGCTGTAGTTTTGGAATTCAAACTTTCATGAGAATCCGTCTGAGCTTGGATTTTAAAGTTTGAAATATGATTCAGCTTATGTTGATTTAATAATTACTGAAGCTATCATGAAGCTGTGGCTGTGCAGCTTTTACTTTGCAGTGATCATCAGTATTCTTCATGACTATCATTAAAAATGTTAATTAAAAGATGGGAGTCAACTTCACAGAAATCAGTGGAAAATTGCAGTTACTGAAAGTGGGGTTAGAAAGTAACTCCAAGAGTGTAAGGAGTTCTGTTGTCTCTTGGTTTGCCTAAATGTGTAAACTTTCTAAATAGAGAAGAAGGCAAAACTTGTGTGTGATGCGTGAGAGAAGAGCTTTCTCAGCAGTGGGTTTTTTTTGACCAATAAGCTTGATTTCCTCTCTGTGTAAATCAATGCCACATGAAGAGACTGGGCTGCTAGAATTCAGATAAGTACTGTGGATGAAAAAGAACTTTCAGAAGTACTTCTCTCACTATGATTTAGTCATCTATTGGGACCTAAGTGTATGTGAATAGACGTAGATTGTAAACAAAGCCACATCTTAGCTTTTTAAATATTTTTAGTGTCGTTTAGCTTGTTCGTTCAAGAGACTAATTTAGGATGCCGCCTGAATTTGAGCATTGACCAATGAGAGATAGTCAGTGTTGTGACTCAGGTTTCAAGAATTCTTGCTGTTCCATCTCTCTTCTCAAGGATTTGGAATAAACTTTGCTGCTATACGTGCATAGAAACTGTTATATATCCTTATCTGTGCTGCAATGTGGCCATCTTTGTATGTATGGAAATAGGAAAAATTGTTTTCTGTCATAGCATAAAGGTTAGATCATACAGTTGTATTTTCTGTGCCCCTCTCTACTCCACCCCCCAACCTCTGACTCTGATGCTGTTTTCTAGGTTTTTTTTATTTGTTTTGTTTGTTTCATAAGCAGCAGCTTTGGGATCCAGAATTAAAGTGAATGTTGTATTTCCTCTAATCCTGTATTTTAGGGGTTATATTCTATATAAAGTTATTCTCTATAAAGTTATGACCGCTATTAGGCCTGGTTTAGAAGTACAGTTCTGGGGAAGGTTAACTCATTTTCTTTGGTATCACAAATAATATGCTTAAATACAAGCCACAATGCACAAACTCCCCCATTACTTTTGGTGGAAGGACACTGCTGTAAGAAAGTGTTTTTGCTCTTGCTCTGAAATTTTCTGAGAGTCCAAAAGACACTGCTGCAGTACAAGATTCCCAAATGTTTGGGGACATGCTCCAGAAAGAGGTTAATATTTGTGATTCTTAGTATGTTTTAAGTGAGATGAGAGATGAATGTGAATGTATTAACAAATTGCATCAGTGGATGTTTTAAAACTTATTTGCATGTTATTTTAAAATGTGTTAAAGAATCTCAGTTATTACTGATGTAGGTGATTGGATGGAATTTATTAAAACACTGTTTTTTCCTCCCAAATTGTAGCTTAAATTAAAATACGTAATAGTTGTAGCCCAGCATGTTAGTTATTTGCTCCAAAAGTAGTTATTTACAGAGACAGAGTTCAGTTTTACTTTTACCAAGTCAATGTTAAAGGTTGGTGATGGAAATCTTGTCCCTAAAATAACTAACTAGTATTCACCAGTGTATTCACTAGTATTCACCATACTTCTCTCTCTTTCTTAAATTTATATTTTACCACAGATCACGGTTCTCATCCAACAGGACACATGGCTCTTTTAAAGAAAAGTAAGATACTAAAAACATATGAAATATCTATTTTTAAAAGACAGAAATATCAAATGAAATTTCTCATGCAACTGTTGTTGCAGTTGCATGGAAATTTATAGTTTTAGTTTTGCTAAGTTATGCTTAAGTTATGCTTCAAGTATACAAATAAGCCTTTTCCTGTTAACTGATTCAGGTAAGTGTGACCTTAAATCCCTTTAATTTAAAATTACTTGCTGCTTTGCTGCATGAGACTGAGGGGTCAGGAATTTCCCACTAACAGTGCAGGTCGCTGCTGGTTTGATGTGGATTGTGCCTGAAGCACTGAACCTGTTTTTCTTTTTACAGACCTCTACACATTAATGCTCTTCATACTAACAATTGAGTTGTGGCCCCAAGAAATCTCGGGTTCTTATCAGTTGTCAGGATCAGTGACTAAAAATGGACCGGTGCGTGCCTGCAGTTATGCACCTAAAATGTCTCTGAAGTAAATAGGCTGTTTCCTGAGCTGGTTTAAATTTAAATTAGTGCAGATTCAGTGACAGGTACTTGCCAATTTCACAGAATCACTAAGTTGGAAAAGACCCACAGGATCATCGAGTCCAACGATTCCTATCAACCTTTAAACCATGCCCCTCAGCACGTCATCCACCCGTCTTTTAAATACCTCCAGGGATGGTGGCTCAACAGCCTGTTCCAGTGTCCAATGACCCTTTCCGTGAAAAATCTTGTTCTGATGTCCAGCCTGAACCTCCTCTGGTGGAGCTTGAGGCCATTCCCCTTTGTTTCATTTATGAGAGTAAATTTATGATAATAAATTTCAATTTATTCTCATGCCCCATTCTGACCAGTTGGCCCTTTTGATTGAAATGTAACTCTGGATAAGGGCAGTATATTTCTTCCCTGCTGTACTTGGTGACCTGTCCTGGCAACTACTCATGGTTGGTTTATTTTGAATGACCTAAACTTGTACAAGACAGTCTGGTAGGAGCTGCGAATCAGAATATGCAGTGAGGTTGTTGCTTTTGCATACTTTGGTTTTGATTTTACTAATTAAAGTAACCGTGTCAAAATATTCAAGTGTTTTAAAAAAATTTTGGACCGTTTCTGGTTTCAGTAGCATGATGGGGTTGTTTTCCTAGTATTTTTAGAGTTTTTCTCAAATACACCTTGAAGATCTGCATAGAAATTGAAAAAAAAAAATCCTATGTTTGAAGTTTTATCAGGAAAGCACGAGAGAAGGAAAGGGCTAGGTAAAAGTAATTAACCCATGTTGTCCTTTGGTGATGAACAGACAACAGACTAGCTGAGAAAAGTTCCAGGCTCCTGGTAAGATTCAGAAACATGAATTTCTCATATGCGGAACCCATAAGTATTGGGAGCTTAATGATTTAGTAAGCAACTTATTCATGAAAATTGGATAGTTGGAAATTAGTGTAGAGGGGAGAGATACTATTATGTCTTTAACATAATATTTTTAGCTTAATCAAATGGCAAGGGCAAGGAGAATTTGATAAGCACAGCAAATACAGGTTATGATATGCACTGGTTGCAAATTGGAATGTTTTTTAAAAAGGTACTTGGGCAATTAGCTGTTGTACTGATTGTTAACGAATTCTCCCTTTTGTTTCAGTTAACCAGGTCTTACTGTTACTTCTTGTCTTAACTGTGTGTGCCATTCTGTATAACAAAGTTCACCAAGTGTCATCTGCATCAAAGAATGAGGCGGGTAATTGACTTGTACTTCTGTTTAATTTACATTCTTATTTTATATTCCTTATCTCTTGATTTGAACAGTGCTTTTTGATTTACTGAATACTGCTTACCTTGCAGCAGATGAGCTACTCACGCTGTTGTGTATGGTCTGAGCTGTGGAATCTTTTACTTCTGAATTGCTTAGGAGATCGATAGTAACAACTAAGAATTGGCATTCTGATTCAAATTTTTATCCAAATTTCACTGATGTAGATGGAAGCAGGAGCATATCCTTATTTATGCTGAAGAGCGTTGGAGTTGTCAAGTGATAACAAACCTTGATCAGAACTTGCCCCTTTGGCAATGTGCTTGGCCTACCTCTTCATTTCCAATAGATCATCAGATCTTGACATAATTTACAGCAAAAGTTTTTGCTGGATTTTTTATAGGGATAGAAAGCTGCCAGGGTTGATATGGTTGGACTGGTATTAAATATTTATACTAATAGCTTAGTCACTGTTTCTAAGATAAACAAACACTGTCTGGGTATAAACTTTTTTTTTTTTTCCCCTGGTACGGTTTTTTTGAGGCTGTTATGAGTTCAATGGTTGTGTTTTAACCAGTATAAAGACATCCATGTAAGTTCTGTAAGTTAATCAGTGCTAGGGATAAAAATCTTCCTTAGTAATAATGTGAGCTAATTCAATATTGGTTAGATTTTTTTTTCCCTTTTATCATTACCAACTTCCTGCTGGTACAAAATTTTGCATTTTTCCTTTCTAGCCTGCTTCCCAAAGAAATGAAGCTCATGCATTTGTACCATCTCTTCCACTTACCTCCTTCTTTTGATAAGTTTGGAATCTATTGTTCAATTTGTACAAAGTGTAACTGAGAAGTAGAAGTCTCAAAGGTATTCAAACTTCTTCAGGTTTCATATGAATAAGCAGCTACATGGAGGACAGGCTGAATTGTGACCCTGCTGAGTAGAAGATGCCGAGAACTCTTATATATTCTGTTTGGAGGCATCCAACAGTCCAGTCAACCTGCATGTAGTTCTGGATTAGCGACAGCTCATGCTGTGTGCCTTGCCAGATGCGGATTTGTATAGGATGTGGTAAGGAAATGGGGTGATTGTGATATTACACTACTTATGGAACTGCATACTCACTCATATGATCCAGATCTGACACAAAAAAGATTCTTGATTTTCTATTATAATGCATAGTTTTGTTTCTTGTAGTCGATTTGGAGACTCCCGAGGAAATGGAAGAAGAAATCCCAGTTGTAATCTGCGCTGCTGCGGGCAGAATGGGTGCAGCTATAGCAGCCATCAGTAGCATCTACAGCAACACAGAAGCTAATGTTTTGTTCTACATAGTTGGGCTGAAGACTACCATCCCACATATTCGGTGTGTACCAGCCTTCTTTTGTTTCGTGCTGCAGTTAGGTCCAGGTTGTTCTCCTTAGCTTGAGCATAGACTTTGGGGGACTTTTCAGGGAAATATTTCTCCCTTTTATTTAAGTAGTGCTATTGGTAGAAGTCTCCAGGATTCTCTGTATATAGGAAAAAGGACCCTTTTGCCCTGTGCAAGGCACTGACTGGTGTAAAGGTGTGTGAAATAGCCAGACCATGTGCATACCTGTCCTTTCTGCCTCATGTAGATTGGCTGCAAAAGTCTGTAGTAAGGTAAGTGTATATGTGCTTACTTGTCACGATCCCACTTTGTGGCATTGCACTTAGCTCTCATCTGGTGCCGTGTCTTTAGCTGCATAGTAGAAAATCTTGCTTTTTAAAGCTAATTTCAAGTAAGAAGGTCTGTTAAAGGTTGTAAATAGAGACCTGAAGAAGCTTGTGATGAAAGCGTATTTGGGTGTTAAAATTTGCAAACATTATCTAAAGCAGCGGGAAGGTGTGAATCCAAATTAAAGCAGATTTCTTGGCAGTTCTGACCTCTTACTACAGCAGTTCTGAAGCCTGGGTACCCAGAATTTGTGTCAAAGTGAAATAACGTCATGAGTGGGGTTCCATAGGGAGTTTTTCCCATCCAGTTCATCAGTAACCTAGATAATAGAGCGGAGAATGTTCTTTATGAATCTGCAATTCACATGAAGCTGGAAAAGAGACAGTAGATATATTGAGGAACAGGGCAAGAGCTAAAAACAGACCAAACATGAAAATGTAACGGTAAAATGTGATGAAATTCAATAGAGGTAATGACAAGGTAATGTCATAAGGAATAGCTGATTGTGTTGGCTCAGTGTGAAGCAGGAGTTTTATAGTACTCATTTAGAAAAGTACAGAATTATGACTGATAACTGACCACACCAACTAAAAAAACCAAAACACACAACAAAAAAAGGCAAGCATCATAGTGGACATAAACGTTGACACACATGACCACAAAAGATGTGAGGAAACTTTTTTCTGATGTTACTGACCTCATTAACACATCAGAAAAAGTGTGGTGTTTAGGTGCCTTCAGAAAATGTTTAGAAGAGAGGTAAGAGTGTAACAAGTAATGGTGTCAAGAAATCTGATAAAATAATGAAGGAATTTAGTTTAGTCTAAAGAAAATAAAGTTGGGAGGTGATGTGGCAGTCACCTTGAAGGACGTGAAACTGTAAAAAGCAGAAAACTAATCTCTGCTTTAAAAGCACAGAAGATAGGATAAGAGCAATGATCTTTAAGTACAGAAAGAAAGCCTAGGAAAAAGTAGCTTCTAATGCTAGTGATGTTGAAAGATGGATTTTCTGGGCAACATGTGGTGTCTCTCGTTTTTGCAGTGGTGCATTTGCTTTGTAGGGTTTTCTGGGTGTTGTTTTTTTGGTTTAGTTGTTGTGTTTTTTGAAGAACAGGTTAAACAAATGTCTGTGCAATAGCTGTAAACATAAGTCCTTTTGTCTTGGGATAAAATAGATCAAGCGCGCTTCCAAGTTCTCTTATTCTCCTATGAGCCTGTGAAGCAGCGGAAGTACTTGCCACACACTCATTATTTCCCTTATCACTTCTTTTTTATCACAGGAAATGGATTGAAAACTCTAAACTGAAAGAAATAAAATTTAAGGTTGTGGAATTCAACCCTATGGTACTAAAGGGAAAAATCAGACAAGATGCATCGCGCCCTGAGCTGCTGCAACCTGTGAGTAAATGAACAGCACATAACAGATTTTCAGGCTTTTTAATGCTTATTACAGGCTTTAAAATGTCCTAGATCTACGTTCCCTTACGCAGGGAGAGTGTAAGCCAGAGAAGCCACATCAGGTCTAAAGGCCATACCCTCAGTCAGGAAGGAAGAGTGCACTATCACAAGCTCCTTGCAACGTCTGTCTTGTTAGGACCTTGTTATTTGGTGGCATAAACTTGGTAATTGGAATGTGTTGTATCTTTAAGAATATATTCACAGTTTATTAGAGGGCAGATCTAATGGTTTTTTGTGCCTTCATGATGCTGCATTGGCTGCATTCTGCTCAGGGTTAATTCAGAGGTTAATGACTAATCTAAATAGTAATGGCTGTCAGAAAAGGCAAATCAGATGTTAGAAATTATTAGGAAAAGAGTAAGGTTCAAAACAGAGAACATCATTATACCACAATACAAATCCATAGGTTTCCCTCATCCTAAATACTATGTGCAATCTTTCTCCTGTTACCTGAAAAAGGTGTAGCACCACTGGAAAATGTTCAGGTCTGTTCAGGATGTTTATTCTTTCTGCCCTTCTCTGAGCCTTTAACATTTCTAATATATAGAAAAGATTTCATACAAGGAATTAGTGGGTTAAAATAGTGGATTCAGCCTGGAAGTGTGACTTCTACCTTGAAAAGAGCAGAGGTCTACAGAACTCAGTGACATGGAGGACTTAATGGCAGATGATTGCTCTGTCTCTTCCAATACAAGAACTAATGGCCGTTAGATTAAATTACTAGGAGTCACAGTCACAAAAGACCAGAAATGTTGCATATTTTTCACACAATGAGTACTAAACCTCTAGAATTCCTTGCTGAAAGGTCTCATGAATGTAAAAATTTACAGAGATTCAGTGAGGACTGAAGTTTCTATTTAGATAGATCACATCTGGTTCACTAAATCCCTCGAGCCGAAAATAGCTAGAAGCTAGGAGAATACTTGGAGCAACTTTTCTGTATGTGTTCTGCATTCTTATTTTCCACTGAGCATCTGCTTAGGACCACACTGAAGGCAGGTGCTGGGTCAAATGGTCTGGGTCTCTGTGGTTGTTCCTGTGTTCTCAGTCCTCTTTCCCTCTGCTCTGTTCTTCATTGCTATCTGTGCCACCAGTCAAATAATTCCTATGACATGGAGAGATGACACTATTACATTTGAAGTGCTTTGTATGATGTGTGCTGTAATAATGCACTAGGAAGGGCATTGCCAGCAGGTCCAGGAAGATTACCTTCTTCTTTACCTCGCGCTGTTGTGGCTGCATTTGGAGAACTGTGTCTATTTTTGAGCTCTGCAGTACAAGAAAGATAAGGACTTACTGGAGTGAGTCCAGCACAGGGCTGCAAAGACAATTAAGGGGCTGGAGTGTCTTTTTATATGAGGAAAGGTTGAGAGAGTTGAGGCTATTCAGCCTGGAGAAGTGGAGGCTCAGGAGGATCGTATTAATGTGTATAAATACCAGAGAGGAGAGACATGAGGCAGTGAGCACAAAGTAAAATACACAAAATTTCCTCTGGGCACAAGAAGAAACTTATTTTTTTTTAATGTTGAGGGGAAGCAAATGCTGGAGCAAGTTGCCAAGAGAGGCTGTTGAGTCTCCATCTGTGGAGATATTCAAAACTCAACTGAGCATGGTCTCTGGCAGCCTGCTAGTGTGGACCCTGCTTGAGAAGAGGAGTTGGCCAAGATGATCTCAAAAGGCCCCTTACAGCCTAAATGATTCTGTGAAGAGACAACTGTTTTGGGCTGCTTGGTTAGGGCCACAATAAATAAAATAAGGATAAATAATAATAATAGGTTCAAGATACAAGTAAAGCTGGGGAGAGGAAGCAAATGATCATTGTCTAGTGCTCAGTGAAGAGAGAAATTGAAATTGAATGTTATTAGGGACAGAAACATAAGACTATTACATGAAACAGCTTTACCATTTAGTCTTTACAGGGTTTTTTTTCTGTTTAACAGCTGAACTTCGTGCGATTTTATCTTCCTTTGCTTATCCAGAAACATGAGAAAGTAATATATTTGGATGATGATATCATTGTTCAAGGTAAGCTGTTGTCCAAAAAGCAGTTTCTAGTGGAATTAAAATCAAAGTTGTTGCAGATTTACAGTTATTTGGAAATATGAGCTGTAATGGAAAGTGAGGCGGCTTCTAGGAATATTGTAATCTGTTTATTTAAAGGCAAGTCTGAAGAAGAACTTCTCCGCACGTCTCTTGAATAGTTGGTTTTGATCAAAATTGTATGAATGGGTTTAATTTTATTTGAATCTGGTCAATTGCTGAAAGATGTCATGGATTGCACCTAGATGCTGCAATATTTATTGTGACGTATGTGGCATGAATTTCCTGCTGGTATTTGAATTAGCACAAATGCTACCACTCCCTTATCTGGAAATTCTGTTCTTGAGAGCAAGACTCTTGAGAGCAAAGTTTATTCAAATAAGAGAGTTAAAATCCCAAACGCTCAAAATGTGATTTTGAGCATCTTCAGCTCAGAATCCGTAGCAGTTTGCGGAATCATGACCAAAGATTTCAGAGTTCCAGTTTCACGTGCACTGAGCTGAGCCCATCACTTCCCCTGTACCCCTCCTTACAGGCATTCACCAGAAATGTGATTACTTCCATTATTTCCATCATCTTCCAACAGTCCTGGAAGACTGGGGAAGTCCCACTGGACTGGAGGCAGACTGATGTTGTGCCCATCTACAAGAAGGGTCGCAAGGAGGATCCAGGGAACTACAGGCCTGTCAGTCTGACCTCAGTGCCAGGGAAAGTCATGGAGCAGGTGATCTTGAGTGCTATCATGAAGCACATGCAAGAGAACTGGGTGATCAGGCCCAGTCAACATGGGTTCACAAAAGGCAGGTCTTGCCAAACAAACCTGATCGCTTTCTATGACAAAGTGACCCGGCTACTGGATGAGGGAAAGGCTGTGGATGTGGTCTTCCTGGACTTCAGCAAAGCCTTTGACACAGTTTCTCACAGCATTCTCCTTTGGAAACTGTCAGCCTCTGGCCTGGACAGGCGCACACTCTCCTGGGTGGAAAACTGGTTGGCTGGCCGGGCCCAGAGAGTGGTGGGAAATGGTGTGAAATCCAGCTGGAGGCCAGTGACAAGTGGTGTTCCCCAGGGCTCAGTGCTGGGTCCAGCCCTGTTCAATGTCTTTATCAATGACCTGGATGAAGGCATCGAGTGCACCCTTAGCAAGTTTGCGGACGACACTAAGCTGGGTGGAAGTGTGGATCTGCTGGAGGGTAGGGAGGCTCTGCAAAGGGATCTGAACAGGCTGGACCGCTGGGCAGAGTCCAATGGCATGAGGTTTAACAAGGCCAAGTGCCGAGTCCTGCTCTTGGGGCACAACAACCCTATACAGTGCTACAGAGTAGGGGAAGTCTGTCTAGAAAGCTGCCTGGAGAAGAGGGACCTGGGGGCGTTGGTTGACAGCAACTGAACATGAGCCAGCAGTGTGCCCAGGTGGCCAAGAAGGCCAATGGCGTCTTGGCTTGTATCAGAAACGGCGTGACCAGCAGGTCCAGGGAGGTTATTCTGCCTCTGTACTCAGCACTGGTGAGACCGCTCCTCGAATATTGTGTTCAGTTCTGGGCCCCTCACCACAAGAAGGATGTTGAGGCTCTGGAGTGAGTCCAGAGAAGAGCAACAAAGCTGGTGAGGGGGCTGGAGAACAGATCTTATGAGGAGTGGCTGAGAGAGCTGGGGTTGTTTAGCCTGGAGAAGAGGAGGCTGAGGGGAGACCTCATTGCTCTCTATAACTACCTGAAAGGAGGTTGTAGAGAGGAGGGTGCTGGCCTCTTCTCCCAAGTGACAGGGGACAGGACAAGAGGGAATGGCCTCAAGCTCCGCCAGGGGAGATTTAGGCTGAACATTAGGAAAAAATTCTTCACAGAAAGGGCCCCTGGGCACTGGCACAGGCTACCCAGGGAGGTGGTTGAGTCACCTTCCCTGGAGGTGTTTAAGGCACGGGTGGATGAGGTGCTAAGAGGCATGGTTTAGTGTTTTATAGGAATGGTTGGACTCAATGATCCGGTGGGTCTCTTCCAACCTGGTTATTCTATGATTCTATGATTCCAGCTTGAATCAGTTCCCCTGCAGGAGTCAAGGCAGCGTGGCTGGGAGGAGAGGGGAGTGAGGGTTTATCTGTCTTTGGGGTGTCAGCTTTTGTCAGCTGGTGCTGCTTCTGGAGCTGCAGGATAAAGGTGCCGTTTCCCGTTACAGCTCATGTTAGACTGCCGCGGACAGAAGTGGTCTCTCCATCCTGAGGCCACTCCTGTTACTTGTGTCACATTTACAGTTGTGCAGCTGCAGAATAAGCTGATTCAGCTGGTTGACCTGGCAGAAGACTAGAGGAACAACAAAACCAATAATGACAAACCCCAAACCCCAACCCTTTTTTTTTTTCTAATATTTTTTTTCCCTTTGTTTCAGCCAGCCCATCTTGCTCACCCTTGGGCCACGCAATCATGAGGCCCAGAAGAGGGGAATAAAGATGGAGATGTGGGAGTGAGGTGGAAGGGGGGAGCCTGTTCTGGCAGCCACTCCTCATGTCTTAGCTGCAATATCAAAGATATTCCAAAGATCATCCAATTCCAAGCCCCCTGCCATGGGCAGAGACACCTCCCACCAGACCTCCCACCAGCCAACCAGCCCTTGAACACCTCCAGGGATGGGGCAGCCACAGCTTCCCTGGGCAACCTGTGCCAGTGTCTCACGACTCTTATAGTGAAGAATTTCTTCCTGATGTCTAATCTAAATCTTCCCCTTTCCCATTTAAAGCCATTCCCCCTTATCCTGTCACTCAGTGCCCTTGTAAAAAGTCCCTCCCCAGCTTTCCTGTAGCCCCTTTCAGGTACTGGGAAGTCTTTATAAGGTCTCCTTGGAGCCTTCTCTTCTCCAGGCTGACTAACCCAAACTCTCTCAGCCTGTCCTCATATGGGAGGTGCTCCAGCCCTCGGATCATCTTCATGGCCTCTTCTGGACCTGTTCCAACAGTACCACATCCTTCTTATGTTGAGGATTCCAGAACTGGACACAGTACTCCAGGTGGGATCTCACAAGGGTGCAGCAGAGGGGCAGAATCCCCTCCCTCGCCCTGCTGACCACGCTTCTTTTGATGCAGCTCAGGACACGTTTGGCCTTCTGGGCTGCAAGCACACGCTGCCAGCTCATGCTGAGCGTCTCATCAATCAGCACCCCCAAGTCCTCTGCAGGGCAGCTCACAATCACATCATTCCCCATCCTGTATCGAAATCAGGGATTGCCCCGACCCAGGTGTAGGACCTTGCACTTGGCCTTGCTGAACCTCATGAGAGTCACACAGGCCCACTTCTCCAACTTGTCCAGGTCCCTCTGGATGACATCTTGTCCTTCTGGTGTGAAAACAAATAATCTTCTAGTGTGACAAATAATCTCTGCTTCATTTTGGTTTTGTTTTTGGTTTCTTTTTTTTTTTTTTAAGAAATAGCAGTTCCAGTGTTTGCAGTACGGGGAATGTTTTCAGTTACGAGCCTTTTAATGAGCTCACCTAAGGCTACTGGGCAACACGTGGCCTTCCAAGATAACTCATCCTACCTGTGACTGATCCCTGCTCAGCAGCGAAGCTGGGAGCTGCAGGGGGTTTGGGTGCAGACTCACTCAATTCCTGTGGCAGCCCTGTGCTTCGCTCCTGCTCCTGGGCACCTGCTAGTTAGGTGATGAGTGAGATGCCGTGCATTACAATATTTTCTTCCACCAGGAAGGAGCTGGGTGGTCTGTGAAGCCAGCAGGGCTGGTCAGGTGTGACAGGCACATGTCAGCTGGCTACTGTTGGGAATCCAGGTGTTTTATCAGGAGTTATAACTCAATAACACCAGGAAAAATCTGATCTGTGCGAGAGACTGAAGTCCAACTTCAGTTGGACTTGAAGAGGCTCAGAAAAATTGGCTGTGTCCTTCTCCAAAGGCGAGCTCTGTGAATGTGTAACTGTAACCAGGCTTATTAACCTTAAGCTTAATAGGCTTCTGCTGTAGCTGATTTTGGACATTGAGAACAGAATGTGGATGTATTGGATACCAATGATATGTACGGATAGAACTTAGACACCCAGGTGCAGAACTCAAGTTTGAAAATTGTCCCATATTACAAAATTCAGCCTTCAACACCTGGGCTTTCCCCTAAAAATGGTATCTTTGTAAGTAACTAATATGAGAACAGAAGTTATCGTATCAACTCTGTAGCAGTGCAGTAGGTGCCCTCATGCTTTTGATCTTTCTGTACTCAGGTGACATCCAGGAACTCTACGATACTAAGTTAGCTCCTGGACATGCTGCAGCTTTTTCAGATGATTGTGATCTGCCTTCTACACATGAAATGGTTAGAAGTGTAGGGATGCAGGTAAGATGCCATTTTGGAATTCTTCTCACCAAACTGTTTGGTATTTTGCTGTAAGTAGATTGTAAGTGCTTAATGGAACATCTAATGAGGACAGAATGTATGATCTGTAGTAGTCAAAATGGGAACAAAACTCAGGAAAATAGTGTTTGAAGACTAATTCCTGAGCTGAGTTTCCCAGAACTGTCAGTGAGTCCCTCTAGCATTATAGCTGTACATGCAACACCATTTAGAGTAAGCTACCGAAAGGTAAACGTGGTGAGGCAAGAGCCTTAGCAAGCTCATGTGGATCAATACTGTGGAAAAAGTAATTCGGTAACTGGAATTATCCTGCCTTCCAGCTTTGTGTCACATGAAAATCAAGATGGGTAACCATCTTCTAGAAACTGAGCTTTGGGAGCATGTATCTAGTCTCTGAGTGGCAGAGAGATGCATTTACACTTATCTTTATGCAGATTCATATAGGATAAACATGCTTTTTATTTTCTTAGAACACGTACATGGGATTTCTGGACTACAGAAAGCAAGCAATTAGAGATCTTGGCATCAGCCCCAGCACCTGCTCCTTTAATCCTGGAGTAATTGTTGCTAACATGACGGAATGGAAACATCAACGGATTACAAAGCAGTTGGAAAAATGGATGCAAAGAAATGTAGAGTACGTATAGAAATCTAGCTTTACTTTTAATACTCAGTTTACAGTTTAATTTTCTGTTTAAAAGCTCTTAAGTTTTTGACTCTAAGCAGTCTTTCTCTGAGATTTCAGAAAACAAAGTAACTCATATTCCAGAATTTTCACCTGCTTCCATCCGACCAATTGTGTATCAAGAAATGGCCACCTGGCATTTTAGTCTTGTGTTTGATCACAAACCACACTTAATCCCAAGGGACACTGAGAATACAAACGAAACACATGGAAACATGAATTTTATTAAGAAACCAGATTAAAATATTTTTGATTCCTTTACGTTACCAACTTTTTTCCTGCTGTAAACTCTCAGTCTTGTAGACTATGGGTGGTGTGTAGAAGTAATTGATTTCATGTTGGATTTGACTCCCGTTTTGTTTGGTAGCAAAAATTTACTCAAGAGGAATTGGAGTTGCAAATGCAAGCAATGCAAAGCATTAGAGTACACTGCAACCTGGTCTGCTCAAAATAATTTTGAATTTTGCCAGAATACTAATTTTTTATCTTCTGACTTTTGTGTTACAGGCTCTTTGATGAAGGTTTTGAGCATTTCTGCATAATTTTCCTTTTTTTGTTTCCCTTTTGCAGGGAAAACCTCTACAGCAGCACCCTCGCAGGAGGTGTGGCAACCTCTCCAATGCTGATTGTATTTCATCGGAAGTATTCCACTATTAATCCTATGTGGCACATAAGACATCTTGGTAAGTTTATCTTCCCACCGTTTGCAGTTGGAACCAAGTAAAGGGAGAGGTTTGCAGGACTCAAGTACAGGACCATATGTTACTTTACTGCAATACTTTACTGCAATACTTTATACCTCAGATCCACAGTGTGTAATCCTTGCTTCCCCCACCACTCATTAGTCCCACTTTCCTTGGGGAAGAGCAGAATATGAGGCGTTCCCAATCCGGGTTATTATGGAAATCTCTGAGCAGGTGAATCAAACAAAACAGTTGCACCCCTGCAAAACTCAAATAGTCATTACATTGGATAAAAAAGGGAAAAACACCAAAATACCAAGGACAAAATCACATGTCTGATGACCAACAAACCTATATTGTCATAAACCCTGGAAAGGGTATAACCAAGATCTGAATATAGTGAGAGACTGAAAAAATTAGACACTTTTAGCAGGCACAGTGGATGAAGACAGGATGCCTGGCAGCATTTGTCTGTTCAACAGGATGTAGGTACCTTTCACCTGGGAATGGTGAATTATCCTGGGAAAAAGATAATGGCAGGGCTACTATAGTAAAATGAATGACTTTTTTTCTAACCCCAGCTATGCCAAGATATTGAAAGCTCTGAGAGAGGAAACTTAAGAGATTGTGTTGCTGATGCAGGACAAGAGGCAGGAAGCTGAAAAAATCTACTCTATAGTACAACTACTTATAAATTAACAGGTGAAACCATGCTAATTGGAGTTCTTAAAAAAAAAAAAAAAAACTCAAAACCTAACTGAATTTACCTCACTACAGTATCTGCTGTTATTAAAAACTGGATTTTTTTCTTTTTTTTTTTTTTTAAATCTACTCCTGCAGGTTGGAGTCCTGATACCCGTTACTCAGAGCATTTTCTTCAAGAAGCTAAGTTACTTCATTGGAATGGGAGATATAAACCTTGGGACTATCCCAGTGTTCACACCGATCTGTGGGAAAAATGGTTTATTCCTGACCCTTCAGGGAGGTTCAAATTAACTCGTCCTGATAGTTGATACTGAAAATGCTTATATGCATCCATACGCTAGGTTGTGCAGTATGTAATAGTTGGAAATGCAACATTATCTGAATAAATGACCCTCAGTTTTATGCGCTTATGGCTGGAGAGGGAAGCTGGAGTGACAGTGACACAGCTCAGATTAACTTGACTTTCAAGTGAGGTGAGGAAATAAGTTTGACAATGAAGTATTTTCATTAAACAGTTACAGAGGTGATTCTCGGTGCCAGACTGTGTTTTAATGTAAGGTCCTTCTAAATTAGATTCCAATATCTTTTGATAGAGAAATCTACATAGGAAATATTTGCACTATTACGCACATAGTGTCTTTTAGTTGTCCAGCCCCTGCTAAGCAGCCCAATATGAAAACTTACGCAGTATTTTAAGGAGTAGAGTTCTGTTGCACAGTGACTCTGATTTGCAGTGTTTGCGTATTACATGTCCTGTAGTGCATTTAGATCCCTGCTAGCAAGATGTGAAAGCACATTCCAAGACACTGCAATATAATTCCTGATTTTATTGTGAAACATTGACAGGTTTAAGACAGAGTAAGAACTTCTGTATCACTGTAACAAAAAGAGCACCAGTTCTGAGGGAGTACACATAGAATTGCAATATTGAGTGAAATGGTCATTGTACACTTAACTGTATTTTATACCTAGATAACCTAGTAGGTGACTCGGTTAAAGAAGAGACCTTTCCCTTCTGATCAAAGAGGAGAGCCTTACAGTAGTTATATCCTACTGCGTTACCTCTTCAGCAGTGCTAATTACATGCTTCTAGTTCTGTTAAAAAATAAAACTGAATTGTAACAGATCCCTGATGCAAGATACTTTGAGCACCTGCAGGAAAATGTCCATGTAAACAGCAATACATGATACAGTACACTTTAAATAACAGACAAGACAAATCCTATACCTTTTTGACAATATACTGAACAGCTTTATGCTGAAGCTAATAAACACCATCAGAATCATTAATCACTTTCTTGATTTAAGACGCTCAGAATTAAGCCACAGAATTTGGGAAGAAAACTGTAAACATCATGTCTGCCTCACAACAAGTTGACAGTGTGTGATCTTAGCAAGAGCTGTTACAGCAGTATTAGGATCTACACTAATTAGTTACACTCAAAGCATGACAGCTGTCACTGGCTGTGAGGAAAGGATAAACCACATTGGTACAGGAATCTCTGACCAGCGTGGAGTGTGGAGATACTGCTTGTATCTATTTTTCAAGTATGTGAAGCACCTGTTGTCATAAGATCATCAAAACTTTAATGTTTTGATCAGCTTATTGCTTTTACTTCATCTCTTCCTCACATGATAAAAGAGGGAAAGATGATGGTCAGGCACAAGCATGGAATCTCAGCTCCTTCTCAGTCACTAATATTGGCCAAAGGCATATTGTTTAAGCAAGCTTTTCAGGAGAGCCCTGTAGTTTTCTACAGCTGACTTCTTATTCATGGAACAGCTGCCATTATATTTAACTCGGTATTTTTCACTTGTAAGAGGAATGAGAACACACTATAAGGTCTTAAAAATCAAAAAGAACTGGATGTTAAAAACTGCTAAACTGCAAACCTTCACCCTGTGCTAATTGTACCCAATGTAAACAATGTAGCTGTACATTGCTTTTACAGGGAATAGTCTTTTAATTCCCTGCAACCTAATCTGCATGGTTTAGTATTTGATAGGAATGGTTGGACTCGATGATCCGATGGGTCTTTTCCAACCTGGTGATTCTATGAAGGGGTTGTCTCCTGGTGAAGGTCAGGTGAGGAGCCTCTTCACACAGAAATGACCAGAGTAAATGCCACAGAATTCAAGAACCGCTATTGTTGGGCTGTTTCCACCCTGCCCTGCTTTTTAAGGAATTCTAGTTCCTTACATTGGAATTTAAGAGGGAAAGAGGTGGAGTGTTAGGGACACCTTACTCTAAAACAGCTCACTTGGAGTATTTAGGCCCTGTCCTGTGCAACACGACTTTTCCTCCCCAGTGTTGTGACTTGAGGTGTCTCCACACTCTTAATTCTGAATAAGGTCTGAGCACTGAACAGGCAGAGCTCTCTTATCCCACCCGGAAAATAAGCAGTACTCACAGCTGCAGAGCACAACTTTCTGCACTTTTTAAGAAAGTAACAGGCAGACTTAAGAAGCACAATTTGCTTAATTGTGCATGATTAAAAACACGCCACTTCATGTAAGATAAGGGTACACTCCCATTGTCCCCTCTGGATATAAAAGGATTATGAGATTATCCAAATATTGAGGCATCAGTAAAAAGTCTACCATTGCTGTTACAACTACAGTACAATTTATGGAATAAAATTAACGCCCCAAAGAAATCTTCACAAATGAGAAATCAATTTGTCAAAACCTGCAAGAAAGGGTATACATTAAATATAAAACTCATATACAAAAAAAGGCTAACCTTTTTTTTCTTTTAAAAAAGTTTGGACAGTTCCTTAAAATTCTCTAATTCATGGATTTGAGCCTACCACACACTTACTTTGGACTATAATAAAATAACTAGCGGAGATAAACTACTACTAAAATGCTTCAGTTGGAGAACCGAGGTACCAATCTTGATCACTGCATTAAAACTGCAGCATGTATGCGTAGCCAAGAAGAAACAGCTCTTACGCGCTGCTTCCCTCTTGTTCCCGTATCATACCAGCATTGAACTCTGGAATCTGGTCTGCAAAGGACTGTGTCATCCATTGTCCATTAGGAACTTCACCAAAGGATGATCCCTCACAGTACTGTGGGTTGCTTGCTGCTAAAAACAGAACAAAAAATAATAAAATAGTTTAAAAATGCAGTTGATACCACTAACTAAAACGAAACAAATTACAGATGACGCCGATATAAAAAAAAAAAAGAACCTCAAAAAACGTAAGACAACCCCTAAGCCCTAAAAACAACCCTTAAAAAAAAAAGGAAATAAAATATTTGCACTTTACATCTTTCCTCTTTATATTTCAAGTACCTACTCAGGCTGCAGTTAAAACTTAATACTTTGGAACATCTGCTTTTGTAGATCCCAATGATTTCCTCAAATTATAATTTCTTCAGCTCTTCAAGGCTATATATATGCAAGCATATACATAATTAAGATTCTAAATGTATAAAAGAATATCTCACTTTGCAGTGTTTCCTGTGAATAATTGTTTCCTTCTCAAAAGGATATTCTCTTAGACAAAGCAGGATAGAGTGCAAATTTCAATTCACAATGTGAAAGAGATTACGACTGAAAATTCAACACTGTAGAGGTAGGTGGTTACTCTAAAGTTACAGTTTATGCCACCGCTTTTCATATATTTTCTTTAATTACAGTTGCTGGTATTTTGGGAAGTAAAATTGCCAATTCCTAGCTTTTTAATTACAGCTAGATTACTAGACTGATCCAATGCTGCTCCTTCATCTGGCCCACCAGCAAGGAACTACCTCAACTGCACTGTTAGTTTATCTGTTTCACCGTTCTCTGACTTTGCTTTCCTTAGGAATGGAAAAAAGGAAGTGCCAACCCTCTCTTTTGCTCTCTTAAGCATGATACAGTTATACAAGCCTTTGTAGTTGAAGAGGTTTACTGTGTAAGTCACTAGTTGTGTCTGTTCGTCAGATCTTGGCAGTCAGAGTTTGGGAAAACAGTTTAAAATTGCAGACAATTTAAAATTCAGTAAATTACTTTATCTACCTCTCACAAAAACTATACACTCCTTTTATTATTTAAGAGTTTAAGTGCTGCTATACTTCAAATATACTGTATTTATTGTGCAAGTTGCTGAAAGGGTAGAAAGTTAAGTATTTGTTCATAAGGAATGGTTTACAAACTGAACACCCCAAGCACTGCACTTTACCAGTTCCATTTGAAGAGAAATTGCACGGGTCACTTTCATACGGTGCACGATCACAGTAAGCGCCTCCATATGCTGCTTCATAACCTGGATCGTATTTTTCTTCTTTGACAGCCATCTTCTTAGCATCCTCTGATAAAAAGAAGACCAATTGTTAATATTTGGAACACAAATGATCAAAAAGCACTTTTATCTGAGAACGCTTGAAAAAACAGTCACACGTTTTACAAAATAACTTCCGTTTCCCTTAGATAATTAAAGCCATACTAAAAAAAGAGTGGAATCCATAATTCTGGACCACAGGATTTAGAGAAGATGGCACATCTCTTCCCCCTCCCTTAAATTCTTTATTTCTTTTTGCTTGGGAAACTGCTAGTTATGTCGTACATTACATAACGTTTTAATAAAAGACCAACAAAACAACCACTATACCTTGTGCAAGTTGCAAGTCAAACGTGTACTGCACCTCCTGCACCTCTGTGTTTGGTGCGATGCCTTTCAGCTGATCCCTTAAGTCTTTCAGCTTTATATAATAATGAACTTTGTCTTGTGCACGAGGAAACTGAGCACATCTTGCACTGGATGATGGCATAACATAGCAGAGCTTGAGGCAAAAAGCAAGAAAAACAACATTACTGGTCCCTGAGCTATGTGCTAATATTTAGTGCATCTAGAATAACTTAATAGCTAAGCTCACTGTTCTAACCCTTGTACAAATGTCAACAAATGCCACAGTTAGTTGTGGGAGATGATAAAAAGAGTGTCTCTTTTTTTTGGCCAGCTAGATCTCTTGCCCTAAAGAGAGCGACTGATTATCATCTGCTGAAGCAAGGACAATTCTCACCAGTTGTTTCTGTGCTACAGAAGTAACACCACCAGTATGTGTTACAGGAATTACAATTTACAAGTGTTTGCCAAAGAGTCAAGCACACTCCAGAGCTCCGGGAGCAAGCAGAACTCTGAGCTTGAAAGTCCTCAGAGGAGTACCTGATAGCACACAAACACCTCAAACCAGTGAGGGGGCATCACAGGTTAATTAGTCTGGCTTCTTGGCCAAGTGCCCCTGCATCACACTCGCCAGGATTTGAAACTACGGAGGTAACATGGTTGAAGCCAACTTAAGTGTCTGTATCTTTGCTGACAGCCTTAACTAAAGACATAAATTTAGATCAAGAAAAGGATCTATATCCAATACATTTATTACCATGCAGTATTTATGAACAGGTACTTGTAAGTAGGATTATTTATCATTCTTACAAAGGCATCTACTGCAGAAGTGTCTAAGAGCTACTTAAGAAGCAAGCACTTAAGATAGCAACACTCCACCACTAGAGAAGGACAGATTAAACCTGCAGCACTAGTAATTTGGGATAGACAGAAATTAAAAAAAATACAAAAAGCAACCCAAACCTTTGAACTTCCAAGGTAATGAAGCTTTGGAATAAGCTACCTTGGCAGGTGCTGTAATTGCCTTTGTTTAACCTGTTCTTGTAAAGAGGTTAAGACAAACCTATTTGTCATGATGCATAGCTGGTCTCTTGAGGTAACTTCCAGCACTAGATGTCTATGACTAATGCACTCCTCAAACTGTTTGTTTTATCTTAAGTACTCAACTTAATTTCAAGCCGCAAATCAGCTTAAGACCGATGTAAATGCTTGGGCATGCCCAGGTCCAGCAATGCTGTGCTGTGTAACAATACAACAATGGACTTCTTTCTCCTTGACCGTAGCACGACTAGCACCACAGCTGTGTTCCGTAAGAAAATTCAGTAACGCAAATATACACGGAACTAGACACAAAGAACCAGATAACAGTGGCTGACAGTTATCATAAAAGCATGTATATTTTATTCATATTTTAGGCAGTCTTCATAGAATGCATCAACTTAACTGACCGTAACACATCATCTCCCAAATAAAGTCTGCAAGTCTGAAGAAGCTGCATTAAAGGCGTGTTGGAAAATTGCACCACCCCACAGTTTCTGTTGAAGTAAAAGCCATTCACGGCCCTTGTACTTTGGGCAAGCTTTGGTGTTATCCTAAGTGTGTGAACATCCCGAGACCTCATTAGTTTTGAAATAACCAAAATGGAGTGACCTGTTTTTCTTTCTCTGTATCCATACTTACGGTTTCTGTATCTGGCACCTTGTGTGGCTGCAGTCCAAATTCCAAGTTCTTAACTTTTATTCCAAAAACTTCTTTACTAAAAATTTCATAAATACCTAAAGCGACAAGACAATAGGATAAGTGGACAAAAAAGAGAAAAAGCTACTGATAAAACAAATTCATTTAAAATCAAAGGTCTCACATTTTCCATTGAAAGCTGCTATACGAGGTTTGTACTTTTGTAACTTCTGCATCAGAATCCGCCCTCCTTCCCGAAACTCTTTGCTAAAAAAAAAAAAAAAAAGAAAGTACTCAAAATTATAATCACAACTATTCATTAACAAGCACAATATTACCCGTTGTTATCCTACCTGGAAAGGTCTTTGCTTCCAGGTGTTGTCCTTTCAACCATGTTTGTAAATCCAATACCATATTTATGTGGCAAGGTGTGGTCATCCATATGGTTCAGCTGTTCTTTACTCAGACCAGACATGAACAGACACTTCCCTGCGAAACAGGAAGATACGTATTTGCCTTTTTCTCAGGAAAAGAAAACAAACCCCCCAAAAATACCCTGACTATGAGAGTACTGGAACGTTAAAGGGAGAGTCTGTGTTAACAGAGCATTGATTAATATGGGAAGACTATTGTCATATCTAGAAAAGTTTAAAATAGCCAAATCACTTACTGCAAGAGCATAGAAAATCCTTATTCTAAAATACAGGAAAGAGCTTGAGACTTTGTGATTCACTTAAGCAGGGAGTGAATGTGATCAATATGGATTTTGTGAGAAAGAATATAGCAAATACAAGTATCTGTTTTCTTTTACAACTTTGCCACGGCTTCTCCTTGGCAAGGCCTTTCTGACAGAACCAGTTGACACCTTGCACTCATATTTATCCTACAGAAGTACAATTTGGGTGATGTCCACTGCTCAACTCTAAAGCACAAATTAACCACAGCTAGCACCTACGGATCCAGGAAGGTTACAAACACCTGGATTTGTCAGAACACGCGTATCTGATCTGCTTCTCGGTAAAGGAGGCTGAGTCTGGATAGTCTGCAGAACCCTGGAGAAACAACCAAACCTGACTGACGAGTCTGTTGGACACCAGAAGCATTTTAGTTGGAAGCATCACATGGATGAAAATTAGCCCATGTTGAAGGCCCCTACTACTACAGCTGGAATGGCTCCTGATATACAAAACGGAGCATTTCAACAGAGCTCAGGTATGATCTTTCTGTATGATAAGATACTGCAGAAAGTGTTACTAAAAATGGAGAAATACCTAGAAAAATTACCTGTCTGGAGAGTCACATATGCTAGATGTGTATGCCTGCTGGGAAAGGGCAATGGTTTTTGCTTTTTCATCAGTTAGAAAGCTTGTTTAGAAGACATGAATAAATACAAACAGAATAGGGCTGGCTGAAATGGATTTTTTGAAAATGTGTGTAGTTTTATTTTATGTCAGAAATTGATGCCTATTGACTTACCCTTGGTAACTCAAGTACTACAGATTGATTTTTTTCTTCCTTATGTTGCACACTAACATGCCAAGAAGTTATTTGGTAATACGATGTGGTAAACTGTGCCTGCACTAAAAGTCACTGGTTATTCCTCTTACATTCCTTTTTAGGTACAGTATTTGACAGAATTAATTACAGCTTTAAATCACTCTTGGATAGTTAAAAGGAAAAAACAAACCCCACACTAGCCTAATTAAAATGCCACAATTTCTAAAAAAGTTCTATACATTCTATAAATAGAATAGGAAAAAAGACATACAAAAATGGTTTCCAGGTCCAGGGTAATGATGTCCTTTGTAAGCTGCCATCAAGCCAGGGTTTATGCCAATCTACAAACCAAGATACCAGCCCATTTTAATGATGAGAGCATGGCTTGCTAGTCAGGAGTTTAATCGAGATACAGTAAGGAAGTTTATTCAATTCTCTTTAAGCTACTGTCAATAAACAAACCTGTGTTAACAGTACCTTCCATCACTATTTAAAAAATTGATAGCGTCTCATTTAGATGTGCAATATCAGAGGAGCAGCTCACAGTGTGGCTTCCAGTCACTGGCGCGGCGCTTCCAGTAAATAAAGTGTGAAGTAACGGTCTCTCATAATTATTTACTACACCTAAGCTTTACACTTCTCAGAAATAAGAACTACGTTACTATGATTTTTAACAGAAAATGCAAAGCAGCTCTATACACAGGAAACAGTTTATGTACTTTATCTTGCAAGATCTTGCCATATAAGCAATACAGATAAGAAAGCAGAAGGAATGTAAATCATAACCAGTAAGTACAGACTGTTGACTTCTCTATTGATCTTCTAACTGTAAGTTACTTACTATTACGATGTCCAGATCAAAGGTCAAAATATCAGGTAAAGTCTTAGTCAGAAGTTCTGCTTCAGATACACCATTAAAACGGTCCACTTTTCTTTTGACTTTAAAACTATCCGTGATCTTTTCTTGTTTGCCTTTTGACTTGGCTGATTTTTCTTTTTTAGCAGCAGGCTTTTTGGGTTGTTTTGGCTCAGTTGCTTTGGCTTTTCTTTTCCTTCCTCCTTTTTTAACTTCTGAAACACAAGGCAAATATCCTTTTTTGTACCTTTCTAATATGGCAGCGTTGATATTCAAAAAGACTGAGCTAGATGTATGGATACAAAAAGAAATCAGGCAGGTAAATCTAGCTTCAAAACTCATTAATTTAAACCATTATCAGATGAATCTTGGTTTTGCAGGCTTAGCACACAGCTACCTCGATTGTCTCTGCACCACACAGACACCCACAAGTATAACCTCATGACTGGGTTACGTTGTTTACATGCTGTATGCAACAATCCTTTAGTAACAGCTTCATTTCTTTTGAAGGATGTGCCAGAACCATCAAAATTTACGTTCCAAGTAATGTGACTGTAAGCTCTAGTCAACTACTCACACTTCAGCTTCTAAATATGAAAGCCAATTGTCACGAGTTACATAAAATATTGAAAAAACTGAATAGCATGTCAAAAATGAAAGGTCTCAAAGATTACCTACAGTGTGAGGTACAAGCTAGTCAGGAACACAAACGATAGAGTGAACACTGCATAAGCTGTTTACAACTTATTGCTTACAGGATACTGTTCAGTGCATCATACAGCAAGGTAATGTATGACAGCTTCATTCAGTCTGAATGAGTGACACCAAACATTAAGTTTTATTTACAAGATGTGAACAAAACAGTCCCTGTTCACTTGTTTGAAACTTCCTCATCTTCAGGCCCCTAAAGCTTAGAGAATCAGTCAGCAGAGGCACTGGTCATGACATGACCACCCAGATAATGCCCTCTATCCATGTTCATTAATAATGTCAAGTGGCAGAACACAACTTCAAAAGTATGAAAACATATTTAGCAGCAATCAGCAAAGAGACAAGGTAATTATTACTTTCAAATTGAAACTTATGAAATTTATAGATGAAACTCCCTCAGATAAGAAACAAATAAGGTAGATACCAAAGTATGGCCCTAAGTCTGCAAACTTATTTGAGGCTGGTTTTGTTTGCATCAGGCTTTCTTACAAGAAAGAAAAAGGTCATGTGAAATTCCCACTGCGTCATTGGAGCAACTGCTAAGGAAAGCTCTAAGTAACACTACTCAAGCTAAAGTCTAGTGACAATGAAGAAGACACTAGAAAGGCACAGATTTGGTTAGGCACATAAGCAGCTTTTCTTTCTTACCCCTTGAAGAACTAGGAGTTTTTTCATATGATGCAAAATGCCACAGATAACTCTGACTGTTCCAAGCTGGATGTGTTTGAAACGATGGAGGATAATGTTCTCCTAACTCTCATGCTGATCAGGTTCCTACTGACTAGATCCTACCAGGGCAGCCTTTCAGACAGTAACCCTAAAAAGTTTACTTTTCTCATCACAGCAGATAGCTGCACTCCAAATCTTTGCTTTTTTCACTCCAGTAAATTTCACTCACATTCGGTAAATCTTCAAGCCCTGCCTCTGAAGGCTTTACTCAACTTCCAATTCTTGGAAAAATATTAGGGAACAGCTTCATAACAGAAGATTATGTTGGCATGTTATGAAGATCAAGTTGTTTGAAAACACCTGAAAGTGCAAACAGCATATTCATGGTGACGTCACGTTATCAAATCATAAAGCTGCAAAAGAAGCCTAACTGTATAGCACTTCAGATACATCCTAACTGCAGTAAATGAATAGAGCAGTTGTACCTGTTTTAAACTGGAGGTCATCTTCCCGCGACCATCTAGCCAAGCTTTACAAGTTAGAAAGAAAAATTGAAGAGGATGCACTTAAGCAATGAACTGACTGACAGGTTACCTTGGTACAGAGAGCTCTGACCTACATCCATACATTACAACTAACATGAAACTCATTGTGTGAATATTTGCTATAGAATGAAAACTTATGCATGGTGGAGAACTCTGCCTTTCTTATGTGGTAAAGAGCAAGCGTAAGAGTAACAGAATGAGGGATCTTCTCTTGGCATGGTTAGTGTAAGCTTAAGTGTACAAAATCCTAGTGGAGGAATATAAAGGCCATGTACAAGTGCATAAAGTACAGAACTTGTGTCACATACAGGACACTTCCCAGCACTGTTTGCCTTTGTTTAAATAAGCCTCACTAAAAGCAAACAGTCTTTAATGTACCTAAGCAATGAACTATTTGTGATTACTACAACCCACTAAAACACCATTTAAACAAAAATATTTCAAATAAACAGGACTATACTGTTGTTCTCTTGCAGAAATTAAAGAAATATGTTAACTCAGACTGAGAAAACTTTTCTAACAAAATATTAAAAGCCATGAAGTCAGCTAAAAATGAAACATTTATCTACTGAAACAAACATTTGCTTTTCCCACAACAAGATAATTTTGTAAGACTGAACAACACAAATACTATCACCCAGCTTTACCACTCATCTTTTTAACTGGCTGGTAACAAACATTAAAGATGACAATCAATACTTCCTCAAAGAGCATCAAGAAATACAATAGGTCCAAAGAAGCAGTTTAAGATCAATAATTTTTCCCCCCAGTCAATTACTAACACTTTAGCTCACTTAGTATAGCCCAGTCACACTACCTTTTGGAGGCTCCTCAGCAATATTTGGCTCTGGAATGCCCTCTAGAGTCGGCTGCTCACTCATGATTTCCATGTTAGGCGCTGCAGTCATCATTTGATGGAAAGGATATGAGTAAAAAGCTTGAGCTTGCTGAAGGTACGCGTAATATCTTAGAAAGGGATAAAAAGAGAGTTATAATTTATCAGCAATTTGGAAATCCTAGTGATGGACCAAACAGACCACAAACACCAATGTTCATCAAAGCTGGCATGTACTGCACACTTACATTCTCCACCAACTCTATTAAGAAGGCAGAAAATTATCCAAATACACTGAGCAGTCTGACTGCTTAAGTGCTATCAGGTGATGTTAAACCTGACATTAACAGTACAGTTCTCTGGTGATTACTATAATGTGTAAGAATCACAACATTTCTAAGTGAAGCATAGAACTTCTTTTTTTTTTTTTAACAAAACACTGTGTATCACACATTACCAAGACAAACTGTCTATCAAACGTACTGACAATTTACAACATAGGCAGGCTAAAACTCTTTGAACTTTAACTTTAAAATCCTCTTAATGTTACATCATCTACTTTATCTGATGTGATACAGAATGGATGAATCATTCTGGGCTCCAAAGCATTACGAATATGCACAGCACTAGTTATTATGCAGATTATTAAACAACTTTAGCAAATAGTGTGGCAGAGGTTGCCCAGTTATCCCACACTGGATCTTAACACAAATATTGCACTTACTTTACACAAAGTGTTCATATACACTGCGATTCAGTCTCCTTCCATGCACAGAGACATTTTTCCATAAAAAGCTCTTTTGCTCCACAGATTTATTAGTCACATACAGCCCTCACACCCCAAAACACAAGCTTCTGCTTCCTACTGTCATTCCCTTCTATCTACACAGGTGCCTACTTGTCCATAGATTCCAAGGCCACACAAATAGATAGAAAAGATTTCAAAAGCAGTAAATTTTCAGAAAACAATTCTATCATCTCAAAGCTATTCATAAAAAAACCAAATAATTTTTAGATACATAAAAATATCTCAAAAGAATGGATCATTCCCCATTTCACAATGGGTATTCAAGAATATTTAAGAATCCCACTGTCAATCAGATTTATGCCAGAATAGTCCATAGTCTTGTGATCAATCCACTAATTTTGAACTAAATACCTGTTCTGAACCAAAGAGAATAAATTTGAACAGAAGCCTATCAGATTCTAGGGGAAGTTGCCTAACAAAGTCACTGGAGATTTTCAGGGTACATTAAATACCACACCCCCCTGCTGGTAGAGTGCCATTTATACATAAAATAATCATGCAATTACTGAACAGATCAAAACTGATCCTCAGATTTGTATTAGGAAATACAGAGACATGCTGAATCCTGTTCATAATGTAATAAATGCTTAATTATACAGGGCAGGACAGAGTAAGAAAGACATTAAACCATTTAACCCAAAAACACACTCTAAGGAAAAGTCTTCTCGGAACACATCTTCATATTTTATTTGTCTATAAAGCCTACTTCTTATAAAGGGAATAAAACTCCCTTTAAACAGAAGAAAATTTGCACCCTATCATGGACAAGTCCCCTGAGCACATGGTAATGAGACGAAAGACAGATTTTACCCCACTTCTAATCCTCATATGCAAGTCTTTTTAGATAATTCTTTTTCTTTACATGTCAGAAACACAAATATTTTGTTATTGAAGTATACATTATAGAATCACCAGGTTGGAAAAATTATGGATCACGTAAGTAAATATTTGCTCTTCCATGAGTAAAAGGCAGTGATTTAAACCCACCCCCTTCAGTTACTGCTAAAAATGAAAGAAAGAGAGGTGATACAAGAGAGAGATACATTCACAGGCAGAAACCTAAGGAGGAGCTGGCTCACCCTACCAGCGTACACAGCTTCCCTCCCTCCCTCCTCCCACTCTGATGAACACACGCACTCCATGCACCCCCTCCCGCCACACGTCAATCCTGCTTTCTCCACACCCACAGGCCCCCGTCCTACGACCCACAACCCCACATATTTCCTCCTCTCCCTGCAGAGTTCCCTCACCAGTCACCTTCCCCCCAGAATCACAGGATGTCCAGAGTTGGAAGGGATCCACAAGGATCATCAAGGCCAACTCCCATCCCCACACAGGACAACCTCAACATTCACACCAAGTATCTGAGGGTGCTGTCATAGAATCATAGAATAGTTTGGGTTGGAAGGGACCTTAAAGATCATCCATGGGCAGGGATACCTCTCACTAGGTCAGGCTGCCCAAGGCCCCAGTCAACCTGGCCTTGAACACCTTCACAACTGGATGAGGCATCCACAACTTCCCTGGGCAACCTGTGCCAGTGCCTCACCATGAAGAAATTCCTCCTTATGCCTAGTCTAAATCTGCCCCTTTCCAGTTTATGCCCATTGCCCCTAGTCCTACCACTACAAGCCTTTGTAAATAGACTCTCCCCAGCTTTCTTGTAGTTCCTGTCAGGTATTAGAAAGTTGCTATCAGGTCTCCTTGGAGCCTTCTCTTCTCCAGGCTGAAAAACCCAAACTCTTTCAGCCTGTCCTCATAAGGGAGATGCTGCAGCCAAATGCTTCTGGAATATTGTCAGGCATTGGTACCGCGACTGCTGCCCTGGGGAGCTGTTCCAGTGCTTCACCATCCTCTGGGTGAAGAACCTTATCCTAATATCCAACCTAAATCTCCCCTGGCCATTTTCCTAACATTCCCTCAGGTCCTATCACTGGTCACCAGAGAGAGGAGATCAGCGCCTGCTCCTCCTCCTTCCCTAGTGAGGAAGCTGCAGACTGCTGTGAGGTTCCCCCCTCAGTCTCCTCTTCTCCAAGCTGAAAGAGACACTGAAACGTCCCAAAAGGGACATGGAAAAAAAGGATGGTAACATCCCATCTCCTAAGCACGGGGCCTGCTGTTTACTGTTCCACAAACACTGGTTCATTTCCCCGTTGGCCTTCCCCGACGGGGACACTGGAGAATCACTTTGCGCGGGTGCTGCTCTGTCACAGAACCGCAGAATAGTTTGGGTCGGAAGGGATCTTAAAGCCCATCCAGTTCCAACCCCCTGCCATGGGCAGGGACACCTCCCACTAGACGAGGCTGTCTCCTCGCACCAGCAGGGCCTGAAGCCGTGTGTCCCCCCGCCAAGGCGCACGGAGCCGCCTCTACCCCCCCCCCCACCTCCACCCCAACTTTGTGCCTCGGCCCGGGCCCGGACCCGGCTTCTCCCTCCCCGTCCCGGCGGAACAGAGAAGAGGACAACACCGAAACCTAACGCGAGGCCCGAGCGCGGCTCCGCGCCCCCGCCGGTACCTGCCCAGCTCCTCGGCCTCCATGCCCGGTGCGGCCCGCAGCCCCGGCCCTTTGTCCCCTGCCGCCCCCCCCACCCCCCGCCTCAGCGCCCCGACCGACCTGCCGGCGCCGCCGCCTCACGTGACCGCCGCCCGCCAATGGCAGCGCGCGTCCAGGCCGCGAGGGGGCGGGGCCAGCGGGGTGGGCGCGACCACTCGTCGGGCGGGAGGGGGCGGGAGGCGGCTCAGCGGGGGTTCGCGGAGCGGAAGCGGCCGCTCGGGCACCCGGGGTAGAGGAGGCGGGGCGGCTCACTGCGGGTTGCAGGCCGGGAGCGACCACGCGGGATACGGAGGAGCAGGCGGCTCTCCGGGGCGGGAGCGACCACTCGGAGCTCGGGGGGGGGTGGGTGTGACTCAATGAATGGGGTGGTTGTAAGGTGGGAGCGACCACTCGGGGCGCAGGGGGGGAGGAGCCTCACGGGGGGGCGGGAGCGGCCACTCAGGGCGCGGCGGGGAGGAGGCTTAAAGCCACTGGAGCGACCACTCCGGGTGCGCGTTTGGGGCTCTCGCGGCGTGCGTCACGCCTGAGCTCACGTCACGGCGCATTTCGCGTCACCCGGGTTATACCTTTCCCCCCACCTCCCGCGGTGGGCCCGCCCGGGCCTGGGCGGTGCGCGCGCGCGCAGGGCGGATGACGCACTTCCGGTGTGCGCGCTGTGGGGGCGGTGGCGCCGCCATGCCCGCCGGGGTGCCCTGGCCCGTCTACCTCAAGGCGCTGGCGGCCAGCATGCTGGCCATGTTCGCCGGCGCCGAGGTGGTGCACAGGTACTACCGGCCAGACCTTGTGAGTGCGGCGGCGGGGGGGGTGCTCCGGTGCCGGCGGGAAGGGTTTGGGGTAGAGGAGTGTGGTGGGGTCTCCGCCTGCAGAAAGGGGTCGCGGCTGCACCCCGGAAAAAAGAGAAAGGTGCGGGCGGGGTGGAAGAGGGTCCAGGGAATGGACACTAAGGTGGTTCAGAGGATGAGGAAACTTGGCATAAACCCTCCCCGGGGATGTAGAAAAGGAAACCCTGGGAGGTGGGGGACTGAGGGATAGGGTGGCCTTGTGTATCCAGATGTGGAAAAAGGATATGGAGCCGTTTGGAACGGGTCCAGAGGAGGCCACGAAGATGATCAGAGGGCTGGAGCACCTCTGCTGTGAGGACGGGCTGAGAGGGTTGGGGTTGTTCAGCCTGGAGAAGAGAAGGCGCCGAGGAGACCTTATAGCAACCTTCCGGTACCTGAAGGGGCTACAAGAAAGCTGGGGAGGGACTGTTCACAAGGGCATGTAGTGATAGGATGAGGAGGAATAGGTATAAACTGGAGAGGGGCAGATTTAGACTAGACATAAGGAGGAATTTCTTCACTATGAGAGTGGTGAGGCCCTGGCACAGGTTGCCTAGGGAAATTGTGGATGCCCCATTCCTGGAGGTGTTCAAGGCTGCATTAGATGCATTCTGATTTAGTGGGAGATGTCCCTGTCCTTGGCAGATTGGTTGCAATTAAATGATCTTTAAGGTCCCTTCCAACCCAAATAATGATAAGCAAGGGTGGGAGAACTGAGTTTGTACAGTCTTGAGAAGAGAAAGCTTAGAGATCTTATTACCATGTATTGGTACATAAAAGGTGTCTACTAAGAGGATGGAGACTCCCCTTTTACAAGGACTCACATGGAAAAGACAAGGGGTAGTGGGTTTAAGTTGCTCCTGGGGAGATTCCAGTTAGATTCCAGAAGAAAAGTTTTCACCATGAGAACAATTAAGCATCACAATAATCTCTTCAGGGAAGTGATGGATTCCTCTACACTGGACACTTTAAAGGCTCAGCTTGACAGAATTCTGGACCATCTAATTTAAACTATATGTCACCTAAAAAGGTTGGACCAGATGATTCTTGAGGTCCTTTCCAACCTGGCTTTTTGTGATTCTATGATCAGCCTCTGGAGAAGCAGTGACCATGTATCCAGATTTTCTCTTGGGAGCTGCCTTCAGACTTGCAACGTGGTATCAAAAATAGAGAAGTTATGCAGGTTTCTTCAGAGGGTGTCTCTACTGTGGGAAGTTGGGTTTTGATAAGAGCTGGCAAAAGTGGCATGAAGGGGCAATATTAGAGTTAAATAGACTCTTTTTCCCACAGTAATGGAAATGAAGATGATAAAAAGTTTATATTAGAAGTAATGATAGTCAAAACTGTAAAAATTACAGTTGCAGAGAACCAAGGCCTTCAAGCCATCCGTCAGGGATATTAATGGTTGAATGGGTCCCTTGGAGGCTATCTGATTGTAAGACTTAGCTCATCCTTCTGCTCTTGCATACTTTTTGTCTTTTTAAAAACACAGTGCTATTTTGAAATCCAAAATAATGTAAAAAAGCACCATTTTTGAGCTATCATGCTAACATTTAAGCAGTGAGGCTTAAATAATTGATAGATGCCTAAGAATTTATATGTTTTTATGATGTAAGCATTCTGGCTTGTATCAGAAATGGTGTGGCCAGCAGGAGTAGGGAAGTTATTGTCCCTTTCTACTTGAAGCTGATGAGGCTGTACCTTGAATACTGTGCTTAGTTTTTGGCCCCTCACTACAAGAAAGACATTGAGATGCTGGAGTGTCTCCAGAGGAGGGCAATGAAGATGGTGAAGGAGGTGGAGCACAAGTCTAATGAGGAGTGGCTGAGGGAAATGGGGTTGTTCAGCCTGGAGGAGAGGAGGCTGAGGGGAGACCTTATCACTGCCTACAACTACCTGAGAGGAGGTTGTAGAGAGTGGTGGGTGGTGGTCTCTTCTCCCAAGTTAACAAGGGGTAGGATGAGAGGAAAGGGCTTCAGGTTGTGCTAGGAGAGGTTCAGATTGGATATTAGAAAAAATTTCTTTACCAAAAGAGTAGTGAAGCATTGGAGCAGGCTGTCAGGGTAGTGGGGGAGTGTCCTTCCTTGGAGGCATTAAAAAACATGCAGACATGGCGTAGATGTTTTGCATGTAAGAATTACACTGCTCAAAAAAATGGGGCAGTATAATCACAATTTAGTTGTAATGCTGTCTTTCACTGAATATGCTGATTTACTGTTTTGTGAGTTTCACTTTTTTCTGGTTTTAACAGAGTATACCTGAAATACCTCCTAAGCCTGGAGAACTGAAAACAGAACTGCTGGGTCTAAAAGAAAAATCAAGCAAAGTTCAGACTTAACAGCAGCAACCGGAATTCACTTACATTGTGAAAACCAGAACTGATAAAATACTTGTTCAACTGTCTCAACTGCAGAAATCTGCGTATGAAATACTGTAATCCCTTACCACTTTTGTTTGGTTTTGCTTAAGCAGTTGCAGGTGGCATTTAAATAAATGTATGATGAATACTGTCATACATCGGTTGTGTGCCAAAACGCTCATGATTTCTTAATTTTGATGCAGTGTAAATATCCTTCAGAATAAAAGCTATACACTCACATTGCTGAGTCTGATGCAATTTGAAGCTTCTGAGCTGATGAACAAGTTATAGAAAATTTAGCATACTGAAAAGTCAAGCTTTTATGGCCATTCATTAGCCTTAACAAGCCGGTTCATCTGTAGTAGAACCCATTGACATTTCTCCCCTCTTTCAACTGTAACTCAGTTTACTGGAAGGAACCCAGAACCCATTACAGTAAGTGATGGCATGTACAAGAAAGACTCCCTATTACAGCACTGGACTCCTACTAGTGCTGGCTGAGCTCTGTAGCACCACTTACTTTCTGTATTATTGACAGGAAATATCCTTTGGTCCATGGTAAGGCTGGGGAGGATCTCACAACTCCATTATGTTTTAAGTAGAGAAGATATTTATAGGTTATGCTGAAATGATGTGTTTATACTCTGCTTGGGCATCTTCTGTTTACAGCTGGTTTTGCTAGCAATAAATATACAAAACTCTGAAAAACTAAGTGCAGATTCACCTTTCACTCTTGAAATAGGATTGCCACAAAACTCTTGTACCAGGAACTTGAGAAAATACACAAAATCAACATCCTACTGAGATGGTGTGACAACCCATTTGTGAACAGTCTGCAACACAGCTTGTGAAGTCTGGGGCTTTTCTCTTGAGAAGGGTACCCAGACAGGGCACAGGCTTCATCCTTGCTTCTTGCTCAGGTTTAACTCAGGAAAGAAGATCACAATCTGACACATTACCCATTAGGGAAACTAGTAAGTTTCCTCATTCCTACTGGAAAAGTGTTCAGAGCTCTTTTAATAGCAGAGATACCCAGAAATGATCACTGGACCTGCTGATGTCATGTGCATTCCCAGTGTAAAGCTGCTATTTTATATATGTCTACATAAGTTCGAACTGATTTTCCTAGGAAGGAAAGTTTATAGTTGCTGTGCATGTGCCTCTGCTCTCAGTTTTGCAGCCTTTAACTAATGGAGAAAAGCAGCTGAGGTGGGTGGGTTTACATTCTCTCCTGTTCTTAAGGGCTAAGTGGATGTTCAGGCTGCAGCCTGTATTAAACATTAGTGCTGGATCACACACTCTCACCCTCAGGATACCCTTAGCAATGATGACAGTAGTCATTGATAAAAAGGCCTCAAGTAAATCACAGCTGGTAAACCTAAATGGAATCAATGAAAACATCCTACTAGGTCCAGTTACTGTGAAACCACTTTTTCCTTCACTGTACCTGAAGAAAGCCAGCATTGACAACCTTGTACACCTCAGCATAAGACAAAGTTTATTGAAGACACAAGATGGGAGGGGTCAGCAGTTTTTCACTTATCCCTTTAAAGAGCCAGGACTTGCCAATCCCTACCCTGTTATTTACTGTGTCAGAACATCACCTCTGTTGTTATTTAGTTGATTCGTGATGTGCAAGATGCATTTCTCCCTATCTTCTAAAGGCTTTTTAAGATCTAAAAGCTGCAGAGGGAAGTTACTACTAATTTGTCTTGGATTTCTAAATTCATCCTGCTGCTAATGGAAACTGAGCAGCAGGGAGCACCTGTTTTACCCTAGCCTTTGCCAGCACTGAAGGAAGCGCTCTCATTAGTGCCTATCTAGGAACGACAAAACTGACACTACCACAGGTTTTAACAGCAGGCGACATCCACAGAATCAGTCTGAGTGCAGCACTAACATAGCTTCAGTATGACTGGGAAACCCTTCTTCCAGCATTGATGCCATTTTGCTTCACACAGCTGACAAAAAAAACCCACCAACCCTAACAAGCTTACAACTGTATTTTGTGCTTATTAATAGCAAACACTTGTCACTCTAGGGTAGAAATGCAGCTGGACAGCTATATTGCACACGATATCCTCAGCCCAGTAATATGAAGAAGCACAAAGCATGACTGTCATGTGCTCTTTATTATTTCTGCACTGGAGTCAGATACATATTCCTAAACCAAATAAAGGCATTGAGAACTTCAGCTATGTAACAGAGCAAAGGTTGCTCAAGTCTACAGGAAATTAAGAGATGAAGAATACTGTAGCAAGCAACCCAAGGCTTCCAGTACTCCTCTTTGGTTTATTAGCTGCAGCAGCACTCTGATTATCACACAGTATGCTTGAACCACAAATACTAGTCAAGCTGGTCAAATGGACATGTAGAGGGGTGTGTACTGGTGGTGCTCAGAAATGGATCACTGGGATATTTTAGAAAGTACTAAATCAAAACCTGAGCAGCAACTAATTGCTAGAGAGCACAAAACAAAGCTGCACTGCCATAGTTAAGGGGACCCTGCCTGAAGAAGAAAAGGTCCACCTGCCCTACTCAATAACTAACAAAGGAATATTAAAGACAATAGTGCTAGCTGCTGACCTACGTGCTAGGGTTAGACCGTTCAGCATGCTCCAATAACAAGAGACTTTTACAGTGCATCCAAGATCCTACTAGTGAGCAAAAATCCAAATAATCCCACACTCCCTCAAAGACAGCTAAACTAAACTCCCGTTCCCTGAAATCTCAAACTGTATGCTTCAATAAAACCAAAATCTTTGTATAAACCCTAACTCAATAACCACACTGATACATGTCACTCTTATTTTAGCATGGAAACAGTGTTTGGGCAATATAGAGAAACCCTGGTTAAAAGTAAAGGGAAAGCAAATTCTTCAGGTACTCTCACCTAACCACAAAGTTTATTTTGCTTCAGATTACAAAACTCTAGCTTCACAAAAGGTCTGTTAACAAAACAGAGGTTCTTCTCAAGCAATTCACAGTATGGAAGTACTACTCTCATGTACTTCTTCCAGAGGAAGGCAAAACCAATTTCAGTGTAAACACTTTCTACCCACCCTGTGAAAATGTTTCAAAGTGGAGGTGCTAGTGAGAAAATGTAGTGCTTCATCCAATCACCACATAAAGCTACATATAACGAATATAAGTAGTGGCTCCAGTACAACCTGTCTACACATGCTTCGCCCTACTAAGGAAAGAACAGGAGCGAAAAAATTTTGAACAGCAACATTAAGTAATAACTGCAACAGACAAAGAGCTTCCACCTTTACAAAACTGTAGAGGGCAGGAGTGCTGTACAGCTGTTGGGAAAGCTACACAAGTTAAACGGTAGGGTTACTAAATATGATGGAGGAAAGTGCAAACTCAGAGGCAGTAGCCACTTCTGGAGGTTGGTCTTACCATTAGCGAAAAAAAAACATTTTTTTTTTTTAATCTCAGTTGTAAATCTACCGCTCCTCCCTGTTCTGTCTAGGGCAGTCAAGACCCATAGTCCAGTGCCAAGCTGGCAGGACTTCAGTTCCAATGCTATTTTTAAATGCCTCATCTGATTTTTAAGATGGCAGTAGATAAAATAAGTATTCAAGAATTTATGTAACTAGCATGTTCAGTATAGCTCTCTGATACCAGGCGTATTTTGGCTAAACAGCACAGCAGGTTAACACAAAGAAAAAACCCTCAGCACACACTACACAGTCAAGTGTAGCTCTGCCAGTGCAAAAAGGCATAAGGACGGCAAAGCACCTGTTGTACAGAGGACCTGAATACTCAGGACAGTCCCTTTGAGTCTGTGGTAGCCCACAAGATGAGCTTACTACATAAAATTTAGAGTTAATGGTGTCTGGGAACATTTTATTTTGTACATGACAAGATTTTACACCGTCAGTTAAATAATACAAATTTACATTCATGAGGAATGTTTTTAGAAAAGTCAACTTAAAAAAAAAATCCTCCTTTACCCTTAAAAGCCCATACCATCCCTCAACATTTTACAGTGGAAAAAACCAAAAATCTAATTCACATTCCCTCCTAGCCCCTCAATGCAGGACGGTAGCTGAGTGCAGTTTAAAGTTCATCTTTCACATCTGTGGATTCCTATGGAGACATTAAAACAGAGAATCAGCATGTTGCTTTTAAAGAAGTGGAAAAAAGTTTACAAAAGCTGTCCCCTGGAAGAACTAAACACTAGGACATCATTAAAACTGCAGACATCAGCTAAGCGAAGGCTGAGTTCACACAGAAGCTGAACTGTTTAGAGGTGCAGGTTGTGTCTGTAGTGTCATTGCAAGTCTGTATTGTAGGCTCTTGAAACTACAGTCTTGCCAATTTGTTGGAAGTTACTGCCCATAAACTGTGGAAATCCAGATAACACTAAGTAAACTGTAGAGAACTTGCTGCTGTTTTCTTGCCCTAGGGCAAGACATGACCTCTTAAGCTTAATTTAGCTCCAACTTTGAACATCTAAGTGTTTTCTTCTTACAATATAGTTTAATAAGTGTTATTTGTGCTGCACTCCTCCCCACCCCCCAGTGAAAGCCTGGAAAAACCTAACACTAAAAGCTAGTGGCACGAAAGGCAAAGTTTGTTGTCAGGAAGCACCGCAGACAAAACTTCTTACCAATACTTATGTGCAGACTCAAATTTGAGACCTTACCTTCTGTGTTTCACTGTCTTCAGTATCGGCATCCACCTCCTCTTCATCTTGATCTGCTTCCTCAGCTGCATCTTCAGGCTCTTCAGGTTCCTCCTCCACCTGTAAGAAGGTCACAAGCGGTTTGCTTTATTTGCTTAGGATGTTTACTAGCTGTGGACTAGCTAAGTACAGGCTATGGAAGTATTCATTCTTTAACAGTTGCCCCAAGCTACCTGAAGGAGAAAATACAAGTTCTGTTTAACACGGACACTATCATGCCTCCTCTGGCAAGATACCAGCAAAAGCTCTTGCACAGTATAATGAAAGCCTGTATTTACTTAGACTCACTTATGAATTTATCTGGTAACGGAGATGGGCAACAACATATACCTCTGGCCCCTAATTTACTCCCATAGAACGACCACTTAGTTAAGGACAGGACAACAGTTTAGAAGCATAATCAAAAAGCAGAATCCTAAGCAACTGGAAAGAACACTAAAAGGGAGAACAAAACCATCAAGTACAGATTGATTAGTTTCCCATCCAGGTATTCAAACTGGGCTCTTGGTAGCCCATTTAAGAGTTGGAAGCTGGATCCACTTCATTTCATACAATTCATCAAGTATCTGCTTTTTAAGATGTAGCAGCAATGTCAATTATCAACCCCACATTAAAAGCAAACTAACCTTTGCATCCAGGTCAATGTTTAAACTTAAACGAAGCATTCTTTCTATTCTGTCTCCATATTCCTTAGTGTCTGGTAACATATATCCTGATCTCAAAGTTGCAGTTTCAAACAATACCACTGCAAGATCTGAAACTGTTTTGTCATCTTCATTTTCCTAATGTGGAAGAGCATTAAAAACAATCAGAATTGTTAACTGGGTTGTATGCAGCCAAGTAGTCAGTATTTCATTACAGTAATTTATTTACCTTGACCCGCCTCAGCATGTCTTTGATCAGTGGATGCCTGGGGTTAATTTCAAATGTCTTCTTCTGGCTAGCATAGTAGCTGAAAAGACAAAAGTCGAATCACTGAGCTTTTAAGTACAGGACCCAGCTACATCTTTAACCCCATGAATATTGATTACAGCCACAGTAACAAGCGAATTCCTCCCCCTGCCCCACTTCAACACCAGCTTAACTCTAAAAAAGCATTCATGTTGCCAAGACAGTTCATCTTCTCTTGTCACAAAATAAGACGACAGCAAATGCCACCAGTGAGTCATGCTCACCATGCAGTTTTACATACCAGGCTTTGAAATAACAATGCAAGACTATGTTTGGGGCTGTCATTGGTTAAAAGTGGCCTTGAAAATATGAAAGACCATTTAAATCAGATGGAAGCTTGGTGTGACCTCAGTAAGCAGAAGAGGCCATCAACTACATTTCACATGTGCCGTTATGTAACTGAAAGCTTACTTTGTAGATATATCCTTTCCAGTTTGGTAAGCTTGAGCCTTCATGATTCTTTCCATGTTACCAGACCATCCATACTGACTAGCCACAAGAGCACATGGAGACTCGGTTAAACGCTGAGATATCACAGCTTTTTCAATCTGTAGAGAAAAAAAGCCTTAATGTTAGTTCACAGAGCTAATAGCTTATACAGGGAATAAAGTAAATGAATTTGAAGTTTCCTGTCACTAATATTTTCTGAAGGCTGTAAGATGACATTGTAGTTCATTATCTTTATGACACAAAGGTATTAAACAACTTGTTTATCTATAGAAAAACAGAAAAACAACTGCCAAGTCTACATTCAAAGAACTGGCAAAAGTTGTTGCAACAAATACAACAGTATTTACAAATAAGCATTATGTACAGCACGACATTTTACCTTGTCTTTCAGAGCTTTGTCTTTCATCCAGTTTAAGAGTGGCTCAAATTCCTTTTCCAAGGCTTCCCGATTCTCCTTAGACTTCTCACTTTCTTCAAATTTAACTCCTTCTTTTGCTACATTCTGAAACCTCTTGCCATCAAACTCTGGCAGAGCCTGAATACAGTATTCATCTACAGGTTCGGTCAGATAGATCACTTCATAGCCCTTTTTCAGAAGACGTTCAACAAATGGTGAAGACTCAGCCTAAGATGACAAAACAGACCAGATGCCAATTTAAAGGTATTGCCTTGGTAGAAGCAGCTACTGAGATCTGCACAACTATTTGACACATGTTGGTACAGGACAAACAGAACCGCAATGGTAACAGAAGCATGAAGCCTCCACATTTACAACAAATACAGTTCATGATGTTTATGGCACTGCTTTAATTAGGAGCAGTAATATTTTTTTCCCCTTCCCTTTTTCCTTCACTCTTACATACCTCCTTTCTGCTGGCACCTGCCATGAAATAAATCTTGTCTTGCTTCTCTTTCATTCTTTCCACATACTGGTCAAGGCTCGTAAGGTTACTTTCATGATGAGAAGACTGGAAGCGAAGAAGTTTAGCCAGTCGTGTACGATTGGAGTGATCCTCAATAACTCCAAGCTTTACATTAGTGCCAAACTCTTTCCAGAACGTGTCGTTGTATTTTTCTTCTGCAATTTTCTTGATCATATCAAGAGTTTTGCGCACAAGTTTCTTTCTGATCACCTGAAAAAGCAGCAATATCAAGTTATAACAGTAAGCCAGTAAGCACTTGGAAGAATCCTCAAGCTCAACCCCACCCCAAAAGATGCCTTCAAGACACTTAAGTGTCTGTGCTTTGAAGCGAACAGAGGTAGCCTGAAAGCAGCAATGAGTAGGTTTCTTAGACTTAAAATTTCACAGTTGTTACATAAAATAAAATTAAATAAGCTCTTATTCTTCTAAATCTTGCTACTGTCATGTATTTACAATGAAGGAATTGAAGTTCAACTAGCTTACCTTTAGTAATTTATGCTGCTGAAGTGTTTCACGAGATACGTTCAAAGGAAGATCATCAGAATCCACCTAAAAGAAGAACAAACTTCTTAATATTGCTATCAGCACTTTAAGATTAAAATAAACCAAATGCAATTAAGATTTATCATACTTACAACACCCTTAACAAAGTTAAGGTATTTGGGCATCATGTCATGGAAGTCATCAGTGATGAACACTCTTCGAACGTACAACTGAATTACAAAAGGAAAAAGAAACAGCAACCAGGTTATGTTTGGTGGTTGTTTATCTTTTTTTTTTTTTTTTTACACAAATCCTTACCCACACACTTGCTTGTCCTACCTTAATGAAATCACTTTTTTTTGATCCATATTCATCAAACAGACCACGTGGAGCAGAATTAGGAACAAACAAGATGGATTTGAAAGTCACTTCCCCCTCAGCAGTGAAGTGGATATAAGCCATTGGGTCATCGTGTTCCTGTGAAGGAAGAATTCTTTTAATTGACATGGGTAAAGTATTGACAACCAGTAATAATGTGAGTTTTCCAAGTATGAGTAATTTTACAGTTAACCTACCCCACCATAACCATCCTTTGTTAGCATCTATTATGGAGACAAAGACATAGAACACACATAGAAGTAAAGTAAGTCCTCTTTGAGAGACATTGCTTCTGTGTGGTTTTCTTTTTACAAGCCAACCACTGAAAGGTTATCAACAATAAAAGTGACCAATACAGCATCACCACAGCTCAGTTAAGAGACGCTCAAGTAACACTTTATGCTGTAGTTACAAAGACTATTTTTTTTTAAGAAAACCCTATCTTCCTCTTTCTTCCACTCTGTATAGCAAACATCACCTCTCTCAGACTACACAAAATTTTCCCTCTCAGCCTTTAAACACATCAGTAAGCACTATATGCTTAATGATATATAAACATAATAATAACTTCTCCAACCTAAGCTGCTCAATACTTGGGTGACAGTACCTTCTCTTTGGAAAAAAGGATTAACTCCTGACTGAGGTGCTCTGCCTCCTAGGCCTGTCCACAATTCCGTATCTGCTGACAGCAATTACTTCTTCAGAAATAGCCCATCCTATAAACATTGTGTTGTTTACACAGCAAGAGATACTGTAAAAAACTTCTTGCCAGGGAACAATCTTGAGCCTCAGAGCTTACCTTGGAAAAGGTTTTGTAAAAAGCTTTGTATTCATCTTCTTCAACTTCTTTAGATGGTCTCTGCCAGATTGGTTTTATGTCATTCATGAGCTCCCAATCCCAGACAGTCTTTTCAACCTAGATATGTAAACAGCACAGCATAATAAAGACTCAATCTTTACTTCAGGTTAAGTGAGTTAAAAACACTCCATTGAGGCCAAGTCATAAAATAGCATGTAAAAAAATACACCCTTTGTAATTTACAAAATAAATTATGCAATGGCCTGTATAGTCTCACTCAAGCATACAAATCAGTTTAACACACAGGGAGAAAACTTAAGCATACACTGCGGCATGTCCTCTGTACATTTAACAAATTCATGAAGTGTAAGCATTTCTGTTTTATGGTCACTCTGTAAAAAGCCTTTCAGCAGAGCATACTCAAATTTGAACTATTTAACAATGTCAGATTACTAAGTCAACTACTATTTCAAGTGCTTCACTCAAGTGTTTAGAATTAGTTCTGGGAACACTAACTCAAAGGTCCTTGTCAGTCACCTGCCTGATTTCAAATCAAGTCTGTTTTGTTCACAGCTTCTTTCCTGACAAAATGCCTACCTGCACTTAAACAGGTTTGCTGTTCCAATGCACACACTGACACTAAAGTGCACCTCTGAAAGGCTACCTACGAAAATTGCTGAGATATCTGACATGAGTTATAAACTCCCAAGTCTGACAAAGCCTACCTTCTTGGTTTTTGGTTTCTTTTCTTCCTCCTCTTCTTCAACTGCAGCTTCATCATCATCCGTTTCTTCTTTCTCCTTTGCCTCTGCCTCCTCCTCTTCAATGGGCTCTTCAACAGTCTCTGTCTAAAGAGACAATTAAAAGCACAAATTGAGATTGCTTGGCTTCCTATCAGGTACCTTCTAGTATTCTCTCAGACAACTTAATCTTACAGCATTAGTTCAACTTATGTTAATTGCATACCACAAGCATTTCTCTGTTAAGTAGCTGTTTTATTTAGTTGCGTTTTTTATGAATACATGCTTTCTTACAATACACTGGTAGGTCACAGTTTCTATAGCTTTATAGGTGATGCTACTCAGACTTGGGTGATTTAAAGTTAGTGCTACACCAAGACAATATCAGAGCAACAGGCCTAAAAGTTAAGACTGTCCTATTTTCAGGAGGACACCTAATCATTGCCCTGCTTGAGAGATTATCAAAGCTTCCAGCTATCACACAAAGCCAGTGGAAGGAAGAGCTTCATACTTAGCAAAGCCTTGCTCCTTTGGTCAAGTTCTTTGAGTTAGAAGTAAATCAAGCTCCTTCAAAATTTGTGATTTTATTACCAACAAACTAACTTTTGGAGAGCAAGTAACCAGAAGGGTCAAAAATTTTAGGAATTAGACAAGGAGAAGTTCTGCAGTATGTCCTCATCCTTCCCTAAAGATCTGGCCTGTTTTCACAACCAAAGCTCAAACTTTGCAATGCTTAATTAAATATACTTACCTTGCTGCTCCACACATATATAGGGAAGTTGATGAACTGCGAGTATTTCTTTACTAGATTTTTAACAGTATCCAGCTCAAGATAATCAGATGCTTCCTCCTTCAAGACAAGGCTAAAGAAAATAAATTAACATGATCAGGTCTCAAGAAGTGCTTTAAAATAATTTTACAAGAGTAAGGACCTTTTCATACTGTTGTAGCTATAGCGACTGAAATCCACGCAAGGGAGTTTTTACTAGTTCAGCTGCAAGTATCTCACAAAAGCTACAATCCCTTCTGAACTGCTCAAATGAGAAGAAACAATTGTTTTCAACAACTAAGGCAGAAGACAATACTCAGAAGTCTAAATGAAAACCTCAAATCTTGTTGGTACTTACTTGGACCTTGATGCATTCTCACTAGCTTTACTTCTTCAAGAAAAAAAATTCTCTGAACAGTGATCAAATAAATTTATCCGCTCATCAAAGCAATGAAAATAAGACTGTCAAATTACCTCTGGTTTGAGATTTGCATCAGACCAGTCTCACTGGTATATAAATGGCAATGAGTTTCCAAAAGGAAGCTCTATAGCTCTTGTAAGAGTTTTGATGGGCCATGAATTGTGCTGAGGAACTGGAAAAGTCTGCAGGTAGCTGAACTATCTGGAGTTATTTACTGACAGTTAGAAAACCACAAGCATCTTAAGCATGACTTAGTTCATCTAACAATGTCAAGCAAACTACGTTATCAATCCACATTTATTTTGGACAGTTAATTTGCATGTTTCCATTAAACTGAAAAAGGCTGTATTACAAGAATCAAACAAAGCAAACCACTGCTAAACTCATCCACGTATTCCAATGGGCAAAGCGTACCCACTCAACTTGTTTTCGTTTAAACCCAAAGAAACTTTATACTTACGTTATGGTTGTGCCACGTCCCAAAGTGTTTCCTCTTGGGTCATTAATCACAGAGAATTCATTTGAATCTGACTCCCAGATATGCTGAGTATCATTGTTGTGTTTTGATGTGACAATAACCCTGTCTGCTACTAAGAAGGCAGAATAAAAGCCAACACCAAACTGGCCGATTAACTCGGATGTTGACTGGCCATCATTCTGCATTTCAGTCATTTTGTTTAAAAATTCGCTTGTACCAGACTTCGCAATGGTACCCAGGTTTTTAACTAACTCTTCTTTTGTCATGCCGATACCCGTATCTGTAACGTGAAGCATGTTCTTCTCTTTATCACACTGGAGAAACAAAAAGGAGAAAGATGTAGTCTGACTTCACTTCTACTCATTATATGCAACACACTGTCATGGAAAACTGTTTATTAAGACTTGATGCACTATCTTTTTACATTTCTCCCACCACTCATCTGTGAGAGATGATTGTACCTAATGGTTCTTACCTTGATTTTGACTGTGAGTTCCTCATTGCCAGCAAGAGCATTTTCATCAGTTAAGGATATTAACCGTATCTTATCTAAAGCATCTGACGCATTTGAAATAAGTTCCCTCAGGAAAATCTGAAATAGAAACCAGTTGTCAGAAATTTCTGAACACACACAAACAGTTTTAGCATCTTCTACCAAAAAAGGCACTAACCTCTTTGTTTTTATATAAAGAATTGATAATAAGTTTCATCATTCTGTTCACTTCTGCTTGAAACGCAAACTTCTCAGATTTTTCCCTGATTTCTTTGATCTGGGATGCATTCAGGCCATCTAGTTGGATAGCTTCCTCCTCTCTGTTAGGAGAACAAAACCTGTCAGGTAGTCTTCTCCACAAACAGCCTCACCGATTTTATCATCTAGCAACAGCAGTAACAGTTTTATCCAAGCCCCTTAATCACTGACACAGCCCAAAAGTTGTATTATCAAATGAGTTAAGCTCAAGAGCAGGTATCCTCAACTGCAAGTAAGACTTTTTTCCCTAAAAAGAAATTCATGGAAGAACACAGCCATGTTAAAACCACTGTAGCCCCCAGCATGTGGTATGCCTTGTAGGCAAGGCACAGAGCAATTTTATTAGTAGGCACCAAACTAACCACCTATCACATGCAAGAATAACCCCCTATTAAGGCACTGTTTTCACACAGCTATTGTTATTAGACAAAATTAAACTGAAGATTTTGGTATTCAAGTCCACAGGCTCACTTCTGTTTAGAAGGAGACAGTCTTTTACAGAAATATTTCTCCCAGCTGATGAGACCTTTTTTGAATGGTGGTTCCCTGCAACCCCTCCCCCATTTCTGAGGCTTTAGGCATCACTGATACTCGAACTTACCCCTCAAAACCAAGAGAAAATCTTAATATTTTAGAAGCCCCTTACCCAGAACCCCAGATACCAACCTCTGAACAACTTCATCGTCGGTTCGAGACCCTTCTCTGCTTTTACCCAAGTCATCTTCCACGGTTCCATCCACATCCACCTCATCAGCTCTAACTGATACTGGGGGGGGAAAAAAGGAATACAACGGCCTGAGCCCGCTTCCCCACGAGACACTGCGACAGTTCTCTGTACCCCTCCCCACCGCTTTGAGCGGGGAGAGGGAGAGAGGGGGTGGAAAAGGGGAAGGGGGGAGAGAGAGGGGACCTCCCCCCCGCCAGCCCCTGGGCTGCGTGGGACGCGCTGCCCCCTCCCCTTTCCTCCTCTCGCTCTCTAGGGACCAACAACCCAGGGAAAGCATGAGCAGGGGCCGGAGAAGGCTTCGCTGCCCCCCCCCCAAGAAAAACAGGGACGTGAGGAAGTGAAGCCCCACACCCCTTAGACCGCCATCACCCCCACCTCGCTTCTCATTATTCTCTCCCCACCTTCCCAAGGAAAAGAGGGTGCAAGGGGAGGTGGGGTGGAGGGGGAGTCGGGAGGGAGAGGGCGAGTAGCCTTGGCCGAGACCCCGGTCCCTTCTCCGTCCCCCCTGCCCCTCCCCCCGCCGCTAGAAGCTTCCAGAAGCCCGCGGGCACTCACTCACCGGCCAGGAGCAGCGCGCACGCCAGCGCGATCCCCCACCCCGACTTCATGGCGGTCGCAAGAAGAGAGGGGCCCCAGGCGCCCCCAAGCCCGCAATCCCGGTCCCGACCGCAGCCCCACTCCTCGCCGCCTCCGCCGAGCGTCCTAGAGGGGCCGCGGGCGCCCCCCTCCGCCTTTATGAACGGGGCTGCGGGGGGAGCCGCTCCGCCGCGGGCCAATCGGGGCGCACCACGCCAAACACGCGGCCAATGGGGACGCCGGGGGGGCCGGGACCGCGGCCGCCGCCGCCAATCGGCGCTTTCCATGTGCGGTTTCCTGCGGACGGAGCGTGGCCGGCGCCCATTGGCCGGGCGGAGGGGCGCTCGGCCAATAGCCCCCGCGGAGGGCTCTGACGGGCACGGCTCCCCCTCTTCGGTTATTAGCGAATAAACCGGTCACGTTTGGCACCGGGGCCGCGCGGGCCGCTTCCCGGGGCTTCCGAGGAACATCAGCGAGTGGGAGGCCAACTTCCGGGGGGGGCCGGGATGTTTACTGGGGGGCACGGCTGCTATGGCAACGGGAGCTTCCGGTCGCGGAGGCCCCCGGGTATCACGCCAAGAGGAGCGACAAGCCGCGGGTAGGGGCGACAGCTCGCGCCGCCGGATGGGGAACCCCTGCGCCCCTCCCCCTCCCCGGTCTCCCAGCCGCGGCAGCCAATGGGGGCGAGGCCGGCGCCGCGCGCATGCGCCCTGGCCGCCCTCCCCACCGCGGTGCACGCTGGGAGTTGTAGTCCGAGTGCACCGCGCCCCCTGCCGCCGCGGTGCGGGAGCTGCACGTGGCGAGCGGGGCCCGCCATGACGGGGGGGGGACCTCCCCTCCGCCCGGCGTCCGGGGCAGCGAAGCGGCCGGGCCGCGGGCCTCGTGAGGGAACGGGCAGTTACTATTGCAAAAAGCGGAGTAGTTTGAGTTATGATAGAGTTGAGGTTCCTCTGAGCAGTTGTGTGTTTTGAAAGCTAGACAGAATGTCCCTCTGACAGCGTGTTTTCTTTCCAGTAATACAATATCTGGAATATATGTATGGAATATGTTCCATATATACATTCCATCTATATATACTTATATACTTATATAGGTGGAATGTATATATGGAACATATTCCATACATATACAGAATATATATGAAATACATATATAGAGCACCTGCCATACGAGGACAGGCTGAGAGAGTTGGGGTTGTTCAGCCTGGAGAAGAGAAGGCTTTGAGGAGACCTTATAGCGACCTTCCTGTACCTGAAGGGGCTGCAGGAAATCTGGGGAGGCACATTATTTACAAAGGCTTGTGGTGATTTGTATAAACTGGAGAGGGGCAGATTTAGACTAGACAGAAGGAGGAATTTCTTCACCATGAGGGCAGTGAGGCACTGGCACAGGATGCCCAGGGAAGCTGTGGCTGCCCCATCCCTGGAGGTGTTCAATGCCAGGTTGGATGGGGCTTTGGGCAGCCTGGTCTAGTGGGAGGTGTCCCTGCCCATGGCAGGGGGGTTGGAACCGGATGATAATTTTTAGGTGTCTTCCAACCCAAACTATTCTATGATTCTATGAATATTTCAAAGTGGAATAATTGGATTTAAGCTAAAGCATAGCTAAGTTTCATCTAAGCAGTTGTGGTTTGAAAGTTAGAATGTCCCTCTGATAGTATGTTTTATTTCTCCGATAGCATGTTTTCCTTATAACAGTGTCTTTCAGACACTGTCCTTTCTTTGAAAATGGTAATGTATTGGGTGAGGAATGATTTGTTCTAAACAGATGTCTCCTGTAATCACCTCTGTTTGGAATCCTTACTAATCTGAAAGCCAAGGTCAAACAGCGAGCTGGAGCCTGCTCCAAATTAGCAAGAGTTTTGACTGTTGTGAAGTTCATAATATCATTAAAGTTGGAAAGGGGTAGAATATGCCTAAGATTTCTGGGAGTATTTATCCATCTGCATATAAGTGGGAAATCTATCCTGTCCCAGCCCTCATCTTGCTGCACACTACTGATGGATATCGCTCCTGGTGTTGCTCAGGACTGATAAAGGGTGCTTGCTTGCTAAAACTCCATAATGAGTCTTAGAGAAGTTATTTGCCGGCATTTTCAGTGTCACTTGCTGCCCAGACCTTGGCGTGTCTAGTCCCTCACCCAGCCATGAGAGCCACCCACTGTCTCGCCTCTGGGGACTGTGGATGTGGCATAAAGCAAGCTGGGTACTTCTCGTGTTTTCCTGCTTGCTAGTGCTCATCACAGCAACCATCCTCCAGGGAGCTGATTAGTGCTCCTGAGCCTGCCCTTGGGGCTGTTGTTTATTTGTTAGCGGTCCTTCCCTCCCTATGTGGAGTGGGAGGCTTCAGCAGCTGCTCCATGCCCCACTGGTGTGAGAGGACAAGGGAGCACCTGTGCAAACTGATCCTCCAGTACCCCTGTCGGGGAAGGAACTAGTGTTTGTGGAACAGTAAACAGCAGGCCCCATGCTCAGAAGATGGGATATTCCCATCCTTTTTTTCATGTCCCTTTTGGGACATTTCAGTGTCCCTTTCAGCTTGGAGAAGAGAACATTGAAGGGACACCTCAGAGCAGTTTACTGCTTCCACTGTGGGGAAGGAAGAGGAGCAGGCGCTGATCTCTTCTCTCCGGTGACCTATGATAGAACCGAGGGGATGGCAGGAAGAGGTTTAGGTTCTATTTTAGGATTAGGTTTTTCACTGGAGAAGCGGTGGAGCACTGAACAAGCTCCCCAGGGAAGCAGTCACAGCTCCAAGCCTGACAATACTCCAGAAGCATTTGGACAACACCCTCAGAACCATGGTGTGAGTTTTGGGATTGTCCTATGCAGGGACGGGTGCTGGACTTGATGATCTTGGGGGTTCTTTCCACCTCAGATTATTCTGATTCTACATCTGCAGTTTGTAAAATGAAACACACTGCATGCAGATCCTGCACTGCATCGCTGTTAAGAACTTCAGATATTTAAGTCATGAAAGCTGACATATGATAAAATATAATATACTTAAGCTGTGTGCTAATAAGCGAATTGAAATATCTTGTGGCCCCCTCTCACTTTCCTGAAAAAAATCTGCCTTGACTTTCAAGCGCCAGTCACCTGTTTTGTCTTACACATGTTCAACATTAGAATAGGGGAAAACCAGAAGCTGACAAGCAATGATTTAATGAATTTGAAAGCTATTGATCTGAGATGTTCAGTACAAAAAAATAAAATAAAAAACCCTCGCTGTATTTACAGCATCAGAAACACTGAAGTTAGACCTCCAGTAGCTAAAAGTTATGGCAAAAATAGGCTTATCATCTCTGTATTACAGTAAATAATGGTTATCTGTGGGTTCTTCTTAATGAAGCCAAAGATTTGATTGTGACCTTTTTAAAATAATCAAGAAGCTTTTCTGTATGATTTCTAGTTTCAATATCTGTTCTTCAGAAGCTGCTGCTTCCCTGGTCTTAAACTATAAGAGAAATAAGAAGGAATGTTACTCTCCCAAAACAAATGTAAGAAGGACTGTGAGAACTAAGTATGAGATGTCAGTGTCAGGGTTGGAAGTAAGAAAACATCTGTCAGGTTTTTGTGGAGACCTGCGTGACCTTGGAAAATTATTTTTCATAGAGTAGCCTTACTTAACTGAAAATACAATTCAGTTATTCAGGAATCTAAGAAGAGAAAGTTTTTCTTTTTCTATCACCTACAAGCAGTTTCAGGATTTCATTCATAATTATGTCTCTATGATTCCCAGAGTGAGATGAGTTGCTCCCTGGCTGTGAATAGGCATTTGAGGGGCACAGGGCTTCACAGATTGAATTTATCTCTGTCTTATAGAATTCTTGCATTAACAGGTTTTGATGGCAGTTCTGTTTCAGCAGTCATTGTGGTAGCAGTGGGAAAATGTAATGCTTTGTGACACTCTTTTTGAACTTTGGTAACTGGAATAGTAGGAATGCAAACCAATTCTGTTACTGACTACGTTAAACCAACAGAGATTTTAGATTGTTTGGTGGAACCCAGATTTTATTGATTACTTTGCTTTTATGATTATACAAAGTAGGACATTGCATTTGAAGGAGATATGAAACCTGATAGACCTGTGTTTTGTGCTTTGAATTTAGAGGTCAGACTAGCAAGAAGTGTAACGTCGGTAGTGGCATTGCTTACTTTATGTAGATTATAATGTTTGCTTTCATTAAAGCCCAGTTGGATTACCCAGGACAAAACTGATACACAAAAATGAGGCAGCTGGAAACTTAACACTCTCACAAAGAAAGTTTGATCTCTTCACAAGGGCCTGGCAATTGAAGAAAAGATCTTCTTTGAATATTAAACTTATAAAAATTACCTTCTTTTATCTCCTTTGAAACCCTGAACGTATTGTCAAATGCTGCTCTCAATATTTTAAGAAAATCTGAGTAGCATTTCCACTGAAAATTTACTAATCTTAGCTTAATTTCTGCTTAAAAACTTAAGGGAGTTTTTAAGATCTTAGTTGCACTAACCAGGTGTTCAAGACCAGGTTGGATGAGGCTATGAGCAAGCTGACGTAGTGGAAGGTGTCCCTGGCTATGTCAGGGGGGTTGGAACTACATGGTCTGTAAGGTCCCTTTTAATCCAACCCATTCTATGATTCTGTGATCACCTTTCAGGATTTAATACCAAAGGAAAGGTGTAACCATTAAGAGGTAATAGTTGTTCAACAGTTTATCTGCATCAAAGGGTTCTGTAAAGCAATTAGACATACTTTGATAATTACGTGCATAATGATTGAAATACTGTATTTATAAAGAGCTGCATTTGCTCTGTTAACTGAAAATTCAGGGGCATATAGTGATAAGAGAAACAGAACACAAATAGTGTCTTCTTCCATACAAATGGTAGAGCAAGCCCTTCTCCAGTCCTCTGAATGCAACTTTATCAGCTCATCCATGTGTCTGTGGGGAAGTCAGCTCAGCGAAGGATGCCACATGATTCCAACTGTAAGTTGCAACTCGCAAGAAGTTATTACCTTGCCAGAAATAGCTGTAGAGATAAACTGAGAGAAGTTCATATGACCCGACAGTGGGTATTTGACTTAACCAGCTAAATTAGCCAGTTAATCTGCCTAGGCTCCATCTGTAATAGAGAGACAGCCCTCTCATTGTACTAGCTTTGACATATGTTGTTGAACTCTCTGGCCCAGCAAAATACTCTGTAGTTAAATCAGCTTGAAAGAAGAGATCATTTGTTATGAGTTATTAACATATTATAGATTTGAATATTATGTATAGTTTCTGTGATTTTAGAACTAAAATATAGAATTAGCTCAAACAATAACTTCTAGCTATCCTGCGCCTGGATACTTACGCTTGCATAAGGAATTTTTAACAAAGCTGCAGTGAGAAAGAAGGGGAAAGAATGTGACTGTAGCTAATTAAGCCAGATAACAAGGACTGGTGCAATGATAAGAGGGAGAAGAACCAGGTAGGACTAGATGCAACCTTGAAGAGATGCCCAGAAGTCTAAGAGCATGCGCAAGAAGGAAAGTTGAAAAGTTCAACATGACGAAGACAACCTGCCTTTATCCCCAAAGACCCTCATCGACCACTACCACTAGGAGGAGCGCATGCACAAGGAGGAGGAGATATATGTTAATTAATTCTTGGAACTAATCTTACTAACCCAACCCACTTCTTGGAAAAGTCATGACTATGTATACTAACCTAATACATATGAATAATACAGCTCAATAAAAATGTGCTGGCTTGCACGCCTGGTGTGCAAGCTTGGAGGAAAATTCCCCCTTGCACCCTGTGCACGGCCGCATACCTGCACCTAACTCTGAGTTGGGTGTCGTTATTCCGCAAGTGAAGCCTCTTTCAGGTCCAGGGTGCACCTGACTAGAGCATGGTTAAGAGCAGGAGCTTAAGGCTAGTAGAAGGCAATATCCTGGTTATCATGGTGGTAAGCTAAGCCTGGAATGTAAATTACATAGAATAAAGACATTGTAAATAGGTGAAAGTGTAAGGAAGCCATAAAACTGAAAAATGAGTTTGCATTGTCAGAACATTGCTTCTTTTAATAAGCAATTAAATTGAAATCCATAACTAATACAAGTTCAGTTTTATTTCATGGATAATAAAAATACTGTAATTTGTGTCACTACAAGCTAGCCATTTACTGCCATACTGTTTTTGATAAAGAAATGTGATTTTATTTAAGAAGAATTAATGAAGTCTGAAGTTTCTACCACTGAGTCCTGTCTTTCTTACATGATAATACATTGCAAATATGAACTATTTATCTGCATTCTCTGTAATTTGAGCTTCATTTATATCTTTATAAAACAATACATTGAGATTGAATATTCCTTTTCTCTGCAATGACTTCAGCGGCTTCAGGGGCTAAATATTGCATGTACAGCACAAACTGAAGAGATACCCACTTATTTAAGACTCTCAACAATATTTGGGACTGAGTCTGAATATGAAACAAAAAAAAATGCTGGCATTACCTAGCTTTTCAAGCTGATTATCCAAATATTAGTTAATTTTAACAGTAGCTACATACAAGTGAGATTAAAATATTATTGTTTGTAAATAGTGACAGCTTTACTAAGTGCCCATGCTATGAATTATTCTTACCTGCTCTCCTTTTATCAAGAACTTCTGTTGACCAAAATACCATGTTTTGACTTCAACTTTTTTCCAGTTAGGAGAAATACATCTTGTATGCACTACTTACTTATTTCGTCTCAGAACTGTTAATCTCCACCAAATAGGGATTTGAGCCGGACTCTGGTTTTGAAAGCTGAGAATCCTAATGAACGGGTTAACTTTTGCATTCCTGTACTGTGGAAGGCTCCACAGCCAAATAGTCTAAAGCTTCATGTAGAAACATCTTTAGACTTGTTTCTTTGAATCTTTTATTCTTTGCAAAGAAATGAAAAATATTGAAAAAAATGTTGAAAAAAATGGTTTTTTTTTTGTCACAGTTATAGTTAATGTAACTTGCTAGGCAGAGGTACATTTCCAGGACTCAGGAGTGCTGTATGAGAAAGATAGACAGGCGCTACCTGGCTGCCAGCACCCTGTGGTGCTTTGAATTATCGATGTGTGAAACAAAACAGTAAGCTCAGACTGTATGTGTTTGTGCTCAGGTAGAAGACATCAGCTTCACCTTTTTTTTTTCAATAAATGTAGGTCCACCAGCTTCCCTGATACAATTGTTTAGCATATTTCTGTTAGCAACAGTAGTTTTACCTCCTGCCTTTGCTCCTGTTTTCCTGGTTTTCTGAAAGTCAGCAGTTTTTGCAGCGGGATATCAGTGAATCTCACCAGAAAGCTGCGGAGGAGTCATAGAGCTAATCCTGCTATGGGGCTGTGAATCTGACTCTTCCCACAGTCTGTCAGTAGTATGGATGATGCTAGATGGCCAGAGTCTGATGTATCATTTTTTGATCTGATGATGTTAGCAAATATGTAAACCTTCTTTTCAGAGAGTAATATGCATCAGAGAGTGGTATGAAACATACTTGGTTGTGAGCTCACAAACCATGAGCTGTAGTGAGCACCTGTGAAGCTATCTGTGACCCTACCATAGGCAACAGGAACAGTTTTGAGAGAAGGAACATCCTCCTTCAGCTATGGCAATGGACAGTGACGGCACCTGCTGTCCAAAGAACTGCTTGCTGGGCTGCAGCGGAGTGCAGGAATCCTGGATCCGGTGAAGCATGAGCTGACTTTCCAGCTCCCTCTCCTCTAAACCCATTCTGGACTTTTGGACCTCAACTAAAATAGGCAATGGATATGACAGACGCCTTTGAAGATGTCACAGTTAGATGTGGAGTGAAAGGAAAGATTTTACAAGGTACAACAGGACTGACTACAAGATAAGAGGCACTGTGAAAATGTCCACTTGCATAGAAACAGGTGCTTCCTGCTGGGATGGACCCCTTATTGCACTGATTTTTAGATTAAAGATTGGAGCAACAGGCAAGTTTATCCTGTTATTACCTGGAGATTATGGCAGTGGGAATCCACCTCCGATCATTAGCTGGGTCAAATACTTTAGACAGAAGCAAAGTGCTTTGGTGCAACTGTGACAATTGTGATACAGCATCTGAAATGTGACATGTTATTAGGTGTCTTTTGTATATATAAATATACACACACACAGAGACACAGACAGAGCATGCTTGGGTAAACTCTGAGCATGACAAAGTATTCTGCAGCTTCCAAAACTTGCTTATCAATGCACAGATCAGTCTTAACAATGGCACTAAACTGGAAAGTTGTTTTTAATTGTGAGAGTAATATTGATGTTCTCACTTTACCTCTTTTACTCCTAGTTTCCTGAGAAACAATAAGGAGAAAAAATAAGAAAGCATATGACACTGCATTGGTACCCACACAGGCTAGATTCTGAGGAGCAAGACACAGCATCACTCTTTTTATTTAAAGACTTGAGAAACCCTTTGGTTTATTTTTTTTTTAAATTTTATTTGGTCTCAATATTAATAGTGAGACAAATCCTCTTTGTTTATTTATGAAAAAGACAATTAAGTCAGTACATTAACAGTGAGCTAAGTTACATGAGCACGAACAGTCTGGGCTTTTATTGGTTTGTTCTCATCATCTGTTCTTACCAGGGCATCCACAGTTGGCTACTGCTGGAGACTGGGCTGATCTGAGATGGTCATTCATAGGAAATAATATGTTTTATATGAACTTCATCAGCTTGAATAATTTGAATGCCTAGGGGCCTGAATGCAATAGGTGTAAAAAACAGAACCAGATCCATAGGGAGCCTTTGGCACTATAATGTTCAGTCATCATTCATCACAAAAAATGGAACAAGCCCAATTAAATATCTTGCAAGTTACCTGTATGTTTTCAACTTTTTATCCTTTTGTCCACTGTTTTTGTCACTGTTCAGTGTGGTGAGAGATATGGGAGTGAATACCCTAAAGTAAAGGATGAATTAAATGAAAATGTCTCTAAGCTTGGATGAATATTCTAATCACTGAGTCACTTGATAGAAATGCTGTGAATACCAGCTTTTTTTTTTTGAAGGAATGCAGCAGTCTCCACCACCTTATCTACTAAGAATGCTCTGGGCTTCCTTTCTGGACCAAAATCACTGCGGCATGTAAGATGGAGGGAAGTTTGCTTTGTGAAGGTCAAGAATGAGCTTGGTTCATCGCTACTTACCACAATAAACATTTGCAGTACCAGAAAAGAGACTTTCAGTCACGGAAAACTTCAGAACAAAAACTGAGATGCTGACAGAGCTTAGGTGCTTTTAAGGATAGGTAACTGCTGGAGAAGCATTTTGGAGACAAGAATTTTGGACCCATATTTCTGAAGAGGGAACTAGAAGTGAATTAGAACATGTGCACATCCCAGGAGTGTGATGAAAAATCCACGGATGTTAGGCAGGCTGCACACATGGCTAGAGCTGGTGTTTAAATATCTTGTTAAATATCTATGTTTAAACATAAAGGACTGGGGCCTAAGTTGTTCCTTCAGCAGGCACTTTTGTTATAAATGTTTCTTTCGACATTAAAATCACATTATGAAAAGCTTTCTTCTCTATCTTCTGCCATATTTTTCTTTTATATTTGTAATAAACCCTTAAAATTTAAATACCAAGTTAAAAATAAGTGTCATACTTCCAGTATTTTGAATTTTTATTTCTGCTCTGCTTTAAGTTTGAAATAAAGTGTTTGCTCTTCAGGTATTATTTGGCCTTCGGCTGGCTTTATCCTGTTCCTCCTGAGACTGATGATCACACCGCAGCTGGCACTGTTAGTGAAAAGCCAGTCATCTGTGGGCTTTGTGATCTGTCCCTGCTCTACCCCCCCTTTAAAATTTAATGCTCTGTATTGTCATAATAGAGGAATTGACAGAAGGGAATGGGTTTTAAGGAGCCTAACATATAGTACAAAATCTGTTAAGGTGAAGAACTGTAATTAGAAGAATCTGTGTAAAGATAAAATGTGTTTTGATGAATCTGTGTAAAGATAAAATGTGTTTTGATCACTGTAAAAAAACTCTTAACTCTTAAATACTAACACCTCTGTAAGTTTCAGCATCACTTGAAAACTGCACCTGCAGCAGCGTATTTCTGTGGCTAAGAATAAAAAAAACATATCACAGGGAATATCACTGTTCTCAAAAAAGTTAAATCTTATTCTGACCTGTAATTGTTATTCTCCATGGCCAAAAAAAGTCTTAGCTTGACATGGTTTGCCACAGTGAGCTCCCAAGCAGTGGCCTCCACTATGAGCTCCCTTTGGTTTCACAGCAGCTTCTGCCTTGTGGTGCATGATTAGATTTAGGGAGACAACTCTGGCTGTGGGAGTAACGCCAAGTAGTTGGAAGATTAATTGGGACTAAGATAAAGCATGAAGCTGGTACCAAGCATATTAGAATAAACATTTTTAAAAAGACCAGGTGTTCCAAACCAGATACACAGGATGATGAATCTTGAATGTGTGAGAAAGCCAGGCTGGAAAAAAAACACCTGGGAATAAGTGAATTGGAGTTATGGCTGAGAACAGTCACGAGAGTGTAGAATGGACAAAACCAAAACCATCCTGTTTGTCTGAAGCTCAGAAAACTGAGGAACTGTATAAAGATCTGCCTAAACGAGAGAAGCCAGAAGAAGTAGTAGTACTTTCTTAGTTTGACTCCTGCATGCTGTGCTGATTAAAAGAATATAGTCAGAGAAAACTGTGAGGTCTGTGTCTCCTTCATCACCGCACTAGCAAAACACGTTTCAATTAAAAATCAAGGAAACCATTCACATATTTGAAGTTAAGCTATGCTAGGCTGAAGTGTTAGTGTGGAAAAGGAGGGAAAAGCCAAAATGATCAAATACTCCATTTGTGGAATAGGACACGTCTCCACTAACTGAAGAGCAGCTTGTCGACACCTGCAGTGAGATGGGCCCAGTAAACCCATGGCGTAAAAAAATATCACTTGTTCTGGCAGCTGGCAGAAGGGTTGTTGAAAAGGAGTTGTCGGACCTTCTGCTGGTGCAGGTCACCAGAAGCGAGCTGGACTCAGGGAGCATAGAGAACTGCTTCCTGCAGGGTTAGCCTGCCCTCTTGAATGGTTGGACTCGATGATCCGGTGGGTCTCTTCCAACCTGGTTATTCTATGATTCTATGATTCTTATCGCTCCAGTGGATGTGGAAAGTTTTCGGAATAGACCCTGTGTCCACAAAGTTGGCTGCCTAGAGCTGAACGTATCCTTGGGAAACCACATTTCTGCACACTGGCACTCATGTTTTGATCGAGAACCGAGGCAGGAAGGTACAAAAAAGGCTTTGAAAAGAAGGTATTAGGTTTTAAATGACGTGGCATCTCCTCCCCCCCCCTCCCCGAAAGCACGGGAGGAGAGAAGGACTCAAAGTGGCAGAGCTGCAGGTTTGCTGGGGCTGGGCTTGCTTGATCTGGGTTTGCTTGATCTGGGTTTGCTTGGGGCTGGGTTTGCTGGTCAAGAGCTCGCCCTGGTGGCCCGTAGGGAGGTTGTTCTTTCAGGAGATGCCCCTGCCAAGCCTCTACATGCAAACGGCCGGTTTACTTGCTCCTCCTCCTTTTAAGAACTGTTTAATCATTGTAGTCTCCTGCATTTCCTTTGTATGTTCATCCCCGTAAAGAGAAGTTAAGACTCGAAAAAGTAATTTCTGAAATATTTCAACTATTTGCACACACGTATGCGCATATACGTGTATTTAAGGTAAGTATTTCTCTAATATTTTAATAGGGATTTTTTTTTTTTTGTGGTTATACAAATTGCCATCCCCTTGCAAACACGTCATGGCTTCTCTCTTCTGGTGTCCCAGAAAGACGTTCCTTGCAGTTCTGCCACAGAAGGTTAAGACAACCATTCAGCAACATTCATTTACATCAGGAGAGTCCTTATTCCTCCATTCAAAGACAGCAGAAGTACACTGCAGTAGCCTGTGAACTCTGTGCCTGTCAACTGTACAGAATCAAGTGCCAGGATCTCAGTGAATAATGGGAAGTATAATTCATTTGTTACCTCTGGCTTTTGCTTTTTATAAGTTCGGTCAAACCTAACATACCTGGAAAGCAGATAGTAAAAAAAAGTTGATTAGAAAAAAAAATTTTTGAGCTTCCTTAGGATAAGGCAAAATATTTTCTTTTGCAATTAATTTTGTGAAATCTAGGTTTATATCAATGTAAAAACTGAGTACCAAATGTGTGTCCAAATACATTTAAAAAGAAGGAAGATCCTTATATACCTCCCGTAAGAGAGAGTTGGGGTTGTTCAGTTTGGAGAAGAGAAGGCTCTGAGGAGACCTTATAGCGACCTTCCAGTACCTGAAGGGGCTGCAGGAAAGCTGGAGAGGGACTTTTTACAAGGGCATGGAGTGCTAGGATGAGGAGGAATGGGTATGAACTGGAGAGAGGAAGATTTAGACTAGACATGAGGAGTACTTTCTTCACTCTGAGAGTGGTGAGGCAGTGGCACAGGTTGCCCAGGGAAGCTGTGGCTGCCCCATCCCTGGAGGTGTTCAAGGCCAGGTTGGATGGGGCCTTGGGCAGCCTGATCTGGTGGGAGGTGTCCCTGCCCATGACAGGGGGGTTGGAACTGGATGATCTTTAAGGTCTTTTCCAACCCAAACTATTCTATGATTGTATATTGGACTATGAAACGTATTTTAAGGATGAGATTGCCATTTTTTCCTTTCTAGACTTTGAATTACTATAGTTCATATTGACCAGGTGGATCCAAGTCTAGCTAGGAAGCCACCTTGGCCAAACTAGGTACACCCAGAATACAGGCTATATGAGGACTAAGGCACAGACCTGAGCTTAAATGCAACTCTAGAGCCAAAAGGTACAAGGTGTGTGGGTGGAGGCACAGGTAATGCTTCTTAAAGCAGTTCTCCCAGGACCCTGGTCCAGGTTGCACAGCTGTGCTATATCAGAACATAGCTTGAACACTTGCAGATGAAGTATTGGGAGGTGGATGGAGGTGTGTTTCATTTAGTGGTTGCTGAAGATTGTTTTCTTGCCAACATATGAGTCCTTCTGCGGATCTAATTGAGGACTGTCTATCTCTTGAATAGTCTGGGGTGGGATATGTAATAGAAGAAAGGGTGCATCTCCTAAGATAAATACTCTCCTACGATGAGAGTATCCCAGCTAGGTATGAGCTGGCTGTGCAAACCTAGCTGTAGGATACAATGCTGCTTAGAATACAGCTATGTGTTAAATAAAAGTTGTAAAAAAAAGGTCTACAAAGGGGTTGTTTTTGTAAGCTGTCAGTTCTATCTGAAAGGTAGCAAGGTAGATGTGGTTGTAAGTCATTACTTCTGAAAGTAAAATGACTTTTAGAGTTCATGAGAACTACTACAACAGGTGGAAAAACTGCAGTTTTTCTTAGAGTCACAAGTAACTGTCAGTAATTTGATACTGATGGATGCTACAGTAAAGCCTCTTCTACCTCTATGCTATTTATCTAGAGCTATGATATGGATTTGGAGAGCTGAATATAAAGCAGTAGTTTTGAGAATTTTGAAAAATAATTATTTTTTCGCTATTCATTCTGCTTATATCCAACAAGTAACAGGTTGTGAAAACACCTGTAGGAATGATTATGCAATGAAAGCACACTAATAAAATTCTGGAGAGAAAAATAGACTTTGGATCTGACCAGATGCTGTGTAAGATAAATTGCTGTAATGCCTGAGTTGAGCTCATTAAAGCTACAGGGGAGAAAGGAGGTGTAAATCTACATTCTCCCAAAAGACAGGAACAGTCAAGAGACATAAGGAAATCTATTGCAATAGTTTTGTATCAAATAATTCAGAAGTTCTTCAGCTACAAGACCTAGACACTTTCAAATAAGTGAATGCTTCTTGCTGGAAGTTTTTGATAGCAATGCTATATATTCCATTGTTATAAACAAGCAGCAGAATGCAGTGGATGACGTGCTGAGATTATCCATCTTATGAAGCTAATGGGCTCTGAAAGAATTTGCAGTAGGTTTTTAAGAGTGAATGTGTCTATGACTTTAGATTTTTCTGAGTAGCTTATGTTTTAAGAATTGTACGTTAATAGGCTGTAATAGGTTTTAGTGTACATCTTGGACTATAATGTCAACGGAACTCATTTAGAATTCTGAATTTAGATATGTAAATAGACATCCAGATTTTCAAAAGATATTGGTGCTCAACAGGAGATGACAGGCAATTATTAAGCCAGACTTCAAATTCAATCTGCGCCCAGCATTATTACTGTTATTAAGTGAGAGCTGCTAAGCATTTAACAGGTTGGTAAACATTGCCTATATCAGTTATCTCTTGGCTTGCCCCATTTTGTTACTCAAACATGTATGTTACACTGCAATGACAGAGATCTGTCGTTGTTTAATACGCTATTTTGCAACTGTTGTCATGTTCATCCTGAATTTTCCTGTACGCTGAAACGCACGAGAAGTTTCATCTCCGTTCCAGTTTCCATAAGGTTGATCTAAAGGAGTCACAGAGATACCCTCAGTTATTTGCCAAAAATGGATTTCCTTGAGAAATTCTTGAATTGTACGTGCTAGAAACTAAAAGTAGACTAGAAAGTGAAGTCCTTCAGGTGGGCTGAATTATCAGTGATTTGAAGAGTCATGGCAGGCTTATAAAAAAAAATAATATGTTTGTAGTGTGTAATTCATGCAAGATATACACTATGAGCTGGCCAGATGGCACAGTGACACACTGGATGGCTGTACTGCTGTTTCTTCAGTGTACAATTCTTATTAGTAAGAAGTTCCCAGAATAAAGAGGGTGATTGGTTTATGGTGCTCTTTCTCTGTGCTGATTACAGTCTATAACTCACCTTGCTGTGTTTGGTCAGCAGAGGTATTACGACATGGTACTGTTTGCCAAGTCCCCCCTAACGACAGAATGACCTGCCAGTGATAACCATCACCGATGGTATTTCTACTGTGCTTCTGTGAGACCGCTGCCATTAACCCAGCAACTGAGCAGTAAGTTCCACAACATATGGCTCAGTTCTTCAGGATATTGAGATTTCTTGGCTGGGCACCAGCTGCTTAATATATCGGAAAACAGAGGACAAAGGCAAACATATTTAATTTCATATTAGAAAATGCAGAGAATATGAAAGCCACTATAAATTGTGTGTATCCATAAATCTTCACAGCTTCCAAAGGTGGTGGTGTCATGCTAAAGTTAGCTACAAGTGCAATGTAATGTAATGGATTTTGTGGAGAGGATGCACAGGCTTGTCCCGTAAAAGGGAGAGCCATGCAGGGGGAGGCAGGTGACAGATAATAATTATATTTAAGGAACCTGAGGAATATGCTACATGAATCTTCCCCTTTGCCTCCCTTAATATTTGTGCTGTCATATTCTTATGATTATAGGTGGTAATGTTATCAAAAGGATCTGTTTATCAACAGAAAAATTATAATAGAAATGAACAAAAAAGTTCCATGCACATGCTCTCAAACCTAGGTCCAAATGAGGTAAAAAAAAATTGTCTTTCAACCAGTGAACACCAGCAACCTGTTTTTGCCAAGTCTTAATGCTGTGAAATATTGTGATGAGGGAATCCTTGGAAGACTACAGAAGACTGGTAGAATCTCCAGAAAGAAAAGTAGCTTGCTGAAGGAAGGTGATTCTGATTTTTAAGAGGAAGATAAAATATTCACATATACCTGAGTGTTCTCTGCAAATTATAAGCCAAATGAAAGATGTATGTGCTATATTTCAGAAAAAAAATATTGTGTGGACACAATTGTAATACAACCTTCTGAATATTAAAGAAGAGGCTTCATTTGGGTGATGTGTTTTTTTGGTTTTTTTTTCTCTTTGCCTAAAGTTGGTACAGGTATATTTTTCATTGGTAGCAATGTAAGTTTTTTATGCCAAAATTTATTTTAAATGGAGAGTTCTATCTTAGGACATATTTTTGAAGTAATATGTGTTGACCTAGCTGTCATTATTTGTTAATGATTTGATTTGTGGCAAAAGTAGTAGACCATGTTTAAAAAAAACCTCAACAACTTACTGTGACATTACTAGATTGAACTTAAACCAACAATAAAAAGAATGCAGCTGTACCAGACTATCAAGTACAAAGCACTGAGCTGGTTTTTGTTGTTTTTTTTTTAATGCCTCTTTTCCCTAACTGTGTGGATGAGAATAAACTTAGGCAAAAGTTTTCTATGCAGAAGACATCACGAAGAGTAAATTTGATTTGGATAGAGCAAAAAATTTGATTATTGTAATCAAATGAGGTGTGTGTTACAAGGATCAGAGAAGAGTCCACAGTATGATGAGTGCCTTCTCATTTGCATTTGTACTAAGGCTATGGAAAGGTTGCGCAAGTGTAACTAAGCAGTGTGGATGCTTACTTTGATATGAGTTCATGTTTTGCTTTAGGGCAGAAAAGATATCCTTTGATATAGAGTAAATTGCAATAAAACATTCTTAAACCAACATAATAATATTATATGGCTTTAATTACAGCATCTGAAAACTGGAGGAAGTTAAACCAGTGCAATTTTTCCAAGTAAATGAGGCCTGAGATCACCTGTACATTTTTGTACCAGGGTGTAATTTGACATGTGTAAAGTACAATTAAGCTTGCTTTAAAGTCTGTGCATTCTTACCCAATGGTATAAGGCATCATTGGTTTTCCTTGCAGAAATTTTCCTCTTTATTTTTTTTATTATTTAAATCTTGTTTATGCTAATAACATTAAACCATTCTTTCCTTCCTTACTTGTTAACATTGCAGTGCGCGAATAGTCATACTTTTCAGGCAAATGTTTGTGTAACAGGTTGGTAATTACAGATTTTCCAAAGCAAGAGCAATGGATGCTGGAGGAGGTTGCTGTAAACTAGAGTGGGAAAAAAAATGTTACTGATCTATATCATAGTTTTCCAAAGCCTTCAGAAGCAAGAATAAAATAGCTCTGTATGTTTGATATGATAGTACATATCATATCTTGTTGGGTAGCAACACACAATGAGCAACCCAAGCACTGTGGCTGGGAGGAGCTAGGAAGCCATAGCCAGGGTCCTCAAGGTTATAAAAGGTTACAACGACTCTGTTGTGTTATGCAAATTAGGAAGGTAACTGTTGAAGGCGGGCTAAAGTTAAACAAGTTTATAAAAGCAGAACGAACCCTAAATAAAACGGCTTCACTTGGATCACATTGATCGGTGTGTGTTGTCCCGTATTTTCTTCCGTCAATATCTATTTCTCTTTTAGTACCTTTATCTTCAAAACAGACATACACATATCAGCATGCTGTTGCTGAATTGATTAGTTTTATTGAGAAGGAGTATGTTTTAACTTGGAGATGTATATGGGTCAAGAGTATTTATTTTTGCTATAAACCCGACAGACAATGATGTGGGTGTCTAGGTCTGCCACAGCCTTGTGCTCAGTGAACAGACTCCTTTACCAGCGTAAAGCACAACTCATGTTAGTGAGGCTTTGTGGGGACAGAACCATTTGGTTTGGTTGCAGGACTGAGGCTTCCAGCTTAATTTGTGGTAAAATATGTTAAAAGATGCTTACATCTATTTGTTTTGCTTTCTTCCCTCCATTATTGAAAGGGCAATGGAGATAGAAACATTGTCCAGTCTTTTCTGATACGAATCAAACTTTGGAGATGCACCAGACCAGACAAATTAATAGGTCTGCATGGTTATAGACAAATCCAATAGGTCTGGCATTAGAAATTAAACTTTACTATTTATTTTCTCTGAATAGAGTGTCTGTTTTCAAGGAAACTTGTATGGACAGAGATTGTATTTTTACAGCATATGTGTGATATATTCAGTTTCAAGAAATACTGTACACCTTTACATTGTCTCTTGGCTTTGAGATGTTGAAATTTAAGAGAAGCTAAATCCACCTCTTTTAAAAGGCTTATTTGAATTATAGGCTCTGCTGTTAGTCACAGGAAAATTCACAAAATCTTAATAAAATTGTTTTCAGTTGGGTTTGACTTTGGGAAGGTTTCAGTATGTAAACTTGAAGGTTGCTACAACAGGCTTTTTGTCTTTGTTTTGTAATTTCAAGTAAGGATTGTCTAGGAAAAAGTGTAAGTTGTTAATTGAACTATTCTGGTTTGGAACATGGACTGGAAATGGGAGGTTGCATCCTATGTGCTACAAATATCCATCTGAAAACATGCTTGACTGTGGCTATGTTGCCAGTCTGTCCAGAACTGCAGTTTGTATGTTTTCAACAGGGACTTGGCTAAAGCTCACTGAAGATGCCACTGTTTGAAGCCACAGTGAGTCCAGTGGGCCATGGGATGACATTCATAGAAGCTTGTACTCATCTAATGTTTCAATGTAACTTTATTTAATCAGTTAATTTTATTCAGGCAAACAAACTCTCAATCAAAAATAACCCCTTTTTAGAGCCAAAACTTTCTTTCACTTGCTTCTGTTCAGGAAAAAGAATGTTTTTAGCATTTAAGTTCTTGTGGTGTGTGGGGGTTTCTTTACTACTAGGATTTTTGGGTTGAGGTTATTTTGGGGGGATGAAGGATACTTTCCTTTTTGCTTCTATGCAAATTATACTTTTCTTGGCAATAATAAACTTCTAGTTGGAGGTCAAGGACAGCTGGCAGGGTTTTGAAGTCATCTCATGAATAGTAAAAAAGTCAGGGCTGTGTATAAAGTGCTGAGCAAGTAGTGACATACAATTATATGATCAAATCACCTAGATTTCCTGCAGAGGAAATAATGTTTTGTGGTACGTTAAGAATTTGAAATCTTATTCATGTTTCATTAGTCTCTTTAGAGATAGGTAGCTGTTCACCATTCCCCCCAGGCTCTTCAAATTTATTCCCAGTGTTATTTCTGCCTAGCTGGGTGAGTGAAAACAACCCAGTTCCTCAGGTTCCTCAGGGAAATCCTGACAGCTGATGGTTTACAGCCTCTTGTTTCTTGCCTGTTCATAAACTCACTGAAAACAAGATAATAAGATGTGTGTTTACTGAGCTCTGGTTGAGTATAGGAGGCGAGGGGGAACAGAACAGTCAAGCTTAGTTTCCTGACATAATGTGACATGTTATGCTGGTAACTGAGTCAGTTGTAGCTGAGGGGGGTTCTAGTGACTAAGATAGCTAAGATAGCAAACACTATGACGTCTTCTCTTTCTGCAGCCCTAAGGTGAGGCATGCCTCAGGGAATTAATTTCCTAACTCCTGCGCAGTCACTTTTCATGAGTGAAAGGGCAGCGTCAAGTGGTGTAATTTGGGAGACACTCTGGCCCATGTCTCCTCATCTGTGCAGTCCAGAAATATTCTTTGCTCTTTAAGCTATTCTAATTAAGGTTGGTGTAATAGAGTATTGCCTGAGCTACCTTTTCTGTATTTCTGCCAGGACCAGAAGCAGTTTGGCATGACAGCACCAGGTTTTGTATAGGTTAATTTACTCTGTCTGGAGGCAGATGTCTTCAATTATTGGCTAGGAACAGAACAAAGTAGCCCATGGGAACTCTGGGCTGCTGCAGCTGGATTAGTTTTCAGATGATTTGGAAGCAGGCCATGGCAAACAAACAAAAAGACCATGGCAATAATTTTTTTTTTTTGCTAGATCTAGGTGGGTCCTGCTTCTTGAGTAGTGTCATTTGACCACTCCCTGACTTTAGCATGTGACAGAGCCAGAAAGATGTCCCTCCAATAACTCCTGCTGGAGGAGGGGGAATGCCCGCATTAAGGAGTGACCTGGTGCAATTGTTGAATTAGATAGGTTTGGGGTTTTTTTTCCTTTTTTTTTTTTACCTTTCTGCTGTGTTGGGGATGGATTGTCAGGCCACATACTGAAAGGGGGACTAGAAAATCCTCTGTCTTAGTGTGAGGCATGATGAAATTATGTCCTGACTCTTACAGGAGTGATACCTGCATTTTGAGACTGCTCTGGTCAAATTGAGGATATATCTATACTACTTTGACCAGGTGTTTATGACACGTTTGCAATGCAAAATTGAATTAGATGTAGTTTCATGGGGTAGGCTAGAGCCTGGTGGACTTCATTCTGGGCATTTTTCAGTAAGGATTAAACAAGCTTGTGCAAGAGCTAGTGGGAGAGGCTGAGCACAGTGCCAGGCAGATGTCTAGGATGTAACACATCCTCCTTCCAGATAATTTGTCTGTCTCTGTACTCTGTTTGCATTTCCTGTCTGCTATGAATTTAGATAGAGACACACTTGGCTGTGTCTGCTTTACCAGCATTATTATTTTGAGTATAAAATAATTCAAGGTTGCTTGGTTTTTTTTTACTTTGCAGACTTGGACTTCCCTTTGGACCAGATGCTGGTTAAGTGCTCATCTGTCACATAACAGGTATCATATACTATGCTGGATGACATTAACAGAGAAGAATGATGGGCTTCTAACACCTCTGGTAAGTTTGTTCCTAAGTAGATATATTGTTCAATATGTATTTTGTGGAAAATGCAAGTTGGTTGGTTTTTTTTTTTTTTATTGCCATTTAATCTTCTCAATACAAGACTAGGCTTCAAGGGTAGGAAGTTGGGCAAAAGCCACTATAAAAGTTGCATCCCTATTTAGGTTTGCTTGGTGTCACTGGGTCTGTTTTGCTCGGTTTTCTTAAAGGCTGTACCCATAAGCACAAATTTCTTGTGCCACTTTGAATTGCCAAACTTCTAAACGTGTTTTAATACAAGATTTTAGGATGTCTGAAATAATGTACCAGAGTTCATATGGCAGAGTGCTTGGATGGTAAAATTGTGTTACCAGGAAGTCTCGTTTGGATTAAATCTTGTTTGGAATAAACATTTTTTGGGGAGGAAGGAAGAACAACTGACGAATGCTTACCAGGCGGAATGAAATAGTCAGAATCTTCTCTACCAATCTCCACTGTGGAAGTGTATTCAGCTCTGGTTTATTTTGGAGTTTGTAAGGAGCAGTACAGAGACTATTGTTTCTAATTTCAATTGCTTTCTTTTTTCTGCTTGCATTTTAACCATATATTAACATGCATAGGTAGTGTGTTCTTATATTCTTGCTTTTCCACATTGGATGTGGCAAATTCATTTCAAATCATGTTAGTATTACTGCAACAGAAGTGAAGGAAGCAAGTAAGCAGCTCAAAGAAGTTTTTTTTTCTCCAAAGAGTTAAAAATGCTTTTCTCAAACAGCTGCATATTGACGCAATTCCACTTTTTTAAAATACTTATACCAAAATGAAAAATGCATAAGAATTAAATGTGTGCAAGAATTTTTCATACAAAAACATTTGCTGGCTCTGTAACTGAGTAATGTCAGTAATGGCTGAAAACTGTTACCAGAATCTGATGGTTCTGTGGCCTTCAAAGCAAAACAATTTTTACTGATGCACTTAGGAAGGTTTATGTAAGCAGGCAATACATTAAAGTTGAAGAAAATAACATTTCTTAGAACCTTTTGAAGCAGTAAGAAAGACTTGTTTCCTGAGACACTCTTTGTGTTGGTTTTGCCCATTCTCTGTCAGTCCAAGGTCATTCCTATCAGTAATAAACAACTGTCTGATACAATCTGTCAGATGGTTTTACTGCTTACCTCTCCCTCCTGGAACACTGTACTGCAAGAGCTGCACTAAGACATTGTCAGCTTTCGTAGTGTTTTATTTACATTTAATTCAACAGGATGAATTGTGTAATAGTATATGTTATCCCAGTCTTAGGCTTTACTTGAAGGCTGCATTAGCTGATTGGAAATCCATCCTGCAGTCACTTAAGTGCAGGAGTGTCTTTATTAGCCAAGTGGTTTTTGAGGTGTTGAGTGCTCTCAGTAATCAGAGATGAGGAAGAGCTGACAGGGCTGAGCAGGAGATTTGCATGTTCCCCTGTGTGAACAAAACCATGAAAAGCAAAGAAATTAGACAGTGGTGTAATTATAGGTCTGATTTGTCATACATACTATACTTGAAACGCTTAATGGGTTCTCAAAGGTGTTTTATGTATGCTATGCACATATGGAGATCATGTGGCATCTATGTCATGATGTCTTCAACAGTATTAATAGAGCTATTCTTTGTGAACTGAGGGTAGTATATAGCCTTTCTGAATTACTCCTGGTCACAAAATTCAGCCAAAAGTAAACCACTAAGTTCGTAAGTGTTCTGCTTATTTTAAAAGAAATTGTGTGTATTATCCCTACTCAGACTGTAGTTAATCCCACAGGCTCTGTAGTAGGATACCTGATATAAATCAAGGTATGTGGTAAGTACTTAAAGCAACTGCATGCCTTTTGGGTTCTAAGTCCATGCTATCTCTTGCTCCATCCATGCAATAAAAGAGCCCTTTGATATTCTTCTTTGAAGGGTATTTGTTCTCTGAAGTTTTTCACATTTCATTTAAGTTGTTTTTTGGTGGGTTTGGGTTTGTTTTTTTTTCTTTTTTTGTTTTGTTTTTAAATTGCCAACCATACCTAAACACATTTTGGTTCCAGTTTGTTCCAGATAACTATCATGGGTTTGGTCAATTCTGACAATATCATAAAGGAAAGTCTGAGTTCTTTTGTAAAGTATTGTATGTGTCTTTTGGTCATCTTGCAGCTAGAATCACTTGGACTGATCTGATTAAGAAAGGACATCTAAAGTTACATTAGCCCATATGATTATATTTCTTTTTAAGTGCAATTTCAGAAAAAATGTTGTAGGTTGACTTCTTCTACTTCTATATATCCCATTCTCTTTAAATAAAAATTTATATAAATTTTGGAAGATGAATGTAAGTTCATCTGTCTTCTATGGACACCAAAGAAAGACAAATTAATTTCTATGTGTGCTTCCTCATGCCAGTTTACATTACCACATATTTTCAAGAATTTGAGTCATTACTCAGAGACTTGCAGACAAGAGAAAGGATAAGTTGAGTTGCTTAACAACTTATTTTTAAACACCACTACCTCATGTTTTAGTTCTGCCTCTAGTTTCGCTGCTAACACTTAGGGATTACTTTGATTTCTGTGAATATGCCACTGGCCAAAAAGGTGGTCTTACAGAAGTAAGCACTTCATAAATGTTACTCTAGCTATCAATTACATAAAGGAAACTACTTTTATTTTCCTTTGTATCACGTGTCAAGCATATGCTAGCATTACAAAAGCATATAGTCTGAAATGCAGGGAGAGTGATCTTTGAAAGCACTGAGACCAGACATTCAAGCACGCATCTCTCTTAATAGGTTAGTCCTAGCTACTTGAGGAGTAACCACACGCTGCCTGCAGTAAAACCAGACGAGTCTGCCCACAATAGTTGTTTTCACATTCAAGGCTCACGTCCTGCACATGTTAGCAGAACATACAGATGTGCCATCATTCTAGTCAATAGTATAAAAAATAAATTAATGTGAAGGTTCAAAGTCTGCAGGCCTCAAGAGATGAGTGACAGTGCTGTAGAGCACTGTACTGTCTTTTCCCAGGCTTCCAATAGAGGTAAGTTTTCCAACCTTAATGCTGGGAACATAATGTAAGGGAACACAAAGCCCTGGCTCTGCGGTATTCTCTTGCTGCTTATGGCAGAACAGCAACACCTGCACTGACTGGTGGAAATGGCATCTCTATTACCGCTCCTTTTTGTATTATTTGGAGCAGTTCTTGTAGTTCTTCCTTGAGAATGCCTCACCTGCCTATGTGGTTATTGTTCACAATATTTATAGTCTTGGGACTTGGAGACCAGACTAAGTTGTGTTCAGGAGAAGAACAATGTGCCTTCTTGTATTAATTTCAATTGAATTGCACGTGGGATTGATTAGCCCATTGGGTGGAGTGAAAAAGCTGTCCAGTTCTAATGCATTTTTGCTTTGTTGAAGGTGATTGATTAATTAGGAATTGCCGTGACAAGAAAACCTACAATGCCCTAGAACTATGCCATGAGTTCAGAATTATTTTCACAGAGTCTCCTAATTTCATAGATATCTTAATTATTTTTGTCATACATGGAAAGTCTGATGCTGAAAGGTAAATGGAAGTTTTTTTTCTCTCTGTCCCAGGGTGTTGTAGTGAAAGAGATCAGTAAAAATCTTCTCAGATTAGAAAGATCAGAGAAAGCAAGAAAAGAAATTCTCCATGAAATTGGTTTTCCTCTCGCTTTGTCCATTTTCGAAATATTGATCACCTTGTTCTCCCCTTGTTCCCAGAATTTATCATGATGGGTTTCCAGTAATGTATGCCAGAATCACATGGTGCAATAATGAAATGTCAACGTAACATGAGTGGTAATGTAGAAACTTTGATGAAAGCTGCATCTGGTTTCCACAAGTAACCAAGTCTAGAAGCTCTGTAGGGTCTCAGACTTTTGGCAATCAGAACTGTAATGTCAACGAAGAACTCAGTCTTGGTAGAAAGGATAGATCATGCATCTACCCACTGACAAACACTGTGAAATCCAACACTGATTGTTTTTCTTTCAGTTTGTTGTGGTTTTGCCTGTAAAAATAAGGTCGGCGTCATTCTTTGTAAAAAAGAGAATACTCAGAGTAGTATTTGGTCTGAAATCCTTCAGATTTGTATGGATTGCTGCTTGAGAGGTGATGGCTGAGTAACTTCCAGATCTAAGTGACAATGGGTTACATGGATCTCTTTGGTATGAGGCCAACCTATGTTTGATGTTTACTGTACTGGAAAAAAGAATTTTTCTTTTGTTGTAAAGAAAGTTTCTCAACACATTGGGAATGCTGTATGTGAAACTGTACCCTTTCCATTGTGGAAATGGTACTTTTTTTGTTCTTCATCCATGCATCATCATTAATTCCCCCCCCAGGTATTAATAGATATGGTTAGAATTCTCAGGCAGCCAGGGACTACAGCTTCACAAGGAGATAGAAACTGGAACTTCTGTGGATATTGTGGTATTCCTTGTATTACACATTTTATATCCAGCTTATGTTTTGACCTTATTTTGTTCAAGGATGCAAGCAGGTCCATATAGCACTTTTCAAGTGCACACTGGCTGGGGAAGTAAATATTTGCTGTTGATGCTGTGTTTGGTGTGAAAGAATCCCAGGCAGTTTCTAGGGCAGTGAGAAATCAGAAGAGTAACAGGTGAAAAGTTGGGGTATGTTCTCTATGCAAGTCTGTTTGACCTTGAATTGAGTGACAAACCTTCAGCAGTTGCAGATAGAACAGATGGGAGGAAAGTTGCTTTTCCTTGTTGGGATGGCAGAGCTGAGGGCCAGGGTCCCAACCACCCCTGGGGTTATCCCCCGTGCTTGGGGTCAGTTCCTTGGAGAGCTGCTCCTTGAATCCTGTGTTCGGTTCTGGGACCCTCACCACAAGAAGGATGTTGAGGCTCTGGAGCGAGTCCAGAGAAGAGCAACAAAGCTGGTGAAGGGGCTGGAGAACAGGCCTTATGAGGAGCAGCTGAGAGAGCTGGGGTTGTTTAGCCTGGAGGAGGCTGAGGGCAGACCTCATTGCTTTCTACAATTAGCTGAAAGGAGGTTGCGGAGAGGAGGGTGCTGGTCTCTTCTCCTAAGTGACAGGGGACAGGATGAGAGGGAATGGCCTCAAACTCTGCCAGGGGAGGTTCAGGCTGGACATTAGGATAAAATTTTTCACAGAAAGGGTCATTGGGCACTGGAACAGGCTGCCCAGGGAGGTGGTTGAGTCACTTTCCCTGGAGGTGTTTAAAGAAAGGGTGGATGAGCTGCTGAGTGGCATGGTTGGACTCGATGATCCAATGGGTCTTTTCCAACCTGGTGATTCTATGATTCTCGGTGAAGGCAACCAGCCAGGCTCCCTGTGCCCTCCATAATGCAGCACTGTGGTGATACTGAAAATAGAATCATAGAATGGTTTGGGTCGGAAGGGACCTTAAAGCCCATCCAGTTCCAACCCCCCTGCCATGGATAGGGACATGTCCTACTAGTCCAGGCTGCCCAAGGCCCCATCCAACCAGCCCTTGAACACCTCCAGGGATGGGGCAGCCACAGCTTCCCTGGGCAACCTGTGCCACTGCCTCACCACTCTCAGAGTGAAGAAAGTCCTCCTCATGTCTAGTCTAAATCTGCCTCTCTCCAGTTTGTACCCATTGCCTCTTGTCCTATCACCACAAGCCCCTCCCCAGCTTTCCTGTAGCCCCTTCAGGCACTGGAAGGTCGCTATAAGGTCTCCTCGGAGCCTTCTCTTCTCCAGGCTGAACAACCCCAACTCTCTCAGCCTGTCCTCATATGGGAGGTGCTCCAACCGTTCGATAAATGCTGGTAAATAAACTCAAAACCGAGTCTTAGCCAGGTTTAGCAAGCAAGTGCCCTTTATCACTCCTGGGCAACAGCAGGAGCGAGCTCCGCCAGCCGTGTGCAGCGAGACGAGGGCTGGGACACATTTCCCACTTGTGTACATACGGATAAATTCTCCCAGCTAGCTTATGTCTCTCCTGTCCCGTCCCGAGGATAATTTTAACGTTACAACGAGCTTCGCAAGAGTCAAAACTCTCGATACTGCGGCGCCTGCGAGCCTGAGGTCTCGGGCCGGGCGGGGCCGGCGGGGGCGGGGCCCGAGGAAGTGACTTCAGGCGGCGGCGGCCGCGGCGCGAGGATGGCGGTGGCGGCGCGGAGCCTGCGGGCGGGCGGGCGGCGCTGCGGGGCTCTGCCCGCGCCCTTCTGCACCGCGGCCCCGCGGCGGCCGCCCCCCGGCATGAGGACCCACCTCTGGTCGCGCTACAGGGAGGCCAAGAGAGTCACCAAGGGTGAGCGGCGCCGGGCATCGCCCTCGTCCGCCTCCAGCCGCCGCCGTTGCGGGTCGGGGCGCGCAGGGTCGCTCTCGGGGGGTTGTCTGCGGGGCTCGCCCGGGGCTGGACAGCCAGGGACCGTGCGTGTCGCCTCTGGGAGGTCTGCAGGGCTCTCCCAGGGTCAGGCTGGGAGTGTGGGTCAGTCTCTGATCACCTTGATAGGGGCTGAGGTGATGGACACTCGGCGGTCATGGAGTGTAACCCACCTTTCTGGAGGTCTCCAGTGCTCTCCCAGGGCTGGACACCCAGGGACCATGCAGTGTCACCCTTCTGGAGATCTATAGTGCCCTCCCAGGGTCAGGCAGGGAGTGTGGGTCAGTCTATGGTCACCTTGATAGGGGCTGGACACCCGGTGGTCAAGGAGTTCCACCCACCCTTCTGGAGGTCTCCAATGCTCTCCCAGGGTTTGATTCTCGGGGACCACACAGTGTCAGCTTTGGGAGGTCTCCAGTGCTCTCCCAGGGTCAGGCTGGACACCTGGGGACCATACATGTCACCCTTCTGGAGGTCTGCAGGGCTCTCCCAGGGTCAGGCTGGGAGTGTGGGTCAGTCTCTGGTCACCTTGGTAGGGGCTGAGGTGCTGGACACCCGAGGGTCATGGAGTGTCACCCACCCTTCTGGAGGTCTCCAGGGCTCTCCCAGGGCTGGACACCTGGGGGCCACACGGTGTCACCTTTCTGGAGGTCTCCAGTATTCTTCCAGGGCTGGACACCTTGGAGCTATGCAATGTCACCCTTCTGGAGGTCTCCAGTGCTCTCCCAGGGCTGGACACCCAGGGACCATGCAGTGTCACCCTTCTGGAGATCTATAGTGCCCTCCCAGGGTCAGGCAGGGAGTGTGGGTCAGTCTATGGTCACCTTGATAGGGGCTGGACACCCGGTGGTCATGGAGTTCCACCCACCCTTCTGGAGGTCTCCAATGCTCTCCCAGGATTTGATTCTCGGGGACCACACAGTGTCAGCTTTGGGAGGTCTCCAGTGCTCTCCCAGGGTCAGGCTGGACACCTGGGGACCATACATGTCACCCTTCTGGAGGTCTGCAGGGCTCTCCCAGGGTCAGGCTGGGAGTGTGGGTCAGTCTCTGGTCACCTTGGTAGGGGCTGAGGTGCTGGACACCCGAGGGTCATGGAGTGTCACCCACCCTTCTGGAGGTCTCCAGGGCTCTCCCAGGGCTGGACACCTGGGGGCCACACAGTGTCACCTTTCTGGAGGTCTCCAGTATTCTTCCAGGGCTGGACACCCAGGGACAACACAGTGTCACTCTTCTGGAGGTCTCCAGTGCTCTCCCAGGGCTGGACACCCAGGGACCATGCAGTGTCACCCTTCTGGAGATCTCCAGTGCTCTCCCAGGGTCAGGTTGGGAGTGTGGGTCAGTCTGTGATCACCTTGATAGGTTCTGGACACCCGATGGTCATGGAGTTTCACCCACCCTTCTGGAGGTCTCCAGCGTTTTCCCTAGGCTGGACACCCGAGGACCACACAGTGTCAGCTTTGGGAGGTTTCCAGTGCTCTCCCACGGCTGGACACCTGAGGGCCACACAGTGTCATCTTCTGGAGGTCTCCAGTGCTCTGCTGGGGCTGGACACCCGGGGACCATGCATGTTGCCCTTCTGGAGGTCTGCAGGGCTCTCCCAGGGTCAGGCGGGGAGTGTGGGTCAGACTGCCGTCACCTTGGTTGGTGATGAGGGCTGGGCACCCAGTGGCCCTGCAGTGTCACCCACCCTTCTGGAGGTCTCCAGGGCTCTCCTAGGGCTGGACACCTGGGGACTACACAGTGTCACTCTTCTGGAGGTCTCCAGCCCTTTCCCAGGGCTGGACACCCAGGGCTATGCGGTGGCGGGGGTGGCTGCCCCTTTTTCCTTGATGTGAAGGGGGTGTGAGCCTGTCAGACCAGCACCCATCCAGACCAGCACCCATCCGACCCACCGGGGCAGTAGCTGTCGGGAAATGTGCTGGAGGAGAAGTCTTTTTGTACGACATAGCTTGGGCGAGGTGAAGTGTTGGGCTTTAGAGGTGTGTGGAGAAAAGTTAAAACCCATGAAAAACAGGAATTTGGTGCTCTATTGGAGAGGCTTTCTGCAACAGGCTGTTCTTCCCAAGAGTTAAAATATTGCAAGAGTTTTAGGTGATTTTTGTTCATTTTGCCTGTGTTGCTGTTAAAATACAGTGAAGTGTCAAAGCCAGGGTAAAATCCTAATGCTACATTCTTGACTCTGGGAAGCTCTGTTCTTCAGCCCAGCTAGGCAGAAAGTTAAGGGCCAAATACTTGCTTGAAGCTTGCTTGCTTTTGCCTTTGCTCTGATGGGAATAGTGTTACCAAAGTGCTTGAATATTTGATCTTTTAGAGAACGGAAAGAGAAAGAGGCAGCACATGTTTCACAATATCAAGTAGGAAAGCTTATCCTATAGTGGCAATGGATAATGCTCTAGTCTTGCCTGTTTTGCTCTTTAAGAAAACCCAAAAAGTATTGGTTTATCCTACATGTGAGATACTGTGCGTGAACAGGGGTTTCACTGTGCTGGGTGCAAACATACCATTTGCAAACGTGAAATAGTGTCAGCGTTTCACAAATGAAATATGCCATGTTGGAGATCTTAGAAGCATAGTCTGGACTTTGGAGAGTGGGATAAGGAGGAGAGAGGAAATGCCTTTTATTTTAAATCTTTATTTCTTTTCCTGTCTTTGAAATGAGTGTTTTCTTATTCTAAACCACACCCAAGTAATGTTTCAGAGCTGAGGTTAGAGAGTAGTTTAGTGTTAAGAGAAAATAAATGGGCATGGGTTGGCAAAAGATGAGGCAAGTGATTCCAGAATAATTTGGAATATTATGGTTTCAAATCGCCCAATGGTTTCAAGTATGTAATGTTTCACTTAGTTACAGCATTAGGATGACAAAGCTGTCCTGATTTTTGACCCAAGGTTTATAGCACTTGGGATGCTGTCTGCCAGCCAGAATGTCTAATAGCAACAAAGGGTTTATACTGTCTGTTTCCAGGCAGGCGCTAGTCAAGCTTTTTTTTATTTTTCTCTGAAATATCTTTATAACTAGGTATATAAATACCCTTATTTTTAAAACAAATGGTGAGTCACCAACATGCACAATTGACGTTTGAAAAATTATTTCAACTAAAATACAGAAATGGGTGTTGTAACGTGATTTTGGAAGTTCACTCACACCTGTGGTTATGGCTTCAAGTTAACTAAATGATTCATGGCCCTTTTTATAGAATACAAGTATTTCCTTTAATAGGAGCACGTCAAATTACATTTGATTATTTTGTTATTTCAACTAAGCATTACGTTTATCTCCTGTATTACTATAAGCAATGACTGGAGGTAGTAGGAGCTGATGTTTTGGTTGAGGCTTATGTTGTTAAATCCCCTGAAATGAAAGGTATAGCTTTTCAAGTCAGCTTAAACATGGGGAACTCCCAGGAATCTTATTTGGTGAAAGAGATGCTGGACTTCTATTTGAAAATTGGAATAAAACTGAGCTGCTGCTCTGTCTCTCTCAAAAATTAAGAGACTTGGGTATCTGCATCTGATAAAGTTGAACGGTTCCAGATTACCATCTGTTATTGGGCATCCATGTATGTTTCTTATTGTGTCTGCCCATCAACTGTGAAGTGGTATGAGGCATTGCTTTTCCAAAAGAAATGTTATTTCCCTTCCTATGAGTTGGCCAGAGTTTTCAAAACGGAATGCTGTCTAACAGATCTGAAGTCCCCACACCTACCTGCCTTGTTGAGATGGCTTCCTCCCATGGTGGAGCATGTAGTGTTATCTGTCCTCAGAGCTGAAGATGTTGAGGAAAGCTTGACCAATTCCTTCTGAACTTATACGTAGAATGTAACCAAACGAAGTGTATTCCCTTTAAGCTCATCCTTCCAAGTACAGATTTAAGATGAAAGTTCCCTTTTTTTTTCCACTAGTAAGGAAGGCTGGATTATAAAGATAGTATATGGGAAGGAGAGGAAGGAAAACATGCTCATGTTTTATGCTTCCAGGAGGATAGCATTTAGCCTACTAATATTGATCTTCCAGGTTTTCTAAGCAAGAAATATAAACATCCTTAATATTGATGTTGATGTTGGTGCTAAAGTCACTTCACATTAAGTAACTCTGTGAGTGGTCTTAACTTCTCCATGTACGTAACAAACATCAAGAGAAGTACACCGTTAAAGATGGAAGTGATTTACGTGCACTTGGTACGTGTGTGTAGAGAATAAGCAAAATATTTTTGGTTTCCTGACTCACTAGAAGGTTAAGTGTAGCACTGTGTATATAACTTGTATATACTTATTTGGAAAGTATAGCAATCACTTCAGCTTTACTTGTTTGAGTTAAAAATTGAGTGATGTAACCGCAAAAAGGTGAAGCAAATTAAATTAAAGCACTGTCACATTAAAACAATGTCAGTTCTGCTTCTGGGGAAGGAGCTAGACCAAATAATGGAAAGGGAAGATGAGGCTCCTAATTTTTATTATAATACCATCCTCCTTGAACTTCAAACTTTATTTTCAAAAGCAGTAATAAATATGTTAACAGAAATGCATTGACAGCAAAAAATTGAGTCTGAACTTCTCTGAGCAAGATGCTTAAATTAATTTTCTCTCCTAGTTTACAGAGAAAAGTGAGCTTTAAATAAAAACTATGGGTCACCAAGACAAACTAAGGACACTGTCTTCAATAGCATCATATTGTTAAGGATTAGCTGCCTAGTGTGAATTAGTTTGATAGTTTCCATCATTATTTAGCCATACTTAGAAATTGCTAATGGATTTCTATATATTTATTTAAATGAAACTGTAAGGCTGGTGTAACTTCTTTTTTTTTCTTTCTCCTCTGTTCCCAGAGTTGGTTCCCTCAATTATGAGTAACATGCTGAATCCAGATGCTATTTTTTCAAACAATGAAATGAGCCTGTCGGACATAGAAATTTATGGGTTTGATTATGACTACACGTTGGTCTTTTATTCTAAACATCTGCACACGCTGATCTTCAATGCTGCTCGAGATCTTCTTGTTAATGAGCATCGGGTAAGTAAAATTTATGAAATAACAATAAGCTTATGAATAAAGAGTGTAGTAAATAATTTCTAACTGAGAGGGGTGCAACTCATCTTTTTGTGCCTTAGTGCAAGCTTGGCTCCCTTATAACACGTTTTGTACCATAGCTACATATGAATGACGGTTTATTCTCTGCTGCAGGTCTAAGCAGCACATAGTCTGACAGCTATTAAGGAACAGAGTTTTATTTATTTTTTTTATTTAGTGGTGGTAGCAGCATGTTTGGTTTTGTTTGGTTTTTTTCCTGATTGTCAGTTATTGGGGTCACCCTAATAGATAAGAAGCTTAAAAATAACTGTTAACTCTGTTACGTGAGTGCAGCAACATATTTAGCAATATTTTTAGCCCGGCTTTATATGAGGTCTTTGATTGCACTGTGTGCTGGCGAGGTGCTCTATACGTGGCCAGTGTTTCAGCTGAGTTGGCTGAAGGGGCAGCGTATGCAGTGACACTTTAATCAGAGGCTTTTGATACAAGAGAGACCCAAGTAAGTGTCCAGCTCAGTAGTCCCCTGAGATGGACATTGCTCTGTTGCCTCACGAATCAGCATGTTTGCATTGGTGACCAGTTGACATCCAAGCAACTCAGAGCTGTTTTTTTGGGAATGGGAGAAGTTACGGTATGTCAGGAAGTGGTGGAGTGACTTGGGAAACTGAAGGTATTGCAGAAAAAAAGTTTGAAGAAAACATGGACTGAAAGAGGCAAAGTTCATTGAACTGTAGAACTTGCAGGAAAATAAAAGACATAAAGTACTTAGAGTAACCCAGTTAATAAAACTGCTTGTGTATTTTACACAACCTAAATTTGAATGAGTGGTGTTCATCTGCTTTCATATTTGAATCTAAAGGTTAGAAGCTATATATAAACATCTATAAATATCCCTAGAAGAACAAGCAAAACTTCATGGGTGCTACAAGCATACACAACTTGATTCCTCTAAGATTTTGGCATATCTTGGCAGCGATTTCTCTAGGATGTGTAAATACACTTTATTAAAGCTATGTGGTTCTTGAAAACCAGTGTTGCTGTAGGAGTCAAGATTAATTCTTGTAGCAAAAATTCAAACAGTACTGTCTTTACTATTTGAATGAATTCCAGTAATAATAACCTTCCAGTTTGTCTTGATTAAAATATTTTGAGTTCTAGTAATTGAAATTGTAATTAGTTTTTGAGGCAGCTTATTGAAATATATTATCTCCTGTTGGAATTTATTGAGGGACAACATTTTTTATTAATGCTGTCTCTGTAGCTGCTTATACTGTTACTGTTTTTCTTGCTGTTAACTTTAGAAAATTGGACTTAAAAACTTGCTGAGTTGCCACAGTACAAAGACCAGAAGTTGCTAGGAAGAAGCCTAAATTTATACCTCATTACCATAATGCTCCTCATTCTGTTGTTGACCTGGGGCAAAAGGTTGATTCTGTGAAAAAACTTGTAGATAGCATTGCCCATTATGACTGTCCTAGTAAACCTAAAAGGTGTCCGGTTTTACTCATGGCAGTGTAAGACAATCAGAAATTGCAAAATGCGGTGTAGGAAGCAAGGAATTTTGAAGTGTGTTCAGGAGAATAAACATCAATTTAGTGCTTACCTTGGAGGTGGCAGCAGGTGTTGAATATAACCTCTTGCTCCTGGGTTTATTTCTTTCCTAATGTACAGGCCTTGTGCCACCTTATCTGGACTGCTGTTTCAGTCCAGATATATGTATCCCTGTTAAGAGTAGGGTAAGCAAACAGTGCAGTTTCTATCATGTTTTATTTTGTTTGGCTTGTAAGGAAGCTTTGATTTGTGTGCCAAGGTAGGCTCAGTTTTTTTCTCATAGGAACTGACACACATGCAAAAAGACAGCCTTCTAGTAAAAGAAATTGAAGTAGGAAGGTCAAGCGTACAGACATTTGCCCTGGTTCATGCTTGGTGTGGCTGCTCTGGGACATGTGCAGTACACTGTAGTTTTTAATTAATCACATTCTGTAATATTCCTAGATGTTTTTCCTTGTCAGCTTTTCTGCTTCATGTTCCATTGCTAAATGTGTATATCTTCCCAATGCATCTGTAGGCTTTTGATGCGGTTCTTTATTCAGAAAGCCTCCCTCTTGTTTTCTGGAAGTGGTGATAAGGATAATAGTTTAGAAGTTAGGAGAAAAGACTATTTTCTTTAACTGGAGATGCCTGCACTCAGCATGAGCACAATCTACAGCAGTTGCAGAGCAAGTCCTCTTCAGCACTGATAAAAGCTGTATGGAGAAATTATGGCTTCTTTTTGTAAAAGGTAGCTAGGGCGTCTGTTGAAGCTGCATAATCTCTTGTTTTTTTTTTCCATGAAGGCTTGTTGATTAGCCATAGGTGTTTGGAGACCGTTGTAGAGAAGCTGGCGAATGTCCCTAAGATGCATATGTCAAGTTCCAAGACTGTTTTAGCCTGTGGGAGGGAAATGTAGGCTTACCTTTTAGTTGGTTAATCGAAGAAGTCATAGTTTTCTCAAACCTTGTCAGAAATGACTGAAGCGTTTTACCTTTTGAACGAAATGAACAAACCCCTTAGCCCAAGGCAAGCACCTAACGTATATACTTTTTTTATAGTTAACCTGTTCTTAAAGCAGGACAAAATTACAATTGTTCCTGAAAGCGGGCTTGTACTGGAAAATATTAGAAAACTCTATAACAGGTGATGCGAACTACCTATGACATCTATAAAGAACATGAGGAAATAGTACTTTGCACAGGCATTCAATTCATGTGCATCTCTAAACAACAAGGTGTTACAAAATGCTGTCATGTTCTCCTGAAGTGACTCACCCTGATGGTGTTCAATGCAAAACTTGGTTTCAGGATCTGATCTTTGTGACACACTGTACCCTGAGGAAAGTCCCTATTCAGGCCGCCTTCCCCTTCGCCCCCATCTGTGTTTATTTGCAGTACACCAGATCTTTAAACACCTCTGAGGCCTACGTTTCAAGCTTGACAATTTAAAATCAGGGATATAATCTGTACTGAGGGAATTAAAATAGATAGCTCTGCTGCTTCTGCGTTTTGAAAATTCCCAAGATTTTTTTGCCCCTGTTAGTATTGATGATGTGTTGCTTTTTCTTTCAGTAGAAATGAGCAGTAAAGGTCAGGAAAATCAGGCCATGTTCTTGGGTTTCTAGCTAGAAGGTAACTCGGCTATCGGATTTTAGGAAGTTAATAAAATTCAGTTTGTTTTCAAAGGTACATATATTAAAATAATTCTTTGAATGAGAGGCTAGTTCAAAGATGATCACTACAGAGTACCTGACTGTCCATCTTTGTATGCTGTGCTTGATTTAGATTTAAAACAGTGACTTTGGATTTTGGCAAAAAACATTTGTCTTGTCCTGCACTGTATGTATATTCCTGCAAATCTCAGCAACCTATCAAAAAGCCTCTAGTGAGTCTAATGAAAGCACTAAAACTTAGGCTTTTAAAATTCTGCAGAAACATTTTTCAGTTTGTTTTTGTAATGGATTTAAAATACAATAATTGTTCTCCTTCCTTAGTATCCTGCAGAAATAAGAAAATACGATTACGATCCCAACTTTGCAATCCGAGGACTTCATTATGATGTGCACCGGGTATGTATAAATAACTTTGTGATGAGTTAAGTAGGGCTGAGAACCTAGTAAAAGAAAAAAATCAGAGCTTTTAAATTTTCCAACTCTTCACTCGGCATTGATATGTAAGGATTTTGTTTCATGTTTCTCTCTTTCATAGTAAGCTTAATTTCTTAAGTGTAAAATGTTATGGGTGTTTTGTTCTTATGGTGGGCAAGGGGAGGAAGACAACTTAGAACGCAACAGGATAAACCTAAGCAGACATCTGCCAGTAGGAAAAGCTCTTTCTTCATGACTTAGCTCAGGTCACTGGACAATGTTTCCTTAGTGGTTTGTCAAGTCCTAGGTAGAAGTCATTGATAAAAATATTTTATGGAAGAAGTTGAAGTAAAGGTACTTAGGTGCTCTAGAGATGGAAAGATTGTAGACAAAATTGTGTTGATTTTTATAATTTCATGTCAAATAGTTGATGTAATAAAAATTGTTATTTTTTCCCTTCTCCTGGAAGGCATTATTAATGAAGATTGATGCTTTTCATTATATTCAGCTGGGAACAGTTTACAGGTAGGTAAAATTATTTCCTGCTTATAATAAAAATGTCTATTCTTGTTTTTTGAATCTCTTAGTTACATTTATTAGTGTACATCTTAGGCTCATGTCAGGTGCAGTGCGCTGAAGAGCACAGAAATGAATGAACGTTGCAGTCTTACTGGAAAGAGGTTTCTTTGCATCTCTGTGTACATGCAGACACATGCACACATTTACTGACTGATAGAGTACAGCTGATTCCCCAGTTCTGAACTGGGGAAGTTGGCAAGCTGGTTGGTCACATAGTGCTGACTCACTTTGTTTCCGGCTGTTAAATTGTGCTGAAAGACGTCTAAAAATACACTGACGACTTCTCCGCTGATGCTTTCTATGTCAATAATTGTTGCAGAGTGCCTGTTATGACTTTGGTGTGGTTGTAGAGACACTTGCTGTGTTTGCACAGAGGTTTTAAGTTCAGACATGTCAACTACATCATACTTGCAGAACAGAGCACACCTGCTTTGTGTCTGCCCGACACTTTTGAGTTTACTGAATTGATGTAAAATTGGCAGTCTCTGTCATGAAGATATTGGCGCACCTGCATGCTGTTTCTCCAAACACCTGTATGGAGGTGGGGGTAACAAAAAAGAAGCTGAAGGCTTTGAGAGATGATGGCAGGAAGAGCAGTGGTGTGACTTGAACTGTGTAGTGCTCTATGTGAGGAGACGAATGGGTAGTGAGTCCATTGCCAGTGTTGCTTTATGACTCGCAGTGGGGCAAAATGAAGAGGCAGAAGATCACAGTTGCTGTTAACTCCTAGTACAAAAGTCACGTTCAAGGCCAGCACATGATAACCGATCAAGAAAACTCTTTGTTGAAGAAGCGCTGGTGTCCCTTGTACTCCATGTCACCAAAAGTAGTACTGGACAGACTGCTAGGCGACACTTCTTGGTACATGTGAGTGTGTGTGTGGGAGGGAGTGAAAGCTACCATTTCACTCAATACTTACTCTTAATTTTGTTTAAAATAAGATTACTTTTCTATAACAGCACTGAGCTTTGCTGTCAGTTGCTGCATATCTGCAGTTCTTAGTTTTAACCTTCCATGCATTCCGTTAGTCTGTAGATCCCTTATATCACTGAAGGCAGCAGGACATGCCCAAGCATACAACCTAATTTGCTCTGAGAGGTGTAAGCAGTTCTGGGATCCCTCTAACAATGTGTGTCCCTAAGAGCAGCAGTAGGAGCGCTGTTGTAGGTAAACTGTGATGATTTTAGTGCCATAGGTCCATGCTGTTAGTAGAATAAAATAGACTTTGTAGTTACACAGCTAAACTATGAATTGTGTCAAGACTATGGTTATTCTGGTAAAATTAATCTACAGCTTTGTCTACACAGTTGTTGTCTCCTCTGTGGATTTCACTTATGATTTTTGTCCTCTCTTTATTTGTGCTTAAGTAGCTCCTGATCCACAAGCATTTTCTTTAGCACTGTTCGGATACCACTTGGCATAGCTGTCTGTAGACTAGAAGATGAGTCAGTTATTCTCAATGCTGATCATGTTATTTGATAGATGTTTACCATTTTGGTTACATTTCTTTGTGTTACTGCTGTGAAGTGGGTGATGTTGAACTCCGTGTGTTACAAAACCAAATTATTATCTACCCTGTTTGTGCACAGTATTAACTTCAATGCTGGAATCCTACCAGCAGTAGCATGGAGGTCTGTACAAGCCCATGTAGCGTTGAGAATCACAGCTAGTTAACGTGAGACTCTGCTACCAGATCAGCAGCGAGGAAGTTCATGTATCATGCTCTTCTACTGCAAAGCTGGTGTGGATGCTAAACACTGAAAATACTGGACTTATTAATTAATCGATTACTTTTTTAATGCCTCACAACCCTTCTGGGTAAGACCAAGAAAGGGAGGCACTGAAATCAACTGTCTTACAAGGCTGCAAAAAAACATAAGTAGGCTTGGAAAAAAAGGGACCAAATGATCTGTTCTTTATTTGTAAGCAAAACCTCAACACTTCTGTCCCCTCTAGTGAGGAGGTTTGGATGCTTGCAGTGTTCTAGATGCTTTAGACCAAGATGCTGGATACTGTAAACATTCAAAACCAAACCAAAACCTTTAATCTCTTGATTAACGCTGGAGAGAGGTGATGTCTTCTCCTTCTCCATTTGTTTAATTACTTGTCAACAATCTTTCAAGTAATCTTAAATTTTGGGAAACTGAACTGTTGATACAGTTTAAAATAAATTCTCATTTAGTTAAAAGTGTTGCGTATGTCTGTCGTTCCTTTCGATTTTCAAGGTCATGCTGCAGAGTAATCTGGTTTAAACACTATCACATCATCAGTGCTCTATGAAACAGAATGAAGAATTACTTTTTGTTAAGAAACTGGAAGCTGTAACTACTTCTTATAAACCCTTGAGGCATAGTTTCAATGGAGACTAATTTGTTCTTTTTCTGTAAGAAAGTAAAAAGGACTTAAAATGGGATGTGTTCTCTGTGCGTCAGCCTGTTAAAATGTTACTTGCTCTCTAAGGAAGGATGCTGTTTTAATTTACAGACCAAAGTGTTCCTATGACATTATTAATATTTTAGTAAGCTGCAGATCTAAGTGTTGATCTGTCAGACTTTCATTTGGTAATTACTTGAAAATTTTAATCTGACTTTTGAACTAAAGCTGAAGTTGTTTTCCAGAGGCCTCAGTGTTGTCCCAGATGAAGAAGTCATTGCAATGTATGATGGTTCCCATGTTCCTTTAGAACAAATGAGTGACTTTTATGGAAAGGTAAACCCACAAACTAATCTTAAAAAGTGATTTTATTTTTTTGGGTGGGGGTAGTAGTGTTTGCATGTTGTTCTTGCTAGCAGTTATATTTTCTCAATACATGATTGACTTACAGTGCTAGCTGTGAAGTTTGCCCTCTAAAGTGACAAATATATTTTCTTTCTTCCACTTGCTATGATTTATTCTTTCACTGTTTCCTTGCCCAGTTATACAGACAGAAGTGGAACATAAAAAAAAAACCCAACCAAAAAAAAAGTCATGTGACTTGCTCAGTGTTGCAGAGCAAATCTGATAAAGGCTGGGAAGTGAACTATATCTGGTGCCTTATTCTGCCAGGTGGTCTAATGGGTTAGCTGGTGTAGCAGCAAGTAAATGTATGGAGGCATCTCTTGCTTACAAGGTGGCATAGTGACAGAGAGAGGATTTGGCAAAAGATGAATGATAAAAGATAAGACTTTAAAGGTTGCAATTCAAGATTTGACTTTATTGGGAAAGTTGATCTTCTTTGTGGCAGGTTCCTTTCTCTTTCCCAAATGAAGAATGGTGCTGTCTTTTTAGTCAAAACCAGATTTACTTTACTTCTTTTCCTTATGGGTGTTAATTCTGTGTTGACACAAGAGACCCTTCTTTTTATTGTGGAGTATTTTGTTGTTGTCACATTTATTCTTATTTTAAAGAGCTGAATTTAGAATTCCAAAATCTGGTCTCTGCAGCAGTTCTGAATATTGGCCTGGCATTCCCTGTGGAATACCTTGGTTCCCACAGATCTGTGCTTTCTTTGGCATTGGAAAGGACAGTGACAGGAGAGAGGCCGTGGATGCAAACTGAAACATAGGAGGTTTCCTTTGAACATCAGGAAATTCTTTTCTGTGAGGGTGACTGAGCACTACCATGTGTTGGTTGTCCAGGGAGGTTGTGGAGTTTCTATTCTTCGTGATATTGAAAAGTCATTTGGACAATGTCCTGGGCAACTGTCTCTAAGTGTCCATGCATGAGCAGGGGGGTTAAATAAGGTGACCTCCAGAGGTTCCTTGGAACCTCAACTGTTCTGTTTCTGAGGTCCTAACCAGTGTTCTGTCTACAGCAAAGATGTCTGGTTGCTTTACCCTTCTTCCTCTTAAGAAATATTTGGTTTGTATTTGCTTTTATATAATAAGATTCGCTACTTTTGTGAAACTTAACCGTAGTTACAGCTTTTGCAGACTAGAAATCTTTTCCTTGGTTCCTGCATGAGTTATTGTAGATTTGTACAGCTTTTTGTTATCCTTTTTCAGGGAGGTAAATTGTTTTGCAGTCCTAATCGGTATTCTACTTATTACAGAACCCCAAACAAAAAAACCCAACCACCTACCCTCCTACCCCAAATCAACCCCCCCCAGAAATCCCAAATCTCCACCTGCCATCTCAATACCCAGTGCCTTTTATTTACAGAGGTGCAGACTTCCAGCAAAGGCCCCTAAGTCCTTCTCTTTACTTTTAGCTGGGCACTGTCTTTTATGTGTTTGTGAATTAGAATACTTCTCTTAAGAGTTATGAGTCATAATTAATTCTTAAAATAAAGCAAACACTTTTGGAGTTGCTTTATTGAAAGTTTTAGTTCAAAAAGAACGTGTAGCAATGTTAACAGTGATGACAAAAGCTGAATGTCTGCAACTAAGCTGAAGTGTTTATACTGAATGAGTTAAAGTTTTCTAATCTGAGAAATGCTTGACCTTTTTTATCTTCTTTTTTCTTCCCACCCTTGTAGAGCTCACAAGGAAATACAATGAAGCAATTCATGGATATATTTTCCTTGCCAGAAATGACACTCCTTTCTTGTGTGAATGAATATTTTCTGAAAAACAACATAGACTATGAGCCTGTTCATCTGTACAAAGATGTCAAGGTACTAGCTTTGAAGATTTAGGTAACTTCTACATTTGCGTGTCTTCTCTGTGAGCGCTTCAGGAAGCTTCAACCTTTTCTGTCAGCTCCAGTGAAATAGGCAACATTTTGTATAAAGATATTATTGCCATACAGCCATAAAAACATAAGTAAATGGAATACAGAGCTTGGAAAAGAAACAGAATAATTTGAAATTTGTTTTAAATTCTAGGGCTGTTGCTATTTTCATAGTTTTGTGAAGTGGATGAGGGAGTTGTGGAAGAGCTCTTGTATGTCAATAAAGCTTCTTTATTAAAGACACAATTCTCTCACTAGCATGAATTGTAAGAGGCTATAGGGAATTCCAGTTTGGAGTTTTCAGTTATACTGCCTCTGCGCTTTTGCTAGCTGTCTCTTGCTTTTGATGTGTCCAATTTGCTTGTTTTCCTCACTCCCACTTCCAAAAAAAATCTATTAATAATGATTAGAGTAATTTGACCATCTTCATTCCTTAGGATATATACTGCAGAGGTGATAATTATATGTCATGGTTATTTAAGAAGAGAAGAGGTCATGCTCAAGTTGATGGTATTTGTCTGTGCAAGCTTTCCATGTGAAACCTTTTCCTGGTACCTTGTTGACAAGTATTAAAATTGTGTAGTTCTTCAGCAGGTGTGGTGTGCCCGAGTGTGGAATTTCTCACGTTCCTAAGTAGATCAGGTAGTTTTTAAGAAACATTTGACCTCCAGAGTAGCTTTCCCTTCTGTCCGAGGTCACATAGTCAGCAACTTCTCTACTGCTCAGCTTTACCTACATATTGGAAGCTTTATAGTTGCTTTTTTTTTTTGAGTATTTTTAGGACATAAACACATGTGAGTACCAAAATGGCAGTGCTACTGTCCCAGGCAAAACGGTCTGGTGCAGAGTTGGCTCAGGAAAGCTGCTGAATGCCTTCAGAGCTCCTTATGGGTACTGTACTTAAGCATTTAGCTGCTTTCGTCTGTTAATGTATTTCTTTTATAAATAGCCGGGGAATTTGGAAGTGGTGATAATCTAAAATCTATCTGGCTTAAAGCTTTTGGGTTGTTTTTTTACAAGAGGAAAGGAATGTGTTCTGCTTCAAAGGTTATTTGAAATCTGTGATAGCTCTGCTTCTGCACAGGGCTTTCACCCTACTTCACCCTTCTGAGCAGCCTTTCACAGTTGTCATGTAAAGCAGCCCTTGTGCTACTCAGTTTTGTACTTCCCAAATGTATGAGGTTAGTTTCTTGGAGGACAGGCTTACTCTTTGTCTGGTGGTGGCATATACATAATGAACATCACACGGCATTTCTGTAAAGTTGGAAGTGTAATTCAGAGAAAGGAATTGTTTTAAAAACAAATTACTGCTGCTGTGCAGCGAGCATGAGTTTTATACTTGAAAAGATTTTTCAGTCCTTTATTGCTTCATTGCTTCCCTGACAGGACTCAATCAGAGATGTCCACATCAAAGGAATAATGTACAGAGCAATTGAAGCAGATATTGGTAAGTACTAATGAGATCATGTGTCAAAGCTTTTTTTCACTGTTAGCATAATGATCTTTGTGGCTTTCTTATTTAAGATTACAAGTTGTAAATTTTAGAGCTTGAAAGCGTTATTTCCATTTGTCTGAGGTGCCTTTGTTAAGTATAACCTCATGTTCTGAAACCTTGGTTGAATGCAGAGAAAATCCTTGTGAAAAACTTTTTCAATTAATCTTGTATTTCCCCTAATCTTCACAGAGAAGTACATCTGCTATGCTGAACAAACTCGTGCAGTGCTAGCAAAGCTGGCTGACCATGGCAAGAAGATGTTTCTCATCACAAACAGTCCAAGCAGTTTTGTGTAAGTGAACAATTATTTGCTGTTCAACTATACGTCCTTAAAGGACGGGGAGGTTAAGTTTCTTAAATGTAATTAATTTTATTGCACAGATAACTCCACTTTTGTTATACATCACTGTTAATATCCCTCTGTCCTTTTTAGGGACAAAGGCATGAGGTTCATAGTTGGCAAGGACTGGAGGGATCTCTTTGATGTGGTCATAGTACAGGCTGATAAACCAAACTTTTTCAATGATAAGCGAAGGTGAGTATTTAGTCAGTAAAGAATGATTTGAGCAGCTTATTCCATACAAGGCTATAGAGCGTGTTATGAAATATTTTAATTTGGATGCAATATAAAATCAAATCATGTTTGGTGGAATTGTGTTTTAAGTTTTTACAGAATGCAGCAACACCCAGTTCCAAAGTCCAAATATTTACTGTTTCTTACTAAATAAAGTTCTAGTAGCTATTTCAGGTCCACTGGACCAAATCCGGGCCGCAGAAGCTATTTTTAACATCTTAGCTTGTACGTTGATGAATTGTGTTCCTTTCCTAGTAAACCTGAGAAATACTGATGCCTTTCAGGATCAACCCCTTATCTGGAAATATCTTCCATTGCATCTGTTTTTTTAATTAACACATGACATTTAGAGTGCTGAGTATTTAGAGTAGTTGTTCAATTAAGTAAACACATTTGTAACATGTATGCACTACTCCTACAGTTGAAAAAGACCTATTGCTTAATATGCACTGTGATTGAAAGTGAAATAGAAGGAGATGGGATTTTTTTTTCCTTTACCTTTTTCTATTTAATTTTAAAAAGAACTCTACTGTGCATCTAGACCACAGTCCTGCTCCCTTCTTCTTCAGTTGTTCGGTCTTACAAAATCATAGATTCATTTAGATTGGAAAATACCTTTAAGAACATTGAGTCCAACTTTAAACCTAACACTGCCAAGTCTACCCCTAAACCATGTCCCTGAGTGTAACACCTACACATCTTACTCAGCCACTTCCCTGGGCAGCCTGTTCCAGTGAGGTATTGGGCAAGATTTTTACACATCTTCACTTCTTCTGTCTTGACTCCTTCTTAAGGGCAGACAATTCACACTGTTTCTTCCCCTCTGTCTGGAATCCCTGCCTTAGTTCTCAACAGTTGTTCTCAAACTCTCTTATAAACGTCATGGATATACTAGATAGGTACAGTGCATTTCACTGGCTAAAGCTGAAATTTTGGAGCTTTGTTTTTTCTGTCTGTTACAAAACATTCAGATGGTGGAGAGCATGTTTTCTTTTTGAAAGTTGAATAGTTTTAATATTAAAATTTTAATTTCTTCCTAAAAAGTGGCAGAATTTTTACAGCTATGTAACAGTTGTTCATAATGCTGTTCTAGACCGTTTCGGAAAGTGAATGAAAGGGGAGTGTTGCTGTGGGACAAAATTCACAAGCTGCAGAAAGGTCAGATTTACAAACAGGTATGTTTTCAGCAAATTCTTTCAGTTCAGATTTAATACCTATTTGCTAGAATCCCAAGCTTCTTTAGATATCATAAAGACTTCTAAGAAGTAGATAAGTTTTTTTAAGAGAGTTACTTTAATGATTGTGGTACAAATGAAGTGGTACAAATTCATTGGTGGTATGTATGTCTGCAGTTTACTTGCCTTTTGAAATGGTAGTGTTGCTGAAATTGCCTGTAAAATTTGGGATTCATGAAACGTAAGCTAATGTAAACGTAAGATTCTTGATAAGAAAACATTTTCAGGAGAGTCCTAAATTCCTTTTTTATGCCTCTGAAGGTACAAATTGTGTGCCGCTACAACGTGTTATTATTCCTGCAGGGTAACTTGTATGAATTTCTGAAGCTTACTGGCTGGAGAGGCTCTAAGGTTCTCTACTTTGGTGATCACATTTACAGTGACTTGGCAGTAAGTAGTTTACTTTCATGAAACAGGATAAGAGACAAAGCTTTTTGTTACTTTTCCTCTCTCCCTCCTAAGTTATTCAGTATAACACACTTTCATAGGAGATTTCTAAATACAACAAAAATGGAAATGGTAGTTAAGCCATATTGCTTTTCTTGCAGAGAAGAAAACTGTGCTGTAAAAGGCTGACCATATTTTCCACCTGACTTGTAGCATTTAACTTGATAACAAACTGAGCTCAGGAATGTGTGAGCTTATATTCCTGATCCAGATACTGATTGTGCCAGATGTAACAGAGGGTGAACACAGGGATCCAAATGTACAGGATGTGGCTGATTTGGATGACATTTACTATCAAGTAATAAGAACTGAATGAACTTGTGTTTTGAATGGCAGGAGGCAATCTTCCTGTCTCTAATAGGAAACTTCCTTTCTTCCCAAGATTTTGCGATGATTTGTAGTCCCACTATCCAGGCGTTTTCTTAGTACCTTACCAACAAGTGTACTCTTAACTGTTACTTTAGAGTAAGTGACTATCACTTAACTCTTTTGTAACTGATTGTGTGTGAATGCCTGGATATGACTTTCACTGCCAAGCTATGTTAGCATGTTTCAGCAGCAGCAGATGTTAGCATTTTTGCCCCATCTGCTTTTAAGAAGAAAAATTAGTTTGAGCACTTCAGAAGGCAGAGAGCTGAAGGAAGGAGGCAGCAGCTCTGTTCTTCTCTGGCACAATGGAGGAGAGAACACAGGTGGTAGCTGCTTCCTCCTGTGCTTATCAGGAGGAGCTTGAATATCTGGGGGTCCTGATGGGACCCTTCTGTCAGCTGAGTGTACAGCTAAATACCACGAACCCAACACACTTTTTCCTCCAGGTACTCTTGACAGCAGCAGAGGTCTCAACTACAAGTGGAATTTTGTACCATTTGTTTTAAACTGAATGAAGTAGTGCTTATGTGTTCTTATCTCTCTCACTTGAAAAACGTAGGATTTCAAGCTTACTCTGAGGCTAAAATCTATTGCCTGTTGTCACATTTAAGTCCCACTGTTTAATATTTCTGCTTATATATAAGAAGCAATTGAATTAGTGCCTTTTGGGGATAACCAGTGGTTAGATTCTTCAGTTCTTATAAGTAGTTCTTTTTAAGACTAATACTTGTATTTTGTAATTCTTGGTAAATAGGATTTGACCCTGAAGCACGGCTGGCGCACTGGTGCAATTATTCCAGAATTGCGATCAGAGATTAAAATAATGAATACAGAGAAGTACATTCAAACCATGACCTGGCTGCAAACCTTGACAGGATTACTGGAACACATGCAGGTTTGTTCTGTGTGTGTGTGTGTAATCGGCTCTGTATAGCAGAAGGGATCCAGCCAGGTTTCTAAATGCTGGACATTGACGTTGCAAGCCCTTTCTGTCTGAAGTTCACCAGTCTGACTGTAGAGAAGTAAATGCAGTTATTTTTATGGCTAGTTAATAAGAGCTTTCTCAAAATCTTGTCCCCTTCCTCCACTAGTCAGCCTGGATTCATTCCTGCTTTTGGTTGTTTAAAATGCATGTGGATAACTCCTGTACACTGATCTCTGAAGCATGCTCTTGCCCTCTTAGGTAATAAGGGTTTATTAATGGAAAGGCTCATTTACGAGGTCATCCTTAGTTACCTGTTACCTGTATTTTATATTCCAGGTTCACCGTGATCCTGATTCACAAATGATTTTAGAAGAATGGAAGAAGGAAAGAAAGGAAATGAGGTAAGACACAGCAGATGAAGAATTTGCAATATGCTTCGTGGTAGCCAAGTGTTCTATATGTTGTTTTCCACAGGTTTCTTCAGAATTTCTCTCGGTTCCTCATTTCTAGTACCTGGTAGTTACAGACGTTCTAATATTGTGTTTAAAGCAATATTCTGCCTGTCTTTGGTACAGCTCTTCTGCCTGATGGCCCTTTGTGTGTCTGAACCCCATTTCACTGTTCCTCTTCTTTGGAACACTTGTTACTTTCTCCATGAAGGGGTAACATCACATCAAATAATGTTCCTTCTCATCTCAGTTTTGTCCTTCTTGTTTGGCTGTCACTATTGCTATTGATTACACAGCTTTACATCTGCATGATTTAAAAATGTGTTTCTGTATCGAGACTTAGGTCACTTCTACAGGTTTTTTTTAGATGACTTTTTTCAGATTACATACGGCACGTTACAGAATGTGCAGCATCTGCGTTCTGTATGAGACTGGGTTTAGCCGTGGGCTCATCACAAAAATAGTAATAGGACTAAAACTCCTGAAAACCTTCCATCATGAAGGAGCAATGCCTGAATGCAGGGTGTGTGAAGTACACAGATGGCAAGGCTGTACCACCAGCAGCCTTCCCTGGAAATGTGGAATTGAAATGGGAATGATACTTGGCAGTGACTAATAACAGAAGTTAATTCCAAGTTGTCTTTAAGCTTTTTATGTACATTAAGCTAAATCTTTATATAATTTAAAAAAAATATATTTTCTCTTTGGTACAAGTGGATGTCAATATTTAGATGAAGGCAAAAATTTTAGGGCCTTTAGAAAGGAGAGCTTGAGGTGTCACGTTTCTGAAGTCAGAAACAACTTATCACTGATTTTAGTGGGAGAAATTTGAAGCTCTTCTGTTCACTGCTGTGATTGCTAGTTCTGGGCTACATATGTATAAGAAGTGCAAAAAATTCTTATGTGATGCACTTAAATGCTTTGAAGTGCAGTGGCAAGAGAATAACACATTGGACAGGTTATAGGAACTGCACACTTCAGGTTTGGATGCTAGTTGGTAAAGAGTCGTGTGCAGGTATGTTCACTTCATTCTCTTTGGGGTTTTTTTTTTGTTTTTTTTTTTTTTTGTGGTACAGAGAGATGAACCGGAATTTCTTCAATGCACAGTTTGGAAGCTTGTTCAGAACTGATGAGAATCCAACTTATTTCCTAAGACGTCTTTCTAGATTTGCAGATATCTACATGGCATCTCTGAGTTGTCTCTTGAACTATGACCCTGATTACACGTTTTATCCAAGGAGGACTCCTTTGCAGCATGAACTTCCTAGCTGGTCAGACCAGCTATGCACTGGTACATTCAGAATACCTTTTCTACAAGAGAGAATTCAGATCAAATAAACTTTTGACTACTTTTCTCGAAAATGGGCAGATATTTCCCTTATTTTGTTTGGTTTATCTTTTTCTTTTGAATGTACATGTGTTTTATTTAATTTACTTAAATCTGTTATCTTGATGTAGATGTAATTCATATTTGTTCTCATAAGCATTGTATGTATTTTCTCCTCTCCTGCTTGGAGATGTGAAAACTCCTCTTACACACAGAAGAAATTGTGGACTGCCCAAACAGTAGTGGTCTTGGAGGAAGGAGGAATTTAAGGGGAAGGATTGGTGCTGTTCTGGCATGCTTGGTTTTGTTTGTTCATTGGAAATTTTGATCTTCAGCCTTGTGGTTTACAAAGAAATACCTGTACTCCCTTCTGGCCCTGTTCAGCACTCCAGCTGGATGTTTGCTCTGAAAAGCTTAAATCCAGTATTAGTATTTCAGTGAGACACAGTTAGTAGCCAGTTTAAGGTGAGACTGAGAGGGATGGTATACAAATTTTAACTTTGCTTTCTGCTGTAGCTAGAGCCTTACCTGTAACTGAAGTAACTGCTGTTGTGTTGTCCTGGCTCTGCTGCATTGCAGTGATTACAGCACAGGTGGGCTTAGGCTGATGGGGTTTTTCTCCTCTGTCTATGCAGTGTCTGTTCTTGTAATGTCTGTGCTTGGCTATAGGGTGGATCTGAGCCTAAAACCAAAAGTGGCAGTAACTTGGGCTACTTCAGCTTCCTTTTTAACTTGTAGGCACCTTTTGTTTTAAGTTTCAAAACTCTTTGAATATCTGCTCTCTGATAATAAAGCCATTTCAAGAGCTTTTGCATTTTGCATTTCAAAGTGGAGACAGATCTCTGTCAGGCTTTAGATGGATCCTAAATGCTGCTTTTTAAACTTTTAAGTGTCTTTTAGTGGTATACACTGTGGTTTTGCTGTTCCCTAGGAGAGAATGTATTTCATATGGCCTTCAGTAATGGACTTTTACAGTTAAAAGTAAACACGCACAATGGGCATATGAGTTGAAAGAAAAATTAGGAAATAAGAAAATGAAACCCAGAGTTTTCACACGACATATTTTTAGCTCAGGCCCTGAAAGCTGAGTTGGGGGTGGTAGACGATTTTTGTCAAGCAAAATAATTAGATGTTTTATTGGATTACTGAAATTGCAGGTAAGCATGAACACAAACTCTGGGTAGTGTATATGTTCTAAAGATTTGAGCTGAAAAATATCTATTTTGCACAAGGAAAACACTGTTGATGTGTTTCCTCAAATAGGCACTTTATAAAACTGCTGTATAGTAGTATTTAAATAAGAATGCTTTCCTTTCCCTGCATCCAAAGGAAACTTTTTTTTTTTAAACTGGTGCTTCCCACCCCAGCCATTTTAAAAGGCATAATATGATAAATGTTTTTAAAATATTAGTTATTAAAGGCTCTATTTTTAAAAACATAACTAAAGAAATATATAGCATTTGGTATTCTTCATTTTGGGATATCACTTGCTTCCTACCATGATTGTCAGGTAAACAAACTTTTGGTGACCAAAAGTTTTCTTGTTTTTTTTTTATTCTGTCTATATTATGTGCAAATAACTATATTGAATTTCATATGCGGTATCTTTCATATTTTTAAAAGCATGTTTGCAAAGTAAAGAATGTGTTCTAATCTAGCCTGCACAATTTCATAAGTAATTTTCCTGTATGCTTGAAATCAGTCTGAGATTTTCAGAGGTGGTTATAGATTTTATGTTCATGATTTTCTTGTGCTCCTTTTTCAAACTTGACGTGCAGCACTCCTGAAGTTTATGTGTGTGTGTTTAAACAGATGGATATACTTGAAATGAGTAAGTTCATCTGACAGCCTTGATATTTTGCTGGATGAAAAAGAAATTTTGCAGGAAGCTAGTTTGCCTTTATCAGGAGTTTTGTTGGTGGGACTGTGTGAGAAATATTTAGCATAACTTGATAATGAATTGTGGGGGTGAAAATATCCCCTGTTTGCCTTCAGTTCTTTATCTTAATACTCAGATAGAACTTGGTGTTACATGCTCCAGAGGTTTTAATGTGCTGTTCAACACAAGCCAAAACCAAAGCACCATATATTCTTCATCTTCCTACCAGCAAATGGTAATATTATGTTGTTCAGTTCTGCGTTATTGAATTGTTAATATTTTGTTGGTTGTTCTGTGATGTTTCTTCTTCTAAAGCTGGCTAGTGGTCAGTTTGTTTGCCTAATTTTCCTGTGTTAAGCCGAAACAGTTTAATTGGTTTGGATGATGTTATCCACAGAATACACATCTTGTTTCAAGATGATTTCCTTCTGTCTCCCTTCGTTTCTCTTAACTTGCAAATCAAACTTCTGTACAATGCTATCTTACAACAGCCAGCTGAAGTAAAATCTTGCTTATATTGCATGACTTCTTGAAATAAAACAGCATTGCATGAAAAAAACGGGGCAGAGTTATGTTCATTCAAAACAGCCAGACTATATGTAATAGGAATTTAAGTAAGAATTTTAGAGCATATTATGTATTTTTCACTGCTAGAGTGCCACTCTTTCATTTTAAAAATGTCTTGCATTTTTGTAATGATTTCACCTTGGCACTCTCAGCATTACTTACTTTGACCTTGTTATGTTACTGACTTCAGAGAGATTTTTTTTTTAGCATATTTAAAGGGCAGCATCTCTATATTCACTTGGGCAGCATAATTCATTCGAACACCAGAGCAAAAATTTTCCATTCTGTTCAGTCAGAAACACAGAAGATAATAGTCTGCCACTAAAAGAAGAGTTTAATGAACTGTACAACTTCTTTCTGTGATAAAAATATTTAATGATTATTAAAAAAATAAATGCTTGGACTTTGTCTGGTCCCTAGGAGCCTCTATATTTCGGGTGACTCAGGAGAAGGGAAGAATGCAAGTTGTATTAATTGCAAAACTCTGTGGGGAAAATTCCCCTAATTATGTATGTGTGATTAAGTGTGTGTGTGTTCTAATTTTTTAAATATAGGTAAAAAAACGCAGACATGTCTAGGGGGGCAAGGGGAGGAGCTAGGGAAGTTAAGTTTAAGTCTCTTTCATCTAGGTGTATTAATGTATCAGATTTCCTTGGTGTTATGCTTGATAGATGCATCAACAACCCTGGATTTGCCTGCACACCTTGTTATGATAGAAGGCATGCTGGGGATGGTCTCAGATATAATTAATGCTTTCCTGCAGTGACACCTTCCCTCCTGCCCCCATCACTAGTAGGAAGCACATCACAGGGAAACAGTACTGCAGACAGCAAGAACTTTTCCTTTTCTTGTTATTTTGTGGTTTCTACAGTGTTCTCAGAGTTTGCTACGATGTTAAGGTTATTAAAAGAAGGAAATGAAAGCAAACTATATGAAAGTTTGATTTGCTTCTAATACTATGGTAAAAATTGCAGCTTTTATTGCTCTGTATCGGTTGAAAGGCAATGTTAACACCCTTGGTAAAAACGTGACGTGAACAAGCAGGTAGCTTCTGCTCCTCTTACACCTTAAAAAACAGAATGTGGACGTGACGTGGCAAAGGTACGTTCAGTCTTCATTGTCCACTTCACAAAAATGGCTCAAGTAAAAAATGGAATGCTCTCATTACCTTGCTAAAGATTCTACAATTACTATTTCCCTTTGTACAGTGAGGTGAGATGTAAATGAGACACAGCTAGATTCAAAGAAAGACAGAAGGAGGAGGCAAGTGGGGAAGACAGGATGCTCATTTCCTGCTGCTGAAATTCTTAACAAGAAAGTGTAGTAGCAAAAAACACTGAAGTTTAAGAACACAGCTTTAGCACATGTTCTGTTTCCTGCTTGCCATTTGTAGTTTTAACTGAGTCAAAATGCAAGCATAAGAGCTGGACTAGCAAATGTAGGATATTTGCCAAGTTAGCGTGTTTGAAGCCATTTAAAACTTCCCAAGAAGAAAAGCAGTTAAATTGCAGTCTAGTGAAAGTCATGCTTTTCAGAGAAGCGCCTGTTTGCTGCTGGATAGTTAGTTGAGACCAAGTTTTGCATTGCTGAGCTACAGCCAACACTTCTGAGGTTGGTGACTCCATGAACTATATAGGCTGCATCTTAAACAAAGCTCTGCTTTTCTGGTTTTTAATTTGTAATGATATTTTACTCCCTGAAATGTGTACGTGCTGTTTTTTCACAGTAAGTGTAAATAGAAATGTGTTTTATAGTTGACTAATGCCAAATTCAGTCTTTAATTCTGATCATGAGGACCACTTATCACAAGCTGTTGGTCATCCGAATCCTATAAAAAAAAGAAGAAAAAAAAAATCAGACTTTAACATTGCCTTAAGAAATTAATGTCACTTTTTGGCAGATTTGCCCATGCTGAAGGCAGAGTTTGCACCTTTCACTTCTGCACCAAACAAGCATTTTTATTGGATGCAGAAAGGTTTCTTTTGATTTTTAGTCTCTGCGTGTACATGAGAGTTTTGCAACATTGGACCATCGAGACTATTCAGGTATTCTGGCTTTACTCAATCTTTCCTTCCCTTGTTTCCCAGCCCCTTCTCCTTAGATTTCAGATTCTTTGCAGAAAAGAAAAGGGAAAACAAAATTGGAAGTCTTTTTAAGTGCGTATAGAGGTGTCAGTGGCAACCAGCAGCATTTGAAGTCCAATTTAATTCTGCTCTCCTTGAAGGTAGATGTAAGATGTAGCTGTAGACCGCAAACCCAGCTGCTAGCAGTGGTGAGGCAGGAAAGCCAGGAACTTGAATGATGTTTCCCTGAATTAATTGTTCTTTTTTTCCCTGACTAGACATTTTCCTTTCATAAAGTTATTCCTTCTTGCTGTAATTGTAGTTGTATCTCAAATAAAAATGAACACTTACTGAGAAAAGATCGTAAGTAGGTTCTGGTGAAGCCAGTTCAGAAGAACTTTCATATAAGGGGTTGGCGATATTTGAAGGCTGTGATTTGTCCAGCGATGTTATGTCACTGTCATCTTTTGACTACATAAAATCACACAAACCTGCTTAGAATCCATCCTCTGTCTAACAGTGTGTTAAATGGGGCACTAAAGCTTCCCTACCAACTGGTGCAGTATTGGGACTGAACTGACTTTATCATCTCAGTCAGTGTCTCCAGGGTATTATCTCAGGTCACTTAATACTGGTACCTTTTTTCTCACCATTACTATTTTAAAGCCTCAGCAAAGAATGGGAGAGACAGTGTTTCCCTGACGTTGTGCCTAGGATTAAAAGTACCTGGTTGATATTGAGTGCTCTCATTGCAACTAGATAAAAATACAAGCATTTCCTTTAGCTCATGGCTCCTGGTTTTGTTTCTAGAAGATAATTCACATTATGCAAGGCCAAGAATAAAAAGGGATTTGTGGTTACTTCTAGGCAGACTTTCTTTTGGATTGCTTTTTGTGTCTTTTGTAACACTTTTTTGCCATCCCTTATCTATGAGTAGCTTGACTGTTGCTGGCTGGTTTAGCAGCATTGTGATGCTACGCAAGGCTAGCAACTTTATGAAGAGAAAGCAAGCACAAGAGTCCATTACTACAAAAATTTGCACTTTTCAATCCTGACAATCATTTTAATTTGCCTGTATTTTGAATGTGGCCTTTTTCCTATCAAATGTTTCAACTTCCTAGCTAGGAAAACTATTAGCAGTGCCACGGAGGAGGGGGAAAAGAACAGGTACCCTTCCAGTGGTTGTAATTGCCTGCTTCCCTAAGGGTGAGTTTTCTGGTGAGGCAAAGACTTCTGCACTGGTGCTGTGCAGTTAAATAAGGTTTTGGCCAGTCCTTGTTGTTGGAGGTGTTCCTGCCAGGCACCCTGGAGGGAGATATCGGGGGGAGCAATAGGCTCGTACCCAAGAAAAGTGTGTGAACCTTTCCCATTTCCTCAACATCTTAGTCTGAATGGTTCAAATGGGAAGCAATCGGGAACGTTTACCGCTTAATAAAATGAAAGGAGAAATTAGAAGCTGTGAGTTTGGCAAGTGTGGTGGATCTGGGGTAGTGTTGCCCCCCTTTTTTGTGTTCTTGTCTGCTGCCTACCATGAAGTGCTGGAAGCCTGTGTTTCTCTTCCTGAATCTGAGGTAAGAATATCCAATAAAAGCCACAATTCCAGTAACCAGGCAGATACCAAAGAATATCCCTGTCCCGCTACTGGCATGAAGATGAGCCTGTAAACAAGAGAGAGGATTAGTGAGCTATGGGTGGGCACTGGTCACCTTCTAGTACCTGAGCACATGCAGTGTCCCTTTGAGATACCCTCCAGTCTCAAACTACTTTTGTTCTGAAGTTTCCTGGTACATCTTTCATAGACACAATTAAATATGGCCTTTTGATAGTAATTACATGCTAGATTTTTCAGAGTTACTGGACATTGGCTCTAGGATAGCTTCATCTTGTTTATGTTTTGGAGATACAGAGCACGCCTAGGTGTTTTTTTTTTTTCTGGTCTGATGAGCCTGAAACCTCACTGGTTTGAGGAGAAGTGGATACCATATTCCTTTTAAGCATCCTTGGAAACCTGTGCTACAAACCCTAGAAGGCTCTGTTTGGGTTCAGCCTTATTCTTGACTGCTCTGTGCGCTGAGGAGGTGTTGGTTACTGCCAGCTATTGGTAGCTTTACCATCATCTGAGCCCTCCTTACCAGCATGCAAACTGCACCTGAGAGGAGGCCTATCTCACTGCTGGTTAGAGGGATGGCCAGCTGGCGTGGAGAGTATGAAGGGCTGGGCTCTGCCAGCCACTCAACATCTGCCTTCTGTAGGTGATTTTGCCCCAAACATGTAGTACCTTTAACTTGAAATCATTCTTCAGTCATAGCAGGCAAAGTGTCGATCCAAGTAACTGTATATAATATTTTAATTATTTTAGAAAATGTGTAGTTGAAGGACTGAAATAAATCTATACACAATTTGGATTTAACCTAAAGGGGAGAAATTCCTGCAGACCCTGACTTTGGTTGTCCTTCTGCAGCTCTGTAGCCTCATAGACATGAGGATGACCAGCAGCATTAGGGTAACGATACGTTTGAGGGACCCTGGGACACGCATCTGCTCAGGCTGCAATCTCCACAAAGCAGTGGGGGCTTTGCTGGCAGTCCAGGAGGGGCCTGGAAATGGGTAGAAGATTTGTCTGCTCTTACTCCTTGTGACACCTTAGCTCTGTCTCCTCCTGCCTAGAAAACTAATTATTAAACTTACCCTGGCAAAAATAATCACATTGTTGTCTTAATAGATATGCTTTCTTCATTTATTTTTTTAGAAAACTAAGTAACTTGCATGGTGTAGCTGGGCAGCTAAATAATACAAAACATTTAGTTGTCCTCTAGCATGTGAAAGGTATTCCAAAGAGTGTAATATCAGGCTGCTGTAGACTGACAGAGATTGCCTATTATTCTGAATCATTTCCAGGCAGTAATTTATACTTTTACCCAAGTATGTAATTTCCTACTTCTGAGGATTGTAGGCTGCAAGGGGTTTTTGTCAACCACGATTGTGCAGGTGTATGGCTGAGCTTCTAGGAAGAAGGCTGGTTTGTAAAGGAGAAAGGGTTGCTCAGAACAAAATGAAGGTAAGAAAGAGAATATCATTGGGATTAATCTTGTGGACTGCAGGGGTGTCTGGATAAGCCACCCCTGAATTCAGAGCTGGGGTGGATGGGCAGTGAATGTGAGTGAGGCCCCTCTAGGGTTTAGAGAGAAGGATGAGGATGAGTAATCCTGAAGAAAGGGAAGCTCTTCAGAGTAAAGACATGGTGGGTTTTCTTGCAAGGTGAACTTCACCCTGTGTTGGGCTATTACAGGGTACCCGGCATGGAACAATGCTGGGGAGTGCTAACACTGCACATCCAAACACTTACTCTGTTAAGAAAAATATTTTGTACTGGAAACACCTTGTTGGTTTTGATAGGAATGAACACAAAGTTAAAATACTTTTCTTAGAAGCTTGAAAGTTCTTTCTAGAAGAAATGAAATGGATCTTTATAAAATCTCCATTAAAAAAAAAGCTCCATTATAAAATGGAGCTTTAATTTTATTTATATAAAATAAATGTGGGAAGAACTTGTTCAGACAGAAAAATTCTGAATAAGTTTCACAGCCCCCTTGTTCTCCGATTTTCTTTCAATTTAACCTTTTAGACTGAAACTGCATATACAGGAAAATAGGAATATTTGAATGAGTTTGTATTGACATAAACAACAGCCACCCCCCACCACCCCCCAAAAAATAAATCACTATGTACTTACAGGTGCTGGTGGAGCCTTTAAAGGCTCTGAAATGACATGGATTATCCCGTTGGATGCGATAATATCCCATTCAACAATAGCACTTTTGTCCACGTATCTGATCTCACTCTGCCAGGAAAACAAGCAAAGAGAGCTGAACTTTGACCCCTCTCCCTTTGGGACTGAAATAAACCTTGACACTAATTCCCCACGCACAGAGGAAAGTCACATGGGGGCTTAAAGCTCTGCCCTCCAATGACAGCAGCCTGGGATGGTCCCAGACTGGTCGTAGCTCTCCTGTGCATGAAGTAGCCATCATCATTACCTCCATATTGCCTTCACACATGCCTTTGTCCTTCTTTTTTTTTCAAAAAGAAAGGAAAAAAGAAAGGTTATTGTGATGTTTGTGCAATTGCCAAGCTCTGCCTAGGAGAGCTGTTACTCCTGTGTGCCAGGCAGTCTGCAACCTGCCTCTGTTACAGCTGATTTCTGCGCTTAGGATGCCACTTGCACCAAGTTTGCTGGCTTAAAAGAGCTGAGTCTGCACTAGTGGGGACCTGCTGCCTGCAGTTTAGTTGGTGGCCGAGCATCTGTGCGCTGGAGAGTTTGGCAGCTCATCAGGAAGGGAGAGGAATGGAATTGGAAGCAGCCACTCTAAAGCTTCTCAAAGGATGGTGGGAGTCCTTGACTGCGTTGGGTCGGTCCTGAGTCTCTCCATCTTGTTTTGGATGTGCTTTAAATTGAAACAGCAAAGAGGTTTCTCTGCAGTGAGCAGAACCAGGAGCTGCTGCCTGCTGTTGCCCCAGCACAGGGTTGTTTGCTGCTGCTGAATCACACAGTGACTTTCTTTGCTCATGGAGGAAGGCATTCAGCCTTGGTGGCACCACAGAGCAATGTGGTTGTCACAACGTGTGTCCTCCTCCCTCTCCTTCACCCCTTGCTGGATCCTGGGGCAAAGCTCATGGACTCTGACCTGATGTGCTGGGACGGGTGGCTGTTTGGTTGCCTGTAGCATGTGTGCAAAGTGGCTGCCACCTCTCTTTCCTACTCTGGCCACCCTGCTGAAGATTATTGCAACTGGGAAAGCCAGAGGCTTGCTCAAATCCTCCAGAGAGGAAGAAAAGCTACAAATTTCCAACCAGCTTCGAAGGGCAGGAGCAAGATTTGTGTTAATGGGCTCAGAGCCTCCCCTTGGTAGCTTTTGAAGACAAGAGGATTTTTTTTTTTAAAGGATAAACTCTTCTATCTCAAATATCAGATCAAAGTGATCCAAAACAGCTTCTGGCGTGCTAATGAGTGAAGTGGCAAGCCCTGTGCTGGTGCACCCTGTCTGTCATGAGGGTGTATTTTATTAATGTGATTACTGGGTTTGCAGTATATGGTGGTTTTAAGTACATAGTAATTATCATGCTCAAGGAGTTTCTCTGAAAAGCAAAGGAGGAAGGGAGCATAGGCAGCAGGTGGGACATGCATCTCTTCCGGGAGCACCTATTTCTTTCCTGTTACTGTCCATGAAAATCCTCCACTGCAGTTGGCATATTGGGCACTCAACTTTCTGTGGGTCCAGTGCCATCCTCTAGAGCACGTTTTAACTGCAAGCCTATGGGTGCTGGGCTTCTTATTTTCACATTCAACTATACTGCATCACTCACAGAAGAGTCCCAGCCTTGCTCTCAAGAGGCTTCTCTCACAGACATGATTTAAAATGCCTGCGTAGCAAGTGTTTTCTTAATAAAAAGTGAGACATTTCATGTGTTTTCAAAGGGTATGTTTTCCTAAAATGTCAGAGGATGCTTTCCGTTTGCAAAAAGGACATACATTTTTGCAATTAACACCCTCATCCCAAATAGTAATAAATAAGGTAAACTCTGCTTTGGCTCTGAGCAAGGCTATGCTGAGATCTCCTCTCTTCCAGAAAGTTACCTTTAAAATTAGCTTTACAAATGCAAACACCTTTTTTAATGATAAACTGCTACTCTCATCTCTCCTCTGATCACACTGCCACCTCCCATAATCCTGCCAGGCTAAGAGAAGGGTTTAATCAATCTCATATCCACATCCTGCAATTCCTGCAGGCCAGCTAACAGCATCCTTTGAGTTTTGTGGGTCAGAAATTGGCCCTTTACAAACTTGTAAAGCTACAGTTTATTAGCTTCTATCTCCAGGCAGGAAAGAGCCTTCTGAAGTCAGCCTCTCGTTGCTGACCCTATAATCTTACTGAATTGTTCTCTGGGTCAGTGTATCACCTGGTTACAGGGTATAGCGCAAGGAGGGGAAAAAGTGTGAAGATGGGAAATTTATTAGAAAAGTACCTGTTCAGTGGAGGGGGTTGGATGTTCCTGACCCCCGGTGTTTGTAATCAGGAGTTTTTCCCCTAGGTGAGTTAAAAGTGTGGTCCCATTAGTCAAGTCTTCATAAAACATTATGTTGGCATTAGATAAATGATACTCAATGTCTCGCCCAGAAAGAGTCTGCAAATGAGAGCAAAATACAAGGACCGTTAACTGATCTGATTAATCCACTGGATTTACCCTTAGACTAGAGCACCTGTGACCTTTTTGCTATTAGTACTGCAGCAAGTGCATTATGAGGCAGAGGCTATTGGGAAATCTGGATGCACACCGTGGGATATTCTGTCCCTGCTGGCCTCTTAGCTCCCTCAGCAAGCTGTACCTTGATTCTGGTGGGACAAAGGATTTAACTCTTTTGCATGATAACCAGAAGTGATGAGCCTTAGGGAAATTCTAAACAGCCTGAAGATGTGAGCTAGGGCATAAAACCATGTGAATTGTTTGAGACAAGGTTTGACTGAAAGAAGGAAGTAAAAAAGGGAAAAGCTTAGAAATGAAGCTAGGAACAGATAGTCTTTCATGTATTTGTGGGAAATACCAAAGCTGTGCACTGTTTTCTTCAAATAACTGCTTGACGTTAATAAGCCAGAGAAGACTTAATCTCAGCAGACTCCTTTATAACTGGGTAACTGAAACTGCTGGTTCCCTGTAGAGACTCAGATACTCAATAACCTTACGCTCCTAACTGTGGAAGACAAATGGAAATGATGAACTCACCTTTTCAGAAGCACAGTTTAAACTATGTTGGGTTACACAGAAGACATGTCATACTAGGGTTATTTTTTTCTTAAACTTAAATTTCACCATGACACTAAAACCCATAATAGCTGTTTAAAAAGTGTTATTAAAGTGAAGAAGGAAAAAAAAGAAAAAAGCTCTGACCTCATTTTCCCTTAACCCATTATCATTTGGAGCAAAGAGGGTGGCACGCACTGACAGATCTGTGAGGTACCGCAGGAACTCTCTCCCCTTCCTAGAGCTGTTGGAGTAAACCATGATGTCCTAGGCAAAAACAAAATCCAGCATTACTAAAGAATAATTGTGAGCTCCTGCATGGGGAGCTGAAAAGATGAGACCGTATAAATAACAACAAAGAAACTTTCTGTTATTAGCCATGAAGCAGATCTGGAGAGACATTATAGAGGAAGTTTCTATTAAAGCACAGTTTTAGCTGCCGATTTTCCAAGCGCATCTTAAGCTTGGAGGGAGCTGGGAAGGAATTTGGCCCTTGTTGTCTGTAAGGCTCCTTGAATACGTCTGAGTAACAGTTAGAAGAGAACCCTTTTAATGCTTTGCCTTTCCCCAGCAACAATTCAATACAATTTATTACTAAAAAAAGCAGCACACTCCTTGTAATGCTTAGAAAGCCAGAAACACTTGTGCACAGAATCTTCTTTCAGCTAAAGCTGCTTCAGCATTTAATTTCCAAGTAAGTTTTAAAAAATCCAAAATCTCTTTGATGCAAGTAATTAAAAAATAGTCCCTAAGTTCTGATTCTCACAGTGCAGATTTAGACCACTCCCCCTTGGTTTGCTGGTGTAGTGGTGTTACCTTCTAGTAAGGCAAACACTAAGATACAACCCAGTGGCAGATCCTGCTTCGCTCTGCTCACCGAACTGAGCAGCACACCAGCTGTGGGACATACCGATAAGAAGTTTTTCAGTGTTGGGAAAGATGTCAGCACTTGCAGCAAGTTCCCACTGCAGAAGAAGCCGTCCCCCACGTAGCCTGGCTTGCAGGTGCAGTTCACCTCTGGAAGGTACAAACGCAGATAGCCACGTGGGCAAACACCCTTTTCATAGAACGCTTTGGGTTCGAAAGGACTTTTAAAAGCCATCTAGTCCAACCCCCTTGCAGAAGCAGGGACATCTTCAATTAGATCAGGTTCCTCAGAGCCCCATCCAACCTGACCTTGAATGTTTCCAGGGACAGGGCCTCCACTACCTCCCTGAGCAACCTGTTGCAGTGTTTCACCACCCTCATTGTTAAAAATTTTTCCCTTTTGAGAAGGCTTTAGGTCACCCTGTGCCTGAAAACCAACTTGCAGCCAGCAGATAATTTATTTATTTCTTGTTTAAATTAGAAAGAGGCAGCGTCTCTTTGCAGTGTTATCTAGTATCCTGTGGCCAACCAAAGGAACTAGAATGTGGGCTGCTGCTTCCCTTTGTGCAGAGGAATGCAGCAAAGGACCCTCTTACCCTTCTCCCTGTAGCAGAAGACATCCCAAGTTTCACTCAGGTTGGCTCTTCTCCCATAGTCCACGATGCCGACGTACCCTAACCCGCAGTTTGGAGAGGAGAAGGCGGTTGGGTAGCCAACTCTATTGCCATCAAGCCAGCCAGCAGCACATAGGTGGTACCTTGCCTGCAGCCAGCACAGCCGTAAGGGAAAAAACACAAGGGAAAGAGCTGGGAGGTGAGGCTGGGGTGCTGTGGATGCAATGGATGTTCCCCCCAGGGCGCTCAGGCATTACGTGACCCACCAGTCCTCTTTCTGAGGGTCTGAGACAGCTCTGTCCCTCTGTCTTTCCTGCAGCCTGCCGTGTGTTGAGGTCTATGCTAAGGGGCTGCAGAGAACGGGACCTTCTGAAAGACAGTGGCTCCACGCATGGGCCAAGGGAGCCTTTCCTGGGAAAAGCTTTCCGAAGGCTAAAGCTAGGCAGGATCAGAGGTAGGTGTGAAAGCCAAAGGGGATGTGCAATCCCATTGTACACCAGCCTACTATTTATCAGCATGGGAAGAGCCGACAAACCGGCTCAACACAGAAAATACATCCCCTGGGCCACTGGAGCCAGACCTGTTGCTAACTCTGCAGCTTTGAATGTAACATTTAGACTATAGACCACAGGAAACATGCAGCTCTGGCTGCAGTATGAATCTTGTGAGGCAGCAGGAGGAGGTTTATGTGCTGGCAGAGGTCCAGCTTCACATTTTGCTAAAGGTGTCTGTAAACAGCAAGCATCTTTCTTCCTTCCACAGACTGGAAGGAACCAGAAAAGCACAGTCTGACTCAGTCTTCTAAAACAAGTTTTACAAACATGAGGTGTAATGCTTATCTCACTCACGTGAGCCATGCACTGTTTATAACACACTCAAGGAAATGAATGTGGAAGCAGGTCTGCTAACTGAACAGCACTTGGGGAAAAGAGCCTTGCTCTATAAAAAATATAAATCTAAACACAGTTCTGAAGTGTACATTTATTTCACAAGTCCTAATTAAAACCCCCTTGAAAACACTATAAGTCTGACTCTACCATCTAACCTCAGTATCACTGGAAACAAGAACTTGGTAACTGGTTTCAGTGTTGTATGAGCAGGTGTGAAACAAACAAGCAGTCTGAAAACCTCTCCCAACCAAATATACCATGGTGCACAGGGGAAGGAAAAGAAGGAAAATGAAGCTTATCAGCACAGAGCAGCCCCCATCTCTCCTCCCTCCCTGTTTACGCTGTGGCTAGGTCCTCCCCAGGAATCTCCTCCCGCAGAGGGTCTACTTCACCTTCTGAGCATACATCAGCTGGTTATATGTTGCGATGGTGGCTGACTCATTGGCGCAGGCCTCCTTTGCCTTCTCATAAGTCATTTTGTACTGCCCTTGTGGGGACCGCAAGTGGAAAACCCCAACCGTGGTATCTACAAAGAGAAACAAGAACCAGCTTTTCCTGTGCGGGGTTCCATGCCTGGATGCAGATTCAACTGTGCTATACAAATACCCATGAATTTTGTGAACTGTATTTGGGACAGGTTGATTCCTTAAGGGTAACACTCCTACCTGAAATGCCCTCATCTGTTGCTTTATAAATCTGGTATTGCAAAGTATGTAAGCACACACGCTAACTTCGATCTTGTCGTTGTTTGGAGGGGACATAGGGGACTGAATGAGCTTACAGACAGAAGGATCATGGCCACTGGCTTCAGTGCAGAGGCACAGGGGCAAGGATACCCCTGTCCTGTGGTGTGCATGGTGTGCCATCCTCACCTTGGAAATGTAGATCGGCACAGTCGGCATCGGGGTGGCACTGCCCATTGTCTTGCAAGCAGCGGTCAAGAGGAAGCTGCATTACTGAGCAGTTCAGCCCATCACCAATGTAATTATTTTTACATTCACATCTGCGTTTGTCCTGGTCAGAGAAAGAAGAAAAAAAGGCCAGGTCGAATACTTGTTACTTACTTACAATAAAAGTGGTATTTCAAGTACCATTCTTAACTGTCAGAAAAATTTCACTTATTATATCCAGGAATGGACAAACAGGAAAGTTGCTACTGAAAACAAAGGTTCAACAGACCAGAAACTCTGATGCTGACGTTTATTCTTCTGAGCAAAACATTTACACATGCACTTGGGTGCTTTGTTAAATTAGTACCAAAGCATAATTCCATCCACAAAGCTAATAACATCCATTGGAAAATTATATGACACAGAATTAACAAAAAGTGATGGAAAACCTGTCAAAATGATATTTAAATGACTGGGCATGGGAGCATGAAAGAAATTCAGTAGCCCACTGATAGTAATAAATTGATAACTCTAAGCCAAGAAGGAGCTGGTGACATCCAGCGATTGTGATGGTTGGCAGCTGGAATGAAATAGTGGCGAGGCTTTTCTAGGTAGCTCCTGGAAGACACACCAGGCAAACCACCAAAATGGGACAGGTGATCCTGAAAGCACCAGGACAATAGCTAGATCATGTCACCAGCACAAATTTTCCTCAATAACATTGACCGTGTGGGCCAAGGAATTTGTATCATGTGGCTACAGAGCTTTTTAAGCTCAGTCTGTTCAGCTAACAAGGGTCACTCTTCTCCCAGATGTCCCTAGGCTTAGCTACCAAAATAGATTCAGTTTCAATCCAATAAACTGTTATGGCACATAGGGATATCCAGTCAGAGAGAGCTAAGAGGAGGACAGAAAAATTACACATACAAAATATCCCATCTGCTTTAGTATCTCTTTCTCTAGAGAAAAGTTATCAAACTTTTTCATCCCTCAGCTGAAGGGATACCCAACTGATATGGAAAGCAGGCTGAAGCTATGTAAAGGTTGTTTTGGAAAACATAGACTTTGGATGGTACGGGGTGTGATCCAGCTAGAAAAAAGACACCTGCTGGCATCAGTAAGAAATACCTCAGACTTCCCTACTTGTGACTGAAATCATTCAACTTACGGGTCCTATGACGTTGCAAATGGCGTGCTCGTGGCAGCCTCCGTTGTACCCATCAGCACAAGGATTTATTGGAAGGCATGTAAAGCCATCACCTTTGTATCCTTTCTGGCAGCTACAGAAGACTTTCACCCCAAGTTGTGTGCATTCAGCTGCCTTGTGGCACCCACCATTATTTTGCTTGCAAAGGTCTGCAGCTGCACGGGGAAAAGAAAACATATGAGTAAAGTTTGCTTTTAAAGAGGATATTCTTCACAAAGACAAACCACCTCCAGGTTTTTAAGAAGATGGAACACTTGTGTGGGGGAAAAACCTGTTGGAGCTTCCAGAGGCATTCCTGAACTTGTGTGAAGGGCTCTGAAGTCCTTGTCAATATGTCCTCTGTTTAAGACATACATGCTCATCCCCGAGATTCTGCTTCACCTTTTGGTTGCCCAAGACAGCTGCTTTTTTTTGGGGACTTTGGTCTGGCCTGGGTGAGTTCAAAACCTGACCGAAGCAGGCTTCTTGTTCATACTTCTGCTTAGCAAAGCCTGGTGAAGCCAGCCGCTTGCTTTGGGGAACACCTGATCTGTATGTATCTTAAATTTGTTTCACTTGCTGCACTGTGGAAGTTGTTATGTTTGATAGCCAACATTTCATAGCAGATGGTAACTGCATGCAAGTGGATGAGCAAGAGCGGGCAGCCTGTTTTCTTGTAGCATGCTATGAATGGGACAGGGAGCTTACCTATGCATGTGAGCCCGTCCCCATCGTAAAATGGCTTGCACTGACATGTGTTATTCTCCATGCAGACAGCATTGGTGGAGCAGTTAGGGGAACACACTGGCTGTAGAGCTGTGGGAAAGACAGAACGGCTGGGATGAAAATATTACTTATATTGTGATGTCCTTGTTTAATGCAGAAAGAAAAGCCTTCACACAAATTTGCTAACTCAAAAAACCCGTAAGACTTTTTTTTCAGTGCTTAGCTCTTGGGTGATCCCTTCCCTCATGTAGCCCAAAGACCCTCTACAGAGGAGGCAGGCACTTATGTTCCCATTTCACAAAGGAGGAGACAAATGGGTGAAGGGACTTTTTCTCAGTTTAGAGCAGTCCCTTAGTCTCCTTTGAGGGCTTCTGATGTTGCTGATCTTTTCTCTGTGCAAACCAACTGTTGAATTGTAAGTGCTTTCAACCCATGGCTCCATGTGACCGAGTCTGATGAGAGAAGGCAGAGACCTAGCTTGGTTTCACATAGCCGGCCAGTCCATCCTATTTCACAGAAACATCGTCCCGTTCCTGAATATCCTTCGTCACACTGCCCATTGTTCTTGCATTCACAGGCTGCAAAAGGAAAGCAGAGGGATCACTTACAGAGCTGCCTGTGGGAATGTGGAAAATCTTTCCCTAGAGAGACATCACCTAGACTGTCAGGTTCGATACAATTTATTTAGCAACTCTTTAGATGAATTTAAGCTCATGGTTTTTCACTGCAAGGCCATTCAAACAGCAGGCCATAGTATTCAGAGCAGTCGGGCAGTTTGCATCCTTGGAGGTTTGCAAGCCCCAAAAGGACTGTCCAAGAACAACCTGGTGTGAGCTCAAAGCTGATTCTGCAGGAGCTTGGACTAGATATCTCCTGGGGTCCCTTCCAATCTGAATTATGCTGTGATCCTATGATTTCATAACTGTGATTTGTTCACTGTCCCTCTAAAAATGAAAATTAGTATTGATCTGCATTGTGGTAAAGTAGCAGACTTCACAAAGAACTGTGACAGGAAGGAGTTAATGGCTGGGCTGAAGACCCAGCCTGATTCTCCCTAATGTGAAGCAGATGGTGGTTGTGGGGAAGCAAGCTGCAGGCAGAGAGAAAGAGAGAGACACTGTGTGTCAGTGTGTTTAATTGCTGTTTGGGAAGTCTGTCTGAGGAAACCAAATACAAGGTTAGTGACCTTTGCTGTAAAACATGGGCAAATTAGCTGTAATTTTTTTAAGGTTTCAGGTATTTTTATAACTAAAAGCTTCTGAATTCCTTCTGTTCCTTTTATATGTGAGGTGTCACCTCTTGTGCTCTGCAAACTGAAGCTTGAGGGACTAATTTAAACTATAGCTGATGTTTTTTCCCCACTTTTTGGGCCCTACAATAACTTACGGACTGAGTCCTTCTTAAGGAATTATTGGTGGCTTTCTGTTTTATAAAGTAATGAAGTAGCATCCTTTCTTGCCTTATCCTTCTTCCTGAAATATTGTTGTTTTAAGAGGAAAATTATGTTGATCTGAGGAAACTGATTCTGTGAAAGTCTTGTCCTGGTGAGAAGGAGTTTTGCCCTATGGTTATCTAGTTTTTGACATAAGTATGCATTAAAGAGAAGAAGCTATAAAACATTGTTCTGTTAGGTACAACAGTCTGGGTCAGACTACTAGCTCGTACAGTTTATGCTATATTGTGCTATAAAGTCGATAAATTGCAGGTAAGCATACTCTTGAGCCTTGGTATTCAAAGCCTAGTGTTTTGCCTCTGCTCTAAAGATATCTAGCTTATAAACCCCAATGTATGTGCATCATGAGCATTACAGGTGCACAAGGTTAGGGTGGAAAGGTTAATGTTGTAGCTTCCCCTCTGAAAGCTTTGTATTGGAAAAACATTTTTAAAGGATGATATTGATCCTGGTTCTACCTTCTTACATTTAAAACCCCAGTGAAATGGATTATGTGAGCAGTTTGTTGGCTACTGTCCCTCTTCACAAACTGCATTCATCTCAGTGTCCTTTTTCTTCTGTTCTGCAAAAGTAGTGTGTAGCCTTGTTCTCCTGCAATTCTTGACGGACCATATTGCTACAATGTGGTCTTGGCTTTTATGGGGGTGTGGGAGAAGGCTGCAGCTCATGAAGGCTCTGTCTCCATTCCCTGTTACTTGTGTACTTCTGCATCCCCTGCTTTCTCCTCCTCCCTTCTGAAAACTGGTGCCATCAGTCCATCCTGTGAGAAGGGACTAGGGAAAGATGTTGATATTGAAAGGGGGGATGCATTTCTTGATTTACTTAACCCATCACTGACAAAACAGTTTAGGTGTCACATGGGTGATAGCATAGAAAGGAAACTTATACATACGCTTGCAGTTGTAGCCGTATCTGCCTGGCAAGCACAGCTCACACGAAGTCCCGTTGAAGCCACTGTTGCAGTGGCACTCTCCTGTTCCCGTATACCCATCGTCACAGGAGCCATGGCCGTTGCATGGGTTCTCTGGGCCCCCTGGGCAAGCTGAAAGGTTTGGTTTTTTCTTAAGAAAAAGGATTTTTAGCTCAACTATATGTTTATTCATTGTCACAGTTCATTATTTATTGTTCTGTAAAAATCCTTGAACAGGGAAAGGCCTGTACATGGATCTCTGCTGGGTTGTGTAAAATCAGATGTGACACTTGTAACTGCAAGCCTCATGCTCCAGTTTTACAGCTCCCATCAGAAACATGATGTGGACTCCTCTAGCCCTGGATCTGTGTGCTGTTACTTGACTGCCTGCTCATTCAGACCCATCAGCGAGTGACGCTGCCCAGCCCCTGCCCAAATCCAGCTTTGCTTGTGCACCTCCATCTGTCTGGGTGGTGCTGGGATAAGCTCAAAGGGCAGCTCAGGCTGGGCTGCCCAAAATTGCTTGAGACCCCAATGTGTCTGTTTGGGAAATCTGGACAGAGTGAGCCAGCAGGGCTACGTGTCCCAGGACCTGTTTGCCAGCAGAGATCCTAACCCAGATCCTGACCCTACAGGTTCTGGTGAGATCCTCAGCATCACTCCCTTACAGGGCTGGCAGGTGAAGGAGCACGTAGTTCGTTGGTGTCTGCTGCCAAACAGCTGGAGAAAAAGCTTCCCAACCTGTCTCAGGTGCATCCAGGTATTGCTGCCACAAACCTGATAACTGTTTTTGTATTGAAAGGGCTTTCAGCTGGTGACTGATTGAGACTCATTAGGTTTGGTTACAGCAATGAGTCTTTACTCTGTAGTATTCACTTAGTTTGCTACTAGTTTGGAGCTTAAACTTGCTGTAAATATGAAAAAGAGAGTATTTGGAGTGGAAAAGCAATAATTTGTTTGTTTCAGCTCTTGCAACAGAGTTTCCATGTTTTGCAGCTGTTCCCTCCTCATGCATCCTATCCCAGCTCCCACAGCTGAGCTTGCTGGGTGTTAGGTAGCCGTGTTCAGGGCAGGGCATGGCCTGGTGGCAGGGAGGGAGGGCTCCTACCTTGGCAGTCTGGCCCGAAGTAGCCCTTGCAGCACTTGGCCGTGTGGATGACCATGGAGCAGTTCCTACGGCAACCACCCCTCCGCAGCCCATAGGAATCATACGTGCACCGGTGGATCCCTTCCTGGGCATTGCGTGTGCCAGCACAGAGAGAAGGTGAAAAAAAGACAGGAAGATGAGTGCCATGTGAAATTTGTTGGTTTTTTTTTTTCTTTTTAAATTGCAGTTTCTGACGTACGCTGAATCAAAATGTGATATGTAAAGGCTGCAGGTGTGAGGCCCCCACTCTTTCTTTGATTCCTGAGTTGCCAGGCACCATGAGTGAGGTTGGAGGGGTTGCTCCAAAGTCAGCAGAAGCACTTACTACAGTGGGTGCTGTGTGAGACCAACAAATGTCCCCCACCAACAGCATCTGGGTGTTTGCCCGGGGGTAGCTTTGTCCCGGAGGCTTTATGGCATCTCTTAACAGTGTGGTTTCATGTTGAGGTGTTTTTTTTCTTTTCTTTTTTTTCAAAGCAACTTATTCTAGTTTGCTTGTGTGAAGTACAGAGAAGAGCAGGTTAGGCCACTTAAATGCAAGATTTTAGTGTATTACCTTTGGTTTTGTCCCTGGAGGGCACTTTGAACTACTGAAACAGCTAACACAATGCCCCTGTTGTACAAAATGGAAAAAAAGTGCATTACAATAATGACAATGGAAAGCTATTTAAGATAGACAAAATATCTCTTTTATGAAGGCAGCAAATATGAGCAGAGAAGAGCTTAGGTTTAGTATGCTTGAAGCAGATTATAAGAGCTTTGGAGAAAGAAGAGAGGAGAATGACAACTAAATAGTTGCATTAATTTAGTGCCGTGAAATGCAAGAAATTAGTTTTGATACCAGAATAAAAATTCTGAAAAAAGAAAGTTTTTATGGATTTAAACAAACAGGGAAAAGATGATGGATATTCTTTAACCAAGTATTGACGTGGACTGCATCAGATCTGGATGTCAAGTTTGGAGTAAAGTAAATGGTTACTTCTAGGGAAGAGATGACTGTATCTGAGGAAGTTATGTCTATTTAATTTAACAAAGCCATGAAATAAAAGGTAACTTGAGTAGATGAGATACACACAAATGTTGGTGATATAACTGAAACATAAATTCCAATAATTGTTTTTTAAAGACTGACTAGGTCAAATTGCTTTTACTTCTAGGTAATATTTTCACAGAAACCATTTAAAAATGGGCTTTAAAACTTCTTGTTTGTGGGATGCATCAAAGTTCCTGGAGGAAACTTCCTCTGTGCCAACAGTGCTTATTCAGGTGTGCTAAAGGATATTTCTGTGAACGTAAGAGACTGAGAGCTTGTCTAACAGATCAGGCAATTTTTGGTCTTGTGTTATTACCCTGTGCAGCTGGGACAGCAGGTCCCTTTGTAATTGGGACCTTTGTAAATACAATCTACAATATAACCAAATCTATAGTGTGCATTTGTATTTGTATTTGAAAGCATGATAGGAAGATCTGTCCTTGCTCAAATTTATGCTTGGCTTCGTAATGTACAGTTCTCATTGAAAACAGGGCAGGGTTTGCTAAGCTGGTCTTAACTGAAACGACTTGTCCTGTGTGTTGCTTAGTGTGCATGCAGGTTGTCTCTTGTGTATCTTTCGGGCATTGTGCTGCGCTTGTTAACCTTAGCTCTAACCAATGATTAAGTCAGATTTAGTCAACCCAAAGTGGTGGGACTTGATCTCAGTAGTGCCAGAGCTGCTGCAAGTGTTACTCTGATCTCTACGAGGACAGGGTTTGGCTCTTGGGCTGTGTCTTTGCTGGGGTGGGGGAACAAAAAAAGGGGACTGACCATGAAATCCACAGTGAAGAAGCTGTCGCAACGGCCCCCCAGGCTGGGGTCTGTCAGCAGGCAGTCAATGCCATAAGCGATGCCCCCGTCGAACTCCAGCTGCCGCTGCACTATCTTGCAATGTCTGTCGTTCAGGAAAAGTGCGCCCTGAGAAATGGGATGGGGAGAGTGGGGTGTGACAAGTTGTGAGACAGTCTTCCTTGAGGCCAGGCTGAATTCAGGGCCTAAATGAGAGTTAAGGATAATCCTCCCTCTGCTGTAAACCAGTCTGTGGACCTCTTCCTATAGCTGAATGTTACAACATCACAGATGAGCAGATCTTTATCCTTACCTGAAGGGGACAGAGTACTCCAACCCTATGTCCTCAGGTTTACCTTATGTGCGTTTAAGATCGTGTTTTCAGAGACAGATGCTTGCCAGGGAATATGTGAGTATGATCTGATACATTTGCAAAGAAAAACATGCTGATGTTCTGATTTAACAGGCTGTGTACATGCCTGCAATCTTAGCTTCTAAGTGCTCACAAAGAAGGATTAGCATTCAGACGCTGCATTCATGGGGCTTCTGCCAAAGCCAGGTTCATCTTGATAGTTTTCTGTTGTGTATTTCATTGTAGTAGTTAAAATGTGCTGGCAGTTCATTTTTCAGGTAATTGAGGGCTGTTTTGTACGTATTGTTTCATACAACAGAGAAACAAAGAGCTCCAAAACAGTTCCAAAGAGTCTTACAGACCATCTAACCTGCTAAGCCATTTGTGTGGCTGCCCCATTTTTGTGGCTTTTCCCTGTGACTGGTGAAGACCGATTAAGTTTTGGTGTCACTGACCCTTCCTGGGGGTTGTGCACAGGCACTGTATGGTCTGCATGAGTGAATCCTACAGTTGAGGCAAGGGGTGAATGTGCTGGCAGAGCAAACACTTACAATCTCCGTGTTATCCCCACAGCTAATGCTGAGGTTGGAGCCCTGCATGGTCTTCAGTGAGGTGGAGCTCGGGAGCTGGTAGGCCAACACCTGGGAAGGAAAGAAAGGAGACACATGTGTCTGGGCTTTCATGTCTTGGCCTTGGCGATGTTCCTAGAAAGCAAAGACCTACCGCAGCATCACGGACAATGTGGTATTTGAGGTACTGCACCAGTTTGTCCGTGTTGGATTTCTTGAAGAGGAAGTCCTGCTGCTCCTGTTGCAGCCCACGGATAGCTATGTCTGTGGGCCAGAAAAGCGTGACGGGTTTGTGAATAGGATCGTTGATCAGCCCAAGCAGATTGTTTTTCTGCAACATACCAGAAACCAGGATAGAGGATTAATGCTCCGTCTAAAATGGCATTGACCTTGTAGGCTGCAAACTCCATGACTTTAAAAACGAGATGCCTGAGTTGAGCTGCACAAATTGAGTTACATGACTGACTTTTCAGAAGTGCTTCTTCACCCAGAGCTGCCCACTGAAAACCAGACTGAGGGATCAACTTTGATCTTAAGTCATGCTTAGGTCAAACCTTGGCCACAAGTTAGTCAAGAAGTATGGCAGGACAGAGCTGGGTGGTGAGGGAAAAGGTGTCTATGGGTCCGTGTGACATTCCCCCCACCTTTGTGGGTGAGGGACCATGTGGTGGCCAGGTTTGTCGTGTACTGTGTTGTGACCCCTTGGCTGCACTGAAAACTATCCTGCCAGTGATGGCATGTGCCACATCTGTGCATTTGTCCTTAAAAAAAAGGTTTAAAACCATTGCCCAATGGCTGCAACCTCTCGTTTCCTTACCTCTAACAAACTGCTGAACAGGTTGTATCCATGTTTGGCTGCAACCATTTGGAGGCTTTCCTACAAAGAAAGGAATTTTGGTAATGGATCTAACAAATATACTATATGGCTATTTAAAAAGCTGGTATTACCTTTTTTTCTCCTGTAAGTCACTACTTGTTATGAAATTAAAGCCACTGTAAAAGCCCTGCTCAGAAGTCCTCTCATACTGTTCTTATTATAACTTCAATTCCTGGATGAATTTTAATTATTTATTTAATTTACTCACCAATGTCAAACAATGTTTATATAAGGTCTTTTGAGTATTACTGTTATTGTAGAAAAGCCCCTGGGTTGAAGGTGGTGAGCTGCACGTACCTTTTTAAGGGGGAAATCCTGCATACGTGATGGGACCAGAATTTGGTTTATCACATGGATCATACCATTTGTGCCAACAGCATCACTGAGTATAATTTCAGCTTTGTTGTTCAAAATCAGGGAGTTCTGGAAAGGCAACAAAAACATGTTTTCTATGGAATCTTGTGGGAGAGTGAAGCTGGTGCCAGATTTCTTTGATACAGTGAGCCCAGACCATCCTTTCTTTGCAGTAAGTGGTAGCTTCAGTTTTAATAAAACGCTCTTCACTTTTTCAAACTCTTATCATGCTCATAAAGCCAGAGGCTGAGGATAAAATACCTTGTGACAAAGGAAGGTTTGTACAACTCCGCTCTTTGCATAGCAGATAAGTGCCGAACACTTCATCTGAATGGACAACCTTCTTTTAATGCTATTTATTTATTTATTTATTTGCATGCATCAGGCTTTACAAAAAGCTGAATGAGAGCAGACTGCTTCATTCTATCCCCTGCGCCTTCATGCTCTGTTACCTGAGAGTAGCTGATGTGTATCAGGTCCCCATGGAGAGAGGTGATGTTGGTGATTTTTGTCAGGTCATTGTACAACAGGCTGGCACAACCCACTATATGGTACCGGAGGACTTGAGCCATCATGCCTTTGGCAGTCCAATCCTTAACCTGCAGCCAAAAGTTGAAGGAGTTGAGAAGCAGTTGAGTAAGGCACCCGAATAAAAAACCTCATGGCCAGCTCACCAAAAACTTCTGGCCTTCTTACTTACCTGTGGGTCACTGTTTAGTATGTCTGAGCGAGGCACGAAGAGCGTGAACGGGCCAGGGCCTGTGATATCTCTGATAGAAGAGGCCTGCAGAATTTAAGAGGACAAAGCAGTAATGTGTAATTAATGCAAATGGTGTCACACAGTGATGGGAGCAGCACTGATCAGTGGGAAGTGGTACCCACAGCCCCATTACTATTGCACTTGGCTCCCTTCCCTGTAATGCAAGGGCAAGAGAAGGTCTTGTACAGTGTGGACTTTCTTTCCCAGCCCTGTCTGTCACTGCTGCCCATAGGTATTAAATGCAAGATTTTGGCTTAGAACCAAGTCTGTTTCCTTTGCAGTAACTAAAAGGAGAAGAGGAAAAACTCTCAACCAACACTAAGCACAAGGAGGATGGAGAAGGGCTGTTCCATCCTGGGCAAGGGAAGATTAAACCCTTTCATCCTCAGTTAGTCAAGAGTGGATTGTACAAGCATTTATCTTATACGCGGTTGTTTGTACCTAGGAGTAGGTTAATTACAGTTGGAGGGACAAATGGACCTGGGGTATTGCAGGCAACCCAAAAATAAGAGAGCTCTGCTGAAGTTAGAGGAGGGGATCAGTTTATCACGATAGCCCAGCTGAAGCTAGAATATGGGTCCTTGGACTAGCAGACCGGTATAAGGATTTGTACTGCCCTGAGCCTTGGGGTAAATGGAGAATTGCTACTGCCAACCTCTAAAAAGCAGTGAGAACTGGCTGTCTAGCAACACACAGCAGCATCCTGTGACATTTCTGAGGGGGAACCAAAACCAGCATGTCAGTCTGGAAATGCAGGATGGGTAGAAGAGTGCTTATTTGCTCGCATCAGAATTCATGAGCTGTGCTGGAAGATCTCAGACTGTGAATGGGTGAAAACTCAGTTTTATTCCTGGTCTGAGGGGGCCCTACATTTCCTTGAGATCTGTCTCTATTGTTAGTTCTCTCTGTTTTAATGACAGTTAATACTTTAAATTATAGCATCTTGAATATTAGTGGCTGGTGATCCAAATCCAATTAAGTTGAAGGATATTGGTACATGCCAGCTTCATGCCTGCTCCTTGCCCCCTTCTTAAGGTAAAAAAAGAAGAGAGAGGAACACCCCACCTTTTCCACCCCTCCAAGAAAAAGTACTTGACCTTTCCTTACCTCTAAAAGGGAGTAAAACCTAGATGTGTTGGAGTCCCTGAGAAGTTCCTGCAATCAAGAAGACAGCTTTGTAACAGTGCTGCAAACCTAGGGCAGCTTCTGTGGAGTACAAACAAATGTAGCACTTGGAAAAGAAAGAGAAATTCTGGCTTGGAATAAATACTGCTCATCCGCATTGCTCCTGTTCTTTTCTTACCTTGCTCTGTCAAAGAACAGGCTTTGAAACCCCAAAATATCAGTGCTAACTCCTTAATACTGCAGTCATAACAGTTGCCCACGAGTTGTGTGGGTTTTTTGAGGCAAGTAAGGTTATTTTACAGCATCCTGTTCCTATTCCCAGTTTCTTGGATTGGGATTACTTTAATTTCTGGGGTAGATTTACCAATTTTTTCAAGGAAAAGACTGGGATGTTTCAAGAGACAACCATTGTATTAAATAACTACCTGAAGTAAAATATGTGCAGCGCTTTACCTGGAAGACGTTGCCTCGGCATATAACTCCATCCCCAATGTAGTTAGGTTTGCAGGTGCAGGTTCTTTCTGTCAGCTCAGTGTCATTGCAGATGGCAAATTCACTGCAGCCTCCATTATTCTTGCAAGATCAAATTTTAAGATATTTAATTCCTTCATTATTAGGTGTACAGAACAATTCTAGTTCATCACTTTTTTCCCCCCCAATATGTTACTTAAAAAGACAATCACAACAGCTTTTTGTAACTGGACCTTACTGGAACTTCTGACAGTATGTACTTTCTTGCAAACAATAAAGAGCATTTAAAGTCCATAAGAACTAACCCTTCTTTTATGCAGAGGACGTAGTTTCTTATCCCCTCCTTATTTCTTCAGTTCATTGTGTTATAAGGATCCAAAAGATTTCTAGTGAGGTTTCATTCTGGATTTTGGGATGCTCTGCTGAGGCAGCATTGACTTGCTCTGAAGGGAACTATTTACAGTGGTAATTCACTTCTATGGTGCTGTAAGCCTGTATTTCTGCAGAAGCATTAGCATAAGACTTTCTATTGTTTTTCCTTGGCCTGATGGCCCAGGCCAGCTGTAATGAGGAGCTAGCGCATGCACTCTCATCTAAAACGTCTCCTGTCTGCCCTAAGAGTGCCCCACTAGTGCACCCTAAGGCTTGGAGCAGCAATGATGCACCTCAACCATCCACCTGCCTCCAGGAAGATCTCTGTACTAAGGGGAGACGTTTCTCATTCAGGAACACCGTGCAGAGCTCCTTACAGTCACAAGGGCATGCTCCCCAGTCAATACCTCAGCGTGCAAATAAGCTTCTAGTCTGGACTTGAGGACATATCAGGAAAAACTGAGATGCCATCCTGTTTTCTTTCCGTGTACTTGTTTCATGGTGTCCTTTATTTGGCCAATCATCTTGGGGATCCTTTCCCATGACTAGGAGCAGAAGCTCCTTTGGAAGCTACAAGTGTGGCTTGACTTGACAGCCTCTAGTGAGTACTGGCTCTAAGTGGTGGGTTTGTGTGCCCTTGCTATTTATTTGGCTAGATTTGAGTGGGCTGTTGGCAATCTGGGGTTGATCATCATTTCCCACAAAGCTTTGCTACACAGGGGTTTGCCAAAATGAAGCCAGTTTAGCCTCTCGTCTGACAGTGATACTTCTCAAGACTTATCTTTTATATATTTTTATATATATATATACATAAAATTAGCCTGGCATAATTAGCTGTTTGAAAGAAAAGTTGCTGGAACAAAGCATAGGAAAAGGCAACAGCCTACTTAATTGCAGGAAGCAGTGCATCCTAACTTGGAATTCTCCTCACTCCAGCTTCTGGTTTTGCCCTTGCGCTTTCATCTCCGCCACCTTTTGAGGTCAGAGAAACTCTGCTGATGGACCAGACTGGGAGGGTGAGAATTATTGTCCCTGCACTCAGAACACAAAGGATTAATGTGCATGAGAGATTTGGATGTGTCCGTGCATCTGTGCTGCAGCTTGCACAAAACAGAGCAGTACGACTCATGCAGAGAACTACTTTGCTTGCAAATGTGTCTTGCAGTTGTGTGAAATAAATGTGGCTAATTCTCAGCCTGTAGTGATAAGTTAAGGACGAAGTAAGGAATGCCACGGGAAGCCCTGGGTTGCATGTTGTGGAAGGAAAGATGGGAAACAGTTGGTGTGGTGAACGCTTTTTTTTCTTTCTTTTGACCTCCCCATCAAGATAGGCTTCCTTTTTTCCATCTACCATCCTACCTCCTTTGTTTCACTATTTACTGAGCTGCCTCTGCTGCAGCTCACAGTGTTGCTATCCTTTACTATGCATCCACAGGGATGCATTCAGGATGCAGCCTGTGCATGGCCATAGGGGCTGTGGGGTTCTGCTCTTTTGACTTGCCCCATTAGACCTCTGCCCAAGGTGAGCCTGCAGGCTGGGACTTCTACTGGAAACATCTGCACCAGGGAGTCCAAGTCCTTGACCACCTCTTTGTCCCAAAATGGACTTCACTGGTAATGAAACAGCTATGTAAGGAATTAATCTGATCAGGCTAGAAAAATTCTGGACTGAGAAGGGGATGTGTCTGCTAACACCGAATAATTTCTTTTGTTCAGGCTGCAAAGACCTGATCCCAAATGACACCAGAGTACTTAATGAGAGAAAAATATTAAATATAAATAGGCATTTTGATATGCTGTAGACTATCCTCTTTGGTTCCCAATCACCTACCTCCTAGAACAGCTAGAACCAGGCCCTGAGCATCAACAACCTGAACTGTGTTTTTTTTATTACTTTTTTGTCATTACAGGTGACCTGTAGTAGATCATGCTTCTCTTTCTTATAGTTTGAACCAAGCTCTTTATTTGACTTGCCTAGAAATTGCTTTTAAGAAATATACATGTTGATTTAAATGTTGGTAAGCCTTCTGAGTGTCCCAGACAGAAATTTAGATGGTGGTAAATGAGCTCTAGCAATGACAAAAATTTTGCTGAGAGGATACGACCTACATTTTACCACTGCAATCTGGGGTCTGTTTCTCTAGATGTGATTTGAAGTGTTTTTTTAAGACTCAGTGATGAGTCCAAGCCCTTGCTTGTGTTATGACCAGGTTGTGGTCCATAAAAGGCTTTACTGCGTAGTTTCTAAAGCAGCGACAGCACTAAAACATGTACCGAGCCAAGCACATTTAAAAATTAGTTAAGTTAATTCTGGGCCTATTTCACTTAGTTTTGAATGCACAAGCCCCAAAATTGTAATGATTATAGCAAGACCTTAAAAACTCTCATTAAATAGATACTTACTTGTGAACACAGACTGATATATGTGCATCTTTTACCATCTCCAGAGTATCCCTTCAAGCAATTACATACTGCCTACAAAGCAAAATCAGAAAACATGCATGCATGGAAAGATATTTGAATTTTTTTCAGTATACTTGTATTTAATCTACTTTTCTGCCAGACTATTTCATAGTGGTGCAGTGTAAGAGTTATTGAGCTAAAAGTACACAATCTCTTCTGCAGAAATTTCTTAGCCAGTATGAGCAACCGTAGAATGATACTGGGAAATAATAATTTCTAAGAGGCTCTGTCTGCCCTTTTCATGCCTATCCATCTCTCCTCTGCTGTGCTGGCCATTTGAAATGACCCCTTTGACAACTCCAGATTATCGTCTATACTAACCCCCTAGTTTTTTCACTCATTGTATTTGCATAAATTGGCAGTCCCCTCTCTTCTCTTCCCTTCTCTTCCCTTATTTTTTTAAGTGATGAAACATATCTTCAAAACACGTAGAATTGTTTCCTGATGTTACTGACTGTTTTCCATGCAGCCGTAACACGTTTGACTCTTCTGTCACAATTACTCCGTTTTGCACTTGCATTTATCACAAAAATGAAGAATAAACATAGCTGAAAAGAATATCTTCCTCTCCTATTCTCTGCTTAATGGTTCTCAATTTAGAATTCACATTTAATATGTAGGAGATGAAAAATTCAAGGAGATTTCTGCAGCAGAAACAACTGGTAGGTAGTGTAACAGTGATATTTTGTGTGTCTGCATGACTGAAAGCCCTACAGAAAGCAGACTCATTTCTGTCCTATAAGTTCAGCTTTGCCGCAGTGGGGTTTCGTAATGGAAATAGTTATTGCTCTGATGTTAGCTATGTTCTCATGGGTAAGAAAGTATAAATAATAATATTGTAGCTACTACTTCTATTCCCAGTGAGGGTCTATGGAAGAAAATAGCCATTACCTGTTTTGTCTAGAGGGATGGGGAAGGAGTTGAGTGGCTCTGTGTTTCCCATCAGAAATGCACTACCAGTCAAGGCAAAAAATGAATTTATTGGTACTGGCAAAAAGGGCTGATGGGGTTGTTGACCCTGCTATCTCTGGACAACTGGAGGTTAGGTGGCTTCTGACTCCTGGTCACTGTTTCCTGCATTGTTGGGATGGTAAAAAGTGCTTCAATCAGGGTATACAGCTTCTTCTGAAATGGTTATAAGAATAGAAACACTAATATGTGTCATTTGATTGCCTGAGTGACTTTTTTTTCTCATTTACTTCCCTGGCCCTTTTACACTTCTTTTTCTTTGCGGGGAATGTGATACTTCTGCATGGGAGATGCAGAACAGCAGAGAAGCAAGGGGATGCCAGTATGCTGTAATCCCTATTTAGAACCTATGATTCAGCCTGTTTTATCTCATTGTAAGTACGTTTGAGCTATGCTGGGAGATGGACTAGTCTTAAGTGCATTTTTTCCATGGACAATTTCTAAAACAATAAAAGAAAAGTACCTTCAGACTGACAGGTTTTCACATCGAAACCTTCCAAAGAAGAAAACCAACCACTTGAAACAGTAAAACATTGATTTCCTCTGCAGTTTTGGATTTCTTCTACAGCAATTAATTTTTTTCATGTTTTTTCATACTCCCTTTCAAATACCTTTCTGAAGGAAGCATATACTTTTCAGAATTTTTGTTATGAAATCTACTCTTGTATTTAAAACAAACTTGAGATGGGGAAATCTTTCTTTACTCAAATGTAAACAGTTGGCCAGTCTTATTTTTCTACACTGACAAAGCACCTACCTGGTTGGGTCCAGTCTGTGTGCATTCTGCATTCTTATCACATCCACCATTGTTCTCCAGACAAGGGTTGATTTCTTTAGAAAACAGAAATAGTATAATAACAACAACAATAATAATAAAGCGACTCTGAAAACCTAGGAAGGGAGAATTTTAAAAAAAGCATACTAGCAGTGCATGTTTATGACAATGTGTCAATCAATGAAACTCATTCCCTGAGCTATTTAATACCTCAGTCTAGGTCTTAGTTGTCCTAGTGAAGGCTAAAACTCTGCTATCAGCGTTTGTAAAACCATACCAGGAGAAATATGGCAAAACAGCATCTAAAAGTCTTTAAGTTTGCAATGGTCAGAGAGGTGTGATTATATCAAGCAGCTGAAGATGAGACTATCCTTGTTGAGAGGTAAATCTTTTAAAATAAGTTTTGGTGTCACATCACACTGCTGTAGTTGCATGGTTTGCCAGATACTATCAACCATGTGTCAGGAAATAGCACTTCTGGGGCATAGTGGAAGAAGGATGTTCCATCTACAGGAAAATTCACTCCTGTAATTTTCCTCCTTGTAATATATGAGACATCGTGAACACTTACCAATGCAGACTATTCCATCTCCAGTGTACCCGGCGTTGCAGACACATACTCTGTTGCCAGGTGTTGTTCTTCTGCACTCTGCTTTGGCAGAACAGCCACCGTTGTTGGTCTTGCAAGCATCGATAGCTGAACAGTGACAACAACCCAAATTAAAATAATGTGCTGAAATGGCTTTTTGTTTTTCAGGTTAAGCTGTCTCTATCTATTAAAGGGATTTGCTAACATTTTCTGAATGCAGAGCCTTTCTGATTAAAGAGGCCATAGACTTCATTAGTACCAGATATTTTATACATCTTACCGATTACAAGAGGGAAAGCTGAGAAGATGCCTCTAGTCTGGAAGATAAGAATTCATCCAGGACTGACTTCAAGTAATTTATTATCTTCTGATTCTGACCATTCCAACCAAGCACCAAAAAAGGGACCTTTGCGTCCTTCCCTAGGTTGAATGGTTGTTTTGGGCTTTCCCTTAGCTTGCCATTTTCTTCACACAGGTCATAGACATTCTCTTGCATGAGGTCTAGATTGTAATACCACCCAGTACTCCATTGAAATGAAAGTCCTGTTTGTTGTTCAGATGGAAACTTGTGCTGTTTCTCCAACTCTGGATGAGTCAGAAGCTTACAAATTGAGTTTGCTTGGGTTACCCTGAGAGCAAGGAGGGACCCTTTTCTGACTTTCAGTGTGATTCAAATAAGCCAAAACATTGCTTTAGTTTTTGCCTCACATGACCCTGAATTACTGTTCAGCAGCTGTAACAGCTAAACTGGAGAGATGACTTGTCTTCCAACTGGTTTTGCCAGGGAACCCTGTGTAGGGATGTAAGGGTGAGTGCAGATGTACAGTGAGTGACCTCTGTCACTCAGCTCTTTGTGAACATGGGGCATTTCCCACCAGCGGACTATAATGGTTTTGTTTGATTTGTGCCAGATGAGAAAATGAAAGCAGCCAGAGTAAGAGTGCTAAAATCTTGGGTTAGGAACCTGCTAGCCATTGTCAATAGGCTAATATGCTTCTGTTCCCAGGAGAATTACTATTAGTAATCCGTTAAGTAAAACAACTGTAAAATTAATTACAATCTACATAGCTGGAAGCTGTTTATTTTGTAAGTCTGGATATCCCAGACTTTCATAGGGACACCTAGGATAAGCTGCTGTTGCCTCTTTTTGAGGGTCTCTAGAATCTCCCTGGTCTAAAGAAGTTTATTTTACCACCTCAGAAACCCGTGAAAGTTCAGAAAGCTAAGGAAATGGTAGGGCTATACAGCTTCCAATAGCTGGAAGTGCTATTGTACACTGAATTGACCTGGCTTTGTTGGGAAAAGGAGTAAAAGTCGTAATGCAGGTTTCATTGCTCTGCAGACAATGGGGCCTGGCTTCTGCACAGCATGTTCCCTTTTCTCTGGTCTCCTTTAGCACAATGCCTTGCAACCCGGAGATTTTGAATCCTTTGTTTGCTATGAATCTGCACCTGTTGGACTCTCATTCATTTTGAGCAAACTGGCAGCAATTCCTGTTTTTGAACTAGTGCATAGGGAAGTGCTCATCTCTCATGAGCTCAGTAAGAAATAAAGTCCACTTGCCTGTGCAGAATGTCCCGTTCCCCTCAAACCCAGCTGCACACTGGCAATAGGCAGTGCCATTTGGCAGCAAGAGGCAGCTAAATAAGTAAAAGCAGAGAGATGACATTTAAAAAAGAAAAAAAGGAAAGGAAAAAAGTAGTCAGGACTTCTGCACAGCCCTTGTTTGCGTGCATTGTTCTGAAGGTAATGTTGCATGGCAAGACATTTAACCATACAGTATGATGTATGCATGTAAGAACCATAAAAATGAAACTAGTCAGATGAAGTTTTCCAAATGTCTTTTAGATGTATTATTTTAGGTATTAAAAATGCACAATTTGTTCATCAAGTATCCTATTTTGTTCATGCAGAACTCCAGAAGTTGTGTGTCTGCTCACCCAAAAACTGTGCATATTATTTTAATTTGTGTGCAGGCAATTTACCGAGGGATGCAGCAGAAATTATATGCAGGGGTGGGAGCCAGGAATCCAAGTCCACTGTGTTCGAGTTTGTCTTTCTGGAGTCTGGCCATCTGTATGCAAGTGTGGGTTTACTGCCCCATGAACTCTGTATAATACATAGACTGCTCCCTCCTGTCACCCAGAGACAATGTCGTAACACAGCCAGCACAATTCCCTCTTTCCTTCCAACTCCTGCCATGCCTGCATCTATTCTCGTACCTACACAGGTACAGCAGTGGATGAACATGTCTCAAGAGAAGACGTGTTCATCTGTCAAGAAACACAGTCTTGATCCCAGCATGCGTGGGATCCTCCTGAGAAAATTTGTGAGTGGAATTTTGCCCCAAAAGTCTGGTGAAGTACCACTGCTGTGGACTGCAGTTCACAAATACGTGGCGGAGAGAATGATCTACGTCTGGGAAAAAGGGGGTTTGCCCCTCTGATTTCTCTGCTCCTACAGAAGAGCTGTTGCAGAAAATGAGGAGTCTTTCCAGCCACCATTCTTTGTTTTTTAAAATGTCTTGGGCATTGTAAATCTTGCTGTCTGGTGAATGACTGGGGCTAGGTGCACTTCAGTAAATGGCTTAATGGGGGTGAAGTGCTCCTTTGACAACTGGTTAGTGTCCCAATATTGGTACTGGATCACCAACAGTGTGTTTTCTATATCTTAATATGAAGAGAAGAACTGCTTCTTGTCAAATGCTGCTTGCTTTGGTGAAGTGCTCGGTGCCAGTGGCATTTCTCAATTGTAAATGTGGTGATGAAATATGAGGGAAAGATAAAGCCCACCTGAGAAACTTGCCATTGCGATTAGCCTTCCCCCGCCCTCTCTTTCTCTGTAATCCTGCAGGCTCTGTTTCTTTGTGTACTACATGGTAGGATATTTCACGGGTATTCTTATTTTCCTCCCCACAAAATCTCATTTGTTCCCACTTTTAACATGTATATTTTGAACTTTTTTGCCCAGTCACTGACTGTGTTACTTTAATATCACTCCTTATCTCTGTGGAGGAAAAAATGAGTGTTATCTATGCTGCTGAGAAGACTTCATTAAAAGGAAGACTGACTATGCCCTTTGCTTGCAAGAGATCCCCTTGTTCTCCTCCCTTTTCTGAATAAGTGGATGTCATACATACTTGGCACTGGCATGGCATGAAGTGTTACACGCATCATCTTCGATTTCTGCATGAAGGGGGAAAAAACAAGGAACAGGGATCAGAACTTTTGTATCAACATCCTTCTAGTTTTCCAGTCTTTTGCTCCCATCTTCCAGAGCTGGAGTCTATTATGAGTTCTGTGCCAGACAACTGCTTTCTCAGTCTGTATAGAGAGACTGTCCATAGTGATCAGTGGGTACCACTTAAATTCAGTTGCAAGGAGGAGGCATTTTGACGTATCACCAGGAAAAGTTTTCACCCATTGTCATTTATCTGTGTTTATTCTGGTGAGTTTTGCACATCATTAATTTAATTATATAAGTGTAGGTTTTCCCAAGGAACTGAAATCTACTCAGACATAGCCGCTATATCAACTCTAACTAGAGTTAGAGTTAATTTAATTAATATTGTTTTCCCTAAACAATCTTAAAACAGATATTGAATACTGTTATTAATGTGCTTACGCGTTTTTCATTTTGTGCTGTTATATGTAGAGTTCCAAAATAGTTATTTAATATGTTTTAATTATGTCTAACCAAAATATAATTTTATTGGCTTTACAAGTTGTGTTGAACCAACACAAAACGATTTGTTAATTAATTTTTGTTGTTTTAGCAAGAATATAATTTAATATCTAGTGTTTTGTAGCTAAATCAACTTACTGAAGCACTTGAGAGGCTTTTGATCTGAGGATCAGAATGTGTTTTGTAACTCCTTTGCGAAATATATACCTTTGACAAATGGGATATTCTTTTGGGACAGATTCTGGGTGACCTTAACTACAGAGAATTAGCTAGGTGAGGCATTTAAATCTCATGAACTCTCAGCTGGCTCTCTATTAATAAGGGAGGTAGTTGCCGTAGCCCAGGAGTGTCACCCATATTTCACTGTATGTAGGAAGCTGCTGGATATCTGGTAGTGTACTGGGGTCTGATCATGGCTGTATTTCTGTATTTCTGGCATTTCCTGAAATGGTCACTTCTTGTCCCAGAAAAAAAAAAAAAAAAGGAGAGGACACTCACCAGTCTCGCACCTCACCCCTTTCCAGCCAACATCACATTCACAGGAGCCATCCCCATCGATCCCGCTGCTACATTTCCCATGGACACAAGTGCATGCTGTGGGAGAGATGGGAGGAAATCACTGTCCTTGGGCCAGCTAGCAGTTTGTGCAGCAAGGGGAAGGAAGGGCAGGAGGGATCATCCAGATGTCTTCTGATGATGGCACCTTCTCCTTTAGCCTATTTCAAGAAATACTCTAGCTTGTGCCTATTGGCTAGAATAATTCTGAATTCAAAATATGCTTATCTATTCCCAAATTCGGAGGCTGAAACTGTATTTTAGTAGGAAAGCATTGGTGAAAAAGCAGAGCTAGAGAGGATTATTCTTGCTGGATGCTGTTCTAAGCCTGCAATGTGCCAGAGTAAGAGGCACTGTACTCCAAATAAGGGATTAGAGAGAATATAACATAAAAGGGAAAGAAAATGGGTTAATGACATTTCTAAGATTGGCCTGTTACCCTGAAAGTGATGCACCTTTCCAGGATCTAGAACGGACACTGTTAGAAGATCTAAGGGGAAGGGTTTCATGTCTGACGAGACTGGTGAAAGTGCCAGTGTGGTTGGGGATGCTCAGTACCTTGATCACAGTTGCGACCGTATTTGCCTTCAATGCAGTTTTCACAGGCTGTACCGACAAACCTGTCTTCGCACTTGCAGACGCCTGTGCCGTTGATGCCATCCACACAGAAGCCATTTCCAAAGCAGGCGTTCCCTGCTTTTCCTGGGCAGGGCTGGCACTGCTGACCAAAGAAACCCGCACAGCAATCTCTGGCCTGGAAACCAAGAAATGCCATGCTGAGGGTCATGATCCAGGATAGCAAGTATGGCAGCAAGCATGTGGCTGCTGGTTATAGTCTCTTGGGACAGTTGCTGGGTGGAGGTGAATTATAGATCTGGATTTTTAGCAGCACTTCAGCTCTGCTGGTCTCTGGCCATGATCCTTACTGTACCAGGGCTCAAGTTGCAAACCCAAGTCCTTGGTGGGACTCAGGTGCCCACCACCACCCGAGGGAAAGGTGGATGGCATTGCTAGAGACAGCGTGATGTTACCTTTCCCAAACCTGTGCTCCTTCTGCACTCTATCAGTCTCTCAGCCCTTCCTATGCTGCAACCATCAGCAGCTTTTAACCTTCCAATCTCTGCTGTACCCAGAATAAAAGGCCTATAAATATAGTGTCAGGGGCTGTGAGTGTTCATTGGGCACTACGAGTGGGGTGAAGTTCAGGCATGCAGGTTCCTGGCTTTTAATGCAACAGAAATTAGGTACTCACAATAATTGTTTTAGCACACGTTAACCGGCACCCGATCTGGATGGTGTACATTCTCATGTTGTTTCCTGTGAGAATGCAGTGTTTCCTCTCCCCTGCCTGAAGAAAAATTGGAGAAATGGCTGCAATTCCTTGTAGTATTGATCAACTAGTTTAAAATGTTTTTTAAAATGGGACAGTAAGTTTATTCACGCTGTGCATTGACTTGCATATTCACAATGAAAGTGAAGGAAATACATCTAGAAATAAAAAGCATTAACTAAGTGATTTTTGCTAGTCAGCATGTGATCAATTTTACTTAGCGTCTTGTGGTATTTTAAAGATGTGTAATAATACTGCCTTTGCTCAGAACTGAACAAAATTTTTTTTCTGAAGTTTGCAAACGTGTATTTCTTTTTTTCCTGACACATTTCTTGTTCTTCCTAATTCCTCCTGGAAAACAGAGAGACAAAGTTCTGCAAAAACAGCTGCTGAAACATTATCTTCCAGGTCTGGATGTAGTTGGGAAAGATTGCTTGCTGAAAACTTGTTGTTTTTGTTCTACACTTGTCAGAGGATTGATGTAAGCACCCCCACTGCTCATTGTCAAGGATATGTTAACGTTTTTTGAATTTTAAGCACAAGAACTTCGGCTGGGCTTTGCCAGCCAGCTGTTTAAAAGAGGGGGATGGGACTTCCTCTGCTTTGGAATCCTGTTACTGACATGATTAATTGAAAAAATAAACTGGTATAAAGGAAAATGTGCTTCTATAATCCCAACAGTGGAGCTTTCCTAGAGAAATTTAGATGCCAAGAAGTGCTAGGTCTTATCATGGTTGACAGGGATCTGCTAAATATCTGCAGGTCTCAAGTGTTGGACTTGGGCATCCAAAGTCTCTCTAGTCTCCAAGTCTCCTTGTGACCAGAAATGAGAGCATATTGCTGGGTCCACATTGAGTTCACCCTTCTGTACATCCCTGCTTTGAAGGGCTACAGCTGCTTCTACAGTTCCTCCTGTAGCAAGCGTATTCCAGGCCATGCTCCACTCCCTCAGTTTTGTGTGGTGGAGGTAACATTTGCAGTTAGAGGAGGCTTCAGTTGTCCCAATACATACTAGAAACTGGTCTTTCAGGATAAAACTATGTTTAAGCTGGTCTTGACTCTGCTTTCTCCCTCACTCATGCAGGGTGGATTGAGTCTATTGACTGTAAGTAGTGTATGTAGCAGGCTGAAGTAACTATGATAACTTTTGTTGAAAGAGGGGCATTAAAAACAGGATTGAATGCATCTATGTTCAGTTTTGATTTAAAAAAAAGTAATATTAATGATAAATTACTTACTATCTCTTTTGTTCCTGGGGGACATCTTGATGACTGCGAACAAATTCTGCACATTTCCTTAAGCAATACAAACGGGAGGTAGTTAACAGACTGGAAAGACCTGCAGATAGGGTTTTTAATAGAAAATGCATAATTTCCAGCTATATTTCTAAACCTAAACCTCTTTGTGCATAATTGGAATAACTCCTTTACTATAGGTGGTAAGGGTAGCTGGACTGCCCAGCAAGGAAGAACATCCCTACCTGTGGGTCTGTAGGGGCACCCCATGGGAAGCCTTTTCCCAATGGGAAGGAGAAGGAAAGATGTTTTGGATATTTCTCTTCGCTCTTCTAAAGCAGTGCTTCCTAAAGTCCTCTCCATTGAAAGCACAATAAGAGGCAAATCTTGAACTTGGACACAGGTTGCCTTTGGGGCATTGGCTTGGAAATGGAAAACTCATACTGCGTGTATGTCCTATGCCCTGTGTGCATGTGAATCACTTGAACATTTAAGTTTGGTTTCTACAAAATGCTTAGATATGTTGTACCTAACACACAATGCTTAATATTATTCTTGTTCAGCTAACTACATCCTTACTTTTAGCAAGGCTTAAATGAATGTTAAAGTATGATGCTGCATTTGAACATAGCAGGGAAAATAGTTTGCTATGGGAAAACAAAGGACTACATGCAAAGGGCCTGATGAGGAAAAGCTGGGGAAAAGCCTTGAGTCAAATATACTGAAATATGGGACTGCACTCAACAAAAGTTCAAGCCTGTAAATATGCTTTAACTGCAGCACAAGCCTCACTTTTTCTTCCTTGACTAGTTCATTGCATGCTCCATATAAAGGAATGTAAGCTGCCTGTTTGCTGTCCTGTTTGACTCATGCAAAAGAAAACACGAAGGGAACATTCTGCTGTCAGTTTGAGGAAGCAGCATCATATTCTTTAAAAGAATGTAAACCTACTTGTATTTCATATGTGAGAGGAACAAAATGGAGAGAATGCTTTGCTCAGAGGACATGAGGAGTTAGTGTGTATGAGCAGCGGTAATCTATACCTGGAGTCGAAAGAAAAATTTTCCCTTACTAAAAATAGTTTTTTGCTTTATAAACAAGTGGTCTGACTAAGAAGATGTATTAGAATAGTGCATTGATATTATTTCCTGAAAATTAAAGCTCAGAAATTGCTTATTCCAGTATTATTCTAACTGTATTCTACCCAGGCCATCAGTACACTGGTCACAGCGTCAAAGCAGACTTAATACACGCTAAAACTGGTAGGAATACCCTTTGTGCAAAATGCATGCAATCCTTATTAGGAAATAGTGTCAAGTATCCTGTAGATTTTAGCTGTGTTTGGCTATAGATGTCTTTGATGGGCCTTTAAACATCTATATGAAAAAACCCACTTACGGTGGTTACAGTGTCATTAATATCACATCTGTTCTTCTTGATTTCCAGAACTTTTCCCAATCCATGAATAATTCCTTTGTCTGTTGCAACGTTTGCATAGCTTATAGGTGCATCGTTTATGAACACCTGCAAAAGAAATGCAATCAGTTAAAAAGGAACAGAGTTATTTCGTAGCTATATGGCAATCAGAGCCATAACAGGTGAAAGGAGGAGCAATGTACGGACTTCACTTCAGGAAAACCAAAGAATGTAGCTAGCTTCAAGCGCTTGTTCATATCCCAGTTGCTGCATTTAAGAGCATTGAAGTTTCTAAGCAATAGGGTTTGGCAGAGCAGATTTTTCCACTGTGTCTTGTAGAGGTTTGGAAGGAGAAGCCTAAAGCAAGCTAAGACCTGGGTTTGCTGTCTGTGGGAGATGATGGGCTTTAGGGAAGACCTCCCAGTAGCTGGTTATTCAAGATGACTTTTATCATCTCACTGCTACTCCACACTCCCATCTCCTACCCCTCACCAGCAGCAGATTTATAAGCAGTCATTTCTTCCAAGGCTCTGCTGTGGGTAGAGCAAAGGGCAGGAGTGCAACTACTTTGGTGAAAAGCTTTCTGTCCTCCGTTGCCTATGCCCAAAGGGAGTGCTGGGATGGAGAAGGAGAACCAATCTGTGCCACAGAATTAGGTGTGTAGCTTAATCTTGCTGTACCCGATTTTCCTGTGAGTGGTGTTGGAAGAAATCACATTTGTTGCCAAGTAATTTGTGCTCTTAGGATTGAAAGTGGAGTAAATTCACAGAAAATAGAATTAATGTCCTGTAGTTGAAGGCAGATTTCTAAAAGCTCATGGAAGTCAGGTTAATGACTGCTTTGTGACGCAGACTTGTATCTGGTAGAGTCGCATGTCAACCACAATATCTTCTAAAATGCAATGCTAGATTCGAACATCATAACTAAATCAAATTCTGTCATGTTGGAATATTGAAGGACTTTCTCATGGAGAACAGGCATGTGAACAATCCGGCCTACAAGTCGATAGACTAAAGAGTAACAAACCAAGGACAACTGAAGAGCGGTACCTGTGAGAAATAAGGGAGTACAAGAACGAACAACTCCCTGATGTTGCGAAGAGGAACTTTGGGCCTGTGTGTAAGTGGTGTACGTGCAAAGCTGTTCAGCTAGCAATTATTCTTGTTGAGGATAATAACCAATCAAACAATCAGTGTATTCGCGTGTACACATGATATTAACCAATGCTAAAGAAAAGATTTACATACCGGTTGCGTGTACTATTGCCTTTTCTATAAAAGCTTCGTGCAGGCAGTAATAAAATGAACATTCGCTGATAATATTGATCTCTGCGTTTGATTCCGTGATGCTCCCGTCAACACTGTCAAAGATCCCTTCACGGGTGACTTTGAATTCAGCAGGTCTGGGATTGACACTGCATTTCTGTGACAACTTTTGTGCTGTTAAGTCCCAGAAGCTAATGTGGGTGCACAGATCTTTTTGACCATTTGTTAGTTTAAAGTTGAAGCTGGATTAATAAGAAGCAAAAACGCGTTTCTCTAAGCATGTGCAGACAGGAGTACCTGGTTGTTGTGGAGGAAGAATCCAACTTGGTAGGAGAATCCCAGCATGGTGTCCCTGTGCATGCCATTATGCAGGTCATTCTTCAGGAGCTTCTCATCCAGCACAATGTGATAGCGGATATGGTCTTTATCCTGCAAACACACGATAAAATTCAGACTTATGTAAGAAGCATGGAAAGTTCTTTGAGATACTTTTTTCCCCCGCAGGTTATAAACCAAACATAGATTTAATTCTGAATTTAAGAAGAAGCTTCTCCACCTGGCGCGTTATTTCATATTTCTTACTGTAGAGTCTACATTCCTGTCATAATGAAACCTTTATTGATCATAGGGATCCTGCAGATTATTGAACTGGCTGGACTGATAAGTGAATTCTTCCAGGGAGGCAGCAAACAGGATTTTTGCTGTGAGTCTGCTTATTGGTGGTATATGTTTTGGGAAAAGTAATTTGAACTCTGTTCCTCAGCTTCTTGGCTGTAAATGGAGACCATGAATGTAGGGACAGAGTGAGGCTGGGTAAATATTTATGGAAGAGGCAGAGAAGTATAAATGTCATTGAGTGTGTCATGGGCAAAGCTTCCTTTGCAAGGTGTCTCTCTTGATATTCTTGTCAGGTAAAGCTGTTTCAATCTGGAGCAAATGTGAAGAAAGGTGCTGGAATGGTGCAGGAAATGGATAGCTTATCTTGGGGGGAGACTACCAACAGATTGAGAAGGATGCTTAGTCTTGTAAATATGTCAGCGCACAAATGCCAGAGAGAGAAGTTGTTTCAGCTAAAGCGTTTTCCTGGCATAAGAATAAGGGTCTATAAAACGGCCAGGATGTGCTGTCAAAATTATATAAACTGGCTCTGGGCACACAAACTAAGGTCAGCAGGGGAGGTGAGATGGACGCGTCTCCACCGGTGGGAGGATATGGTGGCCAGGTTGGGCATGGGGCTCCTGGGAGAAAGCAGCAACAACGGGGTTGGTCTGAGGAAATTTTTCTGAGCCCTGGGACTGGGCAACAGAATTTATAAACTGGGATTAGAAATGGAAAGCAGCTAGGGGATAGCATTCCTGCAGGAGTGATGGGGCCAAACATCTGGATAGTCTAAAGAAACAGTTGGACTGTTTTGTGGCATTTTTAATGATGACAAGGGACTGGACTTGTTCACCTAGGAAACACGTTTCAGTGTTATTCTTGGTGATTCCTGTACTGATCTTTGGAGGGGTGGTGGTGGTGGGGAAGTCTACTGATGAAATGCCTTGGATATTATTAGCATGGGTTTAATGGAAAGAAGGAGAACACCCAGAACAAATAGCTAGGATCTTCAAGTGTGCCAGGAAAATATAGGTGGATCCATCCCAACTCAACTCCTCTAGTGTTAAAAGCAAAATCAAACTCTGGCTTTCTAGAAAACAAATACACTCTTCCCATTTCTATGGCTTCTCATTCCATCCACTTGATGAGGCACAGTTATGACATGTCTTGTCAGTAATACGTACCAGAGTAACAGACTTTTTATCCTTTAGGTAACTTTCTATGGCATCATTATTTGGGGCAAAGACCGTGTATGTGTTTGCAGCTTCTATTTCATTTGCCAGGCTGTATTGCTGTTGTGGAACGCAGAAAAACGAATCAGAGTGACCACTAATAACTTGATACCAGTTCAAATTCATACAAAGAGAACCACTTCTATTCTTGAAATGGTGTGAGAGCTTACAATAACGTAGCCCCTGAAAATGGAGTAATCGGGCATTTGCTCCAGGCGGGCCAGCAGCCTTGGCATGGTGGTGCTGCGGAGGGGAGTCAAAACCTGAAAAGGGAGCAGATATCCCACATCAACACATGTGCACATGCTGTGGTTGCATCTGCAAGGATCGGGTGCAGGAGAGTATGTTACCCTGCACAAACACATTTTTCCAAGAGGTGTTAACTATTTTCCACTAGTTATGGTGCAGAGGGACAAAACCTCCCTATAAGGCCACATACCTTATCAATAACATGTATGATCCCATTCGTGGATGCGATGTCACCAGCCACGATGTGAGCACCCTCGAGGGTGAGGTTCTGAAAGAAGGAAAAGATAAAGTGTTTGCCTTTGAATTGCAGTAACAGCGTTTTCCTGGTGGCCTGTGCTGTGGATTTCCATGCTTTATCAAATGCTTGCCTGGGGCTCCCCCACAGCTTCACTCATGCCAGTGTGCACCTGCCCTTAGGGAACAGGAGAGGTGACTCTGGGACGCTGCTAGGATATCTGCGCCCCATGTGCAGACTGGCAAAGCCACGGAGGCACTTGTGCTGGGTGATTACTTGGAGTATGTGTGCTCACCTCCACCCTATGGCAGGATGAGCTTCTGTGTTGGTTAACACACTCCCATGCCCGTGCAGCTTTGAAGGACCCCGTTCATGGTATTTGGCTTGGGGAAGGGAGGCCAAAGGAACCTTTCCCTCCCTTAATGGGATGAAGTGCTTAAATGTGCCATCTGTATGTCCAGAAAAATCCTCCTCATACCATGGAGTACTAAATAAAAATGATGAGGGGGGGAGGACTGTCAGTTATTTGCCATTAAAAGGTACTTTTTTATGGTTTGGGACTATCGAGTTTTGCATATGGGCATGTGCATGGTATCACTGCTTCCTTGCACATTCCCAGTTCCCTAAAATAAGTTAGTAGGTTTCCTTGATGCTTTTTGTCTTAAATTAGTTCGCACGGGCTGTTACAGGCAGAGACTGCACTTCTGCTTGGCTATGAGGCTGTCCAGTGTTTGCAGCAGCTACTGGGATATTAGTAACAAATAGTATTGTGTATAAATTTCAGCTAGATAGAGTGGTGGAGAAAATCAAGTTGATGTTTCTCCCAGAGGGCCCAATATAATTGATCCATTCCTTAAATTTTATGACATGATCTCTTTTTAAGTACAGGTATATAATGACTGTGTGGTTTTGTAATACAAGATAGTTGGTAGCAGTGATGGTCAGGGTCTGGTGTATGATACCACAGTGGGTTGCAGGTCATCTCACCCCATTTTCTTTAGACAAGTGTAGGAAGTTGCTCTGCAGAGATGTTGGCAGCATGTCAGAGGATGATAAATTCTGGAAATCAGCGAAGCTGTAAGCTCCTGTCAATACATGATACCTAAAGGAAATTAACTGGATGTGAAGGTTTTTGTATTTTCTCATTTATTCCAGAAAAACATACTTAGTATGTGTAAAACTATGGATTAAAGCAGGGATTATTTGTACAATACCTAGTTCAGCTAGGTTCTTATCTTAGCTTGGTCTTGAAACGTTTCTGATACAATACAAATAACATCTTTGTTTTCAGTGAAGTTGCTACACAGATTTATAGCGCTGTAACTAGAAGGAGAATCCTATGTACCTCCCTTAAAAATCTAAGAGCTGCCTTGCTTTAGAGACTTCAAACGAAAATCTTGTTTGGAATGGAAAACAATTTATTAAAAAAATAAACCCAACCCCCAAACCTTTAACTTACTTCAGTAGAATTGGGATGTTACTCTTTGACATCCAAAAGGCTTTCTCATCTTCATCCATGTTTTCAATTGCTTGAAGAGAAGGCACGAGGACAGTTAGGTTTGAGGTGGTGGACAACACCGAGTTTATCTCAGCCTCCTGTAAGAAAGTAAAGAGTGTAAAATAATTCATCCTGAGGACAACCCATAAAGAGCAGCCGGTGACTTTTTAGCAAGGTGGACTATGTGACGTACTTTGTGACCTGCCTGGAGAGGAAAAACTATTATACTGAGCAATGACTTGAACGAAAGTACTTAGAGCTGTACAAGAATGGTAAATGAGTGCCTATTTTTTTACAGAATAGATTGCCAGCATTTAAGGAGCAGAAGCAATGTTTAGGTCAGAACTGTTTTTTATTACAAAACACACAAGTTGTCTCCCACAAAAGTTTTTCTCATGGATTCTATTTAATGCACTCGAATGTTAAAAAAAATCATGGCAATAAATACTACTGGTTACTGATGTCTTCAAGTAACCTGCTCTTAGAGACCACTCCATGCAATTTAATAGATAGAAGGGTTACGAACCATGAAATAAGAAACCCACGTGACACAGTGTTCCCTTTTGGAATAGGACTATTTAAGATTGTTGGGATTTTTCAAGAAGTCCAAGGGATATCTGTGCCCACTAGCACTGCAGTGGGGCTTGCTGCTGACAGCTCTGATTTTAGGTTGGGGATGTGGGCTCTGTAGTGTGCATGGACTGATTAGTTTTCCATATGTTTGTATGTGCTTTATGGATGGAGAAAGACTCTACTGGAGAGGATTTTTCCAGTTACATTGATTTTTTTTTTTTTTTGGGTGTAGAAAAAGGAGAACTAAAGATTTGAATGTGATCTTGCTGAAGACGTGGTACTCCACACACGGGCTCCACAACTTGCCTTTTTTGACACTGCAAAACTTCAGGGAACAGTATGACCTTAGGTTCTATGTTTTTGCAGCTGGTATGCTGCCTGGAAGCTGGCTTGTTTTGGATACTCTTCCATAATCCATACTGGGTTTTAATTCAAGAAGGAAATTGGCTCCCCTAAATAGTCGGGAATTTTGTCTCTGTTAAGATCATCTTTCTTCCTAGACATCATCACTGCCACCTTCCAAATATTTGAATATAGAAATAGCAACAGACTTCCCTTTCTCATCCTTCCTGGCCAGTAAGAAAAATGTTTGAGTATGAAGAGTGGTAAACATCATGTTCCTGCTCAAGTATGAATTTAAAAACTCGACAGATGGATATGCATTCCTATTATGCTTATATTTGTACCTAGCATTATTTAATTTAAGGGATACCATTTCACAGAAACGCAGCAGAGGTTTCCATATCCCTGTTTCAATAGATTATACAGAATCTGCTCCCTGATTTCCAACCCCCACATCGCTTTATGATCTAAAGAGCACTTTAGCAGGTGAACAGCCTTTCCTGTACTTCTCATCTCTTTAACTTCATTTTCTCTTTACATCACGCAGTGCTGCAGCCTTAGCCTGGGGCCAAGCAGAGAACTGATTTAAGTTAGCCAAAGTGCTCTTGCTTTTAAGGGGCTTCCTGAGGTTCCTCTTGCAATCAAGAGCTATAAGGATCTCCAAGCCATCTAAAGAAAAAAAAACCTCATAAAAGCAGTTAATGTGGGACTTCTGCTTCGGATGCTATTCATTAACGTACCCCTGCTTCTTTCTGTTTCCCGCAGATTTGCTATATGTTCTTACATTAAGATTTTAAGCAATTTGTGGGGAAAAAATGGTTTTGATCTTTATCCACAGTGCAAACCACTAGGGCAGCAGTAACATTATAGTCCTACCCCACTGTTGTTTGTTACTGTGGTGTGGTAGCACTTGAAAATAAAAAGTAGATAGTTATAATATATCTATCTAAAACTCTTTCTCCCCCCCTTCATCTAAATTAGTGTTTCTTCCTTAATTTGAAGTTAAACAAGCTAATCTGTTCTTTCTTTTCATTCATCTCAGTCAAGCCTACGCAGACCGAGTGTTTTTCCTTCTTGCTTGCTGTGACAGCAGCACACTGACCAGCCATACAGCTGTGTTTTCCTGGCATGGGGTTCAATGCAAGTCATTGCCTTCCCCCTCCACTTGTAGTTTTATTGCATGAGAGAAGCTAGGAGAAGCCACCTGGGGGCACGTTCAGGCTCTGCTTATACCCTGCTGCTTGTCATCTGGGCTATGGTGTATTTATGTACAGAGTGTGTCATGGTTTATGTAGACCCCTGCCTCAGTGAATGGTCTTGTGAAACGGTCTTTGTTTCTGGCACTTCCTCACTTGTCTGAATTTGGGATCAGAATTTTATTTTCAGGCAAAAGTAGGGAATCAGGTAATCAGCCCCACAGTGACTGGTGAGAGAGGCACTCTACTGTCTCTACGGACCTTGGGCCTCTGCTGTGTGATGAGAATATTGCTGAGAATATTGGTCTCCATTTCTAAAGTCTAAAAGGCTCATGTTTTTATGCAACTTGAACATACTAAAAACCCCCAAATTCAGCCTTGAACTGTACTTACATTAACCCATTGGTTAAATGCAGCTGCTTCTGATAGAGTAGATAACTCCTGATTAAGAATAGAGAAAGAGAGAGCAATGAATGTGTAAGTTGTAATTAGCTGTTCCAAAGTAAACTGTGGTGTAACCTGTTGTGTCTGGCCTGGCTTATGTGACATGGAGAAGGAGGTGTTTAGTATGTGTGAAAAAGGAGGACATTCATGTTTTTCTGGAAATGGGAATGGTGAGTTACTAACTCTTTTGAAAACCAGGCTACCTATTGCTTAGGAGTATTAGGTGTACTTGACCTTGATACGTAACAAATATTGACATCAAGCTAAGCATTAATTTCCTGAGAATGTAACCCTAACTATGCAATCTTCAATGCAAAATTAATTTTAAAAAGGCATATTGTTTCGCTTGGCATTTGTACAGCTTCTTACATATCATCTTGCAAGTGAAGAACCTTTATTCTGCCACAATACTTTGAACAGAGATAGATGGTGATGAGATGAGCAGGGATGGCAGAAAGTGCTAAGAGCCATATAAGATTATTGCCAATGGCTGGGAAAGCTGACACTTTCATTTTTCCTCTGCTGTTAAATGTGTATTTAATTCACCAATTTACTTCCTTTTGTTTTATTTGCCACCTGGGCAGCAAGATTTGTTTTAACATGATAAATTGATGATTTCCACTGAGAGACGCCTCAAGGCAGAAGTTCAGAAGAGCTGGGTGCTCACTGTTCCCAGCTGGGAGGCGAGTGCTTAGCACTTCTGCACTTTAGGCCTCTGGGGCTGACAGTTTTTAATTTATCTTAAAGAAATATGCTTGGATCCCTTAGGACTTTTTCCAAGCTACGTTTTAAAACATAATAGATCATTTTTGCATCAGGGAAGAGTCTCCAGCAGAAACACTGTCTGTAGATAGCACTGTGAGCATCATATTTATCTTACTGTTTATATTAGCTTTGCTAACTTTCTGGTTGAGATCCTGTGTGAAAACTGTGCAGCAGGTCATCTGCTCAGAGAAGATGACCATCTTACTTACATCTGCAGCATTTCCATAGCATATTCTACCATCTCCTTCATAGCCTTTTGGGCACACACACTCCCAGCCACGAGAAGACTCAAAATAACAGTTTGCCTTTGAAACAGAAAGAGAGAAAAACTATCAAATACTCAGGAAACTACTCAAGAGCAAGGATGGTCTGTAAACCCTCCTCCTGATACACATTCATATAGAGATATAACTTTAACAAGGGGTCTTTGTACCGTCTTCCATGGACTTTCTCTCTCTTCTATAGGACAAATTCCACCATCTGAGGGTCCTAACTCCCTCACCTGCCCACCATACGCTGAGTCTAGGAGTCTGAATCCTTGCTCTGCCCTTTCTTACTTCCTCCCTAAATAAGTTGTGTCCCACCACCCAACTACAGCAGATCCATTCTTTGCTCCCCAGTGTCCTTTAATTCTGTTCCTGCATCCTCTCCTGAGTCTGGTGTGGCTCTTGCAGGCACTGCAGAGCACAGCAGAACCTGCAGGTCTGCTAAACACATGCAGCTACTGATAAAGCTGATAGATGCCTGTGTAGAGATGCCTGTCTCAGGTGAACGTCTCAACAGACTACAGCATCCACATTTTAGTTGCTGGTAGAGAAGGAACATTTATTTGCTTCAGTCTTGAGATACACCTTGAACTGGGAGCAGTGTTTGCAGTCTGTCCTCAGCACGTGTACCATACTGATGTAGTTCACACAGCATTTTTGGTGCTTGTAGCACTGCTTGGAAAGTTTTGTTCTGACTCAAACAGAAATTGCAGGCTTGAAATGGCAAGGTAGTTCTATGGTGTGCGCAGAAGGCAAGGTGTGATATGTATCTGAACACTTTGTTCAGAGAATGATTTATTACTCACCAGATGATGACATTTTCCATTTTGTTCCAGGCATGAGTTTACGGGTGTGCACTCAATTCCATTACCATGAAATCCATCCTTACACTTGCAGTCATTCTATCGTTTCAATAAAACACGGCAATTAATTAAAATGATTAAAATAGTATGCGTATTCTAGATGAGGGGGATTAGTGTGTCAGTGTTTCTCCATAGTTCCGCTGACTTCAGTGGAATGACACTGATTAATGTCACCTGACATCTACTAACATACTTAGTAAAAGGTATTTGCTGCCAGAATGTCACCACATAGGAAGGAGTGAACACTGGGATAAGAACTGAAGAGGACTACTTGGGTAGAGTGCACCGTGTGGAAATAACCTCATGGCTGGGAGGGAGAGGAGAATTTGGGGAAGAAACAGGGTAAGAAGCACTGGCAGAGCAAACTGGGTGAGGACTAGTGCTGAAGGTGGCAATGAATGTTGAGAGGACTTACCTGACCTGGCCCAACATATATGCAAGTGGCATTTTCATGGCATCCTGCTGCAGAGGACAGCAGGCAGTTATTGATGGCTGAGCAGTCCCTTCCATCACCCGTCCATCCTGCCTGGCAAACGCACGTGTGCTCTCCTGGGCTTATCTGAATGCACTCAGCCTGGGAGGGGTGGCAGAGGCATCTGTTCAGGATAGTTACGCGGTACCTGGCTTTAGGTGTAAGGCTTGTCTAAGCAATAGCAATGCCACTCCTGGGGGGAAAAAGCTTGAAACTGCAGTGGAAACTGTGATGGCTCCTTCTGCAAAAGCTTCTGGCCAAACCCTCCTTACCACTTACTTTTCTATGGTGTCAGTCTCTGTGGGAAAAGCACGTACTTACATTGATATTACAGCCGCCTGGGTTTAAAGCAGCACAAGGATCAACTTTGCTGCAGCTCATGCCATCTCCCTCATAGCCAGGTTTGCAAACACAGCTATAGAGACAAGAGGAGCAGGGAGGCATTAAATGTGGCAGGACAGCTGTAAAGTGAAGCAATTGTTTTCCACTGTAACCTGCTATTTATAGGCTGCTTAAAATTGGTAGCCTTGGATTCGTGATGCAAATAGCTTAAGTGCATACATTATGTCTTTTTCCCAAAATAGTGACAGAGTTGATTAAAGAAAATCAGGGATCCATTCTTTGTGTATCAGAAGGGGAGTGAAATTAGAAAAAAATCTGCACTAATGGGATCATTGCAAAGGTAAGCTAATAGCTCTAAATTAATTATGAGCTGAGGTTACTGTTTCTTTCAGTGACACAGAAAATAGCTTTTCCCCTGAAATGCATGAAAGACAAGGAACCTCCTTCTATCCTCACACCCTTCACTCAAGAATAAACCATACTAGAGGATATTTGATTCAAGTTAATGCAACATCCCACATACTTCTTTCTGTGGTGACTCACTGTGTTAAGAAGCAAACCTGCTGCATGTGAAGGTGAGTGAGGCAAGTGTGAGGCAGCAGTAGCAGTACCAAAGTTTTGTGACCAGTTCTGTCACGACTGGAGAGCCTGTGCTGAAGTCTACAGTGTTGTGGTGTGCAAATCTGTGTCTGTGCAAAACTGGAGTGAGCTATCTGTCCCCAGACTGCTTCAGAGTTTCATTGTTTTCCAGCAAGGCTCAAACTCCTAGTTCACTAAGGGACTGTTAGTAATGAGAGGTTCTTAGGAGCCTTTGTAGATGTCAGTGGGAAGGCAGCCTTCTGACAAGGGTCTGATCCTTATGTATCTGTCCTATCAGTGTTAATTATAAGGTACAGGATAAAGCATTGAGAACTTAAGTACTATCTTGCAATTCAAGGTTGATGTGATGCATATTTCTGCTTATTTGCTCCATAGTGGCATTTCAGTGGCTGAGGCTTGTGTACTGTTACAAGGCTCTGTTTCGATTAAGCAAATAGGAAAGCGCTTCATCATAGTTAATATTATTTAGATGCAAGTTACTGACTTACCTCACAGCACCATCATTAATCTGACAGTCTGCATGTTCATGACAGAGCTGTAGGGAGGGCTCACAGGGAACAATCTGCTTATCACAGAGTTTCCCCGTGTATCCACTCCTGCATGATCCAGGAAGACAGATGCCATTGCTGTCTATTCGGTTATCACACTTCCCATGAATGCAGAGGCAGTCTACCAGAGAGAAATTACAATGTGCAATCCCATAGTGACAAAAGACGTACATACATAGCATTTCTTATGAATTGGGTTCTCCTGTTTTTCTAGAGTCTAAACTTTTGTATTTTTAAAGTCTTACTTTGTTGCGGGACTTGTTGTTTCTTTAGCATATCCATGTCTTTTCAGGTGTGTTCTATGGATAACTATTTAAAGTCTGTTGTGTCTTTATAGCATACTAATCTATCAATGAATTTCAAAGTACTTCAGAGAAGTACAACCAAAATACTCTGTCTGAGGCTACTAATGTTAAAGTGACTCCATTGCACAACTTTTGATGTACTTTCAGTGATATGTGATATTATAATACTGACTCCACATCCTACAAATTGCACAGTGCTGGATGGTACGTGGAGAAGCAGCACAGATCTACCAGTGTTTTGCTGTGACTGTGCTGCCCAGTGCTTCTGGGAGGCACAGCAATGTGCCCAAAGGATGTAGTAGGTAAGCCTTCTGCAACCCCAGCAAGTACTGGTAGTGACTAGTTAAGCCAACATGCACCGATTTGATGGGACTGGAGCTTAGGCAATACTACGCTTTCTTATGGATTTCGTCTTTCAGGTTTTTTTCCTGTGTGCCTCTGAACCTTTGAGTGAACTGTGCTTCACGGATGACCGGCTGTTTCATAGCAAAGATGACTGAAAATGATTTTGTACAAGGGGAATAGATCTATATTTGATGCTGTGTAATCTGTAGACTCTCAAATGTAGTACAGTGACATAGCAGGGTTGAATCTGTCAGTATATAGAAGATGATTGCTAGAACTACAAACTATTCAGTAGATCAGAAATTATTCATAAAGATGATCATTAAGCGGCCCTAAATACAATCTGTTTATAGATCTAGTTGTTCTTAGATTACATAAGTTTGTCATTGCATTTAGAATCTGTTCTTTGTGGGCCATACTAGATGGGAATGGTGTAGCAAAGATTTTCTTTTCAATTACTTATGTGAGGGAGATAGAAATGAAAAGAACAATTAATTAAATAAAGCAAGCTATGGCTGCTGCGTAAAGGCGAATTATGTCAGTGAGAAAATTTTCACTGACTCTGGGCTTATGGTGTATCCATTTGAAATAATAAGTGAAAGTACCCCAGAGACATCTTGCTCATCCACTGTAGAGAATGTTTAGCTAGCAGTTAAATCCTACCTTACTGTTACTAGGATCCAAAAGAAATATCCCACACTTTTGAGCTGAAAAATTATGACTGTACTTACCTTTGTCGCATTGAGGTCCATATTTATTAGGATCTGCGCAGAACTGACAGCGTGAGCCTTGAAAAGCCTCAGCACAAACACAGGTCCCATTTCCATCCAGGCCATCCATGCACTGTGATATGCAAGAGAGGTGCTATTTATGTATAAATTGAAATAAATATTTTTCCTTCCCCCAGAGAAGAGACTATATGACTGTCTATTTTATGACTGTGATAGATTACCAGGAAGAACCACAGCTTTTATGAAAAATGTGTTTCAAAGCAAAATCTTTCCTACTGCTTGTACTTTTATGTATTACACCTTTCTTTTCAGTGTTAAAATGAGCACAGTGAGCTGGGTCATCACCCTGTGCTGTGCAAGTCACTTCACCCAAACCTTGCCTGTGTGTTGAAACCATAGAAACCTGCAATTTGGACATCTGAGAGAAGAACAATTCATTCTCCCTCCTCCATAAAACTGGACCTGACATTTACAGGCATCACTGCACACAGACAGCAGGTACAGCTCTGTGGAGCCTGATATTATCATAGAATCACAGAACATCCTGAGTTGGAAGGGACCCATAAGGATCGTTGAGTCCCACTCCTGTCCCTGCTGTTGTGCAGAAGTGCTTCAGGGACTTTTGGGACACAGCCTGTCCTTCCCCACCATGGGAGTGCAGGATGCTGTCAGGTGCTCTGCTTACCTGCCCATTTCCTGAGCAGGGTTTGGAGAAACCTCCCGGGCATGGACTGCAGTCAGGGCCAAAGAAACCACTGCAACACTTTGGTTCCTGTGAAATAAAGCAAACACCCTCTTTTCCAGCATCTTGGCAAGGAAGTGGTACACAAAAGACAACTCTCTGTCATGTTTGGCCCTCTGGCAAAGGCCTGTAGCTGGCTCTTGAAAGGCTTGTGTTGAAGCAGCGCTGACTCTGTAATGGTCTCGTAAGAACCAGGAGGCCTGTTGACATCCCAAGATGGGGATGTGCAGACCGCAAGATCCTTCCCTTGTTCTTATCTGACTCATCAGTGCTAGAAATCCTTGTTTGGTCACCAGTTTCGAACATGCCTGTGTGTGACTGCTCATATTGTGTGCACTCTTCTATTTGCCTGTGGGAGTGAAATGCAATTCAGAGGCAAGGCAGCCTCCTTTGCATCCAAGATCAGGAATTGGAAGATATGTTTTACCCGAGGGAGGCAGAGGCACGGTGAAAACTAGACATGCTGCTTTGATCATCATCCTTCCCCTTTGCACTAGTGTGGGATTTAGCCACTACAAAGCTCTAAATGTTTTTCTCGCTGCATCTGTTGCTTTATTCATGAATTGGCTGCTTGATCTATTTATTTATCAAGAGCACAGAAAATGTATTAGAAAAACAAAAAATCCTCACTTATGTGTGTGATTCAAGAGAAAGAGAAATTAGCAAAAGGCTCTCAAAGCTTAGGATTTATAGACTTCTCTTCTTGTTATTTAATCATTATCATGAAATGCAGGAGCCTATTTAGGACCCCCAGGAGCCAGAAAGGTGAAATTACTCCTCAGGGACTAATGACTTCTGTGAGGACTAGGTTTGCCAAGCAGAGGGAGTGGGCTGTGGTTCTCAGAACCATTTCCCATTCATTGTTATCCAATATTCTGTTAAGGCCTGGGACACGAGGTGTTGGGATCAGGGGGAATCAAGCTTTCCTGTTCTTCATTGGTGAAGCTGTATGGGACAAGGACAACATTTGGACTTGGAGTCTTATGTGAAAACTCCTGGATTATGGAGTATGAGAATGTTGTTGTCAGTAATGTACGGCTGCTATAAAAACCTTACTGGAATTTGCCCGGTACTTTGATCTGAGATTTAGAGTAATTCCACTCAGCCCTGTGTAGTAGAGGATGGAAACTACATAGATGCCTCCAAACATCTCATAATGCCAAAGAAAATATTTTGGAAAACTTTTATAGACATTTCACTGTAAGGAATCATAAATTTGTACCTTTATTGTTATGTTGCAGGATCTAGCACAGCCAATTTTTGGAAAGGCTAGGCCTTCAATAATGCATCTCCGTTTTGAGAAAGGCTGGAACATTCGCAAAGTGGCAGCATTAATATTTCTAAGCAGCATTTCTAAGCAACATGTCTAACAATTTCTAAGTTCTGTGATACAGTATTACTATCACAACATAATTTAACTGGGGAACAGAAAGAAACTTTCTGTAGTGTTGCATTTTAAAAAATTCTCAAATTATGTGTTTTTTTCTTAATATGAACTTTTAATTATTGCTGAAAAATGGCATACAGGTTATTACTCAATATGAAATATAGGACTAACTACCAGTGAATTTTTCTAACATGAGGAATAAAATTCCTGTGCTAGATAGAATCGAGTTTTGTATGTGGACAAACATGCAGCCAGCTTTACATCTCTTAGATGTAATTTAATCTCTTAGATGTAAAGCAGAAGGAAGATTTTCAACCCTTTCTGAAGCTGCTTCTGCAGACAATTACTTCTGGGAAGGTGCTTAATCAAAAGGAAATTTTTAGCAGTTGTAAGGTCTATTTTAAATGTACTCCTTTTCTAATTTTTTTCCCCACTAACTCTGAAAGCATAATTGTAGCAATTCTCATTCCTCACTTCTCTTTTCTGCCAAAGCCTATCCAAAATAGACTTTACCTGAGAAGAGAGTCAGAACTTGTGAAGTCTAAGAGGGATCTTGCAACAGCAAACAAAATAATGCTGAAACTACCTGATGCTTCAGTCATTGCCAAAAAGAGAGTAAAGTACCACCTATATTTGTATTTTTAAGTGGTCTACTGTGTTTGTATCTGGATCTTTCGGCCACTTTATTTGGAGAGCAGTAATTAACCAACAAGGACCCCTTCTCTCTATGCATTTTGTACAGCTGGCAAATCTGTCAGGGAACATAACTTACGATGGGCTTTGAATCCTGCGGACAAGTAGCTGATACATGCGATAAACAACTTGCACAAACACCCTAGATAAAAATAGTAGGGACAGTCAGTTAAAAAGGCATTATACTAACCACTGAGTTGCATACTTATGGATTGTATAAATTTTAAATACGTTTGTTCTGTGATTTTAATTGTTACAGCATAGATCTGGAGCCCAATAGCAGCCACCAGGACTATATCTACTGGTTCTGATTTTTTCAGAACGGTTGTTAATTTCTATCTTCCCCTTTTATCTTCCTTTGTCCTTCCTTCATCCCTTCTTTTAAAGAAATGGCAGCTTCCTAAAAGAAGATAAGCATGGGCATAAATGCACTGGTAAAGTTTGCTTAACTTGGTATAATATATTTACTAAAATTGTTTGTGGATCTGATGCAGTCTGTACACTTCTATGAGATTTTTTTTTTATTTCTTCCTAGGAAGACCACAAATTAATCAAACTTTACATATAGACAGTATGAACAGAAATTTGTCTTGTGTACAGGCAGTGGAGAGAAAAATATTCTTTGCTCCTATGCCATAGATCCTGTACTCCACTATGAGCCCACACTGTATAACCATTTTTATGTCTTCATCTTTTGGTTGCTGTTACCTACTAGCTAATTTATCACCATGTGGTGGTGATAGAGACTGGCAATTACAGCACTGAGGAGATATCAACTGTGGCAGTTTTAAAGGCGAGTCCTCAGACAGGCTCAACATGGAATAGCTTCAGAGAGGTTGAGCCTTTCAGTGTGTGTGTTTGTCATGCTGGTGACTGCTAATGTCTTGCATTTCAACCAAGTTAGAACACATCCTAGAGCTAGAATCTGATGTGTTTCTTCACTATGTTTCATAATCAGTGGACAAGTGACCATGAACCTGAATTATGGCATTTTCCCTGCTGATTTATTGCTGGAGCTGTGGGGAAAGAATTAGATACTGGTTTGGATTTAGTAGTTCCTCATGTTGTACAGCACTTAAAGGACTAAAGAACCAGACTTACAAAAGAATTTGGGCATCAAATAGTTGAAGTACCAATTCCACTACTGTTCTAAATGTCTGTGGATCAGAAGTATTTTGGGAAATATATTTTGGCATTGCAAAAGCTCTTTGATAAGCTGTGTAGTCATGGCTGAAGTTGACTCACAGACTTAGCTTTCTTTGCATTTCTGAAAATATTGCAAGTGCTTTCTTGCTCCTTTAGAACTTAGAAATATGGCTTATTGCTGTGGGAAGTGTTTCATGCCATTGGCTTTGCTCTCCATGCTGCTCAGTGCCACGTAGTGTCTACTAGTAGTATTTACTACCAGTAAATTAGTAGTGTCACGTAGTATTTACTATCTTTCTCCACCTGAGATGGTCTCAGCCATTGACATCTCCTTTTCCCGAGGGAGTCCTGTCTCTCCTCTCTGCTACACCACAGAATGAGGACAGTGAAACCCGTCTGCCCTACCACACAAGGTCCAATCTGGCCATTTTCAGCAGTAGATTAAGATTGTCTTTGCACCGAAGTGTCACAAGCACAGATACATATTCTCATCTACCAAGTCTGCTATCAGAGTGAAGACCTCTGGGAGAAGGTGGAGCAAGGTATTGAGTCCTGCGGTTATTACTCGAGTTCAGTTACATGGTTTTGTATATGTTAGCATCATGGTTTCATCTTTAGGGATATACAGTTCTTTTAAGTATGTCCAACTGCCTGTTCCTGCCTGTTTTTTTACTTTTCACTGGTGCCAGAAACAGAATTTACAATGCTGCATTGTTCTTGTTTTCTGAGAGAGAAGATGATGCAAGGTGAAAACAGCAAAACCACTGCTCCCTCCGGTATTCTCCTTGGTAACACTACTCTGCTTAAAGCCTTGTATATTTACCTATATTTTAAACTATGCACAAAGATTTCAGAGTAGACAAAAGTGCCTGACTTCAGTTTGAGGAATGACTTTTGTGACAGATGCTATTTGTTTTGTCTTTAAATAATTTTTCATAGTGTTGCCTTAGGACTGGCTGATGTCAGACATAGATTGTAGGTAGGTTCCTGGTAAGGAATTCAAATTACTGGAGTGTAATTTGAATGTGTAAGGTTTTGATCACTTTTTGTATTAAACATTGCAGCTTGGCAGTCTGCCTGGTTTATGATTATATTGCACATACAGCACTTTCTAGTTACTGCCAGAGGTAATAGTTCTTTACTGCCAGCTCTTGTGTTTTCTCCATTAAATTTTGATACTGTCCAGCTCTGTTGGGAACCTCGTTCAAGGCTGTGGTTCTGGACTGTCATAAGTTAAGACAGTAAATATTTTGCATTACAGTACCGGAACAGTTTCTGGCCCAGGCACGTGCTTGAACACGGTCCAGTAGCAGCTCATTGGCGTCACGCTTGCTGCAAACTAAAAGCTTGATCTTATAATTTTTCTTCTTACCAGAAATAGTATCTAAATGCTACGAAGTGTGAAGGCCTGTACCATGTTACCAAACTGAACAAAGTATGTCAAAATCTACCCTTTGAAATATGAAACAATTCTGTAATTCCTAATATGAAGAAAACTGCAAGAAAACAGAGCTAGGTGAAATTGTGACTTCTGAAAAGAACATATTTCTAATATATTAATATAAAATTAATTGTTATGTTAATATTTTAACTTGCTGGCTCCTTTCTCTGCATGTTTGGTAGAAATTAAAATACTGCTCTGAAGTACTTTCCCTGTGAGCTTGACCGTGCTTACCATGTACTTGTATGCACATGTGAGATTCAGGAATTGGAAGAAAACATTTAACTGCAGACAACTTATTTAAAAGGTCTAGTGCAAGAACTAGATGTGTTGAAGTGGTATAGGATGTGCTCATATGAGTACCCTGTTTGCAAATTATTTGTATCTGTGCAGTACCACTAGCCAGATGGTTGTATGTCATCAAAATATTAATTTCCAAAAATAACCCCCTTCTTATTGACGCTACAAAGAGAAAGAAGTAAAAAGGAATCTGGAGCACATTATATGGAAGAATTAAGAGCTATTGATTTGTTGTGATTCTCTTACCATTGTGATTTGACTTCTTGTCTTATCACATCGATGTGGTAGAATTGGAATAATTGTGGGTGGGATAAGGACTCCTGCAAGAGTATAAATGCGACCATTTTTTGCAACAATATCCGTTTCTTCCATTACTTCTCCACTCACCAAGACTTGTCCCTATAAAATAATAATTTTTATTAATAAATTTTCGTAGCTTCTCAATTTCTAATAATTAAACTTCAAGAACCACTACTCATACTTCTTTTTAGTTGCTATCTATTTTTTGTTTTGCTTACTTTATGCAAGAAGCATGCATATGTTTCTCATTTTCTTGGATATTGGTCTACCACAGCAGTACCTAAAATTTTCCTCTTAATATGCGCTATTAGTCTGTGGAACTGATGGCTAAAAGCGTTTAGTAGGTTCATCAGGATCAGAGACTATAGTGTTAAAGGGAATGAAAGAATATCCGTGTGCACTGAGAAGTGTTTAAAATAACAAAAATGTGTAACAGAATGATTTAAAGTATTTAAAATAGATTCTTTTCCCCCTAAGCTAGGCAAAACACAGCTGAGGGTAATTCCTGGACTGGGGCTAATCATAAGAAAAAAGAAACTTCAGGCTGTCCTTACATATCAGTCATTTGCTCTGCATCCTTTATAATACTAATTTCTAATAGTAGATGGGAGTGACAAGTTGAAAATTTCTGCTTCATTATTGCAAGAAATTCCTCTGATAATGTTCCTCCTCCTCCCTCTTTTATTCCCCCTGCATGCAAACAGTTGCCTAGATCAGAGAGATCTATTCATAGGTGACAGCTCCCTTTTACTCACAGTGCTGGTCGTATTAAAGTAAATGAACTGCTTTGCCATACTTCTGATGTACTCTATTGAGACGAGGCTGGCAACTTCTAGCTGAAATGAATAAAAATTAATTAACAGAAATGTAATGTCATTATTTTTTTCCAAATCCAGATGGATTTCACAAGGAAGAGCACTTTTTTCTTTAAGGTGGGAGAACGACCAATCAGCTTTTCTCTAGCTACATGGCCAGCCTTGCAGTGAGTAACCTGCTTGTTTAGTGAAGTTAGAGTCAATAAACTTTGACTAAGCTTGCTGGTTGCTGCATCTGAAGAGATCGTTGCCCCAAAAGAAATTAATTTTTCTCTTAATTACAGCAACTAGTCCGAGAAAATTATCACCTCTTCCTAAAAATAGCCCTGTTTGCCTCCTTAGACCACTGTGGAAATGGCAGTGCTGATGTCCTGTGAAGGGACATGTTAATCACATGCCCCTGCTTCCCGTAATCCCATGATGTGCCAGGTGTGACCTCTCCCTTGGATGCTGTGAGTGAGGCCTTTTGCTAAGTATACGAGTACATCCTTCCTTTCCTGAAGCAGGAACTGGGTGGGGATGAACCTCAGTCTCTTCCAGCCTTCATCACTGGTGGTATTGCTGGATTCTGTTTTTTGTTTCAAGTAGAAAAATGAGTGAAAAACAGGGGATTTGTTTAAAGGATGACAAAACCACACCCTTCTGATAAACAGAATACTAATTTTAGCAGAATTGGCTCAGGGAGAGCTTGATTTTGAAAGCAGCAAGCATTTTTCATGCTACTCCTTCCTGCAGCCCTGCCAAGTCGACAGTACCCTACCCCAACCCCGACAGTTGTTCTTGCTCTGCAGCAGGCTAAGGCAGTGGGTCTCAAGTTCAGGATTATATATATGTATATTTTCCACTCCCCCCCACTTGTGCTAAGTCCCCATGATCAAAAGTGATATTTTAAAGTGGAAATAGTTACTTGCATGTAACACACAAGTGTGACATGACGCAGTTTTAGTTTGCCATGATTCAAGGATTACCCCATACCTCCTAGCAGGGTTTAATTTTGATTTGTGACACTGAGGTGAAACGTTTGTGTTCTCTGTTAGTGATCCTCAGGTTTGACAACTTTCAGAAAGGCAGAGGCATAACTGTCCTTTGCACCCTTGCTGGGCAATAGTGAGTGGAGGTCATTCTTCTAAAACTTCCGCCTTCAGAGTGGTGAAGGGTTTGAATGTGCTGTCACACCCTCAGGTCAGTAAAGCAGTGCTGTGCAGTGTCTCACCTCGGTATTGGAGACCACGTGGTATCGAACCAGCTCCAGGAGCTTCCATGAACCCTGACAAGGCAGAAAAGAGGCCATTTTAGCCCAAATCAAGTCACACAAACCCAACCTGGCCTGTGAGATGGCATGGAGATGGGAATGACGTCAATGGCTGTTGCCTCTTGGGTCAGCAGTGGTACTCAGGTCATGGCACACAACCTACCCTGTGGTGTCTGCTCCCTGAGTCTGTCCCTGCCAAGGCTGACACCTCCCAGGAAAGGGTCTGTGGCTTTGCCACGTGGCAGTCTGGGCAGTGCTGACAGAGCAAGAGCAGGGGAGTGAGGACCTGTGTGTGGGATTGGTGTCTCTTTGTGGGGTGGGAGATCCCAAATCCCAGTCCTCTCTAGGTGTTACATTGATCTTTAAGTGTTAGAGATGGCTTAAGTCTTGATCATAGGAACTTAGTTTGGATGAACAGTAAAGAGGAAAATGAAGTGTGCTTCTACTGTATAACTACATACATATCTTCTGCCTAAGAAAGATTTACATTATAGAAAGACAATACCTCTGCAGAAAGCAGGTAATCCAGAGCTTCGGTTTTCATATTATTCAGAGCCTCATTACTTGGAACAAAGATTGTGTAAGGTCTGTTGTCCTGCCGCAAATCCATTCCCAGGCCAGTTTTCTGTTTTGTTTTAAAAATCAAAGGGAAATTACATATTAATAATGAAGAATAACTGAAAATATCCCCATAGCATTGCTTTTCTGGTTCCTTACCTCTATCAAAGATGTAAATTTGCTATATCTTTCATTTCCTTGAAGTAATGACATTATGGTTTCCTGAAGCAAGATGAAAGTAAGATTTATTTTAGTTTGGAATATGGAAAATATACTATTTCTTATAAGACACTTCTTGAATTACTATAAGAATCTTAGTTATTACAGATTGAGTAGAGTTTCATTATTGTTTGTGTGGCTGGTAATATCTGGAAATGGCTGAGATGGTAGCACTCTTGTCCTGGTGCTATACTGGCTTATAGTTAGCGTTTGTTACTGCCATGAAATACTGTGCAGTCACAGAACATACAAACATTATGTGTATTGGGAAAGTGTTATTATTTCTTCATCCCCAGTGAGAAAGGGCAAAGAAATAAAATATTTGCAAAAACATCTTATAAAGAAGGGAATTTTCAAGGAACTATGCTAAGGCAGGCTCCAAAAAACCCCAATCCAAAATTGTCAGTTTTTATAGCATTAGCTTCCACGGGTGAAGAATTGCTGCTTTGAATGCAAATCTTGCCTAGTATTTGTCCAGATGTCCCTCCTTTTAGTATGTTGATCTGGAATTCAGTGAGATGCACTGATTATAACTGCCAGTGTCCCAAGAAACCTCTGGAATGCAGTGAGTTTAACCAAATCTTCCATTGACCAGCTTGGCAGAAAAGCGTAGATATTCGCTGTGGAAACTGCATCATTACCGTTCACTTGAAATGTTGCTTCTCTGAATTGATACACAATGGCTCAGTAAAGTTTGTCTCGCTGCTGTCAGTCACTCTCATTTGCATTCAATAAATATATTATTTTATAGACAGACAGACATCACATATATATAGCTGATGGCTCACCTCTTTGCTGCTTTCAAAGGTTGGATCCATATTGTCCATGGCTTTGTCAATAATATGCAAAATCCCATTGGAAGCAATAATATTTCCTTGCAACAGTTTTCCTTTTTTCCTTCCTCCTTGGATTCTAATCCTTAATTGATTATCCTGAAAGAAGTCAGGCAATGGATAGTGAACTCTTTATTATGGAATGAAACAGAGAGAGAGAGTATTAGTGTTGAATAAAGTCTAAAACTCCCTTCCATTGCCAACACCTGTAACATTTAAATCTAGGGAGGCTAAAGGTTGCTTCCAATGCTTATTGAGGAAATGGAAAAGAAATTCCTTTGACTTTGGATCAGGACAGTGTTATTTTGTTCCCGGACAGCAAGTTCAGAAGAGAAGCAGGGGCAGGGCCTATGGGGAGAGCAGTGTACCTAAAAGAGCTCTGATGACTGCCAGTAATAAAAATCTGCCAGGAAATGATTTAAAATGTGATTGTACTGAAAGGGTCAACTCGTGTAATCTTAAGGGATTACAACCTATTTCCTTATATTATATGTATATTTAAAGCAACAAAATGTTGCTGATTCTGCACTGTACTGAAGCCTGCAGGAAACTAACAGGTCTCAGGCAGCAGTGATATTTTCCTGTTACAAATAGATTGCATACTTGTTAAAGAAATGAAATAGATCTCTCTTCTCAGATGTCCCTGATCTACTTAAAAACATCAGAAGTACTTGATTTCAGCCTTCAGATAAGCTGAAGTCATTAACAGACATTTAAAGGACCAAAAGCAATAACTCTACATTATAAAATCTAGTATATCTGCTATAGAGAACAATTTTTTTAAACTGTGGGATCAGACTGCCTGATGTTTACTGACATCAAATACACTGGGCTAGTGATAAACTTTACTCCATGATTTTAATGATAAATAGCCATATGCATTTTATTTATGTCGTAGACTTCTATTTGCTGCATCATTCAAAGGATGCTGAAGCTCAATGGGAGGTGGAATCTGCAGTCAGTAGGCACTTGCTCTGTGTGATCAGTACACAGAAGTTTCCAGCACAAGCTCTAGGTTTTTCCCTCCCCATACTCCCTCTTACTTCACCTAGGCTCTCTTAATGCCTCCCTGCAGCTCTCTTGGTGTGCCTGCAGATTTAAGACAAGTTATATTTTAGCAAATATTTTTAGAGCCATCTGTGTTAGATCACTGTGTCACCTCGTGATGATGCATTCCTAAATGTAATTTTTGTTTTCACTGATTTTAATGGGAACCTTAATAGTTTCACTTGAACTCCTTGTAATGCATAGCTACAGCTGTGGTGTTTCATAACCCAGGAGCTATCTGCAACCTGGTATCTTGCTGTGGAAAGACCTTTCCTGCTCCTTGTTGAGTGAACAGAGAGTAGTATTATTCTTGCTGAAGTAGGCTGGAAGGTCACTCACCTTTTCTCCTTTTGATATCTCTCCTGACTTGCCAGTCAAAGTGTATATTACATTAGTATTATTCAAGCTACTGGTATTCAGTTGACCAGCAATTACATGGAGTTTCACAAAGTACTGTGCTTTCTGTTTGTTATTCAGAAGATCCTCTATCTAGAAGAGCAGAAGAACAGAGATTTATTTCAATATAGGCTTCATCCCAAAAAACCCACCAAACGTCTCGTGATGAATGCTTATTTCACTCCAGTTGTTACATTCTGAAAGTATATGTTTTCTTTTGATGTGAGGTGATATATCTGAACCATGTGGAGGCCTCCCTTGGTTTCAGTTCAGGTCAGATTGTACCCTGCACGAGCAGTAGGTGCCTCCAGAGTTTTCCCTGCTTCAGTGGAAGATAATTGATGCTGGCCACCTGCATGTCAGATCACTTTCTTTTTTTTTACTTTAAAGCTAAACCCTTATTTTTTTTTCCTTTAGTTGAAAGGTGACCTGTAGGACCTTCTTGCTGAATCTTAGTTCAGCCTCTGTCTCAACTAAGTCCCTGACTTGCCGAATTATTTTGCTTTTCTTTCAAGCAGAAAAAAGACAATCTATCGTCCCTAGATTTAAATATATCCTGAAGTGTACTGGAGCAAAAAGTTCTTCTGAGTCTGTTGAATCAAAACACTTCTAACACAGATTAAATTTCTTAAGGATCTAATTTTCTCTCCCTCCCCCTACAATTTTAAACCCTCTCTGTTGTTTACTTACATTTGTACCTTTGAGCCCCTTGTTCGTTGGTACAAGTACAGTAAATGGTCCCAGAGTACTCAGTGGCCATTCATAGACATTTTCTTTTAAAGAGAGAGAGAAAAAAAATAGAAGTTTAAATGTGTATTGAAAAGCTTATTGGAGGAAGGAAGCATATGCTCCGTGTCAGGTATGCAAGGGCAGAATGAGAAAGAGCAACACTGTGATTATTAAACGTTATTTTAAGATTCTGAAATCTAAATTGTTGAAAAGATGAGAGGCAAAGGGGATATGAAATGCAGGTGGTGCTGCATTTTTGACACAGGATGAGGCAAAACATTCAGAATGCTTCTGGCAGCTTGGATTTTATGGCATAAAGACCAAAGCGATGGACGTGAAAACAGCATTTTTTTGGACACGTATCTTTACAGGAAGATGGTCTGCTGCCTTAAATCAATTCAGTTTTCATGGGCTGAGGGATGTGCTGGTGACAACCTGCTGGTAGTGCAAACATCAGCAAATACATAGCTGATAATAAAAGCTGATTCACTGAAAGTTAATTAAAGTTTGTTTGCTACCCAGATGGTATTTCTATTTGCCAGACAGCAATATGAGTCCTATGATTCTGCAGATGAAGGCATTAAATATTTCTAATATTCAGCTCTTTTCCCAGATGCTTAAAATCATAACTAAAAAAATCTTTACAGTTATTAAAGGTAGGTCTAACTAGAGAATATGTCTGAAAATTAATATATTTTTCCAGAAAATGTGAGCTATTCTGCTGTATATTCTTAGCTTTTGAAAGACATCAATATGGAGTGATAACTTGTGCTGTTAATGCATGTTCATAGCTTATGGCTAGTAAATCAAATGGCACATTTATGTCCAAAACACAACCAAAGAATATAAAACTCAGATTGTTTTTAACAAGTGGTGCCTAGCACGTTGGTCACTTTTCACATACACAAGGAGAAATGCACAGAGAAACTGCTACTGAGCTCCTGGCCCTGAGGAAATGGATGATTCAGTCTGAATCAGTGCTGAATGTGAAGGTCACTGCTAGGCTTTGTCCTTAGCAGAATCCCTATAGGGGATTCTTACTTTGTTCTGGTGAGGAATTCAAGATCTTTACTTTAATTGCTGGGCTCAGTGAAAAGGACCAAGTGAATTATATTAAACAGGAGGAAATTTTTCATATTTACAAACTTAATTTGAAGATCCAGCTCAGTTCTAGAAGTGTTTGTTTGTAGGTCGCATTTGTGGCATTGCAACAGAAGATGATGAAGAGAGTTATGCTGCTTTCTTCATGAGGTGGCTGCAGTAACTGTGAAAGTCTGGAAGCTGTGAGTCCTGACAAGGGCTCCACATCACCTCTGCAGGCAATTTGGAAATCTGGAGACCCCCCAAGCTGTGGCTCTGGTGGGGTGTTCTGAGGGAGGTAGAGACCACAGGTGGGTCTCTATCTTCCCCTTGCCTCTCTCCTCTTTCTGGTGAAAGCAATGCCACTGCTGATGGCTGAGGACTGGGGAAGAGGGACCCAGTTAGGAATCCTCATGTTTTTGGTAGACTTCTGTGCATTGATCTAGATCAAATCTCAATTATCCAAATCAATGAGAGCAGGGAGGAAGAAGAGACAGCATAAGCTCACTTATCCTTCTATTGGACAAAACCCACTGGTGACACCAAATGATGTGTAAGGAGTTGAGCGAACTTGTTTAGCTTGGAGATTCTTGTAGATTGCACAGCATGCTGAGCAAATGCAGCTTCAGGTGGTTAGCTGGAGTCTGCAGTGAGTAGCATTCACTGCACATGATGCCATTAACAGTACGTTCCTGCAGTGGGGCGTGTTGGAGGAAGGCAGGGCAAGATCAATCCACCCAGCCTGAGCTGACTCTGCTTGCATGTGGTCACTTACCCATGAGGGATAAGGCAGATGTCAGCTTGCCTTGCCACCGTCCTCCCACTTCTGCATTCAGGTCTTGGAGGCGCTCCATGATGTTTCCGTAGCACACAAACCCGTTGCCCACGAAGCCACCCTGGCATGTGCACCTGTGACAGGATTGTTGTTTTAGTTGTGTACTGAGGCTTTCACTAAACCTGCTCTAGTTGTTACCTAGTGTTTCTCTGAATACATTTTCAGGAAGTACCAATACATTTTATCTTAATCTTTGCTTCTATATGCTGTAAAGTATGTCAGTGTATGAGGCAGCCTGATGGCTGCTTGCCCAATGCACTGTCCACCTGTCAGCCAGGCTAGGAGGCAGCGGTGTCTGCCTTGCAGGACCTCTTTGATTAAACACTACGTGACGCCTCTGTCTGTGGTGCAGGCTGGTTCCCAAATGTTGTGGTTGCTAAAGCCCAGAAAGCCACTGAGCTTGCCTGCTTGTGGTCAAGGAAAGGCTACAGCATAAATGTGTGGAGTGCCACCCTTGTGATGGAAAGGCAGTGGTGTGAAGCCCCAGTTTGCTACATTTGATTTGACAGGATTAGTGATAGTTCTGTATGAAGGGGGTGATGTCAGCTCATCAATCCTTGTGAGAGCTGTATGGGACTGGTACAAAAAGGCAGGCAAGGGTGGCAGTCCTATCAACAAAGTAAGGTAGTTGGTTGTTACGCTGCCCTTTAAGTAACATAACAGTTTCAGGCAATGATATCGGTACTTTAACATTATAATATTTTTCCCCCCCTGAAGCTGCCGAAGCACAAGATCTCTTGTTTTTTTGCAGATGTATACTTTATGCTTTTGCTGCCTGTGCACTAGAAATAGCATCTCAGTTATAACACACTGGCTGTCTCCTGGGGACTCCAGCCCGTGACAGGTGTCAGTGCTGAATGTTTGACCCAATCCTATCGACATCCGAAGCAGGGTCATATTGTGGTGCCTATGAGAGTGACAGTCAATGCCCCAAGATGGCTCGGTGTCCTCACTGCCTTGGGATAGGCTCCATTTGCAGCAGCATGTTACAGCTAAGGTAAAATCTAAAGGTAATCTAATGTCTGTTTGACATTTTTTTTTGTATGAGGGAGGGAACATGCCTCATGAAAATGTAATCTTACGGCTATGAAAGACCTCATAACTGCAAGTGATGTGGGGGATAAAATTTTTGTTGTCAGCATAATTGACACATGCTTGCTATTTGGTGCTGACATGTACAATGGTTGTGGATTTTAAAGAACAACTAGGATTTGTGTTCACCTTGGCCTTGTGTAAGCTCGACTGTTCACCGGGAGAGGTAGTTAGTACTTTCTAAAATATATGTATCTTTAATCCTATCTCCACATTAGGGGCCATCAATACCTGCTGGTTTTGCCAATCTCAGCTATTTCTGTTTCACTCTTCAGAAAATCAGCCTCTACTTGGCTGCTTCTGGGAGACTGGCTGGTGGTGTCAGCTCAGTCATTTACTCATCTTCAGTGCTAAAATTAAAGAAGGTACTTGTCAACATGTAGTGTGCACTGAAAGAAATGCTAACTATATTTAGGAGGCCAAATGACTACGTGCTGCCAAACATTGGCTTTTAATAGTGCCTTTCCTAATTAAGTCTCCAGCATGTCCGGTATTCGTATAAGCCCTATTCATAATGATTCTTCTCGCTGGATATTTTTTCTAAAGGCATCATTAGAGAAAGAACATTTCTCCACGCAAGCAAAAATTGTTCTTTATATAACTAATGACCTAATCATTTGCCTGTGCTGGTGGTTACAAACATGCATCGGCTTCTCACACCCCACAGCAGTATCAAGCTGATGCCAGAGTATCTCCTGTTTCCCACATGCACTCCCTGCTGTAGCTGTTTTTCTGGTCATAGCAATCTTATTTGAAAATCCCCACAGTCCCTGCAGTATGGAGGGCTGCATATAGACCCAGGGAGGTGCTGGGTTTTCAGCCAAGAGGATCAAGCTTTGACTCTTGGTTCTGGGTAAAAATAAAAGTATAAAAGCATCTTTGATTTTTAGGATGCAACTGTGATGGAGAGCCCTCTCCTTTTTTAAGCAGATCTCTTGGGTAGAGGGTACAACAGTGGAGGCAGATAAAGAGTTTAGGACTGGGAGAAAGGACCAGCTCCTTATTAGGGGCTGACCTCTTCCTCTTCCTTCTGATGGGATAGATATTGTTGAATTGATGTATGTAGTCCCCCTTGCTTCTGAGCAGAGGAGAAGAAAACTAAGGCTTCAAAGCAGCAGAGGAATAGTTTCCAAGAGAAAAGAAACTACCCTTGAAATATTGCACAAATCAGATCAAAGTTTCAAAATAAACCTCTCTCCCTTTTCAGTAAATTGTCATAAAGAAGCAGGTGGTTAAGCAGAGTAATATTTTTGTCTATCATTTCCAGGGACAGTGTGAACTACAGAAATACCTATGTAGTTTGAAATTTCTTTTCTTAGAACAATATTGCTTATAACTGAGTGGGTGTCTAGCAACATGGTTTGAGGTTTGCTGCCAAAGAAAAGCATGCAGCACTCAAAGATTATCACTCCTTCCATAGGATTGAACTCCTCAACCTGTCTATCCCCTCGCCCCTTCTGATGGAGTAATTTACCCTATGTGGCTGGGCTTGGGAAGGACCATCTGGAACTGACTAGATCAGTTTTGTCTTAGCTTTGTCTGGAGGGTCTGGTTTGCAACTCATACTGCTGTTGGCTGTATAAGTTTCTCTTTGAATGCACTGTATACTGTAAGGGCCAAGTACCTCTAAAGATGAAAGCTTTACAACAAACCTTGCTGGACTATTTAAATTTAATTGTTGGATATTTTCATGACATACTGCATAGACAATATAGAAAGGACTGGAAAAGACAGGAACTGTCAATACTTCAGCTTACTCAGGAGGGGGAACAGAATTGTACCTTTCTGGAAAAGGAGAGCTCAGGTTTTCGTCTCCATTTGACCTGAAACTTGTATAATAGTGTTTGATTTTAGGAAGCTTCTAATTTCTAACATAGAAGACACAGTCAAAGTGAAAACAAGAAAGTAAAAGAGAAAATAATTCAGTTTAGTTGAGGGTAAGCCTGTTTTTTCTTGGAAACAGAAGAGGTTATGGTTTGATATTGAATATAATTCTGCACCAGCTGAAGCTTCGTAGCTTCTGGGCAATGATGAACCTACTTAACTGTGCTGAAGCAACACCATAGGAGGTGTCAGCACTCACTCAGGATAAGATGTACATGGGAACAGAAAACAGAGACAATCTTCATATTCCAGCAGGTTGCTGTGTTATGTTCACAGACTAAATGTTTGCCTTTTCTACATCTCTGTCTGTATAAGAGATTTATTCATGTCCAAATAATTTAATTCTGGAGAAAGTAGATGTGACTCCATATAGAGGAAGCTTACAGCACAACTGTGTGTTTAACGAAAACCAAACAAAAACAGAAGAAAGGAAGGAATGCAGGTTTGCAGCCTCTATCACAGATTTGTGTCTTAGAAGGAGTACAAAACCCTACCAAAACAAGCCCTCCCAAATACATTTAAAATCTAAGCTGCAGGCAAAATAGTGTAAGAAACTATCACTTATCAGAAACTATTTACTTTGCCCGCATTTACCAGTTAATGTTTTTCTTTGCAAAACTCCTCTTTCATAAAGGAATTTTTCTTACTTGGAAACTATTCAGTATGGTTTCAATTTTTTTTTGCCAAATAGATAGTTTTAGTTTGATTTGAATCCCACTCCTTTCTTCTGTATTTGTTATTTTGCCATTAAGGGTCATTGAACAAATTATGTGCAAAGCATTTAGATTGCTTGTTCCCCTCCTCAGTCATAAATTTTCCCATTCTACAATTCTCAAAATTTCCTCAGCTGTAGAAAATTGAGTTGCGATGCTAAAACTAAAAAGTTAGGAAAGCAAGGTCCTGATTTATGTGATGTGGAATTTTATTTTAAATTTTCAACTCTGGTTGTGCAGTACAGTAGTATATTATTCTAAGTATGGTATAGATATTTACTGAGTGTAGTTTGAGTAGTGTACTATGCTCTAAAAATGACCTAGTAGATATTCTAGACAAACTTTTCTGAAATGCGCAATAGCTTACACAAAAGTGATATTGATGTTACACTGTAAGAGAAAGCTGCATGATGAAGCAAGAACTGGCAATAAGAATACTCTCCTGAGTGAGCACTTTCTGTCTGTAGATCTATACAATATGCAATTTGTTCTCAACTTACGCCTAACAGCCTGTCTCATCTTTCACATTCAAAACTTCACCTGCTGAAAACTAATGTTACAGGCACAACTCTTGAGCTACCACTGGGCTGCAGAAATATGTAATCCAAATTCTTTGATTTAAGATATCTTTCTGAAGTTTATTATTAAAACTGACTTTCCGCCTAACATTTGCGTAGCAAACTTCCGTGCTACGACAAACTCTGCCAGAGGTTTTGCAGTTTCCCATGTGCTTGACTGGAGGCTTTGAGGAATCTGCTGAAGCTAGTGTTGCTTTCACAGCATGGGGGTCAGATTCCCTAGTTGTATCTGTATTAGTATAGTAAAAGGGCCAGGGTTCCAGCGCTGTCCCAAGATAATTAATGCTGATTAATTTTTAGCATGCTGCCTGGCATGTTTTTGGCCCACACCAAGCAGCATTTTCCCATGCAGTGCCCGGGCACAGTTGAAGGGATGTGTGCCAGGGACTGCTGCCAAGAGGTAGTTATTCTGCTTTGGAAGAAGGAGAGAATTTAGCTGTAAGCTATATGCTGCTGCTTGCCCTGAAGAGCAGAAAGAGGTATAAGTCCTTTTTATTTACTAGTGTAGAAAGGACCTCTGTGTGCTATAAAAAACCCAAACCTGATTAATAGGTATTAATAATTGGTCTGGTGAAATCAAACAGTATTCTAATTGGCTGACCCTAACCCCAATAAATCTTGAGTTTAGTCCTTGATAAAAAAAACCATTAATGATAACTTCAGGAGACATTCACCCACTGGATTTGTTTTAGCAACCTGTTTACTAGGGGGAGGAAGGAGAAACTAGATAAAAGCTTTAATAAGAAAAAAGACTCACGTAATCTGTCCCGGTGCAACCGTTGCGCATTTAGCTTTTTTATGGCAGGTGTTGTGTGTTTCACAGATGTCCTTCATGCTGCATCCTTTCCCAGGTACAAAGTTTGTATAATGCTTCTTGCATTCACAGTGGGACTAAATCAGAGGGATAGGAGGATGGAAAGAAAAGTGAGACATGCATATATTGTGCATTTCAGCACACTTTCTGGAAGCAGGCTTTAAAGACAGTGAGCCTTAGTTAATCACCTTGTGAGTTCAGATGCAAGTGTAAAGCTTATCCAAATTTATACAACTCCCTTCTCGGTTTTATTCACTCCAGAAAGCTACCGACTCTCAGATCAATTTCCTTCAGATAAACCCCTGTAGATTCACTTCTGTGAAGAAGGATCATTTAAGATCAGTGTGGGTGTGTCAATTTTTTTACTTCTATTCCTACAGCCTTATGCTTCCAAAGATGAGTGCTAAAACATACTATTAATGAGCGAGGCGTATCAGCACTGCTGCTGTACACACCGTTCTGTGTGTGCTAGCCACATGAAGCTCATTGAGACACCCATGAGAGGAGCAACTTGTATGACTGTAAACAGCAAGATGACCCTGAATGACCAAGTCCCTTTTTGGCTCTTCAGGGTGTCCAGAAATGGTCCTCTGAAGTCTCACTTTCTTAAGGGTAGCAGTTTCACACACAAAAATATGAGCCAGTTCCTAACAGCATGAATAATATGCAGCCTTTATACATTGTTTTTCATCAATTGTCCTCAGAGACCAGGTTACTTCTTTCATAAATACAGCAAATTCAGTCATGTGTCTGTGTTGCTTTTGTAAGTATCATCTTTGGTCCTACAAGACCCTGTGGTCAAAGAGACAAAATTTAACTGGGAGAAGCTTTATTTCAGTACCTTCATTTTGGGGAGGCAAATCTGAGCCAAAATATTCTAGGATAAATAACATTATTGCCATTCCCATTTTCAAAAGGAGAAACATGATGTACAGACATGGAGAAGAGAGGTAAAGGGACTCACTCATGGTCAATACTAGGGCTTATGCCAAAGCTAGGAGTAGAACTTGGTGTCCCTGAGGCCTCCCTCTGCTTTTTGGAGAGAAAGGGTTATTTTTTCTTAGGTAGTTGATGTAGGAAACTTCTGGGGCACTCATTCATCACTAACCTTTCCTGGACCATCATATATGCAAATAGTGGACTGTGCAGGGCAATTCCCATATGTTGCTTGGCAAGGATCTATGGGTAAGCACACTTGACCATCTCCCCTGTAACCTTCTTGACAGGTACATTTGTGCCGATTTGGTCCGAGGTAAATGCAGTCAGCATTAGGATCGCAGACGTTTTTGGAGCATGGGTTGATAGCTTTTGAAATAAAAAGTGTAGTAAATGAGTTATTGCCTGCAGTTCTTGAATTGAAGACAAGTATTTGCCAGAGCACCTCCATGCCAAACAAAACCTGGGTAGAATAAACGTCTCATAACAGCCAAGTTTGAAGCATCATGGCGACATGAAGACAGAAGGTTGGAATGTGTTTATACTAACATAACAACCCACAGTTTGCTTTTGGACAGAAATGACCTCTTAACTTGGCAAGTGGAGTTATGAAGAGATTAAAACATATAATATACTCATTAAAATATCACAACTATTTTCCTGTTCTGTGGTAGATTCTAACCAGAGAGGGTCAGGTAGGTGATACAAGGTCCGTACAGGGTTTAAGCACGTGTTAGATCAGTTGGAAAATATTTCTCAATACCTTCACAATACAATAGGCTTTCACTGTTTTCTTTCCAGTAATTAAACAATATAATGTCATTCATTCAGCTGTATGGAAAACTGGCCAACAAGTACTTTAGTCATATCTTCCATATTGTTGTAGTTTCAGGACTGGACTGGAAGCTCACTGGTTATTTCTGAGCCTTTATTTCTTTTTGAGGCAAGGGCATGTTTTGTCCTTGTTCATAGTCCAGCAGTGCTTAGAGAGGATCTTCTCACGCCTTTGTGTCCAGTTTAAGATATGGTCAAGCACACATTGTAGCTAGAAGGTGCTAGGGTCCAGGCTCACATAAATGAGCTGCAGTGGTGCTGCTCATTGTCTTCCCCTCACCTCTTCCCTTTCTTCCCCCTCAGTGGGAACTTGAAAGAGTTGGCAATGCTCAGATCCACTCTTTCAAGCCTTCTCTTCCACTGAGAAATCACACACATTCACTCATTCACATGCTTGAATTGCCCTTAAGCAATGCCGCCCCAAGATGAGTCTGGTGCAGCCACTAGTATCCTCACTTATGTGTTTAGCTGCTTGCTTTTTGCTTCACAATCGGTCAAGTGTAAAAGACAGCTGGCCCCAATATCTAAAAGCACTGGGACAGAAGAGCTACATTAGTGCAGGCTGCATCAGTGCAAAACTCAAGAGAAGTAGGGATACTACCACCTTCCTTCTCTGCTGGTGCCTGCAATTTCTTTGTCTCTCACTTGTCTATGCTGCCTACTAGAAGAACCTCACATTACCTGAGGAGTGACTTTCTAATGACTTGCTCTTGGATGTTGTTCAAGTCTACTCAGAGAGGATTACTCCATGGTTATGACCAAGAAGGTTAGATTATATAATGTAAACATTTCCAGAGAGGCTAAGAAGTATTGCGTTTCTGGCCTGATCCAAGCCAACATTTACTAAATAGTGCTTTCAGCAAAAGAGACAACAATTTTTCTTCATTGCAATCATTTTAGAAGGAAGAATGGATGCTGTAAGACATAATGTAAGTAGAAACTCTCATAATACAGTTAGTTTGAACATTCAATGGCAAGTTGAGGACTATATAAAGACAACTTTAAGATAGACTCTTACCACTAGCTGAGATGCTATTACCTTTGTTTCATAAGAAAAAATAGGAAAGCTAAAATGATCTTGTGTGTAGAGTTTATGTTTAATGAGGAAGCTAAGCCCCCACATGGTGGATATTTAATAAATATAAGTCTTTGGTTGCTGTCATAGATTTTTATGGAAGGAAACTATGGGGTTGAACTTTAGCAAGTATAGTGATGTGATAGGAGTGGATTGGAAAGCAATGGCAATGAATTTTCCTCACTACACGTTTCAAGGGGGTTTACTAGCTTTAGTCTTGTTGCATGGACTGAAGGCTGCTAGCAGCTGGACTGATGTGTTTAATGGGCACATTTGAGGGTTTAGTTTCATCCACAAGGAATCTAGTTTATGCACCTGAAACGGCTTTGTGGTATGAACTCAAGTATGATTAAGTCAAGACAATAGCGAGGTTTGTTTCAAGAGCGCACTCAGTATCTAATAATACTTATGATGTTGTGAAATTGTATTTAAAGAACTTGGTGGGTATGAAAATTACTCACGTTCACATTGTGTGCCATCCCCGTGGTAGTTGGGCAGACACATGCATTGTAGTTGTTTTCCATCCTCACCTGAGGCAGCGCATCTGGAGTTTGCAGGGCATTGCAAGGCCTCACATTCAGCTATTGCTAATGGACAGAGGGTGACAGGTTAAGCTGTATCTGCAAACTGTGCCATGAGATCTTGCATCCTGCAGGATATTAGTTCAAAGTACACCTGATATAGGAACCATTGATCCCGTCACTCTCATTAGTCAGCTGGCTGAAGTGGTGATGATGGTTATGGGAGCTCACATGCATGGTTTAAGGTTTGATGTATGTTTGGTTGCTCTAGAGTGACTAATCTGGGACCAGTTTTACTTTCATCCTCAGCAATACTAACTGTATCAGAGCTGTTGAATGTATCTTATATAGGAAGCAATCTACTTACGCTGATCACAGTTTAGACCTTTGTATCCAGACAAGCAAGTACATCTTCCATCCCCTCTAATTCCACTGTTGCATACTCCATGAACACAGTTGCAGACTACATGGAGAGATGGATAGGCTTTACTGTATAGTAACGATGTTTGGAAAGTCATCATTAGTGGTTGCCATAGCAAACAGTGTCCTGTCTAACAACTGTTAAGTATTACTCAACGTGATTTTTCAAAACCAAGCTCTTACCTGAGTTCCTGAATCTATAGGATTCCATTAATGAAAAGATCAATGCTCACAGTTGCATGCATCAGTACGTAACATGCTAAATTTGCAGGCTAATAATAGCCTGAGGACCTGAAAATCTTCATGACACATGCTATAAACACCACACTGACCAGTTGCTAGTACCATAAAACTTACATTTGACATGTATTGGGCCAAAATTGGATATAATGTGTAACAGATGCCAGTTTTGTAACTTAAAAAATTGCTCATTTTTTGCATCAATTCTGTTTGCTTCTCTCTTAAACACCTTCAGGAGAGATGGGTTTTGTGATATCCTCCCACAGCCCCAGACAGAATGTATTTAGTTAAAAGAATCGCTGTGTAGGTCTCAGGCTTTTTTCAGGTCCTGTTCCTATATTCTGCCATTTCTGGTTATAAATCTTGAGAAAATATGCACACAAAACTCCATATGCACAGTCCAGGCAACTATGAAAACCTTTATAAATAGTTTCTGATGCCTTATGCATACTTAAAAACCTTTGTAGCTATAACTGTTTCAATTATGGTAATGATGCTTTTTAAAAAGACCCTGTGCAGTTACACTTAGAAAAGCCTCTAAGATGTACAACTCTAAGAGTTGTATTGGTGACTTCATGTTTAACCTACAGTAACGTAATGTCTCCTTTTCCCTTTACAAACATATCCTGTGTTCATGCAAAACACCTACACTAATTAATTAGTAATATTCTACCTATGTTAATAGTCCTAATATAAAGAACAGGAATGCCTAAGGTATTGCTGAAAAGCAATTAGTCACAAATGGACAGTATTTATAGGTGCTTAGAAAACTTGCAGAGCTTGAATATTTGAAAGCTAATTTGTAAAATGTTGCTTAAATTAATATGTAGTTGAATCCTCCAGTAGCTTCTTGGAAAATAATTACATTTTCAATATTGAATTCACTCAAGTATCACATTTTCATGAAAAATGTTGGCTCAGTCACATTTCTGTGTATCAACAGTGGCATCCAGTGGACAGCTGGTGGAAAAGGTGCCTCTGAGTCAGCAGGGGTGTAGGATGAGTGTAGGAAGTCCAATAGAGAGAGTTTAAAGTGAGGCCATTTGTGACTCTTTTTAGAAATAACTTTATACAGATCTTCCAGAAACAAAATAGAGATAAACAGCTATTACCACATAAGAAAGAGACATTTCTTAGTATTTCTTTTCAGGCAGTTTTCTGTGATTCTGTGTTTCTGTGATTCTGTGATGTGTCTGTTTAATGCTTAGCAAGGGTCAGGAAGGTAAATAAAATAATAGAAATCATTAAGAAACACAAAAAACTGGAAAAATATATACACTTGTGATACATATATGTTTTAAATAGTACACATATCTTTGATCCATCCTTTGATGTCCTGCATCTCCTATGAGAAGTATGGCCAACCAACAGAATGATCTAGTGGCTAAAATCCAAAATGGAACCAAATTCATCCTTTTTCACACTTTTGAATAAAATATGGAGCTCCTTGGTAAAGAATATTTCAGAGAGCAAAACCAGAATTGGACTCGGAAGCAAGGTAGGTAATTTACAGAAGGTCTATCCAGCAGGAGCTTTTAAACACTAGGATTTGAGTGCAATCCCTGGCTGCTATACTCTTCCCCTAGATATTGACTACTGGCCTTCAATATGGGGTACCAGGCTAGAAGAACTTTTGGCCTAATTAAAAATGGCATTTTTTTGAGCCAGATGTACTGATTCCAATACCACATGAATATTTTAGGCCTTTATACAGATGCTCTGGTTTGTAGATGTATTTAAAAACCATACAAAAACACTGTAAGCCACTAAAAATTATAGATTTGATATGTTCTTGCACAATAGCTTAAGTCCAGTAAAACCATCCTGTATTTAGATCAAATAAATGCAAATCCATAATTGAGGGTGAAGAGTGGATAACACAATAACTGGCTAAAAGAAAGGCATGTCTGCAGGAACACACAGATTACTCTAGTACCTAATTTCTTTGACTGTTGACTATAGCAAAGATATTCAAGATAAGATTAAGATATTTTTGTAGCACTACAATAAGTGTTGTCTGTGCAGTCCTGAGCTGAATACAGCCCCACTGTGAATGAGGAATTGAGTAGATGACTATTTTCTTTACCTGTTGTGTTCCCTGAAGCAGGCAGCAGCTCTTGATGGGAAACTTTTAGACCCCTACCCTTTTTACTCTGATTTCTTCGTGTCTGACTACAGCTTTCACTCACCTTTTTCCCCCTTCTTCAATGAAAAAGGCACAAACTTACCTGATTTGCAGTAAGGACCAAATAAATTATCTTCAGCACATTTTTCACAGGCTGTCCCACTAAATCCTTTCTGTGAATTACAGAATGGAAATCAAAACTTAATTCTCTCATCTATCTCTGTATTGACAGATATATAGCAGCCTGAAAACACCATCTTTAGCTGCCAAAAGAAAAAATTCAATCAGCAAATCAGAGACGACTACTACAATCTAGAAAACATTGTCTTTTGAATGATTTTTTTTTCTTGGTCTTTCTTTTTTTATTTTAAATGTTTAGTTCTTACACTTTGAATCAGACGTTCTGAATATCAAGTTAACAGTAAAGAATAGTAATAAAGCCTAATGTCCAAATGTTTTTTACATTTTTAATTTTGTGTTTTCTGACTATTTCTCACTCTGTTTCTTTTTTTGCCTATGCCGAGATGTGCTTCAGATGTAATGGAAAGATTAACCAGTAGGGGGGGAGGTAGAAAGGATTCAGTTGAGTCGTTTTTGTAAAAAAAATTTTTGCTGAAGTTATGAAGCACTGCACACTGCACTCTCAGCAAAAGAACATTGTATTGAGAGTAGTCCCAAGTATAAGCACCTTCTGATTAGGGCAAAAAAAGTCATAAGTAACAGTACACTCACAAAACAGAGGAGCTCATGCCACCTGTTTCAGGAAGACAAGATGCAAGAGCTGTAATAATTTCATCTGAACATGCTCAGGTCTGTAGAAATAATAGTGTGACAACTAGTTCAAATCATACAAAAAATTGAACTCCAAGTGGATTATCTGTACTGTTTCTGAAATACTTTCCTTTAATGTATTTATACAATGTAATACACATTACTTCTTAGCAGATCTTGCATGATGTTGTATTTTTTTCCCATTAAAGGAAAGGACATACCTGACAAGTGCATGTTCCATCCCCATTTATACCCTGGGAGCAGCGTCCTCTCCCATTGCATGGTGATGCAGCTCCTCCTGGACAGGCTAGAAAGGACAATCTTTAAGCCACCAACCAGCTCACTCTGACCCGTATGCTCCTCTTGCCCACGAGAGGTGGCAGCCTCAGAATATGCAGGGTTTTGGGCCAGGCAGGGACCTTGAGTGACAGCTGCTGTTTTGCAGCTGCCCACATCATTTCACTAGAATCTCAGCTTGAGCAGAAACCATCACCCTGTCTGTTATGGGAACTTAAGGTAGTGACCGTAATCAAAGGATTGCACAAAAAATAGTTTTCATTTTCTTAAGTACCATATTGATTTTGCTCCTGCTGATCCATCTTTATATGCAGATGCTTTAAACTGTTAGCTTTTTTTGATACAAGTGGAGATTGCCTGACAACTTCTTTTGTATGTTAGTACAACTATGATTGAAAATTTCCTGTCAGAATCATAGAATCACCGGGTCGGAAAAGACCCACCAGATCCAACCATTCCTATCAAACACTAAACCATACCCCTCGGTGCCTCGTCCACCCGTCCCTTAAACACCTCTAGGGAAGGTGACTCAACCACCCAGCTGAGAAGCCTGTTCCAGTGGAACTTGATGCTAAGTCAGAGGATTATACTTGATGCTAAGTCAGAGCTTAAGTAAGCCTTTTTCTTTCCCTACAAATTGCATTGGCTTCATGTGAAATATTTTGCTTTTCCCTGCTGCATCCTATAAGACTCGGATATTTGATTCAAATGATCTTGGAAACTGGAATTTGCATATCTCATTAACTACTTCTTTCCAATTTGCTGTGGTCACTAATAAAAGTCGTTTGCCCAAGATGTCTTATGGTCTTCAGAGCTTCTGGTGCTAAAACCATGATTATAGGCAGTGATATACCAGGTGAGAGAGTATGAGCAAAAACCCAAGCCAGCAGGAGAGAATAAGTAATAATGATGGTATTTCTAAATCAAAATAATTTAAATTTTGGTTGAAATTTTTCAGTACTTCAATTTTTATTGAAAGGTTGACCATAGGAAAATCACATTATGGTCATTTTTTAGTCAGATCGTACTGTTGGTTTTTTTCCACCTGTAGGAAAATCCTTATTTTTTGTAATTGTACACTCTCTCAGTGGAAATGATTTATTAACTCCCTTCCACAAGCCCTTCTTTCCCATAAGTGGAGTTCCTATAGGTACCATGATCCTAATGCAGGCGGTATCTAGTTGTATCAAACTCCTACTGCCCTCACATGTTCTCTCCTATACTGTACTGGTAGGTTTATTGCTTATAAAAAGCCTCAATCTGTTCTGTGTGGCTGGAGATGGACAGCACTGGATTTGTGCTTGCACTAAGTAACTTAACCCTGATTTAAAGTGTTTAAGTAACATGGAAGTTTTCATGAAAATTAATTTGATTTGGACAGTGACAAGCAAGTAAGTTGATGCGAATATATATACACCTAATTTTAGTGAAGGCTTGGGCCTTATACCAATAGGTTAATATTTCTTAATTTATTCCTTAATAAAGAATCTTTGAAGTCTGTTGGATCTGAATAAGTTTCTCATGAAAACCCAATAAATTTAAGGACAAAGAATTCAGTGCAGTGTATTGCATGAGTTCTGAAATAAAAAGATTTATTAAGAACTGAGATGAAACAACCAGAAAGGAGGTGAAGTAATAAATACATATACATTAATCTTTAAAGTGGTTTTTAGTATTTTTTTTTTCTGGCTATCATATGACAGCTAAATCTTAACTTTAAGATTGACACAGATTCAAACTGTTTTTTTTTACCTGCACTGATAATTGCATTGAATATGCAAAGGTACAGAAACCATGAAAAACTCTATTTATGGTATAAATTTTAGGAAAAAATGCTTTAAAATTGCTGCCAAATAGTGTTTTTTTGCAGCTGATATTCATTACTCTTCCCTTTGTCTTCATTACCTCGTCTCTTGTTTTGATACTATCACCAAGGGACAGTTCTTTCAGAAACATAACAAATTACCATATTGTCGTACAAATTTGGTTAGGCAGATAAATTACTTCTCCCAGCCAGAGAGGCCACAGGAGGCAGCACTAGGACACAGGAGCAGTGCTGTTGCAGTCACCTGCCACCACTCATGTTTAGGAGAAACGAGGCCTTTGCGTTAAGGGTGTTTTTCAAAAAGTTGTAAGAAAGAGATATTTCTGCTTAGCTGTTACAGCTGACAAAGACCAAAGGGTGAAGCTTTATACCTAGTCCAGAAAAGAGTAGATCTACCAGCTTTTTCAACTCATAGATTTTGATTCAGCATTTCTAAAATATTTTCAGTTGCAGCTTCTTGTATTACTTCTCTCCACCTGACTCCCTACAGGCACAGGCAGTGGTTAGAGCTGGTAAAGATGTATTTTAGACAATATAATTGGATATGATTTGGTTTATTATGTTTCCTCTTGGCCTTTTTTCCCCCACTTTTTTCTTTATTCTTATAGAGCTTTTTACTCAGTTGCTCATGCCACGCATCTTTCAATTGGTAACCAGGTTTTGTTTCGGAGCCATGCAAATATTTGCCCTGAGTGGGAACCTGAGCTGGTGTAGGGAGTAGCTCCTGCTGAAGCCCCATCAGTTACACATGCAGAGCATCTGAGCTCCACCGGCGGTGTGGTATCTGTGGTTGGATGATATTGGCAGTGTTGATAGGCTGTGCTCTTTTCCTCTGGACCTATCCTTACACACACTTTTTCCTTTTGCTTTGCTTCTTTTTAACAGAGGGGTGGGGTGTGTGTCTGGTTGACTTGCGGTGCTTTGTGGAGAGGGAAGGGGACAAAACATCTTTATTCCACATTGTGGGTTTCAGCATATACTATCATTTAAGGAAGTCATAGAGCTATTTAAGACCTAATTTTGTCATTGCCATCAGATGCTAAATGTGAAGTAAACCCCTAGTCAGGGATTTTTCTCTGGCCTCAGGAAGGACCAGCTTTCCTCCAAACATTTCAAGGCGTGCCATATTGTCTTAGAGAGATTGTGATAATGCAAAGAGCTATTTTCTTCCTCCAAATGACAGCAGAGCAGAAACAATGCTCAGACCTTGATTGTTTCCTTTTTATGGCCGGGAAGTTTGTCCAAAGGAAGAGAGGGCTTCCTTGCCTTTGCAGGCAGGGCTGTGGCTCAGGGGCAGCACGCTCTGTGCCTCTCTATAACTACCAATGCCCCTTGTGTGGTCACCCAGAGCACTCTAAAGTATGGGACAATGGTCACATGTAGCCTTGCCTTCCTCCTACCAGTTACTTAGGCTGCATTTGGCGGAAAATGGGTAAATCACCACATAAGTGTTTAGCTTCAGAAGAAGACATGGCCACACACTATGTATTTGCCTATTTGCCTGTCTTTTTAATAGAAGTATTTATAAGTTAGGGTCTGACTATTTTGCTTTTGTAGATAAGTTATTGGTATTTAAACTGTTGCTTGGGCTGAAATGTATTTGTTTATCTATTTTGTGGACAAAAAGACTTCACAGACTCCGAACCAGACCTTGACCCCACTAACTAAAGGAGGAAATGCTCTGTTTGGGTAGGGAAATTTCCTCTGCGAGTCTTGATCCCGATTTCAGTAGTCTGAGGTTTAATGCACTTGTGGAGGTGCTGGAAGGCTTTTCCTAATGAAGAGGGAGCAGGAGAACAGGCACTGATGATTACTTCAGTAATGGCCTTTAGCATTTGTTGGCAGTTCAATAAATTTGAAGGGAAAAACTGTTCCAAGTTAAGCTGAAAGAGAAGAACCTCCTTACATCAAAAAGTAAGAACTAAAGAGATCTGGAAACATTTTGGATGCATTTGAGGGTATTTTTGACCTAAAATGAAACCTTTAAACTTGTAGTTTGAAAACTTTAATTTTTAAAATCTATTCAGGGCATATTCCCAGGTGAAAAGTACATTTGCAGGCTTTGACTGAAATTATTTGCTTTGAAAATCTCAAACCCAAAGAGTTTCCCTGAGTTTTCTAGACCTTTTCGTATGATTTTTTCTTTTTAAGTGAAGCTTTGAATACATGTTTTCTCCAAATCCTCTAAGTTTTGGCTGAAAACTGCTGGTTATTTCTACCCCGGTAATAAACGCTATGAAACAAAATTCTCATGAAAATACTTCCTGAAAACAAAAAATGTCATTGATTTGTTTCTACTCAAATTCGGTCACAACAGAAAAAAAGAGCTTACCCATGCAGTCTGAGCCCCAGTGTCCCTGGCAGCACTCAGGTTGTTCAAATTCCTTCATACAATGATGGCGACATCCCGGGAAAGAAAGTGTGTGTGTTTTGATTTCGAGATAATATCTGAGGAAAAGAAGTTGAAACTATTTTAAAGTACATAAAGCCTCCTGTGGGAAAAATGAAATTCTTAACCTCCTCTTCACTTTTTTACTTTCAGATAAGAGCATTTTAAGCTTAATTGTATTGATTTGCCTTTTTTTCTTCATTAAAATTTACATTGCAATTCAAGGTCTGAAAAGATCCTTGGAGCTGTTTCTTTTGCATAGTATATTTACCTTTTTTATTTCTGCAACCTAAACACATCAATTTTCTCTAAGTTTTGTTTTGAAATAGCATTTACAATTATTTATTATCATGTTTCTTCTAAATCCTAAGGAGGCTCAAAATAGTTAATTTCCCCTAAAATACTGTGGGTTTTTTTAAAACTGAAAGCAAGTTTTCAAATTTCTTTTGAGATATTTCTTCCTGCCCTTCACTCCCAACATCTCCCCAGTCTGGCAGTTTGAAAAATCTGTTACATATATGATAATATCTGATAAAAATTATATATAAATTTTGTTTATATGATAATATGTATTTATCAAATGATATTCAGATATAATTCAGAGAAGTATGCATAATAAACAATGAAGTGATTTTATGGAATCACTCAAAAGAAAACGCGTTAAGCTATCAATAGTAATGCTTATTTTCCTCTTATATCATTTACTGATTAACCTAAGGCTTAAAGTACTGAGTGAAGTACTTTAAGCCTTAGCCTCAGTACTCAAACTGAGTGAAGCTTGAGTTTTGGAGTTAGTGATGCCAATGATAAATGTTCTTTAAGAAAATTGCATTCTATTAGAACATTTGTAATATAAATTAATATTTTCTAATTCATTGAGAGGTTGCGCACTGGAACAGGCTGCCCAGGGAGGTGGTTGATTCACCTTCCCTGGAGGTGTTTAAGGCACGGGTGGACGAGGTGCTAAGGGGCATGGTTTAGTGTTTGATAGGAATGGTTGGACTCGATGATCCGGTGGGTCTCTTCCAACCTGGTTATTCTATGATTCTATGATTCTATGAATATACACAGTGAAAAGCTCTGACAGATGTGATACCTGCAGTCTGCTATCCCAGTCCCATTGCTAACTTTGGTGTAACCAGCAGGGCATTCGGTTTTGAGATTCAAAGAGCAAGGTGCACATTCAGTTTTCATTCGAATGAGCAGCTTCTGGTCACATCGCTTCTTCATCTGTAATAGGAGAAAATTAATAAAAAGAAGGAAAAAGTACTCTTAGTTTAACTCTGTCCCCAGTAACATTACTGAAAAAATCACAAAATTGACTCAGCTTTATTCTCACCCACAGCCACAAGCTCTATCCTGGTCAACAGGCAATACCTACTCTGGAGTTAAGCTAGGCAATAGACCACATATTAGGGTTTTGCAGTAGTGTTGTCTGAACAAAATATGTCCAACCACTGATGAATAAACACTTCTAAGTGTCATCTTTCTTGTAAGAATGCTTTATCAACAAGTGCTAAATTCTGCAGAGTTAAAAGCCAGGTTACTGGGACAGCATCAGCACACAAAGCATTAGTTCTGAAGGTGCCTTGCTATCCCAAAGCAGGATCGAGAAAGACAAGTATTGATAAGGGTCTTCTCCATTCAATGTAAAAGGTAAGCATAAGGTGTGGAGGAATTTGCTTGTGGCTCCATGCACAGAGAGCGCAGCACAAGCCTATACTCCTCTCAGGTGCAGATTTCACATTACTAGCAATACCGTATTGAACTAAAGGACTATGGCTGGTGTTATCAAATTGATGTAAGAATTCTGTTTAGCTTTACATTCAAAGCAGAAGCTATGGGCCTGACCCCACCAGAGCACACTGAGAAGAACAGCCTTCTCTTTTTTCACCTAGAGAAAAAAGAAATTGGAAATGTCTGTATATCAAAAACATTGTCAGTTGCCTACTACTAAAGCAATCAACCTATTTTAAAGCAAAAAGTCTTTACTATTGGATTCATTTTCTTTCTTCCAGGTGAGTATTTGTAGAAGTAACTTCATAATTCACAAATGGTGACAAATGATCTAATGGAAACTATGATCTTTAAAACCAAACAAAAAATAGTAAAATAAATCATAATTTTTGGAGAGCAAGTACTTTGAAGTGCTCTATTTTCTATTCCAAGATAATCATTTATAAACTGTTCTCTAAGAATGGACTCACTTAGGTGGTCTTAACTCACTCAAGCAATATTGACCATGAAAGACTTCCTATCTGACACAATAGAACTGAAATTAACTCTCTGAATGGGATTTCAATTAGGCAGTCAAGTAGTCAAGTAAGGCACTGTCTGAATCATTATCAGAGCAACATGAGGAAATGCTTAATGTTTATCTTAAAGAACTGTACCTGCCCAATGTGTGTGTGCGTGTCTGTATGTATGAATACACCAGTTCTAGCTCCATCATCCATTTCAAAATTCTTATCTATATTAGTAGTTGTATGTGGGCGTTTTAAGTAGTTTCCCAGATTACAGATCCAGCAGGATAATTATAGCAGTGGAGCATTATACAGGATAATGGAGAATCTTGCATGAAATTTAGCTTGAACAGGAAGATCTTTTAGAAAGCATGCATTTGATTTGGAAATGGTCAGCTATGGAGAAATAGATGGTGGCATGTAGCTTCTGTCATAATTTGTCTGTGACGGTTTTGCTTCAGTCTCTAGTAATTCCTCTGCTGTTGTGCAAGACACAGGTGGGAATCTGTTCTGTTACAGATTTTACTACTCACTTCCTGTGAATACTTACAGTGTGAGATCAAGGTACATTTTCTTTGTGCACCCAGATAATCAGCATTTCTAGAATTCCTTGTTATGACACCTGTTCCCCAGCTCTTGAGTAATTCCCCAGCTCTCCTTTGGAGCTTGCCCAGTTTACCAATACCCCACCCGGATGGGGAGCATCAGACCCAGCCTGTCCGGGCATCTGTCTGGGCGTTTCCTGAGTGCATGAATGGGACCTACACACTCTCCCTGCAAAGTCTTCTCAGTCCCCTGCATTAGCAAATAAACCATTAACCCTTTGTGTAGAAAAATCTCAGCAGGAGCTTCAGATTGTTTTCTGTGCAGGGTGTATTCCAAGCCACCACTTCCAAGAATGAAGCCCATCACAGGGGGGCTGTTAGATGTTCCTCAGTGTTCCTCTGCTACTTCTGTTCAGGGATTCCCAAATAATATATGTGCAAATGCAACCCTGTGCTGTCCAGGTACAGGACCTTCTGGGCACGTGTGGGATGCTGTAACCTCTTTCTAGAAGTTCATGGCTGGCCTAGGTGGGTATGCTGGAACCTTGAGCAGGATTTCTACATGTGCCATAGCCTAATAGTCCTGGATGAAGCTCTCTTTCCAGCAGTTTCTCCCCTTGTTAGTTATCTTTCCTTTAATGTTTGTGATAGCAGCACATTTCAGTACTGAAGTTTGGGAGGATATGTCACAGACACTGATAAGGAGATAAAGTTTCATGAGCTCTGAGGGACTCCACTTGGTAGTTATCAGTCAGCTGTAAGTACATTTAAATATCTATTTAGTTGTCAAATTCTAGTCTTTATAAATATACTGTTGAAATCTGATTTGGATAGTGTTCAAGTATTTGGTTAGCGAAACCTCTTACTGTTGCCTAAATGCATTTCAGGCACCTTTCAAATAAAAATTAGACCTTTTTTCTGGATGTGAGTAAAATGTGGATACAGCTTAATCATCCACTTGGCAAAGCAGCAGCGAGAAGTGCTGTGCTGGGAGGACTGAGCAGCCTCCCTACACTCTTGGCAGACCCTGGTGGTGGTGGGACCCTGGACTTACCTGGCTCTTTGGGCTTCAGGTCTGAGGTGTTTCCTACAACCTAAACCAGAGCGTCTCTGCACCTTGCTTCCCATCCAAAACCACCTCATGAGGCACCAACACAAGGGGGATTGAATGCTTCAAGCCTTTAGTAACTATAGTGCTCAGCAACAGCGCACCCACCTTAACAGCCCATCCTTAATGAAATATGACTCATGCATCAGAGCGAGAACCACTACAGCACAAATGCGCAGTCTGGGCAGCTTAACTCCTATGAACGTTTCCACTGAGTTAAATCAGTATTGTTAGTGTTGAAGAATCATAAACGCTGAGTGTTGGCTGATTTTTTCTGACTGTTTAACCAAGGATGCTACTGACGCCCTGCTCATCATGGGTGCTTTGTGTAAGTCATTAAGAGTCTGAGGAAGGACAAAGTGGTAGCTTGTAGGATATTCAGGTTCAGAAGGGAAAAAGATGTTGGTAGGAGAGGCTGAAATTGTCTCGTTGCAAAAGTTGTCATCAAAAAGACACAATAAAAAATTTCATTTTTGGAAGAAGAAAATTCAAAGAGGTTTTGAAAATGTAAATGCTAAATAAAAATAAGTTATAGCCTTTTCCTGCCATCAGCTATATACCAATATTTGTTTTGGAATGGTGAGGCTACTACCGCTTTCTCCCATTTCCTATTTTTCCCTTTTGACTGTTAGGGAAAATGGAAGAAAGTTGTTTTGTTAGTAGCTTTTTTTTTTAGAGACAGAACAAGTTTGACACATTTCCTAGTACTTGTTTATACTTTTCATAATACTTTTCCATTAAAAAAATCCAACCACGAGCAAAAAACCCTGATTGGCTTCCTTCCTCATCCCCCAAATTTCCCCTGTCATTTTGTTTCCTCTTCTGTAAGATTTTTTTTTCTCTAGAACGCAGTAATTTAAAGCTTCGTGTTGTGAGACCATTTAGTGAATATCTTGCTGTTGAACTCCTGTTTCAGATTTGTAACCCAACACTTTCTGCCTCTCTACAGGGGTGTTGAAAAGAGATTTTGTCAAATTCCACGGTTCTCTAGGATTTGTACATGACAAATGCACCAATTCCCCACAAGTCTACAAAGCTTACATTTATAACTTTGTACAATTACTTACAATAGCTTAATTCCTTACATTTTTTCCCCCACCTGTCTGTCTGAAATAGCTTTTCCTCCTTGTTGTAGTAGAGTGTATAATTTTCGCTATGGCAAAACTTCTGCTTTTATGTTCTGACTTATCAGAAATTCTAAAGCTTTTCTTTTGTTGCTTTTGATAAAAGCGTCAGCTAGTCTTTCGCCGCTTTTGACAAATGTGTCAGCTAGTCTTTTGCCAGATTTGCCATTTTTTAGACATTTTTTCAGTGTGCTCATGACATATCCTTTAAGCAAAATTCTCGTATGAAATAAACATGAATTTCTGTTATTTCAGAGGACTGAATTACGGAATTCTTAGTTTATAGTTCAGTGTCGCGTACATCAATGACTGTTAAAGTCCATTTTTCCTCTATAAAATACAGTATCTGATAAATATTTTGTCTATAACAGTGGAACAATCTTCATCCCTATAGTGTAATACAGACATATTACAATTCATTACTTCAATAAAATGCTGTTTCTTACCTCATCGGGGACTTGTGAGGTCAAACATGATTTCACTGCAGCCAAAAAGAATAAAACAATTAGATATTTTTCCATTGTGAAGAATTTGATTTTCCTCCTTCAGAGCCCTCCAGACATGGGAACTAAAATTCTAGTATGAAGTGATTGCTTATTAGAAGTGATATTTCTTCTGCATTTGTTGGCAAATAGTTTAACAAGACTCTTGTCTTCTTGAAGGAAAATAAGTGAAGGACACAGCACGTGAAGCTTGCTTGCAGTCAGTAAAAATTCCAAAACACGAGGTATTTGCTGAAAGTTTTCACTGCAGAGCTGAATAAACCCTTCCTAACTGAATGACAGGATATCCTGACGGGTTCATTTATCCCTCTCTCTGAAGCTGTTGACAGCACAAACCCAAGCACATTGAGCTGTTACAACAGAAGATATGTTATTCATTTAGATGGGTATGGACAGGAGATGGGAGCAACTGCTGCATTTGTTATCACTACATTTGTTCAACTGAAATAATGCAGAGCAAAGGATCTCTGGAAGTTGGCTTATCAGCCTTAATAATGTGAAGGTGGGTCTTCTAAATGTGGTTCTGGGAGAAATACTGCTGACTTAATCTCAGGAGGACAAAAGAACATCTTCCAGCTCTGGTTAGCCAGATAAAAAGGAGGATTTTCTTTTTCTTTTTTTTTTTGTTTTTGTTAAATTATTTTGACTGATTTCCTGGAGCTAAGCAGAGGAAAATTGTAATAACTCAGCTATGTTACATTCATATGAATAGGAGGGATGAGTAGACAGACATTTTGATTTGCTGAAGGCAAGACTGCTCCTCTGCTTTCTTAGCTCTTTTGTAACGTTGCTCTTTGCTGCTATTCTGGTCAGCCTTGTTAGGGCAATCTTTCATGTTAAATACCTAATAATTTGGCTGCCTTCAGTCTGCCAGTTGTGCTTTGTGCCCCTCAAATTATAATTTTTCAGTTATTTGAAGGCACTCTATAAGGATGCCTTAATAACTTGTGCTTTGAAGCTCACTTAAGTTTTAAAAAATCCACAGTAGCTGCAAGCATAATGCTTTCTCACAAATTCATGTTTGTAGTCATGGTTAGATGCTGTATTCACCTTCTGATGACAAATGCAGTTGTAACCTGTTATCTTGAATTCTGTACTGTTTTCCCAAAGGACCCAGTGGTGATGCACAAATAATACACAACTTCATCTACTTTTGTTACATACTTTAACTGAACACTTCAAAATTACTGGCAGGAGATGGCAGGGCAAGTTGTTTCCTGCACACTCATCAGATTCTGTTCCTTTCTGCTATACAATGAGGAAAGTACATAATTTCTTGTTTATGCAGACAAGATAACAGCTAGGGGTTGTGTTGTACGTGCTGATGGTACATATGTCCCTGAGAAGTGCCATTTCTCTTTTCTGAGGTCAAGGCCTTTCATGTGACTTTGGTTTTGCGTACAATGTACAGTCTGGCCTGGTGGAAGGTTTTTCTCCAAAAGAGCAGAGACCTGGAGGATCTTTTCTCCCATGTGATGATAGGCTGTGGCTACATCCCTTCCTCAGTGAAATGTTTGGGAATAAAACTTTCCCTCCACCTTCTGCAGCTTTGCCTTAGAATCATAGAATCGTAGAATCACCAGGTTGGAAAAGATCCACCGGATCGTCAAGTCCAACCATTCCTATCAAACACTAAACCATGCCCCTCAGTGCCTCGTCCACCCGTGCCTTAAACACCTCCAGGGAAGGTGACTCAACCACCTCCCTGGGCAGCCTGTTCCAGTGCCCAATGACTCTTTCCGTGAAAAGGGTTGGAGCCTTGTTGGAGTGTGGGCAGGGTGGCTATCTGGGCAGGGTCTGTGCTACCTCAGCAAAACATATTTAACTGGTCCCCATGAGTGTGATGGCAGGAGCTGACAGCTTCTGCAGCAGCTTGAGGTCAGCTGATTTTTTTGCTTGTTGCCACTTCAGATAGCACAGTGATGAAAGGAGCTGTAAATAAAGCACGTCCCTTTCCTGTCCTGTAGATTGAGATAAAAAGGAACACACATCAGCTCTCTTGTTATCTGCTCTTACCTCCTGTATAGGCATTTGTGTGAATTAAACCCTTCTTCCCTTTCCTTCCTTTCCCTTTGTGTCCCAGCATGGCCTCCCTGCTAACTGCCATGGAGACTGCTTTCCCTATCCTGGAGGGACAAGCCACCCTTTCCTTGTGTTGGTAATAGGGATTTTCTTTTTTGAGGGTTAAAGACAGACTGTGCTGTGCTCCCATGCTGCCTGGCTTGCTCCTGCCCTGCTCTGGGCAAAAATACAGGCTAATACATCACCTGGCACACAGGATGATGCTCCTGGGGACTTACAGGGTGGGAAGGCAGCACCCTGATGCTCAAAGCAGCCTGTGCACTGTGGCACCGCTGTTGATGGCAGCATCCGCACTAGCCAGCCAGGGAACTGGCTACTGTCTTTCTTGGGATGAAACTGCCTTAGTGGTCTGGCCAGTGCCTGAAGTACTGGGCAGCAACCAGCTCCAGCACTGTTGTCTGTGCTTGTACTGAGTGCTGGCACGCTGCTGGCATGGGCAGGAAGCCCTTTCTGCCAGGATTTACCCTTTCCTTCTAGAAACATCGTGGTCATGATCTCTGCAGACTGGGATCTGCATCCTTCCTCCCCTTTCCCTGCTGGTGCTAGGGCCACAGAGTGCTGAGGGGTCTGCACACCTCTGGGATCCCCAAGTTAGGATTTCACCTGCCAATGTGCTGCCTTGACCTGTCTCTGCCTGTACTGACTTTTGTCTTGGCTGTCCTCCAGTGCCTGTCCTGGCTGTCCAGCCTGTTTATTTCTGGTGCTGTCCTCTTCCAGGTTTGTGATGGCAAGATATCACATTCCCATTATCCTGCTGCTTACACAGCTCAGCTGCAACTTTTGTTCTCTTGCATTTCCTACTCTTACTTTTTCCTGGCTTTAGCAGGACCTTTTATTTTAGCTTTCTGTTTGCCTCTTTCTGTGTCCAGCTGTAGTGGTGGTAAGGTCTTGAATCTCTTTAGTTCCTACAAGAAACTCAAAATCTTGGAAGCCTTAGATGCCAAATACCAAAATACAAATGTGTCTGTGGAGTTGGTCCCCTTGGATTATTTTAATTAATTAATATTGATGCAGGCGAGGGAAGTGAGAGTGAGGAATGCCTATGTGACAGTGGCCGTGGGCAGGGACACGACTGGTGGCTGGGATCAGTTTGACATGGAAGGGCCCAGCTAAGCCTCTTTGGGGATATACTAGCTACTCAGATGCTCCCTGTCTCAGCTACTAGACACCTTTGTACCTCTGAAAACTTTCAGGTTGCAGGTACCCCAGTGAAAAATATTAACAAGAGTCAATATGAGTACAGATACCATGTGCTGTGGCATAAACTTGTGTGTATCACAGCATCCTGCTGCTCTGCTGTTGCATTCCTGGACTAGATGCTCCTGCTTTAAGTAGATTCTTGTTGGTTCTCTCTTTACTTTCTTCATCCACTTACTACATCTCTCGAAGTTACTCCTCCTATTTCTGTGCTGAAAATGTCAATGAGCAAGAGAATAAAAAAATTGATTTTTGCCTACCTGATTTGCATTTTGTATCATTCCCTTGAACTTTCTGAAGATGAAATGCCCTCAACCAGAGATAGCTGAGCAGCGTATGATGGGCTCTCAGAGAACACATCTCAGCCATTTCATAAACAGTTAAATGACAAAAGCACCATTTTAGTGGAAGAAATAAAACAGAAATATGATCATTTTGAAGCAGAGTACTCATTTCCGCCTTAACATGCATTAGCTCTGCGTACTGAAAGGTGGTATTTCTTTTCTGGAATGTCCCACCTTACTTGCAGCTCAGGTCCTCCCCCAGCGGAGCAGCCTTGTTAGTGAGGTCTCAGAGGATGCCAAGAGTGAGGGCAGTCTTGAGCTAAATTTAATATTCTTACTTAGTAATTTGAAAGTAAGCAGCAGCAAATAAATGAATTACTGTTTTTTACTGTATGTGGCTTCTGTTTTAGAGCCGGTCACAGCAGGATATCTGTCCCAGGGGTTTTTGAATACTGTTGGAGGCTCCACATGTCTGAGGAAAGTCACTTAGCTCTTTGTTTGGAAACTGGCTAAAGCACCTTGCAGAGGAGTAGGAAAAGATAAAATGTGTTTAGAAGAAGAAAGCTTCCTAGGGAGAGAGAGGCTTTAGCTCTGCCAAGAGAAATGTCTGAATGCTAATTGTAGGTGGAAGGAAGGGGGGCTCAAACCATCAAGTTGCCTAGGAGGAGGCTTGGGGAAAGAGGAGGGGGGAATATTTGGGAAATACTGCCTTTGATTAACACAGACTTAATTGGAACGTAACAAAGAGGTTAAAAAAAAAGGTTTGGCAAGTTAAGTCTTTCCAGTGCCATACATCTGAGGAAGCCAACGGTGGCCTATGGAGAGTCTGAATGGGCAATGTGGAAAATTCTAGGGGTGTGTAATTTTATCTGTGGGGTTATGACAGCCATCATTTTGAAACATGGTGACTATCAGAACTAATTAATTCTCCAAGCCCTTAGGATGCATTAAGATAGAGCTGCAGCTGGTATGCTGAGGAATGCTGTGCGCCCGGCAGAGGCCATCGCTTTTATCAATGTTAATGAGGGAGAAGGCACAGACAGCTGATCTAAACTCGAATGCGTTCATGATGCATACAGCTGATGGCAATGCAGACTGCCAGTCAAGGGGTGGTCTTAGCCATAGATTAGATCCTCATAGTGGCCTCTTCAGCTTTCTTTCTTTCCCCTCTTTTTTTTTTTTTTTTTTGTTCTCAAAGGAGTCTTTCAGCTGGTGAAATTGTAAACAAAAGCCATTCGAGCTGAGGTCATGGCAGAGAGGGCTTTGCTAGGGAGACATGAGGAGAGTAGCGTATGCGATGCTAACTTGGACAATGTTATTTACTACAAATTTTAAGGGGGTGTTAGGCAGAGAAGCTGTAAGACTGAGCTTATAATCAGCACCATGCTCTAAAGGGAATGACCACAAAACCAGGGTGTGCTCATGGGTACCTCTACCGCGCTTTTCATGCACGCAACATAACATGTTGCTTAAAACAAATGAGAGTTAAGCTCTAGGCATAGGTAAGGCCCCATCCTCTGCAGGTCCAGCAGGATACAGGACTAACAAGTAAGTCCCTGACTTGTTGGAAGCTTTCCCAATGTTCAGCTATGTGACATTCAGGCCAAGATGTACAGGAGGATGAAGCTACAGGACTGTTGGATGGCAATAGCATGGAGGTAAAGGGAAGGACTTAGTAACTTGGACCTGGAAGTGCTGATGGTGTAGAGAAATATGAAAGTCACCTTTGTGTCCTTGTGTCTACTCTCTCTCTCTTGCATTGCAGTTCTTTATAGATAATGCATAGACTCTGGTCCCACGGTGCTGGCAGATAATGGCATGGTAAATGCAGAAGGTACTGCCCCGGTACCAATTCTTGACTTTTTTTGCATGCCGTGGCTCTTCCTGGCGATTGTTATAACACTCTTCAGAATCACTACATCTAATATTTAATGGAATAAAAATGTAACACATATTCCCTGCACAGATTTGGGATAAAATGATTCACAGTTATAAACTGCTGGATAAATACACTAAAATAAACATGTAGTTTGATTTCACATCTGCTTGCTTGTGTAATGTTGACATTAAGAATCTTCAGCTTTAAGATGCAATAAAAAGATACTGAAAAATAGGGATGAATAATGGGCTTACAAAAGATGAGAAGGGGCCTGAAAGTGGATCTTGAAGGCAATTCCCAAGCAAACATATTTTGGAGTTTATAAACATCTAGGCAGGAAGGAGGCTAAAGTCATTTGTACATATATCTTGTACTTACGCATTTCTGTTAAGATGGCAGAATGTAAGACCGAAATACCAGGAAACCCCTGAGATTCCATTATTTGGGTTGGACGGAGCATGGATTTCTGGTGCTGTAAATGTTACATTGGTTTCTTCAGCCTCATCATAGAGAAGCAGGGCAGAGGGCAGAATATACATTACAGATCTTAGCAACTGGCCGTAGTAGAACTGGGGGACACCTGGAAACCCCAGTCACCCTAAGGTAAGGGAGTTTGTGGAGCTGAGGGAAGCAGCAGAGGCTATGTTAGTAGTGCGGTGTTATTACTTGCTGACTTCCTTCCTTGCTTTGTATAACACAGTTTGCTGTAATTTTGGCCTACATAGAGCTTGTATGCTTTCATAGTAATACCTTTGTTTTGACTAGTCAGACTTAAACAAAGTTACCTTAATATAGTTAATAATTTACTAGTAGTAGAACTGAATTGTACATAACCTTTGCTCATTTATTTTTTTTCTTTCTTTTAAATGCAGCCTTTATAACATTATCTGAATGTGCATGTTTATGGCTATAGTGAATTGGTTTCAGCCAATTATCTTGTCTAGGAGAAGCCGTCTCAATATTTGTTTGAGAAAGAAAATAATGGAGAAGACAAGCTAGCATACTTTCCACAAATAGAACAACACGATGTATTCTTCCATTGTCTTCATCCTTACGATATATAAACTTGCCTTGGTTTAGACCAGACTACAGGGATCTGTTATGTGCTGTACTAGATGGGTAACGGTGTGTGGTAATCCCTAAGCTATGACCCAAGGGCAACTAGTTGCCTATGAGGATATCTGATATTGCTGGGGAGAGCCAAGTGTGGTGTTGCCAGATGCATGTTAGCTGGCTGCAGGCCAGCAAAGGTTGCAAGCCACTGCCCTAAGAAACAGAGCTGGACTTGGGATAAGGAATCCCAGACTGCCTTTTTGACTCCATTGCTTAAAGATGTGGACAAGCCACCCTCTGTTTTGCCTTGGCTACATCTTCTCTCCTTTCTATAGTTTGTCTTTTTCCACTATGGGTGTGTGTCAGCACCTCCAAAAGTGACACCGAGGGCGAGGATGGCTCCAATGCAAGAATAAAATGCAGTTTCTCCACCTGCATCCTCCATCCCTCTTCAGCTAAGTGCACTGATTTTTTTTTTCTTAAATCTTCCTACTGCAGCCTGCTGGGGAGACTAGTGACAAGAGCGGGCTTTCTACCTGGCATCTCCATCTCTTGGTTTTGCAGCCAGCTCGGAGACAGGGCACCAGGCAGATGCTTCCTCCCGGGACACCCGCCTGGCTCCAGGCGCCGATCCCGCCCCGCTGGACCACCGGAGGGCAGCAGAGCCCAAGCCACGGCTTCGATCCCCCCTCAACCCGCAGGGAAAGGGGTTCCTGGGTCCCCACGGTGCCCTGAGAGAGCCGGCTCCCTGCGTGGGTAACGCAGCAGAGACACGCCAGGGTGTGAAAGTGTGAGCACACGTGTGAGAACACTGAGGTGTCCTCGTTTCCCAAAATTAGTTTGAGCACATGAGAGTGTATATATATATATATATAAAATCTATTAAAATCCCCAATGTAGAAAATAAAATATAAAAATATATTAATTAAGTCTATTAATGTATATAAAACAAATATGTAGAAATGCAATCATGGCAATATTAAAATAATCATAGAATCATACAATAGTTTGGGTTAGAAGGGATCTCAAAGCCCACCCAGTTCCAACCCCCTTGCCAAGGGCAGGGACACCTCCCACCAGCCCAGGCTGCCCAAGGCCCCATCCAACCTGGCCTTGAACACCTGCAGGGATGGGGCAGCCACAGCTTCCCTGGGCAACCTGTGCCAGTGCCTCACCACTCTCAGAGTGAAGAAATTCCTCCTCATGTCTAGTCTAAATCTGCCCCTCTCCAATTTATACCCGTTGCCCCTCATCCTATCACCACAAGCCTTTGTGAACAGCCCCTCCCCAGCTTTCCTGTAGCCCCTTCAGGTACTGGAAGGTCGCTATAAGGTTTCCTTGGAGCCTTCTCTTCTCCAGGCTGAACAACCCTAACTCTCTCAGCCAGTCCTTCCATGGGAGGTGCTCCAGCCCTCTGGTCATCTTGGTAGCCCTCCTCTGGACCAGTTCCAACAGCTCCATATCCTTCTTACGCTGAGGATTCCATAATGCATGGTTTTTATATGAAGGAGAAGTTTGGAAGCAATCATCTAGTTGCAGAAAGTACATAGGACATGAGGTAGAGGGGAGAGGGTACATCCAGATACCTGCAAAAATACGCTGCATCTCAAAACCTAAGCATCCAGGGAACTCTTCCCTTTCCTCTGTCTCCCATCCGGTACCAAGTGTTGTATATACACTACAATTAAAAAAATCTGTGTGATTTTAAAAACACATGAGCACCTATTGAAATTCAATCTTAAAGAATCTGCTTTGTTCCTTGTATGCTGAAGACGAAATACCATTAGAAAGTTTACTGTTTCCTTGTTGTAATGAAATAAACATACAGAGATCTTTTTCAATTATACAAAGATGTGGAAAAATAACTACGGTTTATGTTAAACACACTGGAAAGTGTAAATAAGCATAAAAACGTAAAGTCAGTGTTACTGGCAATAAGATTAGGATGAGCATGTATATTCAGGAAACCCCCCTCAAGGGCTCACATGCATGTAGTGAAGCTCTGTATGGAAATAGGGAGGTACTTGTGAAGTACTGTGCGAAGACCTCATCTACAAACGTAGATAGTTTTGGTTATGTTCAAAATATATCAAAAAAGCTACAGTTTTGAAAGTTTTGATGGAGAAATCAAGTATTTAGAAGTATAAGGAGTCTGAAATTAAATGCCCTCCCCAAGAGGATTCAGTTCAGATATTAGAGACAGCAACATGAATTATACATCTAGAGACAGAATATCTAGTTTATGTACGGGTTATAAATTAGAAAATTTCTAGTTTTTGAGTGCTTGACTTGTTTTCAAATACTGAAAATTGATTTTTTTTTAAACTTTTGGAGACGTAATCACCCAACTTATAAAAAATTCCCCAAACCAACAAATCTCCAAAAACCCAAACCCACCCAGCGACTAGAGCTTTAATCTAGATTTTTAAAATTAATTTGGATTATAAGCAACAGAAATAAGGTCTGATGATGTGAAATTCTAAGCAGGGACAATGTAAACTCTTCACGCCCTCTAATATCTCTTGTCTTTGCTGATGTAAATTTGTATGGCCCTGCCATATAGTCTTCCAAGACTCTCACCCAGCAGTACATATGTTTCTGTGACTGTAGAATGTATTTTAATATCATTTAGCATAAGCAATATTCTAAGAGTGTCAAGATAGATTCTTCCATCTTCACACACGTTCTTTATCATCCTCTTGTGCATCATCAATGACATAGACCAGTCAGAATCTGAAAGTTCCTGCAGTCCCAATGATTTGTGTCGTGTGAGTGTGCATACATGACAAATGCTGACTAGCTGAGCATAGTTATTTAGGGATAAGGAAGAGTGCTGTAGGACAATGCGATTCAAATTTCAACTTTTTTTGTTTGTTTTAAAGTTTTGACCTGCAAATATGAAATTATGTAAAAACTTTAGGCATCAGTTGGGGGAATATTATCACAGAAGAACACCGTGGCTCATATAACTTCACGAACCTCACCTTGTTCAACAGCATTAATATGCTAAGGGGAAATAAAAGTTAGCTTCTGATTTGATCTCCCGTGGGAGGTGCTCAGGGGTAGAAGGAGAAGACCAAATAGTTAGAGAAGTGGCCCGAATGTTCTAATTCTCTTCAGCCTTCTTCTGACTGTAGTGTCCATTTCTGATTATCCCAACTCATAGAAAATATAGAAGGATTTGGAGAGAACTGGAGAATGAAAATGACAATGATTAGAAAAATAGGTGTAATAAATGCCTGTGTGGAGTAGATAGAAGACTAAAAAGAGATAAAATGAATAAAGGTGTTATTAAACTTGTAGAAAAGATACATTGGAAATTCTTAAATTTTCTTTTATTGGAATTCTACAGTAAAAGAGTGAAAGAATCACCTTTAAAAAAAGTTACATCTTGGTAAATAAGAGATTAAAATGTTCAATTTTTTCTGCTACTGTACCTTCTTATTTTCTATTTGTCTAATTGTACGCAGATACATCTTAAAATGTTTTAGAATTTGTGGTTGAGAGCAACCAGGCAGAAAACTCAGTTTCACAGACTTGCTGTGCAGCATTTAGCTAGAGTTTGTAAGACGCAAACTTTTAGTTCTCGTAGAAAATAATTTTAATAACTTTTTAAAAATTTCAACTGGGAACATAAGTATTCATAGGTTGAGTTGAAGAAGTTTTACTACAGAAAAAATGAAAATGTTCACCTTTGTCTACATTGCTGACTGGGTAAAGCATCTACCCGGCACATTGAACTCCTCAGAGATGTAATAGCTTGTCTCAAACTCTACTGAGGAACTGAAAGGCTTGAAGAAATGTAGGTGCCTAAACACAGGCATCTAGTGCCACTTTAGATACCTTTGGATGCTCAGGACTAGTGACTGCTGTGGCCTTCTGGGGTAGGTAGCACCTGGCAGAAATGTGGAATACCATGAGGCACCTGAAGCAGTCCTGGGCAACTAAAATACAACCTGTGGGTATAAGGACTCCCAAGAACTAGAAATCTGCAGAGTTTATGGGACTACAGAGGCCTGTGCCAAGGATGACTACAGACATCTCCTTCCCAAGTGTCTTTTAGGCAAAATTCTATGGAATCACAGTTTTTAAGAGGTAGATGTCGTTTTTACTCGCTAGTTTGGGTTCTGAGTATCCATAAGTTAGGAAACACAGGCTGCCTGGAGGTCCTGAGAGCTTCAGAGCATGGAAGTGATGTTCTGAGGGAAAATCAAACTGATGCCTCAAAAATCAAGGTCTTCTCTCAGAAAAGGTCTTTTGGAACCCAGGTTTCCTGATGGGAAATCAATGTCATAGAAAAATCACAACTGGTTGTTCATCTGACACAGGCTGCAGTTGCAGGGAAGACACTCGTCTGTTCCCGTCAACCACCACTGAGTATTTCAAGAGATGTTATGGTGCAAGTTTTCTGCCTGAGATCCAGTTCTTGCTGGATTGGCACTCTCAGCTGTGACTAGTTTATCAAAAGAGCTCAGTACCCATTGTGATTGTGACTATTATGGCCAGGTTTTCTAAAGATTTCAGCACACTGAGCTCCTTTGAAAAATTCATAATAATTAGTTAGGTAAGTAAATAGCATCTGAGTCTGGTTGCAAAAGCTGACCCTTTCTGGAAATTCTTATCACAAAGCAATGTATATTATCAACCTTAAATTTGCATGTTCCCTGAATGTGATTTGCCTTTGAGCTGTTTCATATAACATTTCTGCAAAAATATAATAGTAGAGCAGCTATAGGTTGCTCTTGGATGTACTATTGTTGATCCAGGGTCAATGACTGCTGCCTTTTTCTACTAATGGATCTATGATGTTAAAACTTGAATACTACTCTTGAAAAGATTTTCAGATTTTCTGATAAGTAACAAGTGCAGATATGGTAGAAGAGTGGGGCTGAATTCTTCAATTACTGTTATACCTATTGTTATACTGTGAGTAAGGCAGTATTGCAGCCAAGGACCACGGCACTGAGGACAGAAGTGAAGGTTTTAAGCAATGTGTCCGTAACAAAGTTGGATTTAACTAATTCTTGTCACATTGCTTAACAGGCAAAATGCCCAAATTTGTGTTCTTGGCAAAACTCCTGAGTGAAGACTTTTTTTCTGAATTTAACCCTTAATGTATATGAAATGCAAGAAAATAGCAGCAAGCACATCATATAAAATCAAAGACCCATGTGGTCTGCTACCCTATTCCTGGCTGCCCAATCTCATAAAACAGTTTAAGATGTAGGCCATATGTAGAATAATTTTTTTAAAAGTACTTCTCTAGGCTTTCACCTGTAACTAGCTATTTTTACCTGGTTTATATTCTTCCTTTTGCCTCTACAGCATCTTGTGTAGTTGTATGCTGTGTGAAAAAACCTCTTATTTCAAATCTTGTGAGATACTATAGTTGCATGTCCCTGCTTGATGGGCTGTGAGAAACAGCTAATACTCTCTTTGTGACTCTGTGGAATTGTGTCATATCCCTCCTCCCTCTGCCCCCATTATTTCTTTTCCAGATACAAGAGTTATGGTTTACCCAGTTTCTCCTTGTACAGCAGTCTTTCTGGACTGAGCTCTTCTCGGAGATAAAACCTTTTCTAGCTCATGTCTGTTGTTTTAGAAATGGCATGAGCCAAACCGCCTACACAATTAAAGATGTTTGTGCCTTATAGGTTTCTATTGCTATAGAATGTTTTTTTTTTCTCTTTTGATCTCAATACTCCTTAAAATTCTTAGCAATGTATGTGCTCTTCTGCCTGATCTTGAACACTGAGCTGATATTTCAAAGACGGAGACACAAAGGTTCCAGATTATTTTAGGGAGTGTAAATACTCATTTAAAGACCATCCTTGGGTCATGGTTATTTTTTCCATGTGTATCTGGATTAATGCATTATTTCATTTGCTGCATAAACCCCCTGATTTTCTGGTAAATCCTTCTGCAGCTCTTCACCTAATTTCCCTTACCATTGGCCTCAAATATTTTTGTAACGTGATATGGTTTTCTTCCTCATTATTAACCTCATTTTCACCTATGCTTACAGCATAGTCACACGTCTCAATTCCTTGTCAATATTTTCTCTCTAATGTGAAAAACTCATAATCTATTCCTTTCCTTTATTTCCTGTGTTTTGGACAGTTATAATAATAATAATCCACTTGAGAAACTTTATTCCATACACACTTGATTTCTTTTGGAGGCTTTTGTAAAGGGCCATTGCACTCTGCTGCTTAGATGGCAAGGTTGTACAAACGGGGAGGGCTCTGATGGAGTTGGGGAATCTACACTCCTTGGAAGAGGAGACTGTCTTAAAGAGTTCACAATCTTTAATCATCTATTCCTATTCTTACAACCGCTGCACAAGAAGATCTGTTATCTCAGTTTCTTGGCCAAGATACCTCAGATGTGTCATTTTCTTGCGTTGAAAGCTTTGTCTTTCATCTATAATATATTTATACAAATAAAAAAAAAAAGGATATTGGTGAAGACTTATTTTTACCCTTTAAGGAGAAGAGAAATTAAAAGTGTTTAATCACTTCTGCACTCATGCAGAATTAAAAATACATGGTAGTGATATAAAAAAGGTGAAATACTTATTGTTTTTGCTTAAAGTTGGATTTTATGAAAAGCCTATCCAGTGAGCAGCATATTGCTCTATTGTTTGAAAGCAAAGGTTGAACAATAGATAGAATTACAGTATTATTTTGAGCAGTCTTTGAATAATGTGTTTTTTGACTAGCTTGTTGCTATAACCTCATGCTGCCCCTGGTGTAATACCTTAGATTGGTTGGAAATTAGATACCTGCAAAGGGTTGCAAACATAATCTGCAGAACATGAAACAGAAAATCTCAAATGTATTTGGTGTGAGGCTTTCCTATATATTACATAAAAGGAAGGGTGCTTTGAGACATAATGTTAAGGCAGTTGTATTTTCTTCTATCTATTATTTAAACCACTTGAGCTTGTCTCTCAAACTTAATAACATCATGAAAATCCCTTGGTGAAACTACAGTTTATGATACCAGGTAGGGTGTATTTTATTCTCTATTTCCTAAATTATTATTTGTCAGCAAGTGCTGCAGATTGCTTTTCTGTAATTGCCTTCCACGTGATAGATGCACTGAAATGTTTTGCCTCTTAGACTTTTGGTCACACAGAGTCCTTTACAGAAGTATTCAGAAATCGCTCTCATTCTGGTTATTGCTGACTTCATCCAGGGCTTGGGGTTTGTTCTCTTTGTTGTTAACACTTAGGAAGTGCTTGGATGTATGGCCATATCAATTAAAATCTTGATTGAGTGCATATGAAGATATGGATGCCTGGGATGGCAGAGTATTTGGGTGCCTCTTTGCCCCACTTTCTCTGTGCAGTAGACACAGCAAGAGCCCGAGAAGCCCTGTGCACACCTGGCCACATCTGTTCCTGCATGCACCCAGATTTTGTCCGAAGACATGGGGCGTCTCTCTCTCTCTCTCAGTCTCTGGGTGCCTGGAAACACTGCCAGCCTGGCAGAAGCAGAGCAAAGCCTGAAAAGTGTTGAAGGATCCTTTCATGAAACTTTTGCACTTAACCGGTTTGAGTAGCCTGATGGAGAAGTGAACAGATCTCACTCTGTCCTTCACAAATACTTGCCAGGTCTGTATTAGTGTATCTGTTGTGTTATTAATTTGGGGTGCTAATGATATTGTAGTCCTTGCCTACCATCAAAAAAAGTACAACAGCTCTTCCCCTCCTGTAGTACAAAGTCGAGCAGGCAATGCGTTCTGCACCAAATTCAGGATGCCCATTGTTCGTGGATGCCATACACATTTTCATTCTCATGTGCCAGGGGCATTGATGGTACCACTTGACATTTGTCTTCTTTTGAGCAGCCTAGTTGATAGGGTAGTCATTCAGGAAATGGGGGATTTGATCTCTTTGGCTGTTTTACCACCGTCTCTTCTCTGGAAAATATGTCACCGGCCCAGGGACAGGGCAGGCTGCTGTGCTGAAAAAGTGTGTTCCTAAAGGGATACCTCTGTAATTGTTTGTTTGGTGGAATGCACTTCTTTCTCTAAAACTCAAGTAAAATTTATGCTGAACAGAGCATTTTTAATGATACATTTTTTTTTCTCTTAGGATCATAAAGAATAATTAAGATTTTTCATGAAAATGAAAAAGTCTAAGTCTGTTTAATTACACAAAGCCAAGAGGTAATTAATGGCAAAATGCTACCTAGTACCTCTCTCTCTATTTTTGTGTCTATATACGAAATTACACACACACACACATATATATATATGTAAAATAAAGACCGAAATATAGGAGGAAAGCATAGCTAGACAATTTCAGAAGCGAAAAGTAATACATATTCTATCATTGGGACAATTTGTCCAGATAACAACCTGTTAGAGTGAGCTGGATTCTCCAAGTGCCAAATGAAGATTTTAATTATCTTTAAAGCAGATGCTATAGCTGCACATGTAGTTACAAGTGGGACTTTGTACTGTGTCAGAGGGCTTAGAGTGGATTGTAAGGACTGGTCCTTAATTTCTGCCCAAGTTGTACTTTGAAGCATTAGTCATGTTGCAGGTTTGGGCTGAAGTGCGTGCTTGAGATATGACCAGACAAGTTTCGCTTAAATCATCTGATTTTCTGTTGTTATCAGAGAGATGTTAATGATGCCAAAGCTGACTTTATCAGGTAACCTGAATATTGTATTTTTTGCAGTGCCAAAAGTGGCGTCGTGACACCAGAGGGTAGAGAAATTACCCCTGAATGTAACAGACATGTTTTCAGAATAAGGAGAATAAACAGATTTGTGACTTAAGGAAATATTCCCAGATTCCATTCAGGAGCAGCTAGAAAAAGAACCAGTTAGTTGTAAGAAAAAGACAGATTTATCCAAAGCTAGCTAAAAAGGGGGAATAGACTGTTGGCTGTGTCCAACTGAGCTAGAGAAGTTATAGGTGGGATCACAAAAAATAATTAGCGTTGGATCCATTCTCCTTAAAATCAGTTGTAAAACATAGAAAGCTTCACAGTGCTGTGATGCAGCACGGGTTGGATCTGGGAAGAAATTGTATCACAAACGTAAATGCTTTTAAAACCATATGGTCCATCTTGCAGCAAGACTTTTGTGAAATCTGGAAATTCCTCAGCCAGACCAAGGATACAAGAAAACTGGGACTTTCTCCTGCCTAATTTCAGCCTTGGCTAAATCTTCTTTATTAAAATTCTGTTTTCCCTGTGTAGGGATATTAAAATACATCAATGATGTGATTAATGAAAATGTGAAAATTCTCTGATAATTGCAGGTTTGGAAGTCATGATTTGTACCCTGCTGAATGGGAGGTCCAGTGGCACTATTGCTTCCTTTTGAGTGGCACAGGTATGTGCTTTGGCATTCAAGACGTCAAATTCATACCCTAGCAACCTGTGTGGTATGGACCACTGTAAATCTCTCCCTAAACTTTCATTTAAAAAGAAGTATTGGAGTCTGTCCATAAAAGCTAACATTCTGTTCTCCCCAGTGATAAATTACCATAACATTTGATAAACACAGTATGCCATAAGAGGCTATATCAGCCACTGTTATCAAAAGTTAATTTGCTAGACTAAATATTCATTTGGATCATTAGAGCTATTAAATACTGTGTCAGTGTTTAAGGAGCTGACTGTGCCTGAGTGCTAGAAGGAGCCTGAAAAGAATCATACCCTGTCAAGATAAATGATTGAACTGTTCAATGAACTCTTTGACTGGCATTGGTTCCAGTCATGCCAGCTGAAGCTCAATTCCTCTTTGTCTGTGTGGTCTTGTTTTCACCTTGCCTGTGGGGTGAAAGCGGTTTGATGTGACCTCCTCGCAGACGGAGGCATGAGCCTAACCTCTATTTACACCCTGTCATAATAAGGAGCTGGCAAACACTGCTGCCTGTTGCTGCTCTCCTCATTTTCTCTGCTTTTTTTTGTCAAATAGTTAGAAGTTGCATGTTCTAATAATAATCTAATTAGCATAGCAGGCTTATAACATCTTGTTTATGTTGTCTACTCTATTTTAAACAAAAAGGACCAGAGAAATATGCTTCTTTGGATAGCTTAAGTATTGCCTTAGGGACTGCGTATGAAGTGGAGCAATAAGGTAACTGGATGGCATATGTATGTTTTTGTCATTTTGAACTTATAATTTGAGATGTGAACTAATTCCATTGTGTACCAAGTCTGAGGCTCAGACTTAATTTGACAGGCAATATATGACACTTGATAGCTGGTTTATTATTTGGCTTTTAGTCAACCTTCTCCTAAGAAACGGACTTTTTTGATAGCACAGTATGTTCACATTGACTCTAAACTCCTTTACTTTCCATAATAGTGAAAATATTGTTCAGCCCTTCTTAAGGGCCAGATTTTCTGTGTCATCTACCAACTCCCACTCCCTCCCTCCCTCCCTCCCCCTCTGGTTCATTGACTGATTTTTGGGTCAGACTTGTAATGGCAAAGCAGCAAAGTGCCCCAAGATCTCCAGACTCAGCCCTCTGAGCCTCTATCCTGGGCTGCTACAGAGCTCAGTGGGAAATGTACATCTCCCCTGAGTAACCAAAAGGAAAAAAATACATGCTGGGACTCTTCCTTCTGGAAAATAACTGCGTTTTCAGATTTCTAGGTGAAGTGGGATAGTGCAGGTCTACTTGTATATGCTGCTGCGTTAATGTGGGACAGAGCTGTGTTTAACTGTACAGTAGATGCCTCCTGACAATGATTTACCACTGCAGTTTGTAACAAGTTTGTGACCTGCAGCACTGACTGAGAGCTACACTAGATTTCACAAAAGAGGAGGAGCCTTATTTATAACTAAAAAGGAAAGAATTTATTTTGAAAAGAAAGAAAGAAGGAAAGAAAGAAAGAAGGAAAGAAAGAAGGAAAGAAGGAAAGAAGGAAAGAAGGAAGGAAAGAAGGAAAGAAAGAAAGGGAAAAGACCTCGATAAATTTCGAAGCATTTTGAAGGATCATTTCTGTTTATGGAAGGATGTATGTTATAAATAGCACAATATGTATACCAATCTTTTATTGCTGCACTAAAAGGAAACAAGATGCAAATGAAATGGTACAATGTGGGGAGACAGCTAGAAATCCATCGCATGATATATGCAAAATTAATTTTAGTAAAAAGGTTCCTTTGTAAATAACCAAAGAAAACACTTTAAAAAATATTTTCAATCTATTCAGCTCATAATTCAGATTCCCAAGGTCTTAAAATTAAATCTGTATGTGATCAAAGGGGAAAGGGGCTAGCTACGTTTGCTGGATGCTGTCTTGAGCAATCATACAGGCGTACATACCAGGTGGGTGATGTAGTGACAATTGTGTCAAAGTGCTGCCTTAAAGGTTGCCTTAAACTGTAAAATTCATTGCGCTTTCAGGGTGCTCCTGGAAATGCAGGAGATGGTGAGCAAAATCTTTGGTAGTGCTCAGAGGGAGCCTTTGCAATTCCTTCCTGACCTGCCTGATCTCTGCTCTCCAGGAGATGGTTAATGATGTAGAAGGTCACGTCTACTCAGGGACATCAGCAGAAAGTCTTCCTTCCTATCACTTCCTACATTATAACACCTCAAAGGAGAAAACTTCCACATTTCTCCTCTGCCTTCTTCTGTATTGTTTATATTCATTCTTCAAAGCAGAAATATCCATATTCTGAATTTTGATCCTGTTTTAGAACTGCTGCCATGTAGGCTAGAAAGGAGCTACTTGCTCCATAATGCTTTACTTTTTTTTTGTCCAATTATTGCTTCTGCTACCATCGCTGGTGTGAGCTGTGGGAAACCACCACTTCTGCTGTGCAAATATTGCACTGTACTACTCATCCTATTTGACTTGTAAGTGCTAAGAGGGGCATCTGAAATGAGTTGTAGATGGATATTCTTGTAATGGAGCTAGTTAGATAACTTCAGAACATGTTCTTTCTTCTTTTCTGGGAGATGATATCTAGTTACAACAAAGTCTGTTTTCAGGAAAGGATAAATTCCTAAAACTACCTATTTCAATGTTTTCTAGAGAAAAATCTTTATTTTTCTGGTTTGGAGCACTTGAAATGATCAAAAGAAAACATTTCAGCTGACCTTCTCCTTCCTTCTCTCCTGTGGGATACTGATTTGCAAACCTTTTCAAAATTCCACGTTTTTTTTTCTATAGGGAATGGAAAGATTTTGAAACCTTGGATGGGCAGAGGAGAGGAAGGCTGCTTAGAGCCAGCTCTCACACCCAGTGACCGAGGTTGCAAGGGTTCTTGCACATCCCTGAGGCGAAGCCTGGTGGTACGTTACCCTGGCTGCCTTCTGGTCCCTGAGCAGGGCTCTGGCATGTGGCAGCTAAGAAGTTACTTGCTAAAGCCCCTTCCCAAAGCAGCTTTGTATGCACAGCAAAGCCTTTTTTACTCATGCTCTCCTTGGTGGCTTGGGGTTTGTCCCTATGTTGTGATGAGGTTTATGCTTCCAGGGGCTGCTTGGTTTCAGGGTAAGCTCTGAACTTAGAGCATCAATTGCATTAATTGTTTTCACGCCAGCATATTTCCATTGTGTCTGCCATTATGGTTGTGTAATGTTTCTTCTCTCTCTTCTTTCATGGCTTTCTTTGCCTTGACAGGCTCAGTCAGATTCCTTCATTCACATTGGCTAATGTGAGGGCTGAATAGAATAAATCTATGCGACGATGGCTTCAAAAAAAGGGGAGGAGGATGGGTTTAGAGGGAGCTGTCTCAAAAAATAATTTCTACTTAATAGGTGGGCTTTCAATAGGCAATTTCAGTTAGCGTGTTCTAAGCAAGATGCTTATGGTGTGAATGGTAACAGGGCCCCAAATCCAAAAGTCTTATACCCCACTGCTTCTTTTTTACCAACTTAAAAGTCACCCAAGTGAAGGAACAGACAATGCACAGATTACTTTATTTGGCTCCGTCAGGTTTGCCAGGAGAGGAGAGTGCTGCCAAGCTCCTCAAGACAAGCTATGCTGGGTGCTTGCCCTTGTGCCAGTGTGAAGACAAAAAAAAATCAGGAGCCTTGAAAAGAAGCTGGTGCAGCACATGGCTCTTTCCCACTCCTCACAAATGATGGCTGTTGTGCTCGTTAACCTCTTCTGGGGCTCAGTCAGTTCACGCTGTGCAGCAGCAGAGAGCTGAATGAAATAAAAGGCTCACAGGACCCATAGAAACGCCATAACTCTTTCATTCCCAACATACACGCAAAGGCTGCTTTCCTAGCGGAATACCAAGTGCCTCTCGTCAAACTCTTAATAAGTCAATCCCAGCTCCATGTGGCAGTGACAGCTCAGATTCCAGCACAGATGTGTGGGGCCAAGTCAGTCTCCCATTTACCCCACTGCCTTTGGCAAGGCACCTCAGGCTTGTGTTTGGCTTCACTCTAACAACGTGCCCCAGGTCTGTATCTTCTGCACACATGGGTTCAGCTTAGTTAGACCAGCCCATTCTCTGCACATAGGCTAGTCCTGCTCTAATCCTCAGCAGGGGGCTAAAAGGAGACGCGTAATGAGCCTTTAGCTTATAAGATCATTAAATAACTGTATCTCTGTAACATTACTTATAAAAAAAATTCTTTTTTATCCAAGTGGCTACAATTCTGATAAATGAAAGAGAATCTTCTCTTTGTGGTTATAAATGAACAAAGATGACTGTACAGGCTGATTCTAGGCCCACAGAAATGAAAGGAAACTCAAAGACTTCAAGGCACTTCAAATGTAGGCTCTTCTAACTAGTAACCTTTGATTTTAAGGATTTTTATCTCAAACTGAAGAGGACAAAGCTACCCTTTAAAATTAACTAGGAGCAATTGAAGGGTGTGATAAACTCCCATCTTAGGCTGCAGAAGAAATTTGTGTGCCACAGTCAGTGTAAGACATGAGCTCTGGTAATTATAACAAAAGAGAAGGAAATTTGAAGAAAAACAGAATGCTAATCAGCAAAACCTCAGAAAATGTAACAAGGAAAAATCTAAATAAAGTTCTCCATGACAGTTCAAATGAAACAAGGAAACACACTGCACTATGGCTGAATGTTTTCCATTAACATTTTTCACCTGAATTTAAACATCAAAGGGAAAAGAAAACAGAAAAAAAAGGAAAGAAAACGCCACTGCAGTAAACCGTATGTGAAAACATTTAATTATGTAGTATTTAATACATCACCTTGTGACCCCAAAATACTGTATTATCCAGTGTTTTTTAGGTGTTAGTGAGTGCAGAATGGAGAGCTACTTTCCCTGTGAGTCTGTTGCCTTTCTGGATGATGAACTATTGCTGGAATAACTCTTTTCCTTTTTCACCTGCCCCAGGTCCAAAACACCACTGGTTCCTTGAGTTCCATGAGCTTATAGATGGTTTCCCTTCTGTTAAGTCAATGACTATCTTGTTTTGCTGTCAAAGATTGAAGGAACTGTTCCCCTGATGCCTTGGTCAAGCTGAGAAAGTTGTCTAGGCTCATCATGCAATGAAAAATAACCAGATCAGGGTTTTTATAACAGCAGTTTTCAGTTTTAAAACTACATAAAAGTTAGTTTAATAATGCTTTAATAATCCATTAAAGAAAATGGCATCAGAAAGTTTATAACTTATCTGACTTAACCTTGGAGAGAAGCACTTAACTGAAGTAATTTTTTTTCACTTCATTATAAATCCGTGAATGTCTGTGTGCTAGTCTGATGCTGGTATGTAAAAACCAAAAAGTAAAGCCTAGGTAGCAGAAACAACAGCAAAATGGTATGAGTGTTTCTAAAGGATGAAAAGTGTGTGGTCTTCATTCAGATTTCAAACTGGTTTGACCCCATGTCATCCTATTGGCTTTAGTTATTGTCCTGATTTATGTTAGTGCAGACAAGAGTGGGATTAGATATAAGCGTGGTAGTCCATTGTTTACAAGAAACATGTTTGTTTTCCATACTCTCATCCAGAGAAGTTGACTAGAACTAGGTTATTTCAAATATCTTCATTTTTTTTTTAAAAAAAAGACATACCAAACCATATGCATGTCCATTTCATGGAGAATGCAGAGTTAGAGATTGAAACACTGAAGAAAAAAACCCCATAGTTCTATATCATTAGCAATGCATTGTTAGACGTATTTCAGTAATTAGCATACAAGAAAAGATGAATTTGATAAGTGAGCAGCAAATCTTATTGGCTGCAAACACTGTGATTATACTTCTGATAAGTTGGACTCAATTCACTGAAAAATTATGGAAATAGTACTATATGCCTTTTCATGTGTACCTAACTCACCAGATAATTGAATTGTTACTAAAGCCCACTTGACTATGCCTATTCTTGTGAAGAGCAATTTTTTGGAAAGGCAATAATTTATTGCTTGTAAATGGTATGTAAAATATGGCTTAGTTTGGCTGATTTTTAAAGTTTTAATATAGTTAGGGAAAAGTTGTGTCCTCACTTCTGTACACTATGAACCCTGAGATTGTGTAGAGTCCACTGAGTGTAGAATATGGTCCCTACTGTAAAGTGTAATAGGACTTAAAATTAGAAAGCAATCTGAATAATATATATCACATTCGTATTCATAACCTGAGCTGATAAAACCAGGTGTACTAGCAACAGGGAACTGAGATCACTTAGAGATGTATGCGGGACTGGCTAACATGAAGAACCCAAGGCAGTATAGTAGCATGTCAATAGCGTGTTGGAACATGAGGACTGGCATGATGTTGATAGAGAAGAGTCGTGTTTAAAAGGCAAATCAGGTAGATAAATATCATTCCATGTCATGGAATTGTTTCTGTTACGTGAACATGCTGGAGCCTGATGCGGTAGCCACTGATGTCCACTGGTTTAACTCTGACTGACTTTAGCAAGATCAAAATGGGTCTGAGAGCTTCTAGACCAGGTGTTACCTCCTCCTCGTTCTTGCTGTCTCTCCATCTCCTACTGGATGGCATTTCTGCAAGTTGTCTTCCAAAGGTGCTGTGATGACATGTAGACCAGTGTGGTACCTGTCCTCAGCCCCAAGGACACAGAGAGGTGATAGGAGACCAGTTGCAGAAGGTGGAAGGACAGGAGGGAATGAAAGAGGGAAAAGGAGAAGAGCAACCTTCCCAAGTAAAAAGTGGCAGGATGAGAGGACAGAGCCTCAAATTATACCAGGAAAGGTTAAGATTAGAAGTTAGGAAAAATTTCTTCACTCAAAGGGTTATCAAGTACTGGAGCAGTCTGCCCAGAGAAGTGGTTGCATCACCATCCCTGGAAGTATTTAAAAAAAGTGCAGTTGTGGCACTTAGGAACATGGTTTAGTGGTGGCAGTATTAGGTTTATGGTTGGACTCAATGATCTTAAAGGTCTTTTCCAACCTAAATTATTCTATGATTCCATATGTAGGCTTGAGGTGAGACTTTGAGGCATCCAAATCCTGATGTGGCCCATGCAAACAAATCTTCATGGAGATTTGCTCTCAGACTGGCATGAGACAGTGAGTAAAGGAAGTGTTTTGCTTTGTGCTATCTCACATTCAGCACTTTGCCCATAAAATTTTATTGGAGAAATTGTACATGATACTGTCTCAAAGATACGGCTCCTCAGATAATTGCACCTCTGCCTCTGGGTTTTATACTTCTGTTCCTAAATTTGTGTAAGCTGTTTTAAAATGCCACATCACCTTATGCTGAGAACATTAAAATTGTGGAAAAAGATGTGTAAGAGTCAAAAACCACTGCCACTATATGACCTTCAGCTACCTCATGCAGTGTATATTATTATACAGCTTTTATTGAAGAATGACATTCTGGTTTGCAACAGAGCCCCACTGAAATGTGAAAAGAGCATTTAAAGATGTGTTTTAAAAATATTTTAAAGATTTTTTTCCTAAGAGACTAGAATTAGATACTTAATAAATAGGTGGACTAAAAGCCTTGGTTATATCACATTTAGTGATGATGAAATTGCATGCATACTCCTGCAGGCACACAGCGGAGCTACCTCTCAGCTAGAAGCAGTGATTTCTACTACCATGTAGATTCAGCAAGCATTTAGCTGTAGCAGTGTGATCTCATCATGACAGAAGAAATGATCCGTTATCCAGCTTCTGTGTGAAATTTGGAGCTTGTGTTGTGTTCTGTGCTGTTGAAGCCTACGTGGTTTTATTTCCTGAAGCAGCAAGTTAGCAGCGAACTCTGCAGTGACCTGGAATCATGACTTGCAGTGTAGAGACAACCTCACTGTCAACCGCTGAACTTGAATTTGATGTTGATTATCCTAGGGATAATCTCCTCTCTGGCTTAAGAATCGTACATAGGGAAGGATAACCTCTAGATCAGAGTGCCTATTATGGGGGGCAAGGTATACATATTCTGGTATATTAGAGTGCTTTGAGGATGCAGTTTCTTGGAATAAAAGTAGGTGTCAGAAAGATTGTGTGCCTGAACGCTAGGAGGCAGACTGACTAAAACAGAACGGTGATGTCTCCAAATACCAGGGTGCCAGGAATAAAACCAATTAAGAAAGCAGCAACTAAATGCTTTGTCAGTGGTGAAATTCTCCAGAATTCTCCAGAAGTATGGGAAGCCTTAAATGGTGCACTATTTTGTGCTTGCGTGCAGTGTGTGCTTGTAAAAGAGGAGTGTAGAAAAAGTCTTGTTATTTCTGAAGGGAGTATTTAACTCCATATTCCGATGTGTTTTAGTAGCTTCAGTTAAATCTGGCAGAGTAAGCTAGGTATGAGACTGCTCAGGAGTGTTGCACTAAATCTGTAACAGAATCCAAAATGAAAGACAAAGCATTTTTGAGTAAGTTGAGGTTAAATTTCTAATCTTTGTGGAAAGCAGCTTATTTTCTGAGGGTCAGGTTCTGACTGCAACCTGGAGTTGGATGCGTCACCTTATTGAACAGTTCAGAAATAATCCCAAACTGCACCACTAGGCTTTGCCAATCAATAGAAATTACCCTGTTCAGGATTAAGTTTATATTAAAGGGTCAACCCTTCCCTGAAACATGGTTGTGTTGGATTTGCAGTCAGAACATCACAAAAGAATGAAATGCCGAGACAGAGAGATCTTGGTATCAGAACCCAGAGGATAAAACCTACATAGTTGTCACAGGAAGCAGAAAATAACGTAGAGTCCAACGTAAGTGGAAAGGTGTAAAAGTTGGGGTAGATGGGGTCAGGCTGTGAGCAGCGGAATCCTACACCCAAGGGAGGTGAGGGCAGCACAGACAACCACTGCCACCGCTCCAGTGTGTACTGCCTCAGTGGGCACCACACTTCCCACTGGTAAGCAGGATGACCTTGGTGCAAAACCAGTGTGTTGCGAGGGGAAGGACTCTGGCCGATAGAACTGAAACCGTTAGAAAAGCTAGAGGTTAAAGCTGAGCTCCTTCTGATTGAAAGATTGAAAATACATATTGAATATCCTTGCCGCATGATTCCCCAAACAATGCAGTAAGCAGCTTCTCTTAAAAAGAGAGAATTACTGGATTATGTGTGCTAATTAGGGCTCTGATAGACATTGTCTATTGATTTGTCTATCAGCCTCCTAATTAACATTCATATTTCTCCATGAAGGAAAGCACTGAAAGACAGCTTGAGTCTTTTTTTCCTGCTGTCAACTGGCAGAGTAAAGACAGGAAACCATCACTATGGGTGCTTGCTTGGCTCCTGGGTATTCAAGTTTCCTGCTCTTTTACTACTAGTGACAACATAATGTGGTTGTTTTTTTTTTAATCTGCCATGTTTACAAACATTTCCATCAGCAGAGGAATCAAGCACAGTGCTTAGTCTGCTTGTGATGGTTTATTAATCATGAGATACCCTTGCAGAAAGTTGCTCAAGGCATTGTTGCAGCAGAAAAAAAAAGTGAAAGAAGCCTACAATGCTTAGAGAATGATGATTTAAATACAAAGCAACTCTTTATGAATCCAAATACTAGTGTAGATATACCTTTTGCAGCTTTGTTTTGGTCTTTGATTCTGAGATGTAAAGAGAAGGCAGTGCTTGTTGTTTTTGGCAACAGAGATTGAGAATGTTTATTTCTGGTACTAAACAAAAGAGGAGGGATGGAAAAAATATGATAATTCCTTCTTTTTTTGTGTTTTTTTTTGTCTTCCTTTTTGGCAGTGCCTTCCCCTTTAAATAAAGGGTTTCCTTGATGCCAGCTTATTTTTCTACATGATTTTTAATCTCTCCTACAGCAATGAAAAAGTAAATGGGCTTTTATTAGTTCTACGGCATTTGTAACAATGCAGGGGAGAAAAAAAGCCCATACAATGAGCACGCAAAGGATAGGCGGAGGAAACTTCAGTGCAGAATTATGTACAATGGAAGAGTAAAGTGGTAGGAAAAACAAGTTAAAGGAAGAGGCAAGGGCTCTGCCTGCATTTAAATCCTAGATAAACTGGACTAAAAGACAAATCCTGCAAATGCAAATATATTGATTGACTTGTATCAAGGTGTGCTGTGTGGAGTCATGTTTTCCAGTTTTACTTTGTTCTTCTTGAAAAGGCTACTCTTATTTCCCCCCCTAATATTAATCAATGCAATGGAAGGCCTGTTTTCAAATAAAATAATTTATTAGAGAATTTAAAAGAATGATAGTTGGTAATATATCAGTGGCACTGCTATTGAGTCTGTGACTGTGGGCGTCAGGAGGACACATGAATAAAAAAAGCCATGCTAATGGACTGCAGGAACAAGATAGCACTTATGTATTTAGCTGTCTACAAGACACTTTTAACAAAATGTATCATAAAGGAGAAAAAAGTTATTTATTGGTAAAGGTCAATGTTTGTTTGATATCTTGCATGATGAAATGAGTGTACACGCTATATCACTACAGCCCTCACCCCCCATGTCAAGCTCTTGAACTGAAGGTCTGTGATTCAAGGTGCTTTGAAAAGAGCTCCTGACTTCCTCCGCAGCCCATCCAGGCCCTCAGAACTTGTTTCAAAATTTAGACCTGTAATTGTAATTTCACCTACATCCTCAACTGCATGTGTATTCGTGTATTCTCCAAATGTAGGGCTGCTGGTACTTATTGTTTGCTTAGAAGGAGGCAGTCCTCATCCCCTTCTCACATCCATTGCATCTATTACATCTCTTTAGTTCTTGTTCCCCTCTCCCCTCGATGGATAAGGTTTCTAAAGCACCTTAGAAATGTAGGGTCCTAAATGTCAAGAAAATTACTGAAATTTACATTTGTTAAATGTTTTTTTTTTGTTGTTTTGAAATGGGACATAGGACATAAAGATGTATTTGTATCAGCTCTACCCCTACATCTCCAGCGTTTACTTTTGCAGGCATTGTGGACCCACTGGTCTCTGTCCCCACCTCTCTTCCCTTAGAGAAAACCAGGAGACACTATTGAATTAATCCACAGAGTTTGGAGACATACTGAGTACTATGGGTATTTTGGTGCACCTAAAACCTTAGTGTTGCAGTTCTCATCCATTCTCAAACACACGTTATATAGATGTGTTGCTTAGGGGCATGGTTTTGTGGTGAGCTTGGCAGTGGTAGGTTTACGGTTGGACTTGATGACCTGTCCAGTTTGTTAAACATCTCTATCGATGAGGGAATTGAGTGTACTCTTACTAAGTTTGCAGATGACAACAAGCTGGGAAGAAGTGTTGATCTGCTTAAGGGTAGGGAGGCTCTATAGAGGGATCTGAACAGGCTGGACAGATGGGCTGAAACCAATCGTATGAGGTTCAACAATACCAAGTGCTGAGTCCTGAACTTGGGACACAACAACCCCATGCAAAGCTACAGGCTTGGGGAAGAGTGTCTGGGAAGCTGCCTGACAGAGCAGGACCTGAGAGTGTTGATTGACAGCTGGCTGAACATGAGCCAGCAATGTGCCCAGGTGGCCAAATAGGCCAATGGCATCTTGGCTTGTATCAGAAACAGTGTGGCCAGTAGGACCAGTGAAGTGTACTGTACTCAGCATTGGTGAGGCTGCACCTCAAATACTGTGTTAAGTTTTGTTCCGTTCCGTTCCATTCCATTCCATTCCATTCCATTCCATTACATTACATTGTATAGATGTGTGGATGCACACATACACAAACAAACAAACCTGAATTGGTCTTGCCTGTTCTCACCCAAAATGATGATCAAAGACACCTGGATTGAAAAAAATTGAGGGACTGATGGACAGTATGAAGCTTCATGTTACTCACATTGCAAATACAGTGCATTTGTCAGTTAAGAGTAAATCATCTCATTGGCATGTAACAACCTGCATGGAGAACGTTTGTCTACACAAACATCGAATTTGCTTTCCTGTAATGAAAATTCTGTTCTCTGGGAATGCTGCTACAGTGTTTTACATGCTCTCTTGCTCACATGCCCATGTTATTTGAAAGGATGCTGTTTTCATAACTGAAAAATATCACTGGAGACTAGGCAGTTTTATTAAAAGTTGTCTCTGGCTGGCAGTTTACATGTTTTGACAACCTCTTAGAAAGCAGTGATAATCAACTTGAGGCCACACTGCGTATGGCCTCAGTGATGCATGGAAAGAGCGGCAGAGACTCAGCTCTACATTCCACCCACACTCGCTCCCAGTGTGCTGGAGTGGAATACCAAGTGCAATTCTGCGTTCATTACCACCTAATTATCTGGCTCAACGTCTTTCAAAGTCATTTTTCCTCATCACTAAACTTGGTCCAAATATTTTTATTTACCTGTGCTGACAGATTTTCATATCTGAAAGAGTTTCACGTCATCCTGGATTTGTGTGCTCGTAGCTCCAGTCTGAGCAGAGGCTGCAGTGAGGTATTAGGGCTGTGCTATTCGAGGACGCTAGGGAGCTCTGCCTTCTGCTTGCCCACCATAGGTAATTTTGCAAAAAGGAGAATAAATTCCCTAAAATTAATTAGAGTGAATCCTGGACCACAGAGTAAAGTCAGTAAGAGAATGAGAGCCCAGATCTATCTGAGGGAAATCTAGGTTAGCTTCTAAATGGACTTCTAAATGTGTAGGCTGTTATCTTTCCAGTGCTTAATTTATTATAAATTAAACTGTTAAAAGAAGGCCTTTGGCATTAAGTACTTTATCTGATACTTATAAATAGATCTTTTAAGTGTAAATGAGGATATAACACAATGTTTGTGTGTTGTGCCAGATGAGTAAAATGAAATTTTGTGGCATTTCATGGATTTACTGTTTGCACAGAGCTTAATAAACTTCCAAGAAGTAATAGAGGAGGGAATGGAAACAGTTTTGAGAATAAGGATAACCTATTCTATGCAGTATCAATTTCACAGTACTATACCTGTGATTAAAAAAAAAAACTCATCTGTTAGTGTGACCTGTAGTTTCAGAACTGCTGACGGTATAGTTCTGGCATATTTTGGCTTTCGAATACTGATTGATTTTCACCTGCGTGTAAACACAGTGGACAGTGCTGGGTCAATTCAGCAGTGGAACAAACAAGGGTGTAACCTAAATATAAAATCATAGAATGGTTTGAGTTGGAATGGACCTTAAAGATCATCTAGTTCCAAACCCTCTGCAATAGGCAGGGATACCTCCCACTAGATTAGGCTGCTCAAAGCTCCATCCAACCTGGCCTTGAACACTTCCAGGAATGGGGCATCCACCACTTCCCTGGGCAACCTATTCCATGCCTCACCACCTTCACTGTGAAGAATTCCCTCCTTATGTCTAGTCTGAATCTGACCCTCTCCAATTTATAGCCATTCCCCCTAGTCCCATCACTGCACGCTTTTATTAAAAGTCCCTCTCCAGCTTTCCTGTAGGCCCCCTTCAGGTGGTGGAAGGTCACTGCAAGATCTCCTCGGAGCCTTCTCTCCTCCAGGATGAACAACCCTAACTCTCTCAGCCTGTCCTCGTATGGTAGGTGCTTCAGCCCTCTGATCATCGTTGTAGCCCTCCTCTGGACCCATTCCAACAATTCCATACACTTCTTCTGTTGAAGATTCCAGAACTGGATGCAATACTCCAGATGAGGTCTCACAGGAGAGGAACAGAGGGGCAGAATCATCTCCCTTGTCCTGCTGGCCACGCCTTTTTTGATGCAGCCCAGGATACGGTTGGCCTTCTGGGCTGCGAATGCACATTTCTAACTCATGTCAGGCTTCTGACCAATCAGCACTCCCAAGTCCTCCTCTGCAGGCCAGTTCTCTATCACATCATCCCGCTATCCTGTATTCAAACCACGGATTGCCCAGACCCAGGTGTAGGACCTTGCACTTGGCCTTGTTGAACCTCATGAGCTTACTTTATGAGATTCACAGAGGCCCACTTCTCCAGCTTGTCCTGGTTCCTCTGGATGACATCCTGTCCTTCTGGTGTGGCAACTGCACCTTTCAGCTTGGTGTCATCTGCAAACTTGCTGACCTTGCTGTCTACATCATTGATGAAGATATTAAACAGCACTGGTCCCAGTACGGACCCCTGTGGACACCGCTCATCACAGATCTCCATCTGGACACCAAGCCATTGACCACTATTTCTGAATGAGACTATCCAATCAATTTATTATCCACTGAACAGTCCACCCACCAAATCCATTTATCTCCAATTTAGAGAGAAGGATGTTGTGGGGGACCATGTCAAAGGCTTTACAGAAGTCAATATAGATTACATCTGTTGGTTTTCCCGTGTCCACTGCTGTGGTTACCCCATCATAAAAAACCGCTAGGTTAGTCATACAGGCCTTGCCCTTGATGAAGCTATTCTGGCTGTCATTAATCACCTCCCTGTCCTCCATGGGCTTTAGCATGGCTTCTAGGAGGATCTGTTCCATGATCTTCCCAGGCACAGATGTGAGGCTGAGAGGCTGCCAGGTCCCAGGGTTATCTTTTCTACCCTGTTTAAAAATAGGGACAATGTTTCCCTTCTTCCAGTCACCATGGACTTCTCCTGACTGCCATAACTTTTCATATATTATGGATAGATATCTATTGAAAATGGATAGAAGAAAGTATCTCCTATCTGGAGACTAGTCACTGCAACGTAGTATAAAGAGTTTTCTTACTCCACTGTATTCCAAAATAATCTTTTTGTGGTCTCTGCTTATTCATGCTCCAATCAAGAGAGTTATGAAGGATGTACTGTTACTACTCTCTGATTATCTCTGGACACCTCAGTAAAATTTGCCACCTTGCTTTGCATACATAGAATATAGTTTACGGATGATGTGGGTCAGAAAATAAAGAAGATATTACAAAAGATGTGATATTTTTAGGTTAATGAATCCCAGTGTAAAAGCTTCTTATGAGGAAAAGTCTTACCATAACTGGAGTGATGTAGCAAAATGTCCTGCCAAAGCTTTTCTTCAGGCTTTAACTTGTCTTTCATTTATCCTTCACCTTGGTGCTATATCTAAATCCATCTGGTGCTGCTCTGTTAGATCTCATGAAAGCAGGTGTCTAGGCTGCTCTTACCAGTCCATACTGTGTAAACTTTCACCCAGGCCCTCAGCTGCAGATTAATTAAACTTCTCTAGATTCTCAAGTGTGTACTTACCTACATATTTGCATTGAGAGAGTATCATCATCATCCTGGAGTAATTTCTGCAACTTTCATCACTTTTAAAGACCCTGTTTTTGTTTCTTGTTTTCACTTTGTCCTCTGAAGCATTCTCATTTGTTCAGAAGACACCCCTTCCTTTTATTCAATGATGCTGGTTGTGGTACATGGTTTGTCTGTCCCCGGCTATGCTTTTTGGGCTGTTGCTTCTTTTTCCAGGCCTGCCACTCCAGCTTTTCTTCATTGAAATGCTAGCTGAGAGCAAATGATCATTAAAATAATTCATATGCATGACAACATGCATACTGGTTGTGCAACTAGCTGGCCTGTGCAACTTAGAAAGCTTACTGATATTACCTGCATCTGTTTCTATTTATCCTTTCAGTATTTGTTCTTTTTTATGGTATACTTAAGTAATACAAACTTGTAGAAGTTATCCTTCTTTTCAGAGATTGCCTGATAACAGTATCCAAGGGAGACTTGGTGTTAAATGAGGCCCTGAGTACTAATTTAGTATAAACAGTAAAACTCCTGATAAATGTGACCAAATCTATACATTTCCCAAAGGAAATATGGAATAATTCCTACTTGATAGCTGGTGCTGTCAGCAGAATGTCCTACTGAACCTTGTGACAGGACAAGAGACAACAGATACAATCTGAAACATGTGAATTCTGTATGAACATAAGAAAACATTTTTTTTTTCTTGTTGTGAGGGCTGCCCAAAGAGGCCATGGAGTCTGTTTGTGGAGATATCCAAATCCCATCTGGGCACAGCCCTGGGCAACCTGTCTTTGTGGACCCTGTGTGAGCAGGATGTTCAACCAGGTGATCTCAAAAGGTTTCTTCCAGCTTTGATTTGGGAATTCTGTTGTGACTTACGGCTGAAGCAGCAAATTAGCAAATTGATTGTGAGACCAACGGGGAAATTTCTGTCAAGTAAATAGTCAGGTTCCACAAAATCAAAGTTATCCTCTCCAAAAATTTTGCATTTATTAGGATCGTTCAGCGTTGAGACAAGGATATTTAAAGGGGTTATTTCACTTGAATTGTTTAATCAAAAACAAGGTCACCGGGTTTTGGAGCTAACATCCATGCTACATTTTAAATATGTTTAAGGAAAGTAGCACTCTGCGCGTCCTGGTTGCGGCGCTCAACGGGAGATTCCATTTCAGCCTGCACATACAGCCTTGGCTCTTTGGGAGCACCCATCCCCTACCAGCTACCTGTGGGATTCCTTCTGGCACACCTGGGCACTCCAGCTGGATCTAGACTTACTTTTGTGTTCAAAGCTCAGGAGAAATAGTAGGGTTTACAAGGGACAGAGACGTAGCTTTGCATTTGAAAAGAAACTAGGTTTTTCCTCTTTAGAATTAACCTCTTTGCTAAATGTAAGGCTCTCCATTCCCACTATTTCAGTACTCTTTGGTTGTCATTAACACCTCAGCTGCACAAGGAAGCAGGTTTGCTCTTTTGAAAGTGCAGGTCTGAACACCTTTTTTCACATCCGATTGTGTTGGTAGACTTTTATTTTAAATATCACTGTTGTTATTTTCTAGCTACTACATTAGGGAAGAAGTCTAATTCTTGTTTCAGAACTTACACAAAACTTCAATTACATTTGCATGAGTCCTTCTTAGAGCAAAACTGGTCCTAGTGTTTCAGATGTGTTTTGACATGCTGACAGACTTGCATAACTTGCAGAAAGCTGCCTGCAATTTCACTTTGGTCCAGAGAGCTTAGAAATTACTGCTGCTGCCAAAAGCATGGTTAGTACTGGCTAAGAGGAAAAGAAGACTTCTAAGTACGAGATAAAATTACTAAGCAGGGAAGCTTAAAGATCATGGCATATTGTATCAAAAACATTTGAATGCAGCATCAGAGTTCTAATGCATTGAAAGTTTTTTTCAACTCCAATCATTTGCCAATATCAGTACGGTCTTATTAAGTGCATTTGTTGCTGTAAACAGCTGCCTGGGAGCCATAATATTGGGTCAACAATATTTTTATGGACTTTTGAAAATACTTCATATGTACTTAAATTCTGTTTGTCTTGGAGATTAGCGTCCTTAAGCTACCATTCTAGGTAATGTCGAAAGATATGCTCTTCTGCTCTATTGCCCTCTAGCAGAGCTTTGTTTAGGTGCCCTCTCCTACTTGTCCTTTCGAGATTCAGTCTCTCCATTCTGCAGACAAGAAACTGGTGGCTGCAGAGTCATTCTCCCTATTCCCATCCTTGAATGTTTTAATGTACAATGTAGACCTGAACAGATCTTTAGTCTTCGCAAATGTTATAGAAAACATTGCCACGGTTCTGTTACTTCTCCTGTAGTTTTCCACCTTGTAGTTAGTTCATGTAAATATTGAAGCATGGTCAGTCAGGCCAATGTTATTTTCTTTAGATAATAGTACTTAGGTAAGAATAATGTAAGTGAGTGTAAAATAACATCCAATCTTTTCTCCTGCACATATTCCTTTTATGATTGACCCAAACATTTCCAAATTGCACAGTTCCCTCAGGAAGTCTCTCCTCCATTGCTTTGGCAAAGCATCTCATCACTAGCAACTCACTTGAGGAATGAGCCGCAAATCAGTGTTTATATTATTTAATCCATATCATGTTCATTCCATACAACACTGTTTTTTCTCAGGGTGCTGTGGTTTGCCAAGTTAGATGTCTTACATCTTCTATAAATGCAAATGCACTGTATGAACACAGCTTGTGTTGTAAAAAGAAGTGTGAGAAACTCAAGCTAACAATATGTCCTGTAGCAGTATTTACCAACCTGAATGGCAAATTTTCTCAAGTGCACAGAAATGCTCCCCTTGTGCAGGGTAGGTGTTAATGTTTAGACTTTTGAGGCCCAGACTGGCGAAGGCATTCAGGATCTCATGTCCTAGTGGATCGAGTCATCTAAATGCCTTCATGAATCTGTGCATAAGGCAGTAAAGAGATCTCAGAAGGTCTTTGTTTCACCAGGACATTTATTTAACTTCCTTGTCCTGATGCTTTGCATCTTGAACCGTAAACAATAAATTAATTGAAATATTCTTTCTGGAAGAAACAGGAAAACAAGCTAGTGCTAGAGATAAGAATCACTTCTGCAACAAGTTGGTAAAGGATATAGCAGTAGTTGTACTTTACACATTGTCATAAGATGTGTGCTTCACCTTTGTTTCTCAGTATTAGTTATCCACCTATTGATTTTTGTTTTCCTAGAAGTGATTCTTACTATTTCTTCTGCATTTAACTTACAATTGATGCGGTAGACATTTTTTTGGCTTAGAAATATACTTTATAAAGTGCAAGGTAAATGCAGAATGCAAATAATCCATATCCATCTGTGTGGGTTTCTCTGAGCTATATGGTAGGTAAAATAATATTCTGGGCAACAAAACAACCATATTTAAGAGTCTGGTTTCCCCTCATTGATTCACACAAGCAGTGAGGACTATTAACTGTGACACCTAAAAGCAAGTACTAATTGTATTCAGCATGTAAATGGAAAACTCCATTAATGTTTCTGAGATGTGAGTGTGGCATCATGTGAAAAAGTGCTTCAACAGTGATTAAAAACTAACAAGAAAGCACCATTCTTCATCTTGATGGGTTGTATGTGCTGGATGTTTTCATTTAACTGCTCGTAAAAAATTTCTGTGGTGCTATAAAAAACTCTATTTATAAGTGCAGTAAATTGCCATTTTCACGCAGATTATTTAATGAAAATGTGTAGCATCCCATAGCTTCAGAGATTTACAAGCAGTAGATTAGTAGCCCTTATTTCACCTTAAAAGGATGAGTTTAGTGCTACCCTGCTTGACTTCTGGTGACACTGGTACAGTGGTAACACAAGATTTGCTGAAAGTCATGTCATTTGTGAACACGCAGGCTTTCTGTGCATAGGCCACTGGTCTGTGCTTGCTCTGTCTAACAGATTATTTCTAAAACTGGAAATAGTTGCTTGGCTCTGCTAAGTTATAGCTTTGCGATGCGTAGCAATACCCAAATACAGTTTGTAATGATTGTGATTACATTATTACACTATTTGTAATAATGTAATTCCTTCAGCTAAGGAATCTGTTCCTTGATGAGTGATGGGCAAAGTGGGAAACTCTACAAGGATGAGAATTTAACTTGGCTTCTCGTGCACTCCTATTTATATACCCTGCATCCTTGCCTGGAACTTCTATTTGAGGTTAAAAAAGTTCAAAAAATTTTGCTTATGAGAAACTCAGCAGCCGAGCAAGATTTGCCAAGGGGATTTGTTCCTTTTTATTAGGCAACAGGGTGTGACCTTGTCCCAAGATCCTGGTGTTGACTCAGAAGTGTAACTCCATATGGATACTCACTGAGTCCAAAGGATGAAGAACTTCAGCCTTCTTTTGGAAGAATCTACTTCACAGGTGATGTTTGTAACCAAATGCCAAAACATGGTCAATGTGAGCATTTGGGCTGGCTGGGCTGAAGCTGTAACACACAGATGTGGTGATGTGGAATAAGGCAGATGCAAAGTCTCTTGAGAGAACGCTATGTGTATGAGCAAACATGCACAGATGTATGTACATGAAGTTCTGTGTATGGATATATAAACTCCCCCTGCAAATCAGTAAAATTGTATATTGTATAGACCAGTAGGCTCATGCAGCTGGTGCAGGGATGGTCCTGTGCCCTGGGTAGGGGTGCACCCAGCTGCAGGGAGGAGCAGGAGGTAGCACCACCCTTGTATATGTCCCAAAACCAAGGGTCCTCCACACTGGCAATATTTTGTTGCCTCTGACAGTTTCAGAGGGACTGGTTAAGTGCTTTGCTACTGCCCAGACTGTGATCCAGGGAGCTGTAATTTTTTTTTCTGCTTCTTAATTGGATGGTATTTAATATCAAATGTGTTCAAAGTTACCCAGAAATCAAAAAATTTTGAATCGCACACAGATTCAGCACTTTATTTGCATTCATTACTGTACAATATCTGAGGGTTTCTGAGTTTTCTTCCTTGTATTTGGCCTGTGGAAATGCCCAGACTTGGTGGTGGCATTGAAATGACTTAGCAATATCAGTATTATTTCAATGTCTTCTTCCATACCAAATTTTCTTTCTGAGGGGATGCGAGAGCCCTGTCCCTTGTTCTCCTTTAGCGACTCTGGCAGCGATGCGCTCGGCTTTGCGGGGACCCCTCCGCTGCCCTTTCTTCCCCGGGTGTCCATTGTGGCAGGCTCATTCATGCATCCCTAAATTCAGCGCGTGCAGCAAAACGCCGACTTCCAGGGGCAGCAAGGGCCTTCCTGAAACCACTCTGGATTTGTTTTATGCCCTCCTCTGGAAACAGCTGAAACCCTAGGAGCCCTCCCGCCTTCCCACCTAGGCCTGGCGGCAAGGGGACAGCCCCTGGACGGGCCTCCTGCCCACCCCCCCACCTCCCACCCCCTTAATCCCCCCGAAAGAGCGTTGCCCAGCCAACAGCCCAGACAAGCAGGTGATGCATTGACAGGGAGCAGATGGTCTCCCGCCGAGGTAAGCGCGGCTTGACAATGAAACCATATTGATCATATTGCTCCTTTTCTCTTCTTCGGCTTCAACTTCAAGTCTTGAGGTTTTGCCGCTAATAACATCTTCCCACCCCCCAGGTCATCACAGTTTGTCAGCACTTCTCGGGAGAGAGGAGTCCAAGCCTCCACCCTGCCCACCCAGCTCCAGCTCCGTTTCTCCCCCACCGAAAAGCCGGGGAAGCAAGCAGGGGAAGTCAAAGGGTGCCCACAATTTCCCTTCAGTAGATGCAGCCACCTCCTCATAGCCCCAGGACCCTTTAACCCTGCCCTCTCCCACACCCCTCTCCCTCCTGCCCTCTTTCCCATTCAGCAAGGAGGTGAGGAGGTGGTGAGGCCCCTTCTGCCCCCAGCCTGACCCACTGAGGCACAGCACCTTTTGCTGCTTCACTGTGCACCTCTCCCTTCTTCATCATCCTGCCCCCTTAACCTTGTTTGTGTGCAGGCATGTAGAAAATAGAATGAAGAAATGACAAATTTGCTCACATCTGTCCTGTGGGAGAGTTTCAGGTATCGCCTTTCTATTTGCTGTCCTGTCAATCGTGTCCTGTACCTGCCTGTTGCCACAACTCCTTCACTCTGCTCAAACACATTTAAATGAAAGCAAAAGCTGATGCCTTTCACTCCCTGTTCTTGTTACTTCTCCTCCTGAGTGGTCTCTCTTCTCCAAAAGACACACAACCAAAAAAGCCCCCGCTCTCCCCCTGTGCTCTTTTCTTGTCCCTTCTCCCTAAGCGTGCACTGCCAGAAGCACAAGAAGAAGCCCTGGTGGCTGCATTTTGCTCTTTCCATCGTGTGTGTTTGTGTGAGGTAGGAACCTCACGTTTGTGTTTGGTGAGGTAGGAACCTCACCTCAGTTGCTGATGTAGAGATAAATCAGAGGGAAAACCCAGGCCATCAGCCTGCCTGCCCCCCCTCACTCCCATGCCATTCACCAGCCTCAGCCCTGTATTCACTGCTGTGCGAAGATGCTAACATCATGGGCTTGAGCACTGTTAGCCACTATTCACATTTTTAATACTAGCTTCATAGCTGTCACATAAATTCATTACAAACTTCAGGCTTAGAATGGCAAGAGGGAACTTTAAAACAAAAAAAGAAAAAGAAGGAGCATGTAAGGAAAATGAAAAAAGAACTCCTAATGGCAGTTTGCTATGGTATCTGCACTTGTTTTCAGCTGTTTTTTTGAAACTATAACTACTGTAACTCCATGCAGTGTTCTCTAAAGTGGCTGTCACATTGTGTTGTTTTTTTTTAAATCTATTACCCTGGTGTGTACACACATTTTTCTTGCAGTAGATAAAAATGCCTATAAAAGCTTCACCCCTCCCTTTTTTTTTTTTTTCTGAGGGAGTAGAAGAGAAAAAAAAAAAGCGAAGCAGAGAAAAAGGCTTCTGAATGAATGGAAAACAATGCAGGGTCACAAAGCTGTCGCAACCAATGTCATAGTGGTGCTGCTTTGCAGGCTTACAGAGGACTTCTTGTTCCTTGATTTTTATGGTGATCGGTAGAACGCATGTAGCACTTTGCGAACAGGTTTAGGACAAGTGGCAAAGAAAAGGCTCTTCACAATAAACTCTTTTCTACAGCATCGGGAGCATTATGCCCACAAACACCTGTGGTTTGCAAAGAAGGAGCTGTAAAGGAGACACACAAAAAATATATAAATAGAGGGTTGAGACATTGTTTTCAAGTTACACTGCATATCACAATTGTGCACAATGGTGTATTTTTTTTACTCATCTGAGACTACAGAGTTTAGAAAAGCCACAGAAATATTACCAAATACAAATGCTGGCATTTAGAGGATGCTGGGCCTGGGAGACAGAGAAATGAGATGAAAAGAGAAATGGAAAGATCAGCCTAGTAATCTGGCAGGGTATCAGTACTGCTCTGTGACAATGTGGCAGGAGCTAAGACTCTATTATTCCTTCTGAAGTGTGTCTGTAAAACAGGCACCAAATCCCCATGTTCTGTGAAGCAAGGGCATGCTCTGAAGTCCAAGGACTGTCCTTACATCACCCATCCCAAATGGACCCTGAGGGATCCACAAAAGTGAACTAGTACTTGGTAATTTATGAACACTTGCCTAAGATCTGAAGCTCCTCTGTAAAACTTTCCTGCAACTTGAAATCAGAGCTGCTATGATCAAGGAAGAATCATAGAATCACAGAGTACCTAGGTTGGAAAAGATCTTTGGGATCATCAAGTCAAACTATACCTATCTACTACTAAATCATATTCCTAAGCACTTCTTCTACCTGTCCTTTATGTATCTCCAGTGATGGTGACTCAACTACCTACCTGGGCAGCCTGTTCCAGTACCCTATGACCCTTTCCATGAAGAAGTTTTTCCTAGTGTCTAACTGAACCTCCCCTGGAGCATCTTGAGGCCATTCCCTCTTGTCCTATCACCTGTCACTTGGGAGAACAGACCAACACTCACCTCTCTGCAACCTTCTTTCAGGTAGCTGTAGGCAGAGATAAGGTCTGCCCTCAGCTTCCTCTTCTCTAGGTTCAATAATCCCAGTTCCCTCAGATGCTCCTCATAAGACTTGTTCTCCAGCCCCTTCACCAGCTGTGTTGCCCTTCTCTGGACATGCTCCAGCAGCTCAATGTCTTTCTTGTAGTGAGGAGCTCAAAACTGAACGCAGTATTCGAGGTGTGGTCTCATCAATGCTCAGTACAGGGGCAGAATCACTTCCCTGGTCCTGCTGGCCATGCTGTTCCAGATACAGACCAGGATGCCATCGGCTTTCATGGCCACCTGGGCACACTGCTGGCTCAGGTTCAGTTGGCTGTCAATCAACACTCCCAGGTTCTTCTCTGCCCAGCAGCTTTCCAGCTACTCATCCCCAAGCCTGCAGTGTTGCACAGGGTTGTTGGGTGTAACTGAACAAAGTGATCTACTTTGCTCTTAATAAATGAAATAATCTTCTCTGTTACCCAAACACTTTGAATATGTTTTCATTAAAAGTGAGCTCTTTCCTTCCTTTCTTCTTAATTTTAGAGGGGTCTAGCTTGTCCTGTTAAGCCTGTGATGCAAAATACTATAGTTCAAAACATTAGTGCCTAGTGCAAAATTGTTAGTTTTCTAGTAGTTATATCTGGTATTAAGATGACTGGAATAAAAGTTTTTTTACTCCTTACATATATCTTAACTATAACTTTGAAAGAAAGTACAATGAATCTTTCTGTTGACTTTGATGGGCTTTAGCTCACCTAAGGCATCAGTGAAATTGCTGCACAGGGACATGTTACTCTAGGTCTGTGAGTTTTTACCCCTTTCTCCAAGTCTAATCACCACAGTAAGTATATTGCATCTATGAGTTTCAATCAGATGCACGTGTGCTCCTCTTCTGTTATGAGTTAGATATATTTGTCTTAGAGTTGGCAAATGCATTAAATCTCCTGAGTTAAACAGCAATCTGTTATCTTTAGCTGAAGCATAACCAAAATCATAGGTATTTTGTGAGAACTTGGTTCTTATTTGTTGCACTAGTGGTAACACCCTCACTCCTAGATCTTAGTACGTAGCATCAGATGGGACAGGGGAGCTATTGCTGTTCTCAGTCTGTGTGGGCTTTACCAGAACAGGGTTGTGAATAAATGGTATTTCCTTGCAAGTTTATAGAAATTGCAATACTATGTGCAGTCAGGTATTTTAGTACCTTAATTATGTTACCAGTGAAGCTGTGGTTCTCTGATTCCTCTTGAAATGCTGATACGCTTACCTGTCCTTTGTGATAACGAGGATAAATAAATTTAGCATGACCAGCAGCTGGAGCTGAACTTGGCAAGGGATGCAAAGAATAATAAGAGGGGCTTCTACAGATATGTCAGAGGTCAGAGAAATTGTACCCCCATAGTGGGTAAAACTGGTAAGGTGGTAACAGCGGACTAGGGAAGGCCGAGGTACTCAACAGATTTTTGGCCTCAGTGTTCTCTGGCAACCTATTTTTTCACACTTCTTGAGTGTGTAAGGCAGGGACTGGGGGAGCAAAGTCCCTCCCACTGTAAGAAATCAGGTTCATGACCACCTGAGAAACCTGAATATATTTCAGTCTATGGGATCTGATGAGAGGCATCCCTGAGTGCTCAGGGAATTGGCTGATATAGTTGTCAAGCCAAACTCATGGCAATTGAAGGAAGTCCCTGGTGACTGGAAAAAGGGATGTGTCACATCCATTTTTAAAAAGGGTAGAAAGGATGACCCTGAGAATTACCAACCTTTAGGTCTCAGCCATGTGCATTTGAAGATCATGAAACAGATCCTCCTAGAAGCAGTACTAAGGCCTGTGGAGGACAGGGACTTGATTCAAGACAGCCAGCATGTCTTCTCCAAGGGCAAGTCCTGCCTGACCAATCTAGTGGCCTTCTATGATGGTGTGACTATGTCAATGGACAAGGGAAATGCTATCTGGACTTCTCTAAGGCCTTTGACGTGGTGCCCCACAACATCATCCACTCTGAAATGGAGAGATATAGATTTGATGTGTGCACTATTCAGTGGATCAGGAATCTGTTGGATGATCTCAACTAGCTGGTGAAGAGCTTGATGTCCACATGGAGATCGATGACACATGGTGTCCCTCAGGGGTCCATATTTGGAAAAGTACTGTTTAATATCTTCATCAGTGACATAGACAGTGGGATCAAGTGCACACTCAGCAAGTTTTCAGAGCACACCAACCTGAGTGGTGCAGTTGAGGCACCTGAGGGATGCCATGCAGAGAGACAAGCACAGGTTTGAGAAGTGGGCCTGTGTGAACCTCATTACGTTTAACAAGGCCAAATACAATGTCCTGCGCCTGGGTCAGGGGGTAAGGACAAGGGGTAATGGTTTTAAACTAAAGGAGGATTCATTTTGAATATATGTAAGGAATACATTTTTACTGTGAGGTAGTGAAACAGTAGAACAGGTTGCCCAGAGAGGTGGTAGGTGCCCCATCTCTGGAAACATTCAAGATCAGGCTGGATGGAGCTCTGAGCAACCTGATCTTATTGAAAAAGTCCCTGCTTACACCAGGGAGGTTGGACTAGATGACCGCTAAAGGTTCCTTCCAACCCAAAACATTCTATGATTCTATGGGCAGCAGTGATTTACCATAAGGGTGACATTTTGCCTATGAGTATTTGAGACTGTTAGCTCAATTTGGTGGGGTAGATCTGCTTTCTGTATGCTTTCCTAGGCGTTGGTTGAGCATGGACTGAAATTAAAATATTTTCTCTGTCTTTAGATCTGTTTGAGATACTTTTCTGGACATTCCCTGACCATTCCTCTTTCAGAAGAACAATGATATATATATATACACACACACACACATATATATATATACTGTGGCCTATTTTGGTTAACTTGAAGTTTATCAAGCAATGAATGTAATTCAAATGGATACTGTGTAGAACAATTGCAACATAATTAATTATAGGAATTTACCACTCTGTAAATCACTAGTTTGCAACATGAACCAGGAATTCTTTACAGCCTTGTGAAGTCCTGTTAATACCAATCAAATGTGAGATCATAAGGCCAAGACCTTTTAAGATTATCCATCTGTATACTTTCATATATAAATAGTATTACTGAGATTGATGGAACTATTTAGAAGTATAAAGCTCTGCATGGAAGTGGTTTCAGCAGTGAATCCCTAATTTGCCTTTGTCTGTTATGAATTGCTTGGCATAATTTGGTGTATATATACAATTAATTTCAGGCGTGTGTGTGAGTGTGTGTGTGTGTATATGTATATATACACACAAGCAAAATTTATTTTCTCTTCCAGCAGTACCCAAGCTGAACTTTCTTGACCATAAAGAAAAGAATGAATCAAGGTTTTTGAAAATGGCTAAATGCTATTATTTGTACTTTGTGATTTAGTTTTGTAATGTCTATATTCACACTTTTTTTTGCAGTTCTCATTGGCTCTGTGGAGTTTGCTGACTGTGGAAAGACTATTCTGTTTGAGATAAAGTCTTCCTGACACTCCGAATATACCCTTTGACCTGTATCCTCTATTTCTGCTTTCTCATATGCGCACTCTTCCTTTTGTTCATGGCAAGGAAACGGATTAAAGAGATAGCAGGCAGTGTGAATTTTCAGCTCTGTCAGAGCCTGGAAGCATCATCAAATAAGATTACTTTGAGAAGGGCAAGCAATGAGCTTGGATCAGCAGCCTGACACCATGTACTTACTTGCTCTTAAAGAATCTCTCCTGGCCAAGAATTGCTACCACTGAGCAGAATTTATCTGAGTAAGGAGTAATGGAGTTAACACTATGGGGTTATCCACTACATGGCTTTTGGATTCAACCATGTTTCTCTAACAGGGTTTGTAAGTAAGGAGTATTTCAACTTCCAAATGCTTCAAAATATAGCCCTTCCACACCCCTGGTAACTGCAGTAATTGGTTTCTGCACTGTGGCAGAATTCTGGCTGTGTAAAGTAAACTGAGGGACAGGATCCCAGGTTTCCTAATTGTTTCCTGACTGCACAGAGAAGGGAGCTTATAAAAGAGTTGGGACTAAATCTGCATCCGAGCAAAACAAAGACAGCCCATTTATTGTATGCTGAAAGAGGCAGACTGACTAAAGTTTTGGGCTTTCACATTATTGTCACCATGCTACGAACACCATGGCTGCTTCCTTCGTGCTGACAATTGAAAACTCCAATATTCCATACCTTAAAAATCTAGTGTTATAGTTTGTTGCATGGTTTTCCACTCATTCATGTTGCTCCTCAGTAACTTAGCAATGACCAGTCAAGATATGCACACACCATATTGTTTTACGTGTTTGACTAGAACACTGACAGATTAATAGGAAGAGTAAATAGCTACGCACTCTATGGTGGCTCAGTGTGGGCTGGCAGGATTGACTGCTGCCAGACTTTGTTGTATTTGCACAGAGGAAGCCGCAGCAAAAGCCTGCTGGGGCAAGGTGACGTGGGTCATGGGTATTTGTTTCTCATCTCTATAGAAAACAATTGTCCTCTCAATGGAAGACAGCTTTTGGAAACTATGTGGTTCCACTAGTTGGGAAACATTTGTACTTCCAGAATGCTAAATAAAATGCAGCTATAGGGTGACAGATGCATTAAGTGTTGGCAATACACTGCATATCATGCATGAGAGTTTGGGTTCATAAAACAATAAATTATTTTTGTCTATTTCTTTGACTTGCTCAGTTTTGAAGAAAAACAGTATTGCCCAGATTTTCATTGATATTTTCCTGGCAATTTCTTCTATGCTGAATACTTCTCTATGACATCAGTTTAAGAAGAGCACAAGGAGTTCACAAGAGCTCATTTGTCCATGAGATAACTACTTTTATTATTACAAAAGATCATTATTTTAAAAAGTGTTAAAGCATCATCTAGGAAGCTCATCCTAGACCACATCTTTACAGAATAAGATACCATAAAAATACACAGTGACACTAAGTTTCTAAACTGGCTATAAACTAGGTGGGCACCCAAAAGCAGTACTTTTTCCCCCTAGTTTCTAGTGTGAGGTTCATCAAAAAACTTGTTTTAGAGAGGTCAGTTACAGAACTGAGATCTAGAGTCAGCAGCATGTCTTCTTCAGCTGTGAAGATGCTGGGAGAGCAAACTGAGGCACTCAGATTAGGTTCCTTGGGTAGATGGTCTCAGTGCCTCTCCAAGAGATAAAATTCCTTGTGAAGGTCATGTGAACATAAATGGCCTGGATGTACATTAGGTAGTTTAGATACTGCTAGTGATGGTGTTGTGGCAGTACGGAGTGCTGAAAAAAAAAATCACTTAGGAGGTTACCATGTACTCATTTCCAGGCTACCCCTCCTATTCCTTCTTGGAGTACCTCAGTTCAGTGATTGGTGCTAGCTTACGGGTGCATCCACACTGAATACAGCTGTATTATCAGGCAAACCTGATGTCATTCCCAAAGGTCAGACAGAGCGCCCTGCCCAGAGCAATTTTAACCCACAGTTTCTGAAACTCAGTCTTCCATCTTAGCCTCTTTTCTCCTTTCCCTGGTTTTTGCTATGAGCTGCAAAGGTATAGAGGCTTCCTACGGTGTCTGACCACTGTTAAGTGTTGATTACACAGTGTTAGGAACTTTTCTGCATACAAAGGTTTGTGTAATGTTCACTGATGGGATATCCTGCTGTCTGTTTGGTTACTGGATGTGATTTCATTCTAGGTGTGCTAATGGCTGTGTGCAGTGTGTGAAGAGTGTCAGCCTCATGGCAGTGTAGGCACGTGGCCAGTATAATATTGTTTTTTCTTGTATTATGTGGTTCGTTTCCTTGAGGCAAAAATAAATATAGACCAAACCATAGGAACAGATGACTCTAAAGTAACACATTTTTGAAGTCATGAGACTAACTTAAAATAATCTGTGGGAGCTTGACAGACTGTTCATACTTCACGTATAATTCTCAACAATGTTGACAGCCTGTAAGAAAATCAGTGTGGGAATCAACCCCCTATTGTTAAGATGATGTAAATAGATGGCAAAGAGCATAAACTTCAAAATGGGAGGAAATAAGCAATTCCTGTCCCTCCTTCCTGGAGTCTGTTTTACCCTCTTTCCTGGAGTCTATTTTACCCTTTCTCCACTCTAGTGTAATTATTTGCACTATAGTGAGGTAGCCATAAAGTTCCATCATCCTGGAAGCATGGTGTTGTGAACAGGTTGCTGTGGGGTGAAGTGATGTGTGAGCTTGCAAAGCCTCAGACACTCCCTGGTGAATTCCTCCGGCCACGCAGTAAATATCAGAGGGTTCAATGTGCAGCACAAGCTGAAGAAAGCTACTTTGCATTGCTTGCAGGGTAAAAGATCATAAGGGAGAGCTGCAGACAGTGTATACTCAAACTCTAATTTGCCTTACTGTATGTGTTCTATATAGATGTGATCTGATTTGGTGATGTTTTACAGTGACTTTGTAGTGGTTAAAATTACTGCAGAAGACCTAAGCATCCAGACTGGGCCCCAGACTTTTTTATCTCCTCAAATAGAATATTTGAATAGGTTAATGGCCACAATAAACCTGTGGACAGTCCAGAACCACATCATGATGTGACAGTGATTAGTTGCTGCTATTTGGTAATGGAGACGAGACTCTCTTTTTCCCTCATTTACAATGACCTCGCCAGCTGTCACTGGATCTTTTCAGCATATGCAGAGACATTGTGAGGCCTTCACATGATGGAAGAGGGCTATGGTTTTTGGCCATAGTAAGTTTTACTGATACTTCAAATGTACTTGGACCATATATGCACGTATATATAAAAAATAATTGATATGTATATAAAAAATAATTGATATGTATATAAAAATTCAGGCAGTGCAGTCATTAAATGCATTGCTGCCCTAAGCTTTGTTTTTAGAAGTTTCTGAACTTGCAACCAGTATATTCAACTTGTTTGGTGGTGAAAGCACAACAGAACTGCATCATAAAGAACATTTACTTTTATGCCTGGTATGGTGGACTGTGAAGTCAGTTGAGTCAAAAGGAGAAGAAACATAAATAAGATATTGTCAATATGAAGATGCCTGTAATAATTTCCTAACTTGTGCAGCTGGCAAAATACTGGAAACTCTGTGTAAGTTTTATAGTGTTTGGAGGCTTTTTAAATTTTCCTTTGGTTAATATTGAGACTCCCCTGTCTGTCCCTCAGCAATGCTTTCTCCCCAATGGCTTCTTCCTCTCATGGGGCAAGGCTCAGGCATCCCAGGAATGACAGTGACTCTGGGTTCAATGCAGGGCATGACTGGCTTCAGATATTGCTTCAGTAACTAGCTCAGCTAGACATATTACCTTGAGAAATGAAAATGCACTAGTAACTATCTTTTATGTTATATGGCCTTGTGCATTAGTATTGGGAGAGGACTTTACAGAGGCTCCATATGAAGATACAGTTCCAGCAGAAACTGCTTTGAGGAAAGCTTTGGCTTAAGCTTGAACAAAACAGTTACTGCTGTGACCTTAAAGACCTAGTAATTGATTCTTTCAAAGTAGTTGCCTGTGTGAGTAGAAGGGGAGACTACAACTATGTGACATGTGGGTTGTGAGCAAATATATAGCAGGTCTGAGACTGTAGGGAAATTGGGCTCCTTAAGAGAGATCATACCCTCACTTCCTAGTGTGGATTTTGGCTGGATGGATCTGTACGACATCATTGAGCAGATGCTTTTGATTAGTATCCATTATATTCATGGTGGATCTTCACCTGAATTATACATAGTTAGATTCATCAACAGCTGTACGTTTAGGATCAGTGAAGAATGAAAGTAAACAAAAGTATCAAATTTTGCTTTTGTAATTGGATTTTCTTTTCAGATTGCCTGCTGTAAAGTTAACTGGTTTTAATAGATTTTATAAAGCATTGCCATTCGTTACTTCTGGAGAATCCACTCTATTTTACATTTTTGAGGCATTGTTTTTGTGTTTGCAGAAACAGATAATGCAAGCTGGTACTGTCAAAGGTATCACTTGGAGTTAGGCATCCAGTACCCCTAGAATTTAAAATCATGCAGAAAGGATGTTTCCTGGTTCATATAAGTATACTGACGTGTGCGACAATAATAAAAAAATAAAAGCAGGCATGAATTTACCTTCTTCAATGAACTCACAGCCAACAAGAATGCAGGCAGCAAGGAAGAGCACAACATGCTGCAGTACACACACACAGTGGCTGCTTTCCTTTGTCTGTTTAATAATTTAAGGCCAATAAAATACTCTGATAGAGGCCAGCTAGGTCCAGAAGACTCCAAACAGACACTGATTAGTTATGAGCAGGACTAAATCTATACTGTTAGGATAATGAATTAATTTATTTTTTACCATTTTGCTCTTTTTCCATACTCACTGCCAGGAAGAAGAGGAATGTAAAATTGCTGACTTACTTTCCTTTCAAAGCATTTTCAGGAGCAGAAAATCCCACAGTATATTTCAGTACCACCAACCAGGCTTGCCCGAGTCCATATCAGAGGAGTTGACGTGAGGTGCAAGGACTGAATTCTGACCCATGCAGTGAAAAAGGGGTACATAAGTGTGTATGAGCCAGGTACTGGTGAGAGAAAGGAAGGAGGGAAATAGCAATAAGCCTGTGGAGTAAGAATTGTCCCCAATTACTGGCATTGTTTGCAAGTTTCAGAATTGGGAAGGACATCACATTCGCAAACAACTTTGACGTCTTCAAAATGCTATTAATGATGTGGGTGGTTAAACCCCCCAGGACTCGATTCTGTCGTCTTTACTAATTTTACTGCCAGAGTAGCTCCTCTTCCATAGTAGTAAACGCAGCAGAAAAGATGGCCTAGGATCTGCAGTTCCTTTCAGATGTATTACAGAAGACCTCTGTAAAATGGAGTGCATCTAAATGGTTCAACACTTAAACCTACAATTAAGATAAAGATGAAATTTAGAATCCTGGAGCAGAGTGGCTGGAGAATAAGAAAAAGTACATGAGTAAACCTATCAGATAAGAGAGCCTTGCAGAGATGAGGACTGGCCTCTCTGCAACATGCATTGTTTGGCAGTGTTGGCATCCTTCCACCTTGTTGGGTAATATATCTATGAGCTCAGGTGCAAGCATGTAGTTCTGGGTCTCCATCACAGCCGCTGAGCCCCGCTGACAGAGAGCGTGTCTCTTCTCATTCAGACACACGGCTGCTGCTTTGTGAGCTTGTCCTCTTTCCATAACTTACAATGCCACTAGCTCTGGGTTTCATATAAATAATCCTTGAGTCATTATGCAGCCCTTTCTGTCAATACGATGGTAAATGCTGACAGCAAACCCACTTGTTACTGGAGCACTGGTTCTTTGAAGGCTAAAAGTAACCCCAGTCTTCTCCTGCAGAGCAAACATTATTGATAGTTTTCTGTATAGCAGTTTGTACAAGTCCTGGAACAAAATCAAGCTTTGTTAAAGAGGGTGGGTTACTCTCATTTCCAGTTCAAAATATATTTTTAGAAGCTTTTATTTCTTGCAATATGCCCCTAAACTGAGAGGCAGGATAGGCTGTTGTTTTGGAGGACCTGCTTGATATCTACTGCCTCTAATTGCTGCAGAGCTCCCCTGATCTGCAAGAAATGGGGCAGAGAAACCCGTGTGGTTAGGGGGAAACTGTAGCCATGGGGACTGAGGACTGAATTTTGGTTTCTGTGTGGAACTCACCCTGCTATTATTAATAGAATATTTGTAGTCACGATACTGAAGTTCAATCAGGCTGAAATTTCATGGAAGTGTATTGGAAGTTGTTTGGTTTTGTGGCTTATTTTTCCCTTCTCTTTTTACAAAAAGTTTTGAGCTTTCATACTGGTTTTGAGCTGGTTAAAATATTTTTTTTTCTGGTGGATTTTTGTATTTCTTTACATTTAAAATGCTCACAAATAAAATTACAAGAAACTACCCCATGGCACCATACAGAATGCGTATAAACACTAAGATACAAGATTTCCTTATTTGGTGTGCCATATTCTTGATCTAACGATCTTGCAAGAAACAGGAGGGCTCAGTTTTACTTGGCCATATTGTGGCTCAATGGCATTGTCTGGTGGCTGTGGAGACAGTAGTCAACTTATATGCTATCAAATTAGTTCCTGCAGAATTTAATTAAATGGGTCTGCCTACACCAGCAGTTTTTCTGGGGTTTAGGAAAACCCTTCCCTCACTAAAAAATATCTTGGCTCTTGTATATTTTTATTCCTTTTGAGGTGGTTTTTTTCATCGAAGTTTCTGCTGCATTGAAAAACTGTGTCACATACAAGCTCACTGTGGAGTCTGTAACTGTGATGAAAGCTCATTACAGAGACAGAAAAGTCTGCCAAATGTGTTTACACTTTTGCGAAGCAACCAGCTATTAACAGCTAGACAGTTCCATTCAGATTCCAAAATTTTTGCCCTTCTGCCGCATGCTTGTTTATTGTTCCTTCAAGAAAAGCTAAGATTTTAAAAGACAGACGTGAAGAGAATCTCCACTGAATTAAAAATCCATTTTCTTTTTGAAATGAGTGAGCAGTACTGCAGATCCCAGTTACTTATTATGCCCCAGCTCTGGCTGGGAAGCAGGACCAAGGACTCTGCGTGCAAAAACTGTGACACTGAGCTAGCTTCACATTTTCCCTCTCCCAAATTTCCACATGGAAGGTGCACATGGTCCTCTGGGGTCAAATGCCTGATATGATGTCTGATGCCTCACGTGTACAAGTCCTCCAGCTCCGCACTGGTACAAGCACATCATGTATGAAGGAAAAGGGAAACGCAAAGAATCATTATAGATCTTGCTGGATTTCTGATGCTGGAAGGACATGATCAAAATTTCTTATCCTCCTGTCCTGAACAGAGGAAAAACACTTATCTTAAAGATTCATGATCTGAGAGCCTGATAGGATCTGCCGTTTCCATAGAGCCAGGCCCTAGATTTCCCTTTAATGTAATTAAGCCTGAAGATTTATGAATACAACAGGCCAGAACTTGATCCATGTTCATTTTCAATTACTGCAGTGAAAGACCTCCATCCAGATGTCTCTATTTACAGCATTCACACAAGCAGGACTGGGGGCTGGGGGTGGGGAGGGACCGCAAATTGTCACACTTGTTAATTCTTCACTGAGGACACTCAGCAGAGGTCTTGGCTTTGACCCCATGACAAAAGGCAGGGGTCCGCTGGAGCAAGTGCATCAATGATGAGGGGGCTGACCCACCGACCCGCCAAGGTCACTCCCTCTGCTTTGTAGGTATTTGGGTAATAATGGGGGTTCATTCCTTATTTTTATTTCTGTTACAGTGCTGGGGCATGGAAAGAAAGAGAGGAGCTCTGATGTGAAAGACAAACATACATAATGAGAGGATCAAGCTTCCCCTGGCAACAGTAACGACTATGAAAAGCTACAGGGGAAATACACAGTACTTAGTGACCCACATAATCAGGTCTATTTTAAGACTATTGTTTTATTTTTCTTTTGAAGCCTTTTCCCCACTTTTTTTCGTGTTTTCAGATCTAGAATTTAGTTTGATGAACAATATTTGGGCATAACGTCTTTTCTCTGCTACTAGATGTATCCTGATGCCCTAGGTAGGCTTTTAATCACGCCTGTGGTGGCTGGTACAACGTCAAGCATTATATGTATTTTTATTCTAGTTCCTCAAGGCTCCTGACAGATTCATGCTAGACACTTTTTCTCCTTTAAAATGCTTAAAGAAAAGTAACTGAAGTGTCACTGTAAAAAAGGAAACTGTACCTTTCAGGTACCTACACAGAGCTCAGTGCTTTGTTCATCTTCAACAAAGCTAGTGAAACATTGTGTGTTCCTAAAAGCAGAAGTTTTTCTCTCATAATAGCATTTCTAGTTTCTTAGCGCAAGGAACAAGACTGTGACAGCGCAATATTGTTTTCAGTGAGCTATAATTGCATGTCATAAATTAAAATATCTTTGTTACAGCAAACCCTTTACAAATTTTCCAAAAAGCTAGATTATTTCTTGAAATAGCAGAAAATTTTCCACTCCATTAGCATTTCAAAGAGATTTATTTCTTTTGCCTTCTGAAGCCGTACCTTTTTGGCTTGCAGATGGGTTTAGAGATTTTAAAGAGATTTGAACAAACTTTGCCAATCTGAAATTATGAGCAAAACCAGAAGCCCAAAGCATGCTCTTCACTTTCAGGTAGTGAATAAAAGCTGTGCAAATACTGCCTAGGAACAGCTACTATATAAACCTACTTGGAAGAGAAAAACAAAAAAAGGGAATGAACAATTTATGTTATTAAAAATGTCAACTTTTTATTACTCTTTAGGATGAAAGTCAGAGTTTTCTAAAGAAGAAAAATTGAGAATAACCCCAGAAGAGTCGGTGCCACTAATTAGGATAGTCATGTTGTAATCTATGTAATACAAGGTTGAATTCTGCTCAGTTGTCTTCAGAGACAGAATTTTAATGTGATTTGTATTTGGCTGTTTTTCTCACCATGAGGTATATGCAGTTCAAGATCCTCTCTGATGGAGGAAGGTTTTAAACCCCACAGCTAGCAAACTGTACGGCTGCTCTCTCCCCAAGATTCACTTGTGTTAATGTGAAGTTGATAGAATCATTATTGTTTCTTCTGTAGGTAACAATGGTCTTGCATCCCAGGACTTCAAAATGTATGTTCCAAGGTTTGACATTCAAAAAGTTGTATGTCTGTTTATGAGGTGCTGAACATGAAGTATCCCTATATTGTAACTGTAACATATAAATACCTTGTGGGATCTTATAATTTTCTTTGTATGACATACTGAGACACTTTTGACTTATTTTTCTACTATTGAGGTGCTATTCTGGAGCATATAGCTCCAGTGCATTTGAATTTTAAATGCCATGTTTTAGGTAAGGTAGTCAGTTTCTCTCCTTCTTTGCACTTGGTTCATGTGGAGGAGTTCTTTTGAGGCAGGCCTTTCAGGGTCAAACAACCTAAAGCAACAGAATTTGAAAAAAAAAGCTTGTAATTTGGGTAAAATTTAGAGGAAAAGAAAGCTGATAAATGCTAGCTTATGAATCCATTTGTTGTAGGTAATAGGCAGTGTAGCTGATAGATGTAAGGGTGTTTCCAGACTACCATAGTTTCAGTAACTTATGGAGTTGAAGAATTTGGATGCTCGAGCTCCTGTTTTCTCCATCACGCCAAGTGGACGTGGCAGAGGGCAGCATTGCAAACCTGCCAGCTATTCAAAGGGAGACACCAGTGGTTCTGCCTTCTTCTTCCACATGGGGAACTAGTATTATGGTCTGTCCCACCCATGCCCTTATGGAGGGCTCTGGAGTTGGCTTTGAGTCTGCAAAGAAGATGCTGAGGTTAAAAACAAGAAAAGGAAGCTGTGCCTGACATGAAAGGAAGGAAAAATTCCTCCTGCTCTGTCTCCTCCTTGCCTCTGAGGATATACCAATATATCAATACAGCTGATGACCTCATGAATATTCTTTTCCACAGTAAATGTAGGTGCAATGGTCAGGGTCCCACCTATACTGAGGTTTCATGCATGGATTTAACCTGGATGCAGTTGGACAGTGGGACCACTCTTATTATAGACAGGGGTGCACATATCCTTTGCAGACTCAAAACAAAAGTCGATGGGTCCATAATTGCATCTCTTCCTTACACAGCCAAATTTGCCACTTGGTAAAATGACCTGAGATGATGTTAAATGTTTTATTAATAAGACATAACCCTCCCTTTCCCCTCATACCCTCTTGGTTTCTGCTCCAGGGGTGACTGAGTTCATCCTAGATAATCTCAGCAATGAGATCTGGTTGCCTTACTCTTCTTGGAAATGTGGAGTAAAGGCTTCAGCGTGGTAAGAAATTATGATTTGCTGCTGGTATTTCTGACTAATGCCAGTACACAATCTATTTTGCAAGTGTTCCTCTTTCTTTATTAACCATAAACAGTAATGTTGTCTTGAATTTTCATATACTGGACAATTTTGATCTGTTCTTCTACAAAACATTAGTTTCTGCTTATTGTTATTTATCCTTTAAAAGATCAGATTTTATGCCTGTAATCACATTTATTGGCTTTCACCAGGACTCAAGAGTGTATGTTCCTCCTTTAATATATCATTTACAAGATGAGCTCATACAGCTTGATCTAGTGGGATGCCCCTGCCTGTGGCAGGGTGTTTGGAACTAGATGATCTTTAAGGCCCCTTCAGTCCAAACTGTTCTATGATTCTATACCCTGTCTGAAAATGTCTGAGAAAAAACACTTGGGTTCCATTGACTCTATGTGGATAACATATATGGAAGCATTTATTTATTTTCCCCACTCTACTGTGCCTCTTCCTGAAGATTTTGAACATTATGCCTTGAGCCACCATGCAGAAGGTTAAGATACGCTTAGGAAATCCTTTGAAGTGGCAACAAAGACAACTGTTTTGTGTTCTCAAGGACGTCATACCAAGTAATCTGCAACACAAGGTATAAATGACTTCCTATTACTGGGAAGATGAAAGATGTGTTATTTTCAGAGAGGCAAGAAAAATCTTAAGCTGATCAGTGGCTCAATATGGCTGCTCAGTCACTTCTTTCAGAAACTTATTTGAAGCAATTAATATTAAAGTACTCTGCTTTAAACAAGGTGAGCATGAACTTGAAGATCTTGCACATTTACTGGCTCAAAGACCTCTGAAGGCTGAGATGTTTGTAAACCTCTTCAAAATAGCCTCAAATCCAGTGTCATAATACCATGAAAAGCGTTTCCTAGCCTATATGCTGAAACGTACAGAGTTGTGGAGGACTGATCAGTCTTTCTTTTAGTTTTTTTTCTGACTTAGATGAGCTGTATTTGTTCACTTATTTTTTCCAAAATATGTTTTTTATTAATAATACCTGACACAGTAGGCAGAACCAGAAGTACTCCCATTTGCATCTTGAGCTGTTAACGTAATATAATTGCTGTTGTGAGGATGGTTTAAGCTTGTTCTCTGAATAGGGCCAGGAGCCCGTTGTCATGTTGGCGTGTTATAGCTACCAGTGCTCCATTCAATATTCAATTGTTTTATAGAAGTAAGACATAGAAAATTAAAGTAATTAAAGTTGCAAATCCCCAGTGCAACTTCATGTTATCCGAGATGCTCATGATCACTTGTATTTTGTTTTTCTCCTGGCGGGTTTGATAAATGAGACACTCATGACAACAGTTAAAATTTCAAACTGCATGTTTTGCAATGAGGTTTCAGAAGAAGTTTATTTGCTGCCTAGGTAACAAATCCAGATGTGGCACTTGCTTGTGTATTTTTCTGAATTATGTGGAACAAGCTGAGGACAAAGACAGAAGGCTGTACTCAGTTAAAGTATATGCTGTTGTATCCCACTGCGTTACTAGGGAAAACAAATATTGTACTCCATGTCATTTGGATTTGTCTGGAAGTGAAACCAGAAGCTTGGCATTTAGACATGAATAAATGCCTGTATGATTTCCATTATCTTAAGTTGACCTAAGATTGTTTTACTTTAGAAAGCAATTGCTTTGCGTATTGATTAAAGCCTCACGACCACAGTGTTTCAACAGAGTAGAAAATCCAAGCAGAGGGAAGAACGGGGTTGATTCCTGCTACAGAAAACTAACAGTAGTTCATGTCTTTGTATCTCTGGTAGCTTTAATCTTGGAACTAGTTTTCTAATTGCAGTTCACTTTAAAATGTGTGCTTCTGAACTGCAAGCTCGGCTTGCTGCTGGAATTGATACAGTTATTGATAATAATTTTGCACATCACTATAGTGCAGAGGTATACCACCTTGGAAGACCAACCGCATTTTTTAGAGCAATTTACCTGGCAAACAAAAGTGCCAATACTTTGCCACCAAATGGATTACTGAGAAAAAAACTCAGGACCCTGTCATAACACCTAAGTTTCTGCTCTGTACTGTCTAGCATGATAATGACCTGAGATTCCATACTATAGACATTTAGAAAGTGTAAAAGTTATTTTCTGTATTTAATGAGGTCAGAAATGGAGGTAAGATTCACAATACGAATATATTGCATTTCAAATGTACCTGGAATCGTACTGCTTTCAGTGGGAGATGTAGTATCACAGCAAATCATCCTCCCATCACCGGATCTCTCCTCAAACAGAAATGATTGTGTACTAAAAGAGGGTAAAATAATCTCTCTTTGTTCCAGGGAACGGCTCACCTGCTAAGAACAAACAGGATTTAGTAGCTACAATGGTGAGTACAGTGACTGGTCTCAGGATCCCTCTCTAGGGCATAACTGCCCCAATACCAAGACTCTCCACCCCTGCCCTGGCTTTGGGAGCAGATTTGAGTTTTTCACACTTTAGAAAGCAGGATGGTGGGATTGAAGAATGAGAGAGAATGAGCTTGATTTAAAGCAAAGAGTTGGGGGTAGTCCTGGCTCCACTGAAGTCAATGAGAGTTTTGCCATGGGACAGGATTTTGTGTGATGAAGGGGATCTATTGGCATGATTGTGGATGCCATCCATGCTAGATCTTGAGGAAGCTGCTGATAAGTTTCCTATGATGGAAATATTCAACAGAAGACAGTTTGCTGAGCAGGAATGACACTAAGTCATAAGGGACTGTAGCTGAAGAGAGAGGAAAAAGTTTAAAGAAAAACCAACCCACCACTCACCTTGCTTCTTCTCAGACAATGGTAGAAACATTGGCTCCTAATGTCTAAAGTCCTTGCATTGTAAAGACATTAAACAAAATCTGAAGACTGGGTAACTCTGTTTTATCTTATTGCCACTATAAGGATAAATAAATTTGGGAGGCAATGTCATTAATATTGATGGGAGTGCTTTAAACATGTTATGAGGGTGGCAGTGTAATAATAGATGTTCTGAAATCTTTGGAGTTACACAGACCCTTGGACACTTCAGATCAAATCCTGTCTGTTCTGTGCACTTTGGTAACTGCAGGGACTGCAGTGTAGCACACATTTGCTGTGACCAAAGTAACCTGGAGGAGGATCCTGACAGTGCTGTCTCAACCTCAGAAGTTTTGCTTACTGTGTCATGGTTTAAATGTAGGTTTGTCCATCCATGATGACACATCTTCTGTATAGTGGCTTGAAGAAATACTGAAAATACATTATATATCCTGTGTATATACATTCAAGATCTGTTTCCTGAATTATCTTCCATTTTTAAAGGCAATTATTTGACTTCACAGTGGTATGTTTGAGAGGCTCCATAAGGTAATCCTAGATTTTAAAAAAGTGAACATCTGTCCACTCTTGACAGCAATGAATCTTAAGTAGGCTTCACAGTTATTTATGGATAACAAAGTGATACTCCTATTGTAGATCAAGAGTCATAGTGTGCTTCCCCTCTCTCTTGCTCTCCCCCTTGCAGTGCTGTAAATCTAACTTCTGCCCATCCTATTGTTTGAAGAAAAGCAGCCATATTGTGCTGATTGCTATTAAATTAAAGCAGAAAGGGAGGGAAACAAATGTGGAAGCCAATCTTACCAGCAGGGATACCACTATCTTTTATTTTGCCTTTTGAGGGTCACAAAGTCATGGCAGGCAGCTGACCTCTGATAACCTTTTCAGTGCCACAGCATGCAGTTTCTTTCGGAAGAACTTAATTAAACACAACTGAAGTTCCTGGCTAACATTTGTTCCTGAAAAGAGTAGTCTTTGATTGGTTTTTTCTGCTGGAGGGACAACGGAGATGCTGCTTTTGTTCTGAGGAGAAAAGTTAGCATGCGTTAGTTAAGGATTTGTGGTTTCCTATAGTGGTGCTGGGTCTTTCTGAAGGTTCATTGGAGTTCTCAGCTAGCACTGGAGCATCACAGTAGTGGAGAAAAGCACACCAAACAAATATAAAACACATTTTAAATGAGGCTCCAACTTAGTGAGGGCTACGTGTAGTTTTGTGCAAGGTAAATAAATGTATCTTCTCTCTATAGAGTTTGTGATATATCTGTGTTAGACCATGTCTTTGATATGAACCATGCAGTATGGAACATGTATCCACCAATGCTTGACTGTGAGTCCCAAAAAGATTAATTGCAGCAAGCTGAGATTTATTTAGTTCTTGTGTTGAGGAAATGTGCTTGTAATGCAGGAGGGAATAAGTAGTTTTTATGGTGCAGGATATAAATCCAGGACACCGATTGAATATAGATAACACCTGCCAGGTGAAATGTGTGCTGTCACGAGTAAAGCTCTTTAAATCACAAAAATATCTGGATGTAAGTCATCGTCTGTATTCTTTTCTTTTTGGTTCAATCATATTGGCATTTTGAATGTGGAATCAGTGGCAGAACGTGACTACAGAGAAAGGCTGTTAATGACTTTTGGAAATGGAGCTGGGTTCTGTACGTGGTCTTTGCTGAATCTCTTTGAATAAGGAAACATTATTGACAGATCTCAGTATAATGGAAGATTTGCGGGTATCTATATGAGTCTTTGATGGAGGCAAAATTAAAATTTACTGCACTAACAGGCAGAGAGAATCCCGAGCTGGCAGCACCTAGGTCACTGGCTTGGGCAGGGAAAAAGGTTCAGCTCTTAGACAGGATGCGTGATGTCCTGACAGAGGGGCAACTCTTATCAGTTGCTACCTGCTGCCGTAGCACATGGAGTTCTCAGTTTGCAATGTCTCACTTTGTTTCCTGAGTCAAGCTGTACAGCCTCTCCGGCAGTCCAGGTCCTTCTCAGTATGACAGGAGCTCCCTTTGAGCTCTTGGGGCAGCAGAGGAGAAGCTCCTGCACTAGTGGGTTTTTCTAGGTGTTGCCATGGGAGGTGAAGTGCTTCATTGAAAGTTCTGCGACAGGGTGTGGGAAGATACTGAGGAAAAGATTAAAATATACCACGGTAGACCCCTTCTCCTTTGCTAAAGAGAGACCAACATTAGCAAATCTTAGCTAAGCAAAAATTTTCCTATTATTTGCTATTCAGTCTTTTTGTTTCTCCTTTAGCCCCTGATCTTTGACACTGTATTTCATCTTTCAAAAGAGACCTGTGGGTGATTTTGCTGAAGCTGTGTCACCTTCCTTGGAGTTAATATGTCTCTGTGCAGGCAAAGGGTATGGAAAGCATCTGTTTTCAGGGCTGGGGCCACACCAAGTAGAAATGATGCAGTAAAAACTGCCTGGAAAGATCAGGTTACCAACTCATTAGAGGGAATGCATCCTGGTAACTGTAAAATGAGCTTCCATATTCCCTCATTTCTAGTGTCTAATTTGCTAGGTGGTTTCATTTATTAGCATACATTCAAGTGTGTGGGCACTTGTATGGCTCTTTCTTTAAGAAACAAAAACATTAACCCTCTAGTACACCACCTGTTTGCACTTCATTGTCAACTGTGAGGGGTTATTTTATTGGCTTCATTGTTTCACTTTTCATTAACTTTTTCTCTTTATTAAAATGCAGGCTGCAATCCGATTTCTTTTTGCTACAAATGGACTTTGTTTGTCATTAATACCATACTTCTGGCTGTATTTCTTTATTTAAAAGAAATAAAGCTTTTCCTTTGTATCTAGTCTTTATATCTACCCTTGGTCTGTGTCTCTGTCCTAGTGGCTTTCCAAATGTACTTGATCTAGCTTTTCAATATGTAATTAATGCCAAACAAGTTAATTGCTTTACAAGTGTCCAAAATTCCCTCATTTCATTTCTATTCATTTATCAACCTTCATTATACAGCCACTGTTCCACATAAACACAAATGATTGTTAATGAATGCCTAATGTCGCATTCATTAGAAAATCGGGTTAATGGCTAGTAATGAATATCGGAGCTACTTGTTACTTTCAAGTATGGTTTTTTTCCCCTTGTTGATTACAATACTTCTTCAATCTGCAAAGAAATCATACCTGTGCGCTAGACCAAGTGAAACATGATGAGGTCAAACCTTTGCAAAAGCCCACAACCATTCCCACATTGCAGGTGCTTTCTCTCTAGGTAGAATGCTAAAGATATTTGACAAAGACAGACAACCTGTAACTGCTAATTTATCTTCAGTTTGTTATTAATCTACTTGGAGGACTACTCATATTCTTAAAACAATTTTAGGCTAGTCAAGGTGACAAAGACCACTCCTAGATGCCCTTCTACAGTCATAAGAGGTTCTGAAGACCTGAGACCTTTAGGAAATAAGCTTTGAGAAGACCTTTTCTGAATCAGGGTAAAACCAGGTCCTGACATTTTCTGTAGATAAAATTTCACCAAACTTATCCCATAGCAAACATGAGACTCTGCCCTGATCAAACAGCTTTCTAGCTAACAGTGTTCTTTTATTTCTACCAGACATACACATTTTAGCTTTATGTGTCTCTAAGTGTTGTACATTATGTTAATTCATTAACATGGTTGGTATCTCCTCCTCTAGAAATGGCTGCATTTTGATGGATGAAGTAATACTTAGATATTGGCTACAGCAAAGTGTTTCAGACTGTTGTATTTTGACTTATGAGGATTCAGTAATCCTGGTCATGCTGGATTATCCAAATATTAATGTGTGTATGTGCATGCATGTGCAGTGCCTTGTTGCAGATATTTAGAGATAAGTAACATTGAATAATATCTCTTGTCCTGCTTTATAAGGCTAATCCTGCCAAAAGGATTTGGCTATTTGAAGTTGCATGTCCAGAAAACTAGGCTATATTTCATATTTTGTTTTATAAAGTTTTGGCTCATCTTTGTTTGCTATCACTTCTGCCATGGTAACATGAAGGCCTGGAGATCCTAGGAGCATTTGAGCTGGAGTTATAGCTCTTTTGAGGGCCCGGGAAACAAAATATCTTGTATTGTTTGCATTGATATCCATCAACAGCCTTCCTGTCTTGCTTATTAGACTGTTAGGGGACTTCACAAACATATTGAACAATAACAGTGATGAATATGGTCCTGCTGGACACCCCAAGAACAATGGCTCTTTACAGTTATAAAGAAATTACTCCTTATTGGTAACTAAACCTTGAAAGAACACATTTGCCCTAATTATAAATGGTGTGTAAAAGAGTCCTCAGAGTGACTGTGCAGACTTTGTTTGTCAGATACTACAGATCATTTAGAAAAAAAAAAGAAACACAATACAGTTAAAATGTAATTGACTCTTTAGAATGTTCCTGTCCAACAAATTACAATGTGAAACAAGATGAGAGAATTCATGCAGTTGAAGACAGAAAATTGTATTTATTACTTCATGAAAGTGTTTAAGTGGCTGTGATACATCAGAGGACATTATCTGTTTCTAGTGTTGGTAGTTTGGTAGCAACCACAGTCAGGATTCAGGTCCTATGTTAGCATAACAGCTAGGTGTGTGTTACGTATATTGTTTGAACTCTGGCAGCAGCTATCTACAGGGTTTACAGTCAGAAAGTCAGAATGATTCCTGAGAGTATATCTCATATGTTGAAAGTCAAATATGTGCTTTGAGAGTCTTCTGAATTATTTCTACTGGCACCCCAGATTTCATCAATCCCCTTTCTGTCCGCTCAGCACTTTCCATGACTAAACTTTGATGGGAGTGCCAAAATCTAGGCATGTGCTCTTTAAGCAAAGACAACTGAAATGGCTGCTAGACACAATATAGGAGGACGTTGTGGTACCTCCAGGTAAGTCTTTTGTGGGTGGCTTTAGAACATATATACGATGAATTTCTGAGTTTGGTCTGGAAAGGGAAAGATGACCAAAACTGATATAAAGCTTTTAACACACTATGAGAATAATAGTGAGCTAAGTCCCAGGTACCTGATTTTACTTATTTATGGCTATTTTGAGCAGATCAATAATGTCAGCCAATACGTCTTTCTATTGGACTTGGGGAGTGGAAATTGTAGTTCAAGACAGTCTGGTTTTAAATGTTGTCTAACCCTTAGATGATTTAATTTCTAGTAAACTATCAGTTGAGTATTTGAGTTCAGAAACTCTTTACTGGCATGACATGTACAGAGCTGGGAAGCAGACCAAGGAATTCTGATTGTGATAGATCACTCTGCCATACTGCAAACCTGCATGAGACAAGACTAAACTATGAGCTAAAATTTCTGTTGTGCCACCTGAAAGTCTCCTTCTAACCGTTATACCTTTGAAATATCTTTTTGAAACCTCTTCTAGAAGGGATATAATCAGCCCTGCAAAGGTGGACTAAAAATAAGCTCAACTGCTTTTTATATACTTTGCAGGCTGTCCATTATTACGCAGCCTGTGGAGTATCATGGGTTGGAGACTTTTATGCTTTGTGTAGAGTCTCACAACTGTTGTGCTGGATTCAGCATGGCTTTGTTTTCTCTGCTGTGTTGGCATCAGTTCTCTGTTCACAGAGGGTCATTTGGCTGTTCAGTGTTCTTCATTGACAACCATCCTGCAGGCAAATAGGGATGGCTTGTATTTTTGACCCTCTCATTCTGCTGCAAGGAGGATAAAGACCCCCAGTAGCAAGATGTTTAATCTGTAGACTGTAGACATCAGACATTCTTGTAACTCAGAAGTATTGCTGACATGGGGAAGGGTTGGTGGGGGCAAGTAAGGGTGAGATACCAGGGTACGTAGAAGTCCTACATCAAGGGACAGAGCTTGATGTGTAGCACATGGAACTCATGGAAAAGCATAGCCCATCTCTGCCAGATGAACCAGACCTACAAGCTGACAGCAAGCAAGCATCCAATAGTAAACACCATCCTAGTCCCCCCTTTTCCACCCACAAACTTAACCAATTTTAAAGTCCTTTTACTAAGTGTTATCATCACATCGGTAGTATACAGCATGCTCAAAATTCCCATCATAACTGTGGGAGATGTTTTTGCTTATTTTCTGTATATATTTCTTTTCTCATGTAGTTTTGGGGAATTTCTGTTTTGATTGGGCTTGGAGGTACTATCCTTATGCTGTTGGGTAGCTCTTGATCTTCTTACTGATTAAATAACCCCTTTTCTACCCACAAGGATTATAAAGCAACACAAACCACCAACAAATAAAAGCTTGCTTAGTGTAATCTTTAGTACTATTTCTAGTACTATCACCTTTTGCATTTATTGTGCTATTCAGATGATGCTGTGAAGATTATTTTAGGAATACATAGATGTCAAAGCATTGGTTTTATTATTCATCTGCTGTGTAAGAATCAAAATCAGCTTTATAGGTGTAATTTTCTCTTCACTAGAGGTACAAAGCACAAAAATTACAAGAATAAAATCATCTTTCTCTTTCAAATAAAAATAAATAGATGAGTTCATCAAGAAAATTGCTGACCTGTAATATTTTTTCTTTCATTTGCTAATGATCCCCTTTATCAGTGAATGAAGCTTGAGCCTGGTGATTTTTCCTGCAATGTGTACATGTGTATCTGGTAAATTAATGTCAGTGTGCTGGGGAAGATGGTAGCCATAGGCCAGGGCTTTTTGTTACCATGGATCCATTGCAGACCTCTCTGATTGTAGCTTGTTAGAGCTTTGTTTAAACAAGTAGGAACTGGGGAAAAAAGGGTTTTCAGCTATTTCGGTTATTTACATTTTAACTGTTCTAATTGTCCTAATTTCCTTCCTATTTACAATGAATGGTTAGGGGAGAAAGCCTTCAGTGATGACCACTACATTTTTCAAACTCAGCCCACACACTTTGTCCATGTTTTTTTTTCCCCTTGTGTTATTCTGATGTGGGAGGATTTAACCTGCCTCGATCTGCCTATGGGACACAACATGCTGTACCTTACATACATACATACTCATCAGCTATAAAATATTGCATGGGAATTGACTGTACTGATTTGGGCACTAGTTTTAGAAAATATTGCTCATTTCCACCATTCTGTCTTACTTGGTGAAGTGTTACACTTGCTTGAATTCACCAGATTAAGTATATTAGAGAAATGTCCCCTCTAAATATTCCATTGCTGTTTGTATTGAGACCAGGTTTATGCTGAATACAGTTTGCTGTGTGTGAAGGCCAGCAACCTGCTCTGAGCACGGCAGTGGGTACCAGACTGTGCTGTAGACACTGCTGTTTTGCCAGTGTGGGGGATGGTGATGGTGACAAGATGTCAGTGGACATCTGTCCTTGTACAGTCAGTAATAAAATATCTGTGTTCAAATGTGTGTACCTGCCAGAATGGCCTTCCTGTGGGGTCTGCAGTGAAAGACGTGAAATGTGTGAAATTCTGTGAGGGTCCGAAGAATCAGATTTTGAATGCATTGCTCTTGGTCTGAACACCACCTCCACCAGAGGACCTGACTTATCTCTGTGTGTCTCTTCTCTGTGTCCATATCAGCTATTCCTGTGCAGAAGAGCTACCCATCTTTGTACAGACCTTCTGTGTGAATAGAGTACTACTGGATACAAGAAGAGCTGCTGGACCTTATTTTCATTGCTGTTGAGTTCTTTTTCCCCTACTAAAAGAAGAAAATTTAAGGTGACTTTGAGTGATGAACATCCAGTTTACTCTTGTTTTAAAACCTGTTTTTACTCATCAGGTGGGTGTATTTCACAGAAAGGGTCATTGCGCACTGGCACAGGCTGCCCAGGGAGGTGGTTGGGTCACCATCCCTGGAGGTATTTAAAAGAAGGGTAGACGAGGTGCTCAGGGACATGGTTTAGTGGCAGATAGGAATGGTTGGACTCGATGATCCAAGAGGTCTTTTCCAATGTTGTGATTCTATGATTCTATGATTTGTTTTAATCTAGATGAATCCAGCCTATTTCTAAATTTGAGAGCTGTATTTTACTGTAAGGATGAGTATTGTGACTTTGCTGTGGCTGGAGGTTTTTAAAGTTGTTGCACTCAGAAGAAATACTTAGTAGTGGTGCCAAGATAAGGTTTATAATTATTATCCACTGACTATGCATAATGATTTAATTAACAACAGTGCTAATAAAAGCCATTTTGTTGACTGGCTTTTATATATTCAAGTCAGTGTGAACCGGAAAGCGGGACCCAATCTCTTTCTCCTTTATTGTGTTCAGCTGTAACATACAGCTCGCAGTTTTAAGATCCCTTGTAACCCCAAAAACTTGGGCTGGCCAAAGAAATTGGTCCAATTAACTGTTCCAACACTGTAGAAGGAAGAAGCAGGATTAGGAACAGAGTTACACCATTTTCTTCCCCTTTTCTCATGGCAGTTCCAAACTGCAGTTACCTTCTGTGTTTCTTTAGCCATGAGGTTTTTAGAGCAGGGGAAGTCAGGAAGTAAAGCTGGTGAAGCAGCTCATGAAACATCACATCAGATGCTGTTCCACTGCCTTTTGCAAACATCACTGTTAACATTACTTGTGATGGTACCAAGGCAGGAATTCTCCCTGGGCTCTTCAACTTGGTGTTCTTTCACCTTGGCCACAGACCTTCTGACCTGCCTGTACCATCTGTCTAGGCTGTGAGGTGTTTGGGGCAGGATCTGTCATTTGTTTTCCATGCAGAGTTGTGCACGGTAGATCTTTGTCCTTCTTGCCCCTCAAGCTGTATAGTTGTAAAAATCATAGTCACACTGGGAGGGAAAGGAAGGTAGATAGACTTACAAACTTTAGCTACTGATTTATCTAGTCAACATATGCCTGTGTGAATCCACCATTTCATTGGGCTCAAACTTCTATTTGGACAACACACAGAATATTCCCTAACTGCCTTTTCATCATTGTTCCTTTCTTTCCTCTGCACTACATATAATCCAAGTGATTGTGGCAGCTTCTTCACGTAACATTTTCCTTTGTTATAAATGTCTCTTAAAGCAAGAAACATTGTATTCCTCCTCACTTCCAGCTGTCAGGACATGCAAAAGTGAAGTCTGCAATTATACAGCCTTGAGGTGTGCAAAATGCTAATAAACTCAGCAGTGGATTGGTGCACAGTTCTGCAAGGCTACTCTGATAACAGAACTCCTGGCTGCCTAACAGCACCTAGAAGAAAATAGCCATGCTATGCAGGACCTTGCAGGCTCTTGGTGTGCTTCTCCGTGAGGCAGCAGGTTGGGAATGTCACTTTGACTGCAGAGCTGCAGGGACGATATTGAATCATAGAATCATAGAATAACCAGGTTGGAAGAGACCCACTGGATCATCGAGTCCAACCATTCCTATCAAACACTAAACCATGCCCCTCAACACCTCGTCCACTCGTGCCTTAAACACCTCCAGGGAAGGGGACTCAACCACCTCCCTGGGCAGCCTGTTCCAGTGCCCAATGACCCTTCCTGTGAAGAATTTTTTCCTAATGTTCAGCCTAAACCTCCCCTGGTGGAGCTTGAGGCCATTCCCTCTTGTCCTGTCCCCTGTCACTTGGGAGAAGAGGCCAGCACCCTCCTCTCTACAACGTCCTTTCAGGTAGTTGTAGAGAGCAATGAGGTCTCCCCTCAGCCTCCTCTTCTCCAGGCTAAACTTACCCTGATGGGTAAGACCTGCAGGTTTTGGTGAAAACTCTGACCCTGGAAAGGGAAGAGGGGAGGCAAACGATGATGGTTTGCCTGTGACTATAGGGATATACCGGTAATACCCTCTAGTGGAGACACGAGGGCTGCCAGCGAAAGGAGGGAGTTTGCCAGCAAATTTAAATGCCAATTTGAACAGCTTCGGGACACCTTCACCAAATAACTGTATGGCTGCTGTAGGTTTGATTACATGAAATATTTCACTAGTACATTTGTGCTAGTTAGAGAATGTGATTTCTTTCTGAGACCCCCAGCCACTGCTGTTAGGCAGGCAGGGCTGTGTAGTGTGGACCAATCTTTTACTACATCATTCTTAGCGTTAAACATTTACGTGGGGCTAAAGCACCGTATTTCAAATTACATAATTTACATTCTGCAATGCATAATTAAACAATATAGATCCTGTCAGCACCTTTTTCTTCTACTGGTGTTTTCCTGATGACTGAAGGTAGCAGAGGTAAGAATATGTTGTGTGCTATTTCTCACTGCTATTACCCCTTCACTTCTCTGCAAACTCCCTTGGGAATACTGAAATTTCTGCTGGTGGAATAGGAAGAGAAATATGGGAATTCAGTCAGATGAATAAGTAATTGAAAAACAACAAAACTATCTATGCTATTTTGCTTTTTAGCAATTTTGCAACTTAGCTTTCACTCACAGAAGCTATGTTTTAGATTGTTCCTTTAATAATACAATAGACATAGTTTTGATATTATTTTGCAAGATTTTTATTAGCCTTGCAGATAGGGAAGCATTTTAATGTAAAATATCCCAATGATTATGTTATATTTTTTTGAATAGAAACCAAACTGCTGTAAGTATTGCAGAGTCAAAAATAATAGAAAAAGAAAAGCTGATCCTTTAGATCTATACTTAACCTGTCAATGCTTATACCATAATTAGTTTTTTTTATTTGATTACCCAGTTAAGTGAGAGACATCTCCATAACTTTGAATTCTGGATGGGTTTTTTGCATGCAAAATCAACCTTTACTTCTGCCTGTATCATTTTGATTTTCACACAACTGAAAAGGATACAATGTATGACCTGGTTGTCCACACACTAAGATAGCTCAGTGGTTTAGAATTTTGCTTTCCAAAGTGAAAGTATCCAGGATTCAGCTGTGACCTGGTGTAATTTTCCTGAGTTCTAAGGTGTGATTCTAGATTTACACCTCTGTAAATGACAAGCTTAAATAGGACTGCTGAGTTGCCTGCTTAAATTCCTATGGACCCTGCTCCTGGATATGGTTTAGTAGCGGACAAGTATGGTTGGACTCGATGACCTCAGAGGTCTTTTCAAACAAAATGATTCTATGATTCTGTGACTCAGCTTTTTTTAATTGCTTCCTAGAGTTTTAGTGAAGCTCATATAAGGTGGCATTTAAGCATTTAAAGAAATCATTTAGTGTTGGCTTAACATCACTTCTTTCTAATTGAGTGGAAGTTTTGAAAATCCCATCAGTGCTGTGTGATTGCAGAAGCCAATGTGATTAATTATGCATAACTGTGTTGGCACACTAGGTACAACATCTTAAATTTGTGTGAATGCAACATAAATCCAGGAGCTAAGGTTACTTTCTGAACAGTGGAGCAGCCAGGTTGGACTAAGAAGTATTGATTAAGACACACTGCTGAATTAGACAACAAAGCAGCACTGGGGAGATGAGCTCCTGCATGGCTTGTTTACTCTGTGGAAAGCTTCTCTTCAAGGGAAAATCACACCTCTGAAGATAAAACGATAAGAAATTGCAGTTTAGGATTGTGTGAGGCTATTACATGGTGTGAGGGGGATAGAAGGTGGGGAACAGGAGGCACAACAGCAGAACTGTGTAATCTTCCCTCCAGGTATAAGCGACTTAAAGTCACCTACCAGGCAGGTCCTCTGAGGAACTTGCAATTGCAAGTTTTTGCTCTGGAGGCAATTACTTTGGCTGTGATCTGAAAGACAACAAGGCTGCAAGGTGCTGGCCTGCTTGGGGTTTGAATGTTTTAATCACAGATTTCTGGAGTTTGATTTTGTGCTATTTTTATTGAGAACTACAGAACAAACTTCAGATCCTTGAAATTAAAGAATGTTGGCAAAGAGCAGCAAAACATTATCCTATTTTTAATTTACCATTTTGAAAAGCATTCCTTTTCCCCCTAAAACTATTCAACTTGTCAAGCTCAGGCAAAGTGTGAAGAAATTAATCTGCAGTGAATTTTGTGGGCACTGCTTGTTTGTTTCTTTGCTTGCCTTTTTTTTTTTAAAAAAAAAAGCTATTAGAAAATGAAACGATGAGTAGAAGAGGAAGGGTAAATCAGCTTTTACTGGAGGAGAAATGTTGTTTGCCCTGAATTCCATTGTTCTTGGACACAGCTGTTGCGACCATGGGCTAAACCAATGGATTTCTACATGAGACTGTCCATCTCCTGCAGGCAGTGCATCACTCCAGTCTCCCCATCCTGCTCTGGAGAGATGCTAGGGCTGGACTATGGCTGCTCCCTCCAGGAGTTCCCAGTGCAGGGAAAAGCTTCAGAAGGCAGTGCCAGGAGGGAAGGACATGGGGGAGGTAGAGCTTATCACACCACAGTTAGTGTAGCAATAATTGTGAATCTAACTGCAACATAAGTTAGACCAAGACACAAAAATAGCCCCAAATGCCTCTTTATATATATAAAATCTTAAAGTAGTAGTAAACCATGTTTTGTATGATACCAGCAGTAAGTTCTCCTGGTGTGTTTCTTTCTTTGTATACAAAAGTATGTTTTCTCTCACAAGAACAGTTTAAATAACCAATTAATGTCTTATGTGTAATATTAGCAAAACCCTTTTCAAGATAGATTACAGTATTTTGATTCATTACTCATCAGTATGTATAATTATCATTTAACAATGTTATGAAGGACTGATGAAGGGAAGCAGGTGTTTAAACATGTGGTACCAGTAGTTTCACACAGCATTTAATTCTCTTTATTTGCACTTTTTATAGACATCTATTCAAGGAGGAAAACAATGAGGCACTGTATAGCCATGAGTGTTTGCAAGAGAAAGAAAGAAGATGTTTTATCAATTTTTGGAGCAAGTATTTTATAATTAACAAGAGTGAGCTTTTTAATGGAGGTATAACATTATATGAAGATAGTGACGGTAATGAGGATGTGTTACAATTTTAGATAATGAGAAATTGATACCCTTAGATAAGCTTTAAACTCACAAAATCTTTCTTGATATCAGGGTAATTTAAATCACAGCTTGGTCCTGAAAAGCCAAGTACGATTTTTGATGTGGACACATGGGAGGGTGTTACAGCCAGGAGGTGGCTACCAGGTCCGTGAGGAGGTCCAGCACAGGCCCACAGGTGATGCCTGCCCCATGCCAGACTTAGCTTTGTCCATTACCTCCACAGAGATCAGCATCCCTGCTTGAGAACTCCAGTGGGAAAGAACAACCTCTCCAGAGCTTTATGAGTCAGAAGTTGGTATCTTCAGGACTGTGAATTTCAGCCCAACTGTTGTCCTGAATGAGAAAACTCTCATTTACCTCCAGGTAATGATATCTGGAAAGAAGTACTTGAAAAGCTCCATGGTTATGAGCTAACCCTTACCAGCAGCAGTGGTCTCCCTGGTCATTGCATTTTGTCTTCTCATAATTATTATTATTTAGCTGCCAAGTTTTAACTAACATAACTTAATAGACCCTTTAAGAATAATCTTTATTTGGGTTAAAAAGGTGGACTTTTTTTTCCTCTCACCAGATTATTTTCTAGTTTCCAAAATAGGACAAAATGAAGAGTTTTGCCTTCTGAAGCAGCAGGTTTTGGATGGAGTTTTTGGAAGTTTTTCGAAGCAGGCACTTGCATAGCCCGAACAGGCTGTTTGAAACAATTCTGTAATGCAGCAACGTGGTGCTAAGCTTCCTTTGAACCACAGTGTTGCCCATCCGGCTGTTTCTATTTTTTTTTTTTTCTGTGGCTGACAGGTTGAAGTCTTATGAGGTGATTCAGGACAAGTATACTTAGTTATTTGCTCTGTTTTGTTGTGAAAGACTGTTTTCAACAGTCTGAGTCTGGCTGGGCCATTATGGTGTTAATGCTGCAGTCTGGCAGGCCTTCCAGGGGAGACTGTCCTGGTTGTTGATGGAGGAGAGGTGGGTACCTCCAGAGAGAGGGCAGTTTAGCCATGTCTCCCAGTTCTGTTGCTACTCTCTGACTTCATATCTATTTTTTATCACTGTCCAACTAATATTCAGCTGGTTCCATGGTGCTTCTCTTTCTCTGTTTCCTAAGAACCATCCTCTGTATGAAAGAAACCTAGGGTTACAAACCAAATAATTGCTCTTCCGAGGGGCAAGAGGATTTTTGCATTAGCAATTGTACTATTGGAATTGTGACTTGCTTTAAAGGTACCAGATCTATGCCCTGCCTTATGATGAAAGTCGTTATAAGTGGTCCTAATGATCCCTGTCAGCCGTAAAATGCACACAAAGAAATTAAACATAAGATGATATTTCATGATTACACATGTGCTTCTCTTTGCCTGATAATTTTGTTTTCCCTGCATGATATTCTATTATTCGTGAAAATGTTGTCTATAAAGTGACTTACTTGATAGACAACCTTAGTATTTCTTTTCCTCTATTTACTTTGTCTTCTAATTACTGTTACATGTCATTAACAAGGAGGCTAGAATTATTGCACCTGCTGGGCCAAATAATCTGACTTTTCTCTTTCCTTGATCACTGTGTTCAAATTAGTTCTCAGCCTGCTTGCCTTGATATAAGTCTTCAACCTTGCTTATGCTCTGCTTTCATTAGACATTTATTTATTATTTCAAGGGTAATGTCCATTGTGAACTGAATTGCAACTTTGAGCAGGTGTGACTCCATATACTGAATCAGGCCCTGGGTAGAGAGAGTTCAGAGACCTTGTGTCAGCTTTTACCATTTGTCTTGGAGACGCTTGTCTCCTGCCATTTAGCATGAGAGACAACTTGAGCAAAGTGTTATTCTGATCAGCAATCAGTCCCTTCTGTTTACAGTGAGTTCAGTGCAGATTCCCTAAGGATGAGGCCATGAGGCAGTAGTTTTCTTTGGGATAGGGTCTATTCCTGGGTCTGCCTCTGCAAGAAATAAGAGGAAGCAAAATTAAGAGTGTAGGCTATCCATGTTTTTTTTTAAAATATTCTCTATCTGCTAAGAACTTTTCCTTCTTAACACAGTAGTCAAATGTTTTTTATTGGGGAACTTCTTTGCTCTGCACATGGGGTTGGCTCACATTTCATCTCTAGTATACATCGTGCCTAATCAAGCCTTTCAGCTACCATAAAGCATTGTACAGAATTTGCATGCAGAGGTGACTGTGTAAATGCCAACCTTTAAGGGCTGTATTTGAGTAAGAAGGGGGTTTGGGGATAAGTACAGGTGGTCAGCAGTGACTTTGTCCAAGGGACCTACACCCTGGCTCCCCAGGTGGCTGTTGTGTGGGTGTCTGCAGATCCATGTTAACATTTTGCTGATTTGCCTTTATTTTTCACGGCAATGTGAAGACTCAAAGAGCATGTTTCTACAGACCTCAGCACTGGTTACTGGCCTATTATTTCCCAATGAAGTAAGTAGGGCCTTGCTACTGCTCAGTGCAGAGATCACCTCTGAATCTCCTGGGGGTCATGCCCAGGAGGTGCTCAGCACAGGGATATTTTGAGGTAGCAGCTGCTGCAATTTTGAGTGTGAAAGTCAGGTCCATGCTCTGAATCCTCTGCCACATGAGTTCAAACCCTTCCTTCAGACAACATCAGACACTTCGTACAATGCAAAGTTATCAGGGTGCAGAGCTCATTTGAAAAAGTGTTGCATCAGTGATGTGATATCCAGAAAAACACCAGCTTTTGTGACAAAACATTACCATTTTGTTGGAGAGCTCTGACACTTAAAAGTTCACCAGGCTGACTTCAGCAGGAGCTGAAGGGCACAGCATGAACACTCAGCCCAAAGAACAGATCCTGCAGTGATGGGCTTAATGTAATTTTAATATGGCTTTTGTGTTTTCATAAAAAAATGCAACTTCTGGTGTCAGTTGCATGAGAGTTGATGTTTAACTTTTTGGCCTTTAAGAAATTATAGTTTGACATTAAGTTTAGCTTTCCCAGCTAATGAGATTATCATGATAGAACAGACCAAGTAAATAATAAATACAATAACTCTTCTTTGCCTGTTGTGTGCTTTTACTATTCATAATTTTTAGGACCATATATATTAGACACACTTACGTAAGACTTAACGAACAGTAATTATCTTTTGGCTAAAGAAAAAGCCCGAACGAATGCTAAGCTGCATTATCACTTGGCTTCTGACATGAGCTGATAATCAGATTTTCTTGCTTAAATCCATGGTGCTTGAACAATGCTACCCACTGTCTGTCTTTCACGATATTACCCTTAATTAGAAAGAACAGAAACACAAATCTGAATTATTTCAAAATCTGGTTTCTATGGTCAGTGGTTGGAAGGGCTTAACTTTATTACAAATAAACCTGGCTTTATTTACTAATGAAATCTGAAATGCTAGGCCTGTAATAGTAGATAGACTAATAGTATGGTGTTTACATGTTGAAAAATCTTGTGTGGGCAAAGTATTTTGTAATAAATCATTAAGTAATCGAATTATGATTCTTTTATCCAATTGATAAAGCAGTAAAGGAGACTCATAGGAAGCTCCATACCATAGTTTCGGCAAGCAATGACTCATTGTTCTCCACCCTTGCTTTTTGTATGCAAGACTTCTTTTTAAGATGAATTTGGCAAATGTCTGTTCTGCCTTTCCATGTGTTTGAGATGTTGATTTGTCTTTTTCCCTAATCCTTTGTGTTTACTGGCTCCTTGTTTCTCAAAGCTGGACATAGTTAAAAATTTTTTTATATATACAGCTGGGGAAATCATTGTATTTGGTTCTTTTTATTTGTTTAGAGGATTGGAAGACCCCTTTTCACCACTAAGAACAACCTTTTAATTTGCAGTAATAAATTTTATTGTCTATAAAACACCAGGAAGGTTATTTTATTCTACCTGATCTCTCTTACTCTGCTCTGACATAATTGCAAATCTGCTTCCATAGTTACTGTTGTGGTAAAACGTAACTTTAGCAAAACATAACTTTAAATACACCACAAGACCTGAACAGTAAAAATATGTAACTAATTTTAGTATATGCTTTTTGGTTTATGACATTTATACATATAGCACTTGTTTGTTTGTGTGCTGGTACGTTAATCTTATATCAGTAGCTGGAGTTTTCTGCAGTATTTTCAAGCTGTCTTCCATTTCTCGTAAAATGCTGTGCATCTTCAATAGATATTTTGTGCATAATAAATAGTTATTTAAGAGAAAGCCAGGAAGAAAACCGCAGTGTTCTTGGCAAGCCAACAATTGAAAAGTACAGGTGCTAGGAGTGGGTATAGGCCTAAAGTAAATAGTTATGGCATTTTTTTTTTTAATCAAAAGGAGGTACAATTCATTCTGAGAAATTTATTTCTTTTAAATATTTGCAATCTACAACCAGCAGCACATAACACTACTTTTCTTTATTCCTTGACAAAGGGAATAGCTTGTGATAACAAGCAGATGCTTGAGTGGACTGTGTGGCATGAGGTGTACCATCAGCCACGAAAATCAATATTTACTGTTCTAGTATCTTTGTGGCGTGGGAGTTTGCCTTGTTTAAAAAGAGGATTGTTTATAATATATAAGGCCTTTCTTTTAGTTAATCAAAAGGTGGGTATTATTCAAAAGGGCACATTCTCCACAATGAGTCACACTTAACCCTCCACGTCCTATAGTCCTGGTCTGTTCATTTATTACGTAAAAAAAAAAAATCAAACCAAAATCAGCTAAAGGATTAGACCCAAGAGGTGCTTGCAGTCATTCTCTTCTGTAAAAGTATTTGTTATGCCAAAATAAATATGCTTAATAACAATGGTAAAATGGTACTTGTTCAGCAGCAGGGAAGGTGAGTCCCCAGCCACCGCTGGAGACTCCCAGACCACTGCCTTGCCAGGGTTTGTGAGACGGCAGTTCTCCCAGTGGTGACTGCAGCCAAGGCCAGCGGAGGATGCATCAAACCTGCGGTACGGAGAAGTGCTGCAATATAGGTCTATGCACTACTTCGGGAAATAAACTTTTGCCCTCAAGGAAACATTTGTAATGAATAATACAATTAAGAAACCTCAGAAACAGTTTCCCAGTAATAATGGTTTACTTTTCAAGATTATATTTTACAGGAAAGACTCAGATCTCTGTTTAGCATTGATTCCCTGTGCGTCTCTGCCTTTTCACTCTGCATTATGAAAAGAGAATTTAATCCATTGTGATAAATTCTCATGCTACCTTTTCCTGCACTGAGCCTTTCATCCGTGATCTTTTAATTCATAGTGGGGGAGTATAAATGAGGAAAACAGATGCTAGAGATGGCTATAGGGAAACTATGAAGTTTGTGGGCCAGTTTAGTGAAACAGAAAGATACTTACTCATGGAATGGAAATTATTGTTCATTACACTATTCAGCTTTGCTCTTCTCCCTCTTCTTCCACGGTTTATTAGGCAGGTGCTGTTTCTGATGCCACACTTTAACTTCTGTTTATGGATTTCAGTTATGGAGGAGCATAAACCTCTACTTTGTAAACCTCTCAATTCTGTGGAAGGCTACCAAATGTGTCAGAAATTGAGTGCTGCTTATAGTTTAATGAAAATATAGTTTGGTGGAGGGTAGAAAAAGTTCTTAAGTCAATCCTCTTGCTCTTTTTCACTGCACTCACATTTCTTCCGTCATCTTTGCTGGGACTGCAGGATTTGGGAATCCAGAAAGGAAGAGGAAGTCTCAATGCAGCTAAAGGGTGGGAATGTTTTTGAATGTTATGCATAGAGAATGAGAACCTGCGGAGAAGGGTGCCTAAGGGCTATATTCAGTCTCCCAGGAGCTCAGGAGCTCAAAAACCAGGGCTTGACTTTGGGGACTGGTGGAGGGACACCTCCCACTGAGCTACTTCTTCCTACTAACTCCCTGTGAACTTCATCCCCTAATGCTGCCAAAGCCTCCTCCTTTGCTTTTTCATGAAAAATGAAAAAAGCATGAAATGAAAAAAGCAAAATGAAAATGGCTTGTCCAGGAGATTTGGCCTAAGTGCCTGGTGAATATAGTAGAGCTGCCATAAGTAATGTAGTCAAGAAATTTATTGCAATCATCAATACCTCTCTTGACAGCTAGTGCGTGGAGCAGCGCTGAGGGATGTGAGGGGAAGTGGAGGGACAGGTTGGCATGACCAGGGGAACGACCAAGCTAATGAATGCTCACCTGGGTCTTGAAGCTGTGGGGGAAGGGTTCTGTGAACGCCATGGCAGACCCAGGAGATGCCAAGTTAAATGCAAGGTTATTGTGCATCTGGTAAACATTAATTCTGTGTAAAGCAAACCACATTCTATAGTAGTCATCATGTCATGATGTTTAATTGGTCTTTGTATAGCTCCTGGAAGTCTGTGGGCCTTATCTTTCCCAGATTCTGCCTGGCCCCAGACTTGTGTCGCCTTTAACAATGTTGTGTTGTCCTGGGCTCAGGACCAAGCTCCAAGGCCTTCCAGCTAACCTTTGGAGTCAAACCTGCAGGTGAGGAGAAGGGGAAGGTGTTCCCTTTCTGAGAAGGATTTGAGTGAACATCCGGATAATAAACCTGTGTTTTCAGTCAAAGGAAGCTTAGGATGCGTTATAATCATAGAATCACAGAACAGTTTGGGTTGGAAGAGACCTCAAAGATCATCTAGTTTCAACCCCTCTGTGACGGGCAGCGATGTGTCCCACTAGATCAGGCTGCCCAAGGCCCCATCCAACCTGGCCTTGAAAACCTCCAGGGATGGGGCAGCAACAACTTCCCTGGGCAACCTGTGCCAGTGCCTCACCATGCTCACCATGAAGAAATTCCTCCTTATGTCTAGTCTAAATCTGCCCCTCTCCAGTTTATACCCATTGTCCCTAGTCCTATCACTACAGGCCTTCGTGAACAGTCCCTCCCCAGCTTTCCTGCATCCCCTTCACGTGCTAGTAGGTCACTATAAGGTCTCCTTGGAGCCTCCTCTTCTCCAGGCTGAACGACCCCAACTTTCTCAGGCTGTCGTCATATGGGAGGTGCTACAGCCCTGTGATCATCTTTGTAGCCCTCCTCTGAAGTTCCATATCCTTCCTCTGTTGAGGATTCCAGAACTGGACATAATACTCCAGATGAGGTCTCACAAGAGAGGAATAGAGGGGCAGAATCACTTCCCTCACCCTGGTGACCAAACTTCTTTTGATGCAGCCCAGGATAATGGTCGAGCTTTGCTGGTTGGCTGTTTTTAAGAAGAAAATAGAATATCAAATAAAAGTTCAGGTGTGTGCTGGTACTTTGGGCACACAGATACCAATTCCACTCAAAAACATTTAATGTTTAGTGTCTAATAGACCTCAAATTGGAGAGAAGTTATTTGCTATAACTACACTTGTATGATAAAATTATTCTTGGATTACATGTGGTAACATTATTTTGTGACATAGGCCTACAGTAGAATCAGACCACATCTCCTTTTTATGGTAAATTTTTAAATTTCAACAATTGTGAATGGATAAAACAATACCATATGGTAATGAATTTTTCTTGCTTCCTTATTTTTAGCGGCATAAATGCATCATACATTGGTTATTGAATCACTTTCTTGTTATCCTTGTCTTTTTCAACAAAGTCGTTGCAACTTGCCTAAGCATACCAGTT